>NC_137177.1:66254953-66947453 GCF_951804945.1 Podarcis cretensis
AGGATGTAAAACACACCACAATGTGATCTTTTACTCGGGTGCTGAGAGTACACCATGAAACGTGGTCTGTATGCTTGTAACGTATTCTTTCCTTTGAAGTATGTAAGCTGGTAGGACTTGTGCCCCTGTTTTCAATGGGGGAGCGGGTGGGGAAAAATGCACTGGAGTGTGTTTCCCTCAAATAATATGCTTTAATAGCACAAACTGGGGCACTTCACTGCCTGCTATGGGCAGCAGTGGTGGTAAAATGTTAATTGTTGAAACAGCTGTGGTTGAATGGACGAGTGTCTATGCTAGGAAGTAGTTGGGCCGGGAAGGGTGAGGAGCTAGAAGTGCACAAAGCTTTTTGCAGCTCAAATAGAAATTGCCAAATATTGGAAATCAGCTGAATGTCCCTCTAAAGAGGGCTGGGTGTATTCTGTCTGGGCCATCACCCTTTTCAAATGCCTGTCGTATCACCAGAGCGTGGTGCAAGAGGTAGCAAAATATGAACAGTTTGATAGAGTCTGGTTTCCATTTAAAAGCTAAAGCAATAACTCTAAAGGGCTCCACTTACTGGTAGCACATCAAATAACAGGATGAAAGGGCTGTCTAAATGTCCATTTATTTTATTCATTTGTTTTTATTTATTGGATTTATGCACCACCCTTCAGCAAAAGAGCTCAGGGAGGCTCAGGAGATAAAATGAATGAGTATGGGGATGTGTTGTTACATAAAGGTTGAATTGCAACAGGGAAACATTTTTCATTGTTGTAAGTTTACCCTGAGCTATGACTGTATTGGGGTTAACTACTTTATGTACTTTGAAAGTTCCCAATAAAATATTTCAGGAAAAGCAGAAGAGCATCCCTGTTGATTCTGCTAGACCACTCATTTTCCAACCCCACTGTCCATTGTTGTATCCTTCCAGATCACCTGAATGGGAGGGGACTGTGAAGCAAAGGGGGATACTCTTTTGTGACAACCCTACACAGATGGCAGGTCTTGGAATGTAGTGCTCTCTGGTCTGGCCCTTGGTTTTTGGGTCCAATCATGCAATTTAACACCTCCATGAAACCCTAAAGTATTCACTGTGTGCTGATGACACCCAACATTCACACTGGATTCTGGGAAATGGAGGGATAGCCCCAATCAACACCTGAGGTCACTGAAGGAGTGGATGGCTAAGATACTGAAACTCAATCCAGGCAACACAGGTGTCCTGTTGGTAGGAAGGTGGGTCAATCAGGGTAGAGGTATCCCTCTTTTTCTGAATGGTAGTGTACTTAAGAATGTAAGAGGAGCTTGTTGGATCAGGCCAAAGGGGGCCCATCTAGTCCAGCACTCTGGCCAACCAGATGCCCTTATGGAAAATCCACAAGCAGGATTCAAGCACAAGAGCACACTCCCCTTCTGTGGCTTCCAACAACTGGTATTCAAAAGCATTGTTGCCTCCAGCCATAGAGCAGCCATTAGTAGCAATTGATAGACTTTTTCATGAATCTGTCCAATCCTCCTTCAAAGCCTTCCATGTTGGTTTCCTTTACTTCTGCAGAAGGAGCAGGTGAACAGTTTGGGACTCCCTTTGGGGGACCCAGCTTCGCTCCTGGATAAAGAGTTACAACTGGGGGAAGGAGCGCTTTTGTGTAACTTTGGCTGCAACCACTTCTTTCTTTTAAATATTTGCATCCTCATACGATGCTCTCACAACCTGGCTTCCAGCAATAGAAACAATACAATTAAAAAATAAATGGCAATTAAAAACCAGCAGCGCAAAGCCGACATGAAAGGAATCAATCAGGAGAGGCTTAAGCATAAAACGAGATCGATCAGGAAAGGCTCAGGAAGACAAACGAGATTGTAGAGCCCAGTTAAAAGCAGTCAGATTGGACAAAGGCCTCTGGGAAGGAAGTTACACAGAAATAAGAGTCTCTTGTGTCTGGTATTTTGCAACCTGGCCCTTCCCAGTGAACCAGAGAGCAAATCTTCAGAGGGCGGTCTTAAGACTACCAGCTTTTCTGGAATGGACTGACCTTGCCACAGTTGCCTATTCCCTAAATTGCATCTAGATTGGACTGCTGTAAGCACACTCTGTATGGGGCTGTCCTAGAAAGCATACAGGAACCCATTAGTGTACAATGAAGCAACGAGGCTGTTGATGGGACCTCAGGACTGCTGGCTGTATTGCTCCAGTATTATAGCAACTGCAGTTGCTTCCCTATCTATTTCCAAGGTGCTGGTTTAAAAACAACAACAACAACAACAACAACAACAACAACAACAACAACGGGTGTGAGGAACCTTTTTCAGCTTGCGTGCAGCATTTCCCTGTGGGGAAACTCTTGGGGGCTGTTTGTCAGTGGGTGAACAGGTTTAGGGGCAATGGATGGGACTCTGACCTCTATTATGCCCCCCTCCCCACCTCCACAATTATGTCAGTGGTGGCTGGTTCCCATGGTTGATTGGACAAGTAAGGTAAAAGTCATTAGCTTGGAGGAAAAGCAGGGTGTGGGTTCAGGACCATGGACAGTGCTCCTGCAGTTGAAGCCAAACATCCAACTTGTCTCAGCAAGTTCCTGGAGCAACTGGTTTTTACAGCACCGCACCATAGTAATCAATTGGAGTCTACACACCCCACACACACACCCCACACACCAGTGCTGCTTCCTTGCCAAAGGGCCAGTGCCTTTTTCTGTAGTTGGCAATGGGGTTTCCAGGTGCAGGGGCCTCTTCTCAGACCTCTGTTGACTTGAGGCATCTGTAGACCAGCCATTAAAGGTGTATCCTTGAGGGTGGAGGGAAGCAGACCTCAGTGCCTGTGGTCCCACAAAGGCTGCAGCAGAACATAGATCCATCTCCTCGGAACTGCAGTTGTTAGGGGACCCTGCCCCCAAGGAGTCCTAGTTTGGGTCATGACAGAACCCACCTTAATGAAGAAATCACTGGAGAATTTAAACTTGAAATGTGGGTGGTGGGGAGGCTTTCTGCATTCCCGAAAGGAAAGCAGCAGCACTGGCAAGATGGTTATGCTGCTTTAATTAAGAGATATCTGTAGTGTAACGACTGCAGGTCCTGGCCAATCACACCGCTTTTTGTTTCTTTTTACATCTTCAAAAGCAGTTATCCTTTTGATCCTGTTACTTTCAACCCAGAACAGAAAATTGTGTGACGCAGGGAGGGCAGAGAAACAGAGGCCCAAAGGTTTGGTAAGCTTGAGGAGAAGGGAATGTTTCGAGGCCAGTTTTGAATTCCCTAAGATTTCTCTCTCATCTTTCTCACACACGGTTACGATTCTGTTTAATCACCCATTGTGCTCCGGGATTAATTGGACTGAGCAGCAAAGCATTGCAGAGGATGATTAAGAAACAAAACGCAGAGCTCTCAAATTGTCCTAATACAGTGGTTTGCATTTGCTATGAAAAATAGCTGTGTGTTTCTTTTAAAGCAACCGTAGTACTTGTCAATGTTGCACAACAGGGAGGAAACATATATTGGTATGGCGAGATGGTCAATGTATTAGGCTCAGGTGTGAACATCACCTGATCTCTCCATACTTGAGTTTTCATGGGGGAATGAAGCTCACATGCCCCATCCTGGTTCCTCTAAAAACAGTAGCTAAGGGCCCTCTTTCACCCCTTTAATCTGAGCACTATCATACTTGATAACTGGCAGCTGAAAGTGCAAACTGACTGCAGCGCATTGCACTAAAGCTTGCATTTTAAATTGGAAAGCGTGATTTTTAATTAATGGTGCACACATTTGCTTTCAAAGCTATTTTGTTTCCTGTGTGTTAGCTGTAGGAGGCAATGGAAAACAAGCTGTTACTGATGGCTCTTTCTTTCCTTATCATAACAATACTAAGTAGCGGCTTTTGGTTATTAAGTTGTGTTATATGACATGGCCTTAACAAGGAACTCGGCCAAGGTTTAATTGACATACAGATGCATTGTTCTTAACCTGAAGCACCACTTTAGCTAATGGGGCCTCCTGCTGTTGCTGCACCGCTGCTGCACGATTTCTGTTCTCATGCTGAAGCAAAGTTCTTAACCCGAGGTACTATTTCTGGGTTAGCAGAGTCTGTAACCTGAAGCGTCTGTAACCTGAAATGTATGTAACCCAAGGTACCACTGTAGGTTTTTTATAGGGTAGAGTAAGCACTGGGGGTGAGCTTATGGAGCCAAGGGGGCAGTGTCCCAAAAATGTTTGGAAACCATTGACCTAGAGGGATGTCAGACTCACTCACCCTGGAGGTCTTCAAGCAGAGGCCAGGCAACCATCTGGGCTGCAGGATTATCTACCTCTGGGCTGCCTGCATGGAGCAGGAAATTGGTCTGCAGAGCCTACAAGCCCTGCCCCACCCCCAAGTGCGTACAAATTTTCACATGGACCTAAAAAGAAAATGCATTCTAACACAGAACCGGGATTAACTGAAGGCTGGGGGAAAACAAGAAGCAGAGAGAAATGGTTCATCCCAAGTGAATGGAGAATAGAAACTACCCTGCCTTTCTACAGCCCCATGGAATCTCCCAACCCTCTAGGGTCCCTTGGGGAGATTCTCCACTGCTGTTTGATGCCCTACCCACAATCCTTTGCCTCAAAGGGCACTGGTGTCCTCAGTCACCACTACGTTAACCAGAACCCCAGAGGAGCACCATAAACTGATTATATTTGTACTTCTGTAAAAATCAGATTGTCTCACAAGAGAAGCAACTCTAATTATGGGGAACCATCGCATAATTTTGTATCTAATTGGAGACGCATTTGCTGGAAGAATTTGTTGGGATAATTAAGAGTTGAGGGAGGGAGGGATGTGGGTAAGCTTGCGAGCCACGGAAGAAGCAAATTCCTCATTTCAAAAAAAAGAACGAAAGTCAGCATAGTGAAGGTTGGTGGGAGTAGCTGCTATTGTCGTCGTCACACTCATGCCAAGACAGTTCCCTTTCCCTTTTTAATTTAAAGAAGAGCTTTTATTGAGATCCTCAGAGAACTCTCCTTTTGCTTTTGAAAACTGCATTAAAGCCTGGAGTGGGGATTGCAATTAGGGTGTCTGGGGACATTAGGTAATTGAAGTTTCCTTAACTACTGTATCCAATTTTGCTGAGGGAAGGATGTTCTCTGCATGGGGAGGAGGGGGAAGCAAGCTATAAAGCTGTACAGAGACCCTGAAATCTTTAAAAGGTCAGTGCAATGTGGCTGGAAATTATTTGCTATTCCCCCTCCCATCTGTCTAAGCCCATTGTGGGGTGGGAGGTGTCCTCAAAGTTTGGAAATGGTGCTTTTTGCTCATTCTTGAAGGGGGCTCTGTATCATGCAAGTCATCTGGTGTCTGCACAACTGACCAAGAGGGACGTGGAATTACCATCTTGGCTTGGTGTCAAATGCCACCAGCTCCTAACCATGCTAAGGATTAAAAGGTCTATAAATGTCTTAAATATGGAAGAAGCAAACCAGCAGCACTTTGGAGCAAGGAGCTAGTCACCACTGCTTCCCTGCTCTCGCTGCTACAACTGCTGCTATCACAAACAGTTGGGATGAGTGGAATTAAATTTCTTAAGGAGGACCAATATACCGAGTTTTGCCACCATGTCACTGACCTTCATATGGATGGATTTTAAGCCCCCAATTAATTCTGCTGTTTGCCGTTTCCACCGGTTAGATTTAATACTAAGACACACTGAGATAGACACACCAAACCCTAAAGCATTTCCTTAGTTTAATCCTCAATGGCTCCTTTTGCTTTATTTCCCTTTTTCCCTCCACCTCCTCTTTGAACGAAACAAGAGGTTATTAACTAACGAAGGCTCCCTCATTTTCCAGTCTGCTGGCTGCTTTGCTACCTGTGCCACGAGATGGAAATTCCATCCCTCGGCCGTTTGGGCAGAATTAGTGTCTCCATTCTTTTGAGACGCTCCTGGCCTCTGGGCTTTTTTTGTTCAGCCCTGGAATTGCATTTCAGGGCTTGTAGTTTTCATTCAATTAATGAAGCGCTGGTCCCTCTCTCAGAAGCCGAGGAAAAACCGTTTCCCGTCTTCTAATGGGATGCACCCATTTGCTAGCTGAAATGGCTATCAGGAAATGACCATTTTGAAATCGGAGCCTATTTACTTGGTAAATAGTAAGTTTACTTGGCTTATCATCCAAGGATCTCAGGGGTAGCAGACATGAGGCCATCCCATCCCATTCCATCTTGAGAGAAGTTTGAGAAACAAAGCCTGGCCCAAGGTCACCCAGAAAGGCTTCGTGGCTGAGAGTGGCGAAACTGGGTCTCTCCAGCATACAGTTGATTCTCTGGCAGAGGAATCGCTAACATGGTGCTCTCCAGATGTAGTTGGACTACAACACCCATCATCCCTCATTGTGGGCTATGCTGGCTGAGGCTTATGGGAGTTGTAGTCCACATCTGGAAGGCACCACATTGGGTGGTCCTGCTCTAGCAGTTACAACACACAGGTTTCCACAGGTGCTCTTGCTTGTTCCCAAGCAAACATGAACACAGGAATATAGAAGACAAGAAACCGTGATATATCTAGTCAGGCCATTGATCCATTCACTCAATATTATCAGACCAAGAGACTTTCTTTGTCCTGCCTGGAGAAGCCAGAAATTGAGGCTGGGGCTTTCTGTGATGAAAAGCAGATGCTTTACCACAACCCTCCCAGATGTTCAGCCAACTACCACATCAATGCTACTGCCCCCATCTGATGGTTTATTTTAGTGTATCTTTGATTCTCGAACAAGGGGCAAAGTGTACCTTCCAAAAACTAGCCCACCATGTTGGATGTATGCCTCTATGCCTGCTTAAGTGAGGTCTCCTGCAGCTGTATCCCTCACCCCTTCAAATATAATCTATCTCGGGAGGAAACATCATCATTCCAAGGGATGGAGCATATAGTACTGGCAAACAGCAACCTTCGCTACAAGTGAAGGGGAATCCTAAAAGCTCAGCTATAACCCAGAAAGCATCTCTCTATCAATGACAAACTGATTAAGCAGGAGAACAGGACATTGGGGGAACAATATGACCCAGTCCATCTCACAGCTGAAAGAAGCACACCCGCAAAATTTGTTTGGGTAGCCAAAATAGATATGTAGCAGTTGGATTTAACAACAAACTATGCATCCTCTTTTAACAGGGCGGGGGGGGGGGGGGGCAGAAACAAACTTGTACCTCCAGGTACCCAAAGTTTAGAAGACCCTGTCTTAATCCATATTTGCTTTGAAGCATTTGAGACACACTTTTTAGAGGAAGAGTGCATAACATAGTGGCGATGGGTGGGAGCTTTGTAAAATAAATGGTACCTGCCAGTCTCAACCCCATATTTACCTTTGAAATCGCTGCCACCTCCTTGTATGCCGATGATCCATTTTCTTCTCTTTTCCCCTGCCCCACCCACCCCCTGGTTGCTGGTCCCCAGTTGTGTGGTCTGTTTAGGACAAGCTTTCAGCAACAGTATCCTGGACCATGTATATCTTTTTCTTGCAGGCAAAGATATATCCATTACCATCCAAGTGGCAAAAATTGTTTGGGCAGCCAGGTTAAAAACAACAACCCCCAAACACTTGGTGGGGTGGGAGGGATGTGCTGCTGGTTTAATTTCATTTTAAACAACTTTATAGTTTATTATAGAGGGTTGCTGCATTTTTACCCTGGGGGGGTGAGCTTTATTTTTATGTTTGTGTGTGTTGATTACGTCAAAAGAACTGTCCGCTTTCTCCATATTGTGGTGGCTTTAAACAATTAAGTTTAATTCATTCAACAAGAATGAGAAGGCATGTATGTTCTTCTGATTATGATCCTTTCTTTAATTAAAAAACAAACAAGCACCCAAACACGCCCCCAACCCAACCTCAGTGTAAAAATAATGTTACAAAACCAAACAAATTGGCAAACAAGCTTGCACTGCCATGTTAAAGGTCTGAAAGCCTCAGCTGCCTTCTACCAGCCAGTGACATTTCATGGCGAGAGAAATGAAATTTCGATCCGGAGCAAGGAGGAAAGGGGGTGGGGGTATAACAGGCACGACTCAGCTGTGTGGTTGGAGGTTGTGCTGACGTCCCAGGAATCCACTCGGGCAATCAATCACGCAGGCTTAGCAGGGGCTCGATGGGATGCAAGCTAAAGTACACTCAAGTGGAGGCCATGTGTCCCACCGCTCTGAGGTAGCGGAGTGGGGGAGGTAATCTCTCTGCAGACTTGTGGTCGGCGACAATTCAGGGGCGCAAAGGCTGTTTGCAGACGGGGATCATGAAGGGAGCGGTACTGTCCCTTTAGGGAAGTTTGATGGATTGCAGGAGAGTGGGAAACAATCGAGGCAAGGGCACACAAACGCATACACCTTACAACACTACTGGTAGGTGACCTTCACGCAGAAAGTCTCTTCGTTCTTGTCTTCATGATCATTGATATAAATCAGGATTTCCTCTTCGCCAGCACTCTGGCTCGGGGCAAATCGCAAGCCGATGGTGTACGTCTCCCCTCCGCCGATCTGCAAGGACAAACAACAGGGATGGTAGCCAGAGGGTCAGTTGAGGGCTAATAGATGCCTGCATATAAATTACTTCGTAAGCAGTGATTCCGTGGATGATCCCTCAGTATAATTGTTGAAAAGGGCAAGGCTCAATTCCAGGCCAAAGTGAAGCACCTTTTGTGTCTCAAGGGTGGTGTGGGATTTTTACTATTATTTTAGTGCTGGATTTTGGCTGGAAGGAGTTCAGATGGTGCTCGAGGCTACATGAGACAATACGGAAGCTTTGCCTCTGGGATTTGGTCTATGGCGGCCGTTTCATGCATTCGAAACACTGCATACCCTCATCAAAATTGAAAGATGAGGCATACGCATGCGAAGAGAACTCTTACAGAACTATTTTGGGATGTTAGAGCTGATTGCCCTCGATATCCTCAAAACTCTCATTCGTTGGAGGTTTTTAAACAGAGGTTGGATGGCCATCTGTCAGAGATTCTTTGGCTGTGATTCCTGCACTGGGGGGGGGGGGGGGTGTGGACTAGATGGCCCTTGGGATCCCTTCCACCCCTACAATTCTATGGTTCTATCCAAACATGCAGATTACAGAGACAGTTGAGAGCCAACTTTGCAGTGCCCGGGGGTAGCATTTCTGCCTTGAGAACTTCCTGGACCCTCAGCAAAGTCAAACCATCCTCTTCCTCTTAAGATGCTACCTCAAAGGAATCCTCCTTGAACTGTAGAAGGTCCGGCCGGTTGGTGTGCAGGAAATAGACCCTCCGGGATGGATAGGGGTTGGCATAGGTGATCCTCTTGTTTGAGCCTTTCCCTCCACCAGGGGGGAGCACGATTTCAAAAGCCTTGAGGTGGGGAGAAAAGGAAAACTGGAGTCTGAGACAACACTGGACGGGATGATGCAACACTACTATCAGGGCTGAATGAAGTGCCATGATGTGAGAGGTCTCTGTGTTTAGGATCTCCTCTGAGTTTCTTTCCCTTTTTTCAGTTTAGTGGGTACAGGAATGTGCTTTGGGGGAAGAGACACTCTAAGAGAGGGTGATTCACTCTTTTTCCTCTCTTAATGCTTCCTGCTTCAAATAGCCCCTGCCTCCTGTTAATTACACAGGAGATGGGGGGGAGGTAAATATATTGGGTTGCACCCAACACCTATGCCCAATGAAATCAAAGAGCTTCCCCAATTTAAACAGAGTTTTGATGGCCATCTGTCAGGGATTCCTTAGCTTCAATTCCTGCATTGCAGGGGGTTGCACTAGATGAACCTTGGGGTCCCTTCCAACTCTACAGTTCTATGATTCGAAAGCCATCAGTTTCAGTGGGTCTACTGCGACTGAGTTGGATTTCTTCATATCTTGAGGCTGCAGAGCTATAAAAAACATGGTGTGTGTATGTGTCGATTTCACACTTTAGCATCCCATTTGAGCTGCTGCTGAGTTAGCTCTTAGCTTCTCCTTTTGAGCAGCTGCTGAATAGCTCATGCTTTCTCACCTAGCCCACTGTCAGGTGTGCCAGGGCAATTGCTACTGTCTCCAGTTTTAGAGTATCAGGTGCTCTACAGGGCTGGCACACTTCCTACCCAGAGGACTTAATGTCTAATAAGCAAACTAGAGACGGCTGTTATAATGAGACAGCAGAGAAAAGGGGGAAGGGGGTAAATCAGATGCTGGATCTGGCCACAGTGACACATGCTCTAGTTACATCCCAGTTGGACTACTGTAACACATTCTACGTGGGGCTACCTTTGGAAGCTTCAGCTGGTCCAAACTACTGATGGGGGCATTGCAGGGAGCATGTTGCTCCCCTCTTAAAAAAACAATTTCACTGGCTTCTAGTCCATTTCTGGGCATAATGCAAAGCACTGGTTATGACCTATAAAGCCTTATACTGCTTGCGCTCAGGCTACCTGGAAGACCTCCCTGTATGAACCCACCTGTTTGCTAAGCTCCTCCAGTGAGCACCTTCTCTTGGTCCCATCAACATCAGAAGCATTGCTGGTGGTGACACAAGAGAGAGTCTTTTCTGCGGATGCTCCCAGACTGTGGGATTCCCTCCCAAGAGAGGTCAGCCTGGCTCCCTCTTTGCTATCCTTCTGCTGGCCAGCCAAGACCTTCCTGTTCAGGCAGGACTTGGAGAACTAAGGAGAAGACAGTGCTGATCACTGCAAACTGTACTTCAGCTGCTGGTTCTAAGTGTGTTTTGATGCAATTTAACTATTGTTTTCAGATTTGTATTACACTGTATTTTATGATGATGTTTTTAAATGTTGCACGCTGCTTTGAATCCCAGTATGGGAGAGAAGTGGGATATAAATACATTAAATAATGAATAAATAGCCAGAAGGTTAAGGCTTGTGAGATCCTGCCTCCCTACCCACTGTCTTCTAAGAAAACATTAGATGGTTCGATGAACTGGACGAGAAAGTATCTGGCAGGTTACACTCAGATATATTCCTCATTAGGAGAGACAACCTCTTAAACTCCTCATGCCCTGAAACTAGAATAAACTTGTTTCAGGATTTGATTTCACTTCTTCAACCCTATTTGACCCCCCAAAAATGCAACACGGTGGCCATTATACTCCAACAAATCTAAACCTTGGTTTGATCAGGAATGCCTTGCTATGAAGCACTCTTTGTTGGGAAAATACAGGAACTATAGGTCTGCTAATCTACCCTCACTCCCTGCAGAGTGGTTTGAAGCTAAACAAAATTATAAAGCTTCTAAGAAAGGGTTTTGAGGAAGGGCTGAAGGAGACCATGGCTGTGGACATGAAACTGAACCGAATTGTGTGTTCTCCAATTCATGGTCTCTGGTTCTGGGGAGCTAGGGGTGGCTGAACTGCAGCACGGCAAACTACTCCTCTGTTGAACAGGCAAGGGCAGAGCTCAGAGGCCAAAGTTCCTTCCTGCCCACAGAACAGATTTCAGTGATGGGAGACAAGCTATGCAGCTAAAGGCCTGGATTTTAAATTACAACAACAGGGGAAAACAGACAGTGCATTGCCTTTTAGGACACACCTTTATCATTCCTAATAATGACCAGAAACAAGAAAAATCCTGAAGAATAACCATGCAGGCAGCCTTGAAGTTGCCATCCGAGCCCCCCCTAAATGGCACTCCAGAGACAGGAGTATAAGAAGAATTTTGACTTTCAAACTGAAAGGAAAACCCACCTGAAGCAAGATCTTGTCCTTGCTGACTCTGGATCCCTTATGTTCAGGAGAACACGGCCCTCCACCTGACCTTTCTGGCCCCCTTGCATCACCCTTAGTAAAACCGGGAATTAAAGGCAAATGTCTGACTACCTTGGAGACAAGAGGTTGCCGGCAGGATAGGCACACCAGCCAGGAAGACACAAGCTGATGGTATTCAACATCCACCAGGTTGAGGTAGACAAACCGGCTGCCGGCACTCTGAGGCCTCACGCCGAGGTGCAGATCTTGCACGCCATTTGCAGGAAGGATGAAGATGCCTTCTGGGTCCACCTAGGAGAGGAAGAACGAGGAGACATAAGCACAGAAGAAGAGCCTGCTGGATCAGGCCAGTGGCCCATCTAGTCCAGCACCCTGTTCTCACAGTGGCCAAAGTGATGCAAGCAGGATCTGACCATGAGAGCCCTCTTCCCTCCTGTGGCTTCCAGCAACTGGTGTTCAGAAGCATCGCTGTCTCCAGCTGCAGAGGCAGAGCAGAAGTATCATGGCCAGTAGCCATCAATAGCCATATTCTCCATTAATTTGTTTAGATTTTCTTTTAAAGCCATCCAAGTTAGGGCCATCACCGCCTCCCACGGGAACGAGTTCTGTGGTTTAACTATGCACTGCATGAAGAAAGGCTTTGTTTTATTTGTCCTGAATCTTCCAACATTCAGCTTCATAACGGGCCTATGGGGAAAGGAGCTTACTGCAAAATATGACACAATCTTCAGCGCCTGTACCTCTGCCCACACGTAGCTTGCTCTGGAAAACAGGGAGTAGTTGCTGACTAAACCATGGAGTGAAGCTGCTGAGGACCCAGAACTCCTTTTCAGGGCTGCTTCATCAGGCTTATTGCATGGATCCTTAGATCCACCTTTAGCAGAAAAGACTGTGGTCAACAGCAGAACCACCCCTGGTCTGTCTATAGTAGGAGACTTGAGGCATTCCATCGCTTGCTCTGAATGTAGCTTGCTTACTAGCCTATGTTCAATAGCCCAAGGGTGGTTTTACTAACCATAAGTGATTTCAAGCCTAGCTAAGACTTAAAATCTGCTCCATTTTAAAATCACTGTCAAAGGATTCTGGGAAGGGAAATCCATGTCTCCCCCACAGAGGAAGTGAGGAAGAAAGACTCCTCCCTCTTTGTTAGATGTGAGCTACAAGGTCTGGGTGGCTTGCCAAAAGCCAGGTAAGCATTTTGGAAGGGAACATCCTGTTTAGGTGTAAGGCACAATGGTCTTCTCCTTCACCTCGCAGGGCACCTCCCTCTACATCATATCCAGAGATGCTTCAGGGTGGGCTTAACTATGGAAAGGTGGCTTACAAATGAACTATGAGAAAGGTAATGGATGTATCCCTGCTTGGGTCAGCATCCATACTTTGGCCCTTTAACAATGGTGCCCCAATGGGGACAGTCACCTCAAGGCCATGGGCTCTAGGTGACTTGAGTGATGCTGTGAACAGCAGCTGCCAAAGCCCCCTGCCGGAGGAGGAGGAGGGGCTTCTCAGAGGTTAATCCAAAATGCTACAGACACCAACAAGGCTCTTCTGAAAGGGACCACCTTGGTGTCCTTTGATCAAGCCACGGGGGAAGCTAATCTGTTCTACCTCTGTCTCCAGCCTGGAATGCAAATGAGGCAATGATTCAATGTGTGCTGCCGACATGGAAATGAGAGCTTGCAGAGGCAAAAGGCAAGGGCCTCGCATTTTCTTTTCATGAAGGTTCTCCCTTGGCAATGGGGCTACATCCGCCTTATGCCAGCAATTTAGGAGGCATCTCTGGTCAGTCTGTCCAGCTGCAGTGATTAATGCTCATTACATTTAAGGGAGGGCTGTTTTAGAAACTGAAAGCAAGGCTCCTGATTCTTGGCTTAAGGTATAATTGCCACTGGATTCCTCCTCTCCTTTGCTCTAGAGTAGCCTTTCTCAGCCTTGGATCCCCAGATGTTGTTGAACTACAACTCCCATCATCCCTGACCACTGGTCCTGCTGGCTAGGGATGATGGGAATTGTAGTCCAACAACCTCTGTTGAGAAAGGCTGCTCTAGAGATATAACAATCAGCTGACTCCACAGGAGGTTCTCCAGAGGATACAAGGCCATTCTCCACCACGGTTCAGGCTGCATGTGCTTCTGGGTGGCAGGGGAGGTGGTCTCAATGGATGAGGGTCAGCAGGAGCTTGCCTTGAGGACCCTGAACACAATGAGACATTTCGAGGCTCACTCTGAGGGAAGTCTCAAGGAGTGGATCCTGTGTTTGACTCTTCCCCCAGAGGCTGGAAGTTTAGACTTCCTAAGACTCTCAATCTTTCATAAGCTCTGAGCAGACAGTTTACAGATGTCAGTAACCCGCTGACATTGCCTCCTGACTTCAAATTGTTGCCAGCTTTAAATTCCTTCTCACTCTCAGCTAAAGGCCAGGACCTGGGCACTAAATAGGTCTGCCTGTAACACCCATCTTCTCTGAAAACTCCCACTGGGAGCTGGCCCAGGTCCTGCACAATCTGAACTAGATTTGGCTCCCTGAGCTCTTGATGCTTGCTACTTGCTGTTGCACACTCCCCAGAGGTCAAGTCCCTCCATGCCTCCCTCAGCATCTTCTCTGGCTTACAAACATCGCCAATAGCACCATCAACAGACCAACTGCCCATACAGGTGTGCACCTGTTTGACCATCCACCTAAATTCTGCATGAACCTAATGCCAAATTCTGAGTTTGGAGAGAACTGCAGATTACTCACATCTCCACCCATTATCCTTCTGAGCAGGCTTTTCTTATGCTCTTATAACCTCATGTCACACTGAGTACCGTATGGGCTTGTATACAGTTTGGAGAGGTGAAGTTGAGGGTGAGGGATTGACCAGGGCTCATCAGAGAATCCATGTCTAGGAACTGATTCCAGGTCTGATCAGCAGAATCTCACTTAGACTCCATACCATGAGTTAAGCTGGAGTTTCCTTCAAGTTTCCTTTGTCTTTTGCTGTTCCCTTTCAACTCATGTAGCTTCAGAATTTTCAAGCAGCCCCCCCCCCTTTCAATTTATGTGAGGGCAGCGGAGTTTGTGTTTCTCTTATTATTCACATTTATAATTATGACTAAATGCATTCTAAAGAAATTATTATTCTCCATAGACTCATTAATTCTGATAACTTGCCCACTGGGGTTTTGGGCCACTGATCCCTCCGTACGATGGCTTTAATCAAAAGACAATTACAGAAGAGGCTTTGCAGCTGTAAATTGTCTGAGGTCTCCTAACGGGCTCTTGCATCCTAGCGGACGGCCCATCTCATGGGGAACTTTGATGAAAATCTCCAAGCAAAGACACTTGCAGAGGCGTAATCAAATTTCCCAGCAGAATGTGTGTGTGTGTGTGTGACCCTCCTTGTGCGATTTCTTGTCAGTTTCTTGTGAAAATGTGCATCACCCTTTCTTTCTCAATTGCTTTTATTTGTCCTTGGAAAAACATTGCCCAGCCGAATCTGATTAGCTGCATCATGTGATCCCTGATTGGCTAGGATCAACCGTTTGACTAATCCAGGCAGGAGGGAGAAAAGCGTAATAAAGGAGGAGGAAAATGAAACAGAAGGTTTCCTGTTCTTTTAAGATCTGAGCAACCACAGAATAAAGTCCCCACGGAGTCCCGGGGTCTGATCTTACCGTCAGCTCATGCGGGTGTGAGGTGTATGCTTTCACCTTTCGGATGGCTTGAGTCCCTCTGAGCACCAGTGAAAGGCGGGTCAGCTGCCCTGTTATGCAGCTAACATCCACCCGCTGCAAAGAATGGAGGTAGAATTGCCAGATCTGTGTCGGAGCAGCCAGCCAGGGGTCCCTGGGGTGACAAACGGAGCAACAGATGGTGCTTCACAGCCTTGTCAGAGTGAAAAATACTCGGGGAAGTGACAGCTCCAAAACTGTGAGCCAGGAAAGAAGGAAAATCCTCCCTCAAACCCACATGTGTGCGTTCTATAAATTAAACACCAGCCTCCCAGTTCCTGGGGAATGCTCACACGGCCTAGCAGGGCACAATCCTATCCTGGTTTGTTTGTTTGTTTGTTTCCTTGTTAAAAAACCAAAAGGAAAACATCCAATTAAAATGCAGTTCTGTGCTCAGCTCTGGGCTTCTCCAAGTGGTTGAATGTTCCAGGATCTGTTTCCTTAAGGAGACAGAGCAGCATAGGCTGCAGGTGCCTTTTGATCTTTTAAAATTAATTTTTATCGCTTTGCTTCTTACCTGTTAAACAACAACACACACACATACAAGTAAGCAAGCAAGGAAGGAACCCTCCACCCTTAGTAACTTTGATGCAGCACAGAATCTGAGTGCCATCATGGTTTACTACTTACGTGTAAATAGAAAGGAAGAACCTCTTGATCTGTGGACTTGGGCCCCCTGCGACTTTCAGAAAGACATCCTGAGGTTCGCCAGGCCCCTGGGTGGGTAGACCGAGACCAGATTGTGACGTATCAGACCTTACCCAGTATTGTTGAATTAATTTCTGAATTAAAACCAGGGAGCAGGTTTTGGAACAAAGGAGACTGCCTTCCATCACTGATCTACACCATCACTGATCTACTACTCCCTTTAGATGCTGCTAGAGTAAGACTCTTGTCCTCCCTGACTATTGGCTGGGCTGGCTGGGGCTGACGGAAACTGGGATCCAGCAACATCAGGAGGGCTGCACTGCTAACCTCACCTTGGTCCACCCTGCCTGGCAGAAACTCTCCAGAGTGTTATACAGAGAGAGCCCTTTCCCAGTGATGCTGGAGATTGATCCTGGGACCTTCATCACACAAGGGACAATGCACTGACATACAGCTCTCTTTCCCAAAGGCTCTGCTTTTTTGCATCTGGAAAAGTTAATTTATAACTTGGGTAAGACTCAGAGCTGTGCTGGAAGTTATGAAGGAAATATTTTCAGCACATTCACAGGGACTTCGGGAGCAGGAGCAAAAGGGGATGGGGGAAAATTCGATAATCTTTGGTGGGTTGGAATAATTTTTGAAGATTTGTGGGGGCATTCAGTACCATTTTCTTGGTTTCACAAACGATGTTGGGGTCACTGCAACGCACAAACATCTCTGGTTCTCCACCCGGCATACCCACTGGGGCACCTGGCAAGGACAAAAATGGATCGTGAGGTCTGATTATTCCCACAAAAACAGCATGAATAAAAATAATCTCTGCCGTTGCTCCTGCGGCATACAATGCAAAATCCTCCCATCTGCTGAAAGCAATGTGTTCAAAGTATTTATACTGCTAAGACCACCCCAGTCAGGAAATCAAGGGCTGAACTGGTGACCTTCTGCATTCCAAGCATATGGTCTACCCCTGAGCTAATGTTCTACCTCAGTACAGGAAACTACCTTGTATCACACGGGGCCATTTAGCTCAGTATTGTCTGCACTGACTGGCAGTCCTGAAGACTCCAGGACTTCAGACAAGGGTCTTCTTCAGCCCTACCCAGAGATCCCAATTGAAACTGGGTCCTTCTGCATGCAAAGCAGGTGCCCTGAGCTATGACCCTTTCCCACTGCATACATCCAGTATATCCAGCTTGGCCCTGGCAATGGCAGTGATTTTCAACGTGCCATTTCTCGTTCTTCACTTTCGGGGGGGGGGGGGCTGCCTGAGTAATTGGCTAAGAGATACCTGGAAGGGTGTGCCAAGGAGGCAAACGGATGGATTTCTTGAGAAAGGTGAGCTCCGGGTGATAGAAGCGGAAGGTCTGATCTACCACGTGGGGCTGGGATTCCACGTTCACGCTGAGGATGGCAAGGAGCTTTCCGCCGCTTGCAGTGAAGGAGACCTGGGTGGAGGGAGAGGGAGAAAATTAATGTCGTTCCCACAGGACAGCATGAATGGGGGTGACCGTGAGGGCCTGTCACTGCCTCTCACCCCGCCCTACCTTATAGGATTGTTGCAAGGATTACATGAGGTGGGGGGGGGGGAGCCACCTTGAGCGCCCTGGAGGAAAAGTTGCCTTTCGTAAAACAGGCTGAATCTTTATTGCACTGCTGAGGGATGGTTTGCCTAAGCCGCAATTAGCAAATGAGGAATTAAGTCCTTAGGCTTGATATCCTTGTTACATCCCGTAAATGCAGAGAGCAGAAATAATCCTTGAGTAATTTCAGTACTATCACCTGTAATACTAATCAGGTCCTTGTGTACCTTTAAAGAAATAATAAAATTGAGTCCCTTTTGGAAAACAGGCTGCATCTTTATGACAGAGCCGGGCAAGGTTTGGAGATCAAAAGGCACAGGGGTTGTAAGTTGGGGTGGGGAGCATGTCTGGAGCTGCCCCCACCCCAAGTCATTGCACACAGACCCACCCCCGCCACTGCCACCACCACCCCGTCAACCTTCCTGCATGAGGAATGTACCAAGAGTGACAGAACCACCAAATCTGAAGAGGGAAGAGCACCCACAAGCCGACTGACTGGGTGCTTCCCAATCACTCTCCTTGTCAATCAGTGCAATTTACCCTGATGTGCTTTGTTTGTATGCCACAGGACTTCCAGGGGGCTGCGGAGTTCTCCTTGCCTTTGCTGAACATCAGCTCCGTGGGACCTTGCTGGGAATGAAAGAGAGGAGTTGGAATGTGCTTTCCATTTTAACTCCCCCCCCAACCCCCCCCCCCCCACTGTCTTCTGGGAGTCTAATGTCTGCGAGCCATTATCCTGGTTTATATGCTGTAGAATTCATTCTGCTATAGGCTTAAATGAGATTCCGGTGCTGCACCTTGTGTAAAGTTTCTCAAAAGCAAATATTTGGGAAGTATTTTAAAAAGCAAAGCACGAACGCCTCTCTACCTGCATGGTGGCAGCATGCTCCAGGGAGAAGGCCTGGTACTTGAAGGGGATGTGGACTGTCTCCTTGGGGCGCAGGTACACCTGAGGCGTGAGGTCGTCCTGCAGATGAAACATGTCCTCCTCCAGAGGGGTGGTGGTTTGGGTCAGCTTCTTGAAGTGCCTCCATTCTCTAGCGTCCACAATGACACTGGAGGGAGAAACAAACCAGACAAAGGCCAAACACTTTTACTTCCAGGCAGAACTTCCAACCTCTTTGTTACCTGTGATCCATCTCAAAATCAAACTTTGGATTGCCACCTTTGACACTGTGGCTGGGAGCCTATGTCTGTTGCAGCACATGTGTCGGCTTTTCCTCGTGTATAGTGGAGGGAGAATTAATTTCACAGGAGCATAGAATTGTAGAGTTGGGAAGGACCCCATGGATCATCTAGTCCACCCCCCCCCCTGCAATGCAAGAATCACAACTGAAGAATTTACCTTCTAACTGGGGTTGGTGGCATTCATGTGCATAAAGGTAAAGGGACCCCTGACAGTTAAGTCCAGTCATGGACGACTCCTGAGTTGCGGCGCTCATCTCGCTTTACTGGCCGAGGGAGCCAACATTTGTCCGCAGACAGTTTTTCCGGGTTATGTAGCCAGCATGACTTAAGCCACTTCTAGCAAAACCAGAGCAGCGCACAGAAATGCCTTTTTACCTTCCTGCCAGAGTGGTACCTATTTATCTACTTGCACTTTGACATGCTTTTGAACTGCTAGGTTGGCAGGAGCTGGGACCGAACAACGGGAGCTCACCCCATCGTGGGGATTCAAACTGCCGACCTTCTGATTGGCAAGCCCTAGGTGCTGTGGTTTAACCCACAGCGCCACCCACGTCCCATATTCATGTGCATAGAACCCTTTTATTATTGCCTGTAGGCAAATGAATGCTGCTCACTGGTTCAGGGAGGGGGAGAGAAAAGCAAAGCTTTTGCCGGGCAGGGTGGGGGTCCATAATTGTCTTCCCTCCCTGAGATTGGGAACTGCAGCTCCCACTGGCAGAGATCCTACAGGGGATGCAACAGCCTGTGTGTGCAGTGTGTGAACTAAACCTCCCCTCTACTCCCCACTAATTCATATTTATTTAGAGCTTTTGAACCCTGCTCCTTAGACAAAAAAGCTTCTGAAGTGGCTTATATATGATCAATTAAAAGAAGGCAGTCCCCTGGCAATACAGGCTTACAACCTAAAAAAACAAAACAAAAGAAGAACAGCACACGAGGGAAAAGGGACAGGGAGGGAAGAGGGAAAAAGATCAATCTTGACCTGACTGCACACCTGTAAGGATTACTGAGCTAATGCACGTGAAGTGATCTGAACACTTGAACGCAACATAGATACACAAACGGATATTAATGCCAAGCATTTTTATGATCAATTGTGTTTTTCCCGACAGTTTTTGTGTGATCCTTCTGGCCTTCAGAATGCAGCCGCTTTTTCTCTCATAGCGATCCAACTGGGGCTCAGAAAGCACAAAGAAGGGCATCGCCTGCTTTTGCTCCCCTGGGACTTCTCCTACCTGAGCTCTGGGTTGTCCGTCTCTATGGTGACTGTGTGCTGGACATTATACGGGTTCTTCAGGACAAACTCGAAGAACTCAGCCGTGCCAAACGTGGCGTAGAGGGTGTGACGGGTGGTAATGGCCTGGCTCAGCATGCTGGCGATGCTCTCGGCTTTGATGCGCTCCCGGTAGGCCTCGATGATCTGGAGGTCCCGGGAGTGCTGGATGCGATCCTCATGCCGTCCCTGTGAGGGAAGGAAAGGCTCAAGAACTGGCTGAGTGGGCAGGGCGGACTGTGAGACGTAGCTCTTCCGGAGAAACTAACACAGCATCTTAAGAGTACTAGGGAACACAAAAACCAAAGACAATTCTGAAACTGTATGAAACATGTTAATTCCACACAATGCACAGGGCAATGCCACCTGCAGCTCTCTCTGGGGCAATGTGTTCGGACAGCGGGTAGAAGACCATTGACTGTCACCCACCTGACGGCTCAGCTCTAAGACCCTGTAGAGATGCCATTACTTGGGAGTGAGTTGTACTTGGCTCAATGGGCCAAGGGTCCAGCTCAGAAGGCGGCCATGGGGGAACAAGTCTCTCACCATGATGAGGCTGGCTTTCTTCGCAGCATCGCCCTCTTGGGACTCCCGCCTCCGGACCGACAGCATCCTCTCCAGCTTCCGCCTCCGGGTGACGCTGGCCTCGCGGCTGCTGTGCTGGAACGTGGCACTGACTTCGCGTAGGCGCGAGAAGAGCATGGCCGCCAGCTCACTGTCCACATCGGCCAGTTTTTGTGCCTGGCACACGTTCCCAACTGGAAGACAGGCAGACAGACAGACAGACAGAGGTCATGATGGAAATGGCCAGATGGGATGAAGCAAAAGCAAATCACATCGTTTCTCTGTCTTGATGCGCAGGAATTACTTGTGGGATTGATACCTGCCTGAATGCTGCTTTTTAAACCTGTGGCATTTTCTGTTTCCTTAATAAGAAAAAAAATTACTCCTTCTTCCTTTTCTCCCTGCCCCTCCCCTCTTTTTTTTACTGGGCAATAAAGATAAAAATGCAATTAAGACCGTGGCTACCTCTGCCCTCTTTTCAAATTCCATTAGATCTCAAAATGAAAGGCTTCAAGTTTGGTTTTGAAGACAACGTTAATGAATTAGCTACACGTTACTCTGCTGAATGGTTGAGTATTAAGTTATTAATTTGCGGCTTTATCTCCCCGGGTTGATTTCATTTGGGGGACCAATTTTCAACACACCAGTTGGCTACACTTTCATATTCTTCCGTTCCTTGTTTGATGTGGCCTTTTCTTTCCTTTGTGGTGGGAAATAGCTTTGCAAATAAAGTAATATGCTTTTTTTTTTATAGAGAGAAAAAGACCATCAGAGGTAAAGCAGAAGGAGAACAAAGAGCTTTTAAAGCACAGAAATGTAAGAAGCTGTCTTATGCTGCAACCATTAGCCATAGAATCACGGAACTGTAGGGCAACCACCTTTGCAATCTAGCTCAGTCTACACCAGGGGTGAGGAACTTTACTCAGTCCAAGGGCCGTGGGGAATCTTCTGGGGGCCACATGCCAGCGGTGGGCTAGGCTAGAGACAAAAGTAAGAGGAAGAATAGATGGGACTCTTTGTGCCCTTCTACAGCTGGCTACATTTTAGCCACACAACAGTTGGAAGTCTCTAGACATACATCTCTCCACCAAGACACACGGTCCCAGTTGACAAGAAAATGTCCTTAAGAAAGGCACTGAGGTGGGGTGGGGAGAGTCCTGAGGGCCGGGCAGAAGAACCTGGAGGGCTGTGTCCAGTTCTCAGGCAAAATGTCTTGGGGCCAGCCCTGACGGTGGATGCAACTGGAGTTTCAAAAGCATAGCAAGCTGCCTTCTATTGGGTCACCCCATTTGTCCACCAAGTTATTGTCTACACTGAACTGGCCACTTCCTGTTACACTTTCCTCCTCCACCACAGCTAATCAATGAGAGCCAGTGTGGCGTAGCAGTTAAAGTGTCAGACTAAGATCTGGAAGACCAATGTTCGAATCCCTGCTCAGCCATGTTGAAAATCACTGGGTGGCCTCAGGCCAGTCACTGCCTTGCAAGGTTGCTGTTGTGAGGAGGCGGAGAGCCAAGTGTGGCACCTCGAGCAAAGGAGCTTGAAAACGGTGAGGGTATAAAGGCAGTAAAACCAAAGTAAGTAAATAACTGCTATGCCTTAAAGGGCTGCATGACCCAGTGCAGAAGGCCCTAGTTTCAATCTCTGGTTGAAGGGCTGTCAGGCCAGAGAATGTTTCTGTGTGTGTGTGTGTGTGTGTGTGTGTGTGTGTGTGTGTCCCTCTCCCTCCTCTCTCTCTGCCTGAGGGCTTGAATAGTTTTAATACATAGGCAGAGCTGGTCATGAAGGGCTGGTGGTCTTACTCAGTGTAAAGCATTTATGACAGCCTGGGGTGGTTGGCGGTTCAAAAGGAAAGGTCCACTGGTCTCATGGCAACTCCACCATTCAGGTTCCCAAATGAAATTCTTCATCTGACGTGGACTGCTGTACAAGGTTGCCTATTAGTCTGACTGCATGACTCTCTCTCTGTCTCTCTCTCTCTTTATAAATAGTAAGTCCTATTTGCAGGTTAGATGCCCTTAATTGGATGCTCAGTCCACCTTCTGTTCTCCCAGTCGTAGCAGATCAGCTCAAGGCAACCTTGGCAACAACAACAAATGAATCACAAAGCCCGGAGATACATCCCTGCTCTGAGGGAAGGGGATGTTTAAGGTGGGTGAATGCCACACAACCTCTGTCAGTGGCGCTTGCCCAAGGCTGGCTGACTCCAGAAGCCCTAAAGATGTGCAGCAGGATTCCCCTTGCTTCTGGAGGTTGCATCCGGATAGATGCAGGTGTTACAAGAGCTCTTTTTGGAAACTAGCCCCTTCTAGGGCAGACTCCCAGTTCACTATCCTTCCCACCTGGAAAATCTTTCTCGTGGATCTTTTGGGGCACTGTCGCAAGCAGTTCCGAGTTCTCCCTATGGGTAACTCAGAAACTCCCTACCGGCTGACAACCATATCTACTCCACCCTGACATGTTTGGAAAGCTGTTTCAAGCGGCTTTAAGGCAATGCTATTCAGCTGTGGGGATCTTCTCTGCTATTAGATATAGAGAGCCCGTGTGATGTAGCGGCTAGAGTGTTGGACTAGGACGTAGGTTCAAATTCCCCCACTCAGCCATGGATCTCACTGGATGAACTTGGGCCAGTCGCTACCTCTTAGTCTAATCTACTTCACAGGGTTGTTGTGAGGATGTGTGTGCACTTGTAGCAGAGCAAGGGAGCGGGTTGCGACTGGGGTACAAAGGTTTGGGGCGTTGGGAGAGCTGTTGGGCAATGAGGGGTGGTTTTTGCAAGGGGTTTTGGGGTAAGCTATGGAGGAGGGAGGTTGGGCAAACTGTGAGGAGCTGGGGGAGTGGGAAATCTGATGGAGGAAAGGGCTTTTGGCATCAATCGCTGAAGAATTGATGCTGTTGAATTATGATGCTGGAGGAGACTTTTGAGAGTCCCATGGACTGCAAGAAGATCAAACCTATCCATTCTTAAGGAAATCAG
This sequence comes from Podarcis cretensis, assembly GCF_951804945.1. Taxonomy (NCBI): domain Eukaryota; kingdom Metazoa; phylum Chordata; class Lepidosauria; order Squamata; family Lacertidae; genus Podarcis; species Podarcis cretensis. The sequence continues at coordinate 66,278,548 of NC_137177.1, forward strand.
CCCTGAGTGCTCACTGGAAGGACAGATCCTGAAGCTGAGGCTCCAATACTTTGGCCACCTCATGAGAAGAGAAGACTCCCTGGAAAAGACCCTGATGTTGGGAAAGACGGACGGCACAAGGAGAAGGGGACGACAGAGGATGAGATGGTTGGACAGTGTTGTCGAAGCTACCAGCATGAGTTTGACCAAACTGCGGGAGGCAGTGGAAGACAGGAGTGCCTGGTGTGCTCTGGTCCATGGGGTCACAAAGAGTGGGACATGACTAAATGACTAAACAACAACAACAAACAGGGGGTTGTAAATGGGGTGGTGGATAGGTAGGACTGGTGAGTGATGCAAGCAGGAACAGCAGTCCAAAGTAAAGTGAAACAAGTAAAATAATCAGTTTCCCAAAAACCTTGCAGGTAGTCTCTACCTGCGTGGCAGCAGTTGGCTAGAGTAATACACCTCTGATTTTCTTTCCCCCCCAAACTCCCCCCCCCCCAATATTCAATGGCTGTGCCCACGAGAAGCTGCAAAAATGATGCTGCTTGGCTTGGTCTGCTGCCCTTGCTAAGCCTCCAACCAAGATCTGACCAGATCACTCAACCCACCAGCATCCACCTTTAAAAGAGAGCCAGTGTCTGGAATTAAAAACAAAAAACCAAGGCCTCGCTACGAGGGTGAGCTTGGCCATTGTCAAAAGCGGCTCAGGTGCAGAGCAGCTGGTTGGTTTTCATCCAACTCTTTGGAGTTTTCTAATGATGATTTGGTACTTCTGCATGACTGTTTTCAATCCTGGCAGCTGCTTTGAGGGCCCACAGACAGGAAAAACAGGGTAAATACAATAAATCAAGTCAAGCTGGCTTTTCACTGAACACCTTGAACACAATCCCTTGCTAGAAAGAAAACATGGCTTAACTGAAGAGCTGCTTTAACTGCCAAGTTTACACAGCCTCAGCTGAGGCTTCTTCCCTGTGCGCTTGAGATTTAACATCTTGCATTTTCTGAGCCAGTCCCCGTAGCCCATTGCAAAGAGGACACACATTCTTGCATGAGGTACCAGTAAGCTAACAGATCCACATACCCTTAAGGGGTACCCTCAATGGTCTGGTCTTGGATATCGGACACAATTTCATCAGTAACTGGTCCACCCCGTTGCCTGACACTCCCTTAGCATTGTTACTTATGGAAAGTGACCTGAATCCGAAAGCTAAGCACAAAGCTCTTTTCTTGCTTTCACTGGTGGTGGCTTGGGTGGTCATTGCTCAACAAGGGAAGTCATGAAAAATGCTACCTGAAGTGGCAGGCTTCAATATCATCTGGGAGATAGCCCTGCCTGAATGTCTCACACAGAACAGGTGAGGAGTGAAATGAAGAAAGATCAGTGTGAGGGAGTGTGATCTTAATTTTTTCCCCCTTTATTAGTATGGACTCCAAGTTCTCAGTCCCTCCACCCACACCTCACTTCAGAGGGGTTACAACTGCAGCTGGAAGCAACCCCCAAGAGTCATATAGCCTGACTCCCTGCAATGCAAGGGAGAAAAATTGCAAGTCTAGAAGCAGAGCCTAAAGTGTTGAAACAAATCCCTTCTGAGAACCCTTGGACAACAGAGATTCAAATCTCTTTAAAACTAAAGGAACCCTGACAAGTGGCCAGCTAAACTCCGCTTAAAAGCTTCCAAGGAAGGAGAGTCCACCACCTTCCGAGGGAGTCCGTTCGATGGTTGAACAGCTCTTTTTAGAATCATAGAGATGGGAGGGACCACAAGGGTGATCTAATCCAACCACCTGCAATGCAAGAATCTTGTATTGCCAGAAGGCTCTTCTTAAGGTTTAGTTGGAATCTCCTTTTTTGCTATTTAAATCCATTGGTTCGGGTCCTCCCCTTCGGAGCAATAGAAAACAAGTTCGCTCCATCCTATAATCAATAATCACACGAAACTGGTAATGACTCTTCTAAGGTAATTTAATCATTTGCTGTTATCTAGTCTGATTGTGTATTCTATAACCTGTGTCTGTAACTGGATTCTGCTATGCATGTTTACTCGAAGCTGTTCGATTTTTTTCTTGAAATCAATAAAAATTATTAGAAAAAGAAAAAATAAACTCAAAAACGTTGAGGGGAAGAAGGGGAGGAAGAAGACTCATCCACAAAGCCCATAGCAGGCGGACCACCCCCACCCCTCCCTCTTCTCCATTTCTGCTCCCACCTGCCTCCTCAGCATAACCCAATAAGGAAAATTGAGAAATCAGAAGCCAACTTACCGCTGTAAGCATTTGAAGACAGCAAGCTGCCCCCATGGAAGCCACTGTTCCCGTCATGGGAAGAGATGATCCGAGAGCGAGAAGGTGGCAAAGAGATGGACTTCCTCTGCCTTTGTTCGCACAGATGGCCTACAAAAGAAGACGAGGCAGAGACTCAGGGAGCACAGGCTCAGGGGATGAACACAGACCTCTCTATCAAACCCCAGGGGGGTCCACAGACCTCCTCCCTCCTCAAGCCACACACCCCACAGTCCCTGCTCTGCACTCTCCTCAAGTGCTTTTGTACAGCTTGAATGTTCCCCTGGAATGTAATCTTGCCTGGATGGCCTATAATGGATGCAGCAGGAGAACTCCTCTAGTGGATTACAAACTGGTTAAGTTGTAGGAAGAACAACAAGCATTACTGAAGCAGAGTCAGCATGGCTTCTGCAAGGGCAAATCCTGTCTCATGAACCTTCTCTGAGGATATGGATAGAGGTGATCTGGTTGATATAGTGTACTTGGACTTTCAAAAGGGTTTCGACAAAGTCTTCCGAGTAAGCTTAGCCCTCAAAGAATAAGAGAAGAGGTCATAAATTGGCTAAGCAGCAGAAAGCAGAGAGTAGGAATAAATGGATGATTCTCTAGATGCAGAGATGTTGAAAGTGGAGTCACCCAAAGATCACTATTAGGACCTGTGCTTTTTAACTTATTCGTAAACGATCTAGAGTTAGGCACGAACAATGAGGTGGCAAGGTCTACTGATGATACTAAATTGTTCAGGGTCACTAAAACAAAAAGGGATTGGGGAGAGCTCCAAAAGGACCCCTCTAAACTGAATAAATGGGGGGTAAGATGGCAAATGCAATTCCATGTAAACAAGTGCAAAGTAATGCAGTCAGGGCTAAAATAATAATAATAATAATAATTTCACCTATATGCTCATGGGGTCTGAACTGGTGATGAAAGGCTAGGAATGAGACCTTAGGGTCACACTAAAGAGCTCGAAGATCTTGACCCAGCATACAGCGACTGTGAAAAGGGCAAATTCCAGGCAAAGGCTCATTAGAAAAGGAATTGAAAACAAAGCTACGGCTATCATAAAGCCGTTATAGAAATCTATGGTGCAACCACATTTGGAATACTGTGTACTGTTCCGCTCACCTCACCTCAAAAGGATATTGTAGAGTTGGAAAAGGTTCAAAAAAGGGCAACCAAGAAAATCAAAATGAGGAAAGGTGTTTGGGACTTTTTAGTTTAGAGAAAAGGTAAGGTGCACGATAGAAGTTTATAAAATTATGCATGTTGTAAGTAAATAGACATAGGTTTTCTCCCTCCTTCATGAGACATGGACACTCATTGAAGCTGAAGCTTGTAATATCTAGGGCAAATAACACAGAACACAGTTAAAACTATGGAAGTCCCTCCTGCAGGAGGCAGTAATGGCCACCAACTGGATGGCTTTAAAGGAGGATCGGACAAATTCATGGACAAGGCTATCAGTGGCTACTAGCCATGATGGCTACACACTGCCTCCAAAGTTGGAGGCAATAATGCTTCTGAATACCAGTTGCTGGAAACCACAGGAGGGGAGAGGGCTCTTGTGCTTGGGTCCTGTTTGCAGGTTTCCCACAGGCAATGTTTGGTCACTGTGAGAACAAGATGTTGGCCTGTTCTAGCAGGCTCTTCTTATAGCCTTATGTTTCCATGTTTCCAAAGCATATCTGGAGACGCATGTGCATTTCGAAGTGGCTAATTCCAGTCTTAAGATATAGTATTCAGAACGTGCCTTTGGCTTGTTGGAGAGCTTTCTCTCTACCCTCCTCCCCCTCCTCTTTTTCTCAGATCTTTCAAAGCCTCAAGCTAGGTTTGCTTTTTGGGGTTTTATTAATGGGAGTTTTTTTGTTTTTTTTTTTACAAGAAGCACCAGAACAAGTACGCTACAGAAAACGAAGTCTACCTTCCCCGGAGCAATGTTAATAATGAAGGTGACTGAGCAAGCTTGGGTTTCTTTCCAGAAAGGAGCCTAACAGGAACCGTCGGCAGAGGCACCAGAGCAATTCCAAGCTCCAAAAGCACCCCCTCAAAGAATCAATTCCTTCCCCCTCATGGCAATTGCTTTATCTTATTTTGTACCTTTCTGACACCAAAGGGGAACTCAGTGGGATCTCCTTTGACTTTCGGAAATAAACACCTTGATGCATAATGGCAAGCTTATCCAGTCTCTTTGCAAGTCCGACAGCTCCTTTGATCTCTGACTCAACCTGCCAGCCAAAACTCTCTTTTTTAAAAAATAAAAAAGCCCCTCTTTCCCATCTAAACCCACAGCCCGTTCAGAAAAAGAGAGTTATCAAAGGAGGCACCTTAAGGCTCTTTCTGCATAAGAGGGTCTTTGATTTGCAGTGCGCAACGGAAGCCAGGATCCTCTGAAACAGGAGCAAGTGAGCGCCTTCATCCCTTGGATCCTCTGAAGGAAGCTCCTTCAAGCAGTTCCTTCTTGATTTGTTCCTTCCAGATGCAGGAAGGTCCTTCTTTGAAGTCACAATTTCTACAGTCTCCATAGTTGCCATGGTGAAGTATTTACTTAATTTTAGCAGGGGGACCATTGCTTGGTGGTCAGAGCACATGATCTGCACAGGTGAAGGGCACAGCTCTGCCCTCCAAGAGGAGGGATCGTTATGGGGGTGCTGCCGCCACCCACCACCACCTGCCACCTGAGGAAGCTGCCTCACTTTGCTTAATGGCAATGCTGGCTCCAAGCCTTCATAAAAAGCTCCCATTGGCACCAATTAAAGTAACATCGAGTTTAGTTCAAAGAGATCAAAGTACAGGTGATCTGTGAACCGCAGAGCAGCAATTTAGAAAGTCCTGAGCAGGGCAAAAAAATGGCACCAAGCGCGAACTAATTTGGGATGATGAGGGGGATGGTCAGGAGGGCTGGGACTACGAGCAATGTCAAATCATCATGCCTTTCAATTATCTGAGGGAAAGAGCAGGATTTGGCCTGGCCCTTGCAAAGGAATCGATCTTTCCCTGGCCACAAGTATTCTGGTCCCTGCATAATCAGCAAAGCAAGAAGTGTCCCTATTACTCAGCCATCCAAACTCAGTTGTTCTCAGGCAGAACGGGATCAGAGAACATTTTTTTATCGTCATCTCATGCGGCAGATCTTCAAAGAACAACAGAACCAACAAACCTGCTTCCCCACCCCCACCCCGTCTTCTCCAGATGAGATGATTGATTACTGAGAGACCGGCAGCCTCCTGGACCAACACAATTCCAGTCACTCAAACAAATACACAAATTATAAACATTAAACTAGCCAGAAAATGTTGTAGAGTGAAGGGGGTTCCTCCGTGTCCCCTTTAGCTGCATACATAAAGGTGTAACAGTCCCTTGTAAATGTGTCCTCCCCTTTCAAACCTCGAACGAGCTTTGACCTGTCAGTCAATTTCCCTGCCAAAGCCAACTGCCACACTTTCGTCTCTACTAGGGTGGTGATTGATGCTCCTTCCAGAAATTGCCAGTACCTCCTTGCTACTGGTAGACTAGATGCCAACAACAACTGGCCAACAAGACGACTGAAATGCAGGATCAAGGAACATGTAGCTGTGGAGACAAAGAGGAGGAATGGGGCTCTGTGCCTTTGCCAAGTCCCTTTTGAATCTCTCTCCGCCATTAGATCATTTCCTTCCCCGGCCTTTGATTCATCTCTGGATTGATCATCGCAGCCCCTGTCCCTCCCCCACTCCTTGCTAAAGAGCTTATCACCCACTTGCAGGCAAAGTATGAAATGTCAATTTATGATACGGTAGAATGGAAGCTAATCTTTCTTCTGAAGATAAGATTTTTTTTGCGGGGGGTGGAAACACATGGAGTCACACCGCCTTTATTTTTTCGCAGACAGATGAGTTAAAGCACCTGCTACCAGGCCTGTAGCACTAAGGCCCTTATAAGCCCGGATTCCTCGTCCTTCCAGGTATGGTTCTGTGCAGCTTCCAACGCCCCCGCCTCCGTTTCCCCTGCGTTGTTGTTTTGTTGGCATCTAATTGAGTGTCGCCTTTTCCATATTGTCTCCTTTCAAAGCCGCCTTGGATTGCCCGCTTGTAAACAAGACTAAGCAGAATTAATGACCTGTGTATTTCCACCATGCCGCAACAACCCGATGTTATTACCGTTGTCGGGGCACAGGGGGGATAATAAGCTTTCGCAATGCAAGGTGCAAATCTTCTGCTTTCCTCCCCTTCCCCCTCTGAGGAGCTGGAAATACTCCCTAAACAGCCCAAACGGTTGTTTTTCATCAGCTGTGGAGCTGATGCCCGTGTCTCAGTAGGATGGGGGGCTAGGCTGTGGGGCCAGGTGGGGCAGGCGCAGCAGAGTCAGAATCACAGCAGAGGTCCTTTCCTAGAAACACCCCTGGCAGGCTGTGATTGGTGGGGATGGATTCTGTCAGCACTCTATTACGTAAAAACAAAAACCAACCACTCTGCCAGAGGGGGTGCTGGAGAGGTTTTGAGGTTTGATGACCCGCTCTGGGATTTTACTGAACTATGCTTATCTGAACCCTGGCTGGGGCTAGAGATGGAACAAACTATTTCTGGTCCATGTCACTTTGGGATCCCATGTGGCCCTGTTTCTACATTTATACGCAAATACTTTTTGATATAGTGATGTATGGAAGTGAGAGCTGGACCATAAAGAAGGCTGATCGCCGAAGAATCAATGTTTTTGAATTATGGTGCTGGAGGAGACTCTTGAGAGTCCCATAGACTGCAAGAAGATCAAAACTATCTATCCTGAAGGAAATCCGCCCTGAGTGCTCACTGGAAGGACAGATCCTGAAGCTGAGGCTCCAATACTTAGGCCACCTCATGAGAAGAGAAGACTCCCTGGAAAAGACCCTGATGTTGGGAAAGACGGACGGCACAAGGAGAAGGGGACGACAGAGGATGAGATGGTTGGACAGTGTTATCGAAGCTACCAGCATGAGTTTGACCAAACTGTGGGAGGCAGTGGAAGACAGGAGTGCCTGGCGTGCTCTGGTCCATGGGGGTCACGAAGAGTCAGACATGACTAAACGACTAAACAACAACACTTTTTGATATTTTGAGCCCTGTCCTCCAGGATTAAACAAAATTGACCTGGGCGGATCTCCTTGGGAAGGAAATCCTGGGTACAGCTGAGTTCTGTTTTAACCTGAGGCTGAAGAGCCATAGGTTGCCCCGGAAAGCCAATGGAAATGCTTGAACAAACAGGACTCTTACCGATGTTAGCCAGGCTCAGGTGGAGACGCCCTCGCACAACAGCATGGACTCCAATGGGCTTCACACCCCCGTGCTTGAGAATCTCTCCACTCATCACGGTTGTGTCCTGCTTGTATTCCATGGTGATAACCTCCAGTTCACGGTGGACTTGGACAGCTGTCCGGCCCTGGCGGAGCAAATGCTGCAGAACAAGGAAATTCTGTGTCTGATTGAAAGATCATTCAGATGTGTGTGAGCAGGAAGCCAGTGTGGTGTAGTGGTTAAAGTGTCAGAACAGGGCCGGGGGAACCAGGGTTCAAATCCCCCACTCGGCCATGAAGCTCACTGGGAGACCTTGGGACAGTCACTGCCTCACATGATTGTTGTGGGGATTAAATGAAAATTGGGGGGGGGGAGGGCATATATGCCGCCTTGAGCTCTTTGAAGAAAAAAAGTGATATAAATGCAATAAATGAATAAATAAAAAGCCAATCATTTTCTGAGTTGTCCTCTGAAATCAGTTATCAGACTGGCAGTAGCCATAATCCAAACTTTCCCAAGCTGGTGCCTTCTAGTTGTTCTGGACTACAACTCCCATTGAACTCCTTATTTTTGCCTAAGATGTATATCTCCTTTGTGGGGATGCACTACAAATCCCAACTTTTTCAATCTAGGTCCCAACCTGAGAACATGGGGGTGCATTGTCATTAGCAGCCAACAACCACCAATGCTCTTTTGTGTGTGAGATCTCCTAGGCATAAATAACTATAAGGAAGATTTTGTGGATACTGAAAACCGCAGGGGGGCGATGCTCTCATATCCTCCTTGCAAGATCTGGTTAGCCACTTTGTGAAAAGGATGCTGGACAAGATGGCCTGATCTGGCTCCTCTTTTGTTCTTAACCTAAAACACATCCTTACACTGAGTTAGGTCATTGGTCCATCTAGGTCACCCTTGTCTACGTCAGCTGTCCCCAACCAGGTGTTTTTGACTACAACTCCCATCAGCCCCAACCAGCACGGCCATACGATGCTGAGACTGATGGAAGCTGTGGTCTCAAACGTCTGAAGGACACCAGGTTTGCAACAGCTGATATAATTCATAGGGAGTAGAATCAGGGGAAAATTTAAAAGGTCTAGTCATCTCTAAATACTCTATATTTCAGTATGTCCACTCTGAGTGAGACCCTGTCAACATATAACACTTGTGCTCAGAGACCTGCTAACAGCATTTTTGTTTAAACAAAGCTATCCAGCTATGCAGAATGATGATGATGATGATGATGATGATGATGATAATAATAATAATAATAATAATAATAATAATAATAATAATAATATATTCTTTGTACCCTGCCCATCTGGCTGGGTTTCAATCTGTCTTTAGTTTATTGCTGATTTAAATTACTATATGAATGTTTTAAATAGCTGGGGGTGGTACTGATAACCTTATTCTTTTTGTAAACTGCTTTGAGGTTTTTGTTTTTGTTACGCTCAAGTGGTATTTAAATTTTACGGAATTGGCTCAGGGTGGGGTGGCGGTTGTCCCTCCCAAGAGTCAGTTCCAACTTAACAAATCCCCACCTTCAGCTTCACAGCAGCAGATCCGACGAGGAGCAACGAATCGCCATCCCACGCGTCTATTTGCAGAGTGTGCTCAGCCAGGTAACGGATAAACCACCGTTGCTCACCTGGCTTGAGGAAACCAGGATCCACCATATATTTCAGCTGGAAACCTGGGGAGCCTGCAGAGAAAGTTGCTGGTTACAGGTGTGTAAGGCCCAAAGCAAAAAACTCACTGAGGGTATGAGCCATTCCACAGTGGAACCAACTCCCTCGAGTGGTGGTGGGCTCAGGGACACATTCCATCTAGGAGAAGCATTCAAGGAGGGTGTGGAGCTGGGCAGGTGGGGGTGTAGAGACTGGGGGATGTCTTGAGGGCCTGGCCAAAGGAGCAATGGGGGAGACTGACTCCTCAGCTTGACCCAGGGAGAAGGAAGAGGAAGATGGTTTAGATTTACAACAGGGGTTTGAGGGAGGTCACAGCTCAGAGACAGACGAGGGGGAAAGAAGAAGAAGAAGAGTTTGGATTTGATATCCCGCCTTTCACTCCCTTTAAGGAATCTCAAAGCGGCTAACATTCTCCTTTCCCTTCCTCCCCCACAACAAACACTCTGTGAGGTGAGTGGGGCTGAGAGACTTCAGAGAAGTGTGACTGGCCCAAGGTCACCCAGCAGCTGCATGTGGAGGAGCGGAGATGCGAACCTGGTTCCCTAGATTACTAGTCCACCGCTCTTAACCACTACACCACACTGGCTAGGAAATAATGGGAGAGGAGGAAAAGCACCAGGGGGGAAACAGTTGACGGACACAGTGTCTTTAGAATGCATTCCAGACCCCCCTCTCCCAGAACCCGGAGAGCCCTGGAAGTAGGAGAGCAAAGTACAGAGGGCATGTAGCAACACCAGTAGGAGAGACAATGAGAATGATGAATGAGAGAGTGGGAGAGATGGAGGGTGGAGATTCACTTGGGACAAAGCCATTATCCAAGAGTCTGGGTTCTATAGCCTCTCCCTGTAAATACTGAATAAAAAGAGGATGGTAAGAAACACTCCCTTGTTTTTGTATGTTCCTGGGCAACCAGCTGGGAGTCGCTGGCAGCAGCCCGACAGGGCCAGATATAAAGGCTCCTGGAGCTACTCTCAGCCCCTGTATCTGAAACTTTCTATCCCTGGTCTAAATGGAATGGCAGTGGTTCTCTGGGGCTTTAAATGAGGACGGGACCTTCAGGAGGCAAAGTAGGTGTCCTGCTAATGTACTCTATTTAGTTGGAAAGCCACTACGTTATCTGCTCTCTGTACTGCTCCTGTGTTATGTTTTCTAACTTTCATTACGTTTCGTTTCTTGTTGGCTTGTACTTTTTATGCTACATTAATTCCCCCCCCCCCAAAAAAAAAAGCCTTACAGAATAATAGAAACATAAAATCATAGAAACTGTAGAGTTGGAAGGATCTCTAAGGCTCATCTAGTCCAAACCCCTACAATGCAGGAATCACAGCTAATGATTTTTAAAAGAAGGAGAGAAGGGTGCGGCAGCATAATTCAGCAACAGAGTTGAAAAGGGAAAGAAGAGAAAGGAAGGGGCATCGGATCACAGCGAGGCCTTGTGCCTTCGTGACTAGGACAGCACTGGCATTTGTCAATGGATCCAGGGAGCAACTGAGGAGTGGAAGATGATGAGCAGTTCGGCTCCAACAAGAGGACCAACCCTTGAGGGCCTTCCTTTTCAAAAGTCATCAGCAAATGAGGGGTCTGCTGCTGCTGTGTGGCTCCACTTTAATAAACAGAATGATCAAGGCTATTATGAAAGATCTGGCTAAGTAACTTTTAAAGTCACACTGGGAGCGTCCTATCCCAGCACAGAGCAGCATTTAATGTGTGTCTTTCCCCCTTTTTAATTTCCATTAACTGTTCCACGGGGGAGAGGGGTGGCTTTATGAACCAGAGACACTCAGCAGGGTACGGAACAGGACCGCCTCTCCTGGGACGAGGCTTTAATAAGACCAAAAAGCACTTTGCAGAGCGAAACAAGGCGTCTGAAGCTTGGCTGCTCGGATGCGTAGAACTCGAAATAAATAAAGAAAAATCTGCTTAGCTAACTGGCAAGTCAGCATTCTGGATTGCCAAATCTCAGCCCTGATGCTTACCAGTGCCTGACACTCCATCCTAGTTCTACAAAGAGCAGATTATGCATACTGAACCTGTGTCTTAACTGTACTGCTACAGACTGAAGATGAGGCTTCTCATAGCTGAATATTGGAAGGCTCTGAACAGTCCTGGTTGCCTCCCCTCAAAAAGAATACTGCAGAGTCAAAAAAGGTTCAGAAAATAGCATCCAAAATGATCATAGGGGTGGAGCGACTCCCCTGTGAAGAAAAGTTATTAAACTTTGCACGGCATGGAGAGAATGGTGAGAGAGAAGTCTTTCTCCCTCTCTCATAACACTAGAACTTGTGGACATCCAATGAAGATGAATGCTGGAAGATTCAGGACAGATAAAAGAAAGGACTTCTTCATTCAGCAGACAGTTAAACTATGGAACTCCCTCCATCAGAAGGCAGTGATGGCCACTAATCTGGATGACTTTAAAAAAAAGATTAGACAAATTCAAGGAGGAGAGGGTTATCAATAGCTACTAACAATGATGTCTATGTTCTACCTCCATAGTCAGAGGCAGTGACGCTTCTGAATACCAGTTGCTGGAAGCCACAAGAGGGGAGAGCGCTCTTGTGCTCAGGTCCTAATTGTGGGGTTCCCCTGGGGCATCTTGGCCGGCCACTGTGAGAAACAGGATGCTGAACTAGATGGGCCTCCTTTGCCCTGGTCTAGAAGGCTCTTCCCAGGTTCTTATGCTATTAAGTTCAAACACCCACTCAACATCCATGCCTGTTTTCAAGTAGATCAGAAACACAGTGCTAAATGAACTGGGAATACAGGCTTCTGGGAGATGGGAGTAAAACTTGGCTTGCACATATGTCAATGACCTAATTCTCCAACCTGAAAACCAAAACTGTTTTAAAGGAGGAAAGGGAGAATTTACAATATACCAAGGCAGTATCTGAAGCGAAGCCTCTCAAATGGTGGGCTTTACTAGCAACACTTCTGTTCTGAAGGAATGATGGCTCAACAGCATAGCAGATTCTAATTCTTGCTATCTGTGCTTGGGAGTCAGTTGATATACGTGCCATTGACCTATTAAAAACTGGAGTTAACCTCGCTCGCAGGTGTCCCTTCAGCTTCCACTTCCATCAGGCTCACGGCGGAAAGGAGAATTTTGCTGACTCGCAGCTTGAGACTTCATCCCTGGGGGATGCTGCAACAAGCACGGAGCCGGCTCTGAGTGCTGCATTCTGAATTGGGAATGATCCTTCCTGGAGGGCCCCATTTTTCAAACTGGAGAGACAGCTGGATTCAAGTCTGCCTGGAATTCACACTCTCTAGTATGGTAGCCTCTCTCCCTCCCTCCATTCAGAAACAGAGAGATCCGAGTGATAGCTGTGATGTTAAAGTGACTGTAGGAAAGGTTTAGAGATATTCCTTACTGACACACTGCAGGCCTAATTGCTATGACATCAGAGAGAGTCTTTGTCAGTGTTTAACTATGTTGCTCTGATTCTAAAGGCATCCAAATACCATTTGTGGAGCTTCTTGGCTCATAGGAAGAGAGAAGAAAGGTAGGAAGACATATCTAAGGAAGAGCGACAGACTAAGGAGGGATACTAGGGAAGGCAGCTGACTAAGGGAACCATGGGGAAGAACTGGAGGGTAGAAATAAGTTTCTGCCCATCTATTCCCCTCAGGCCTTACCAAGGTTCAGGGTCCCATCTTCCTTGATTTGCACCAAGATGTGAGAAGATGAAATGAATGGAGCTGCCTTCGAGGTATCTGCATTGACCAGCTGCAATCGAGGAGTTGTGACGGGAGGGAAGCGGTAGAACTGGAAGGTGAAATAGATGGTTTTGGGCCACGTCTCCAAGGCTGTCCTGTCCTCTGCAGCCCTTGTTTAACAACAACCGAAAGGGACAGAAGACAATTAAATCCTGGTGATTTAAATCCCTATGCCATGAGTCACCAATTCCCAGGGTATCTACTGGCCGGGCCAAGGACACCTCTCAAAGGATGGCTAGCTAATTCTTTGAAAAGCTAAAGGTTTTTGAGAGACAGGACCTGCCTTCCTACAGCAGAGGCTGCCTGCTCTGTCTCAGCATGAGTCACTGCTCTGACCTTGCCTGCCTCCAATCAACCTCAGCTGGGGGATTGGTCATTCTGGCAACTCCCTGCATCAGGAATCACTGGAACCTCTCCCTACTACACACCTAACAAAGACTTGTGTGCCTTGGCACACCTTGAATGATCTACCTGTCTGGACTGGCTGTTGGAGCTATTCCTCAGATCACCTGGAATTAAATCCTTGAGAATCTTGGTGCTCATCCCCCAGCCTCCTCCTCCCCCAGCATAAAAAACCCGCAAGTCCATAGACCTTAAGTCTGGGTAGACACATTTGGTAACACGAGAGCAATTTTTAATTTCTGAATGATACCCTTACAGGAGTCTGATGCTGATAGAGGAAGGTTTTCAGTACAATGCAAAAAGACATGTTTAAGACACAGAACAACCTCTCAAATGGGTCTTCTGGTATCCCTACAGGCTATTCTACTTATTTTATTTCTTCCTTTGTGTTAACCAATCACTTCCACACACTCACGGTGGATGGATTAGATCAGCAGAGACTGGTTGAGGAAAAGAGAAATGAGAAATAAGGATGTCTCTTTTCCCCCTTATGGACAAGTAAGAGCTGGGCCAAATCTTCATACATTGCCTGAAGAAATCTCCCTGTTTAATGAAGGGGAATTATTTGGCAAATAGTCATGCAAAACCTGTAAACAATGAATCTGAAATGCCTGTGTTTCCTCCAAGACTTAGTCCCTGTGGACGAGCTCAGAGACGCAGCACTGCCTCCCTCAGCTGGGTTCCCTGTCAGCTAGTTCAGGAACTACATAGCTCTCTGGAGCCTTAAAAACAAAGCAACCATCATAACACAGTTGTTTGTTGCTTCCAGCACAGCTTTTTCTGCAAAATGCTAGGTGTCCAGGGCTCGGAAAGAAAACAGTGTCATTTTTGAGGCAGCTCAAAACTATTGCAAAATCCAAGTTTTTTCCTGATAACAACAAAACCCAAACTACCTCAAAAGCATTGATTCAGTCACAGAGATGGGAAGGCTTGGGTGGAGGTAGGACTGGAAAAATGGGGGGGGGGCAGTTTTTTCCAAAGCCGTTTTTTTTCCAGAAAAATTGTAAAAAAACACAACAATTTTGATACAGTTGTATATTCCACACACTCCCCCCCCCCCCCAGAAAAAAACAGGTATGGAAAAAAAATTGAAAAAACCCCTGGGTTTCCACCACCCCACCCAATTTTTCCAGTTTTTTCCCAGGCCTTCCCATCTCTAGACTCAGACCTGTCTTGAACCCCAGAAACAGGCTTTACCTGGTGAATGCAAGAAACTGCAGGATGATTTCATTGTTCTGCAGAAGGTCAGCTTCTTCCCGCTGTGGGATGAAGTTCACAGGGTCCACAGGGTCCACAATTTGGACAGGCTCCTTGTTGCAGTCCAGGAGCTGAGGGAATCCCGATGCACGCAAGCGGGCGAGAGCGGCCCGCGTAAGGCCAGTGCTAGGACTGAAGCGGAGGCAGGCAGCTGAGTCTGGGGGAAGCCGGGTGCTGCCAACAGACTCTTATCCTAAGCGTTTCCCCCTCTAGCACATATCTGGGGAAATCAGCTGGCCTTAAGAGCAAGGGTGCAAATATCTAGGTGTCCAGTGCCCAAAAGCTTTGGGGAGGTGCCCAGCACTTGTGTTTCTGCAGAGAGCAGGGAAGCGGCATTCTACTCCCATCTGGCTCCTTAAAAAGCCTTGCTGGATCAAGGCCACTGTCCTCAAGATGGGAGTCAAGGTTATGTGGGCCCAGTGAAACCTGGGGGGCCACAAAATGTTCCCCATCCCTGGCTTACAGGAAAGGGGACATGAGGCTTCCTCATCGCCCCTTGAAATCTTCTTTGGCTTCCTCCCCACCCAAACCAACAAGCCCTTGCTTTGTCTTATTCCTGCCAATGAGGCTGTGCACTTCCTCAACAACAGAAATGGTGGCTCTCAGTCCTCCTCTCCATGTCAATCAGCCACACCCCACAATCCTGTCTGCTGTGTCAGGGCCAACTGACAGGTGACTAGGCCCTGCCTCCTCCCTGCACAACCTCACCTTTCTGAGTGTGGCCCCAGGGCCATGATGGGCACGTGCACTGGTGTGAAGGGCAGCTCCTGGAGCTGATCTGCGGTGGGGGATTCCTGGGCCAGCGAGCTGTAGCTGAGGTTGGACTCCAAGTGAGTGATGGCTCCACGGGGGTTATCCTGTTTGCAAAGGGGAAAAGGAAAGGGATGTTCATCCAAAACAGACAAGCTGGTTGACACATGCCTGCGGCTGGATGCAAAGAGGGCTGTGCGCAGACAGAACAAAGCATAGTATCATATAACTGTAGAGTTGGAATGCACCCAAGGGTCAAATAGTTCAACCCCAGCAAAGCAGGAATGAGAGCTAAAGAAGCCCTGACAGATGGCCACCTAACCTCCAATGAAGGAGAGTCCACCACCTTCCAAAGTAACACAAGGTGCCTCTGGATATCCCACAAGCAGGGCCCGAAAGGTACTGGATGCAGGGCCAGCTCTGAGATGAAGGGCAAGGCAGTGCTCCCCCCCCCCCACGCTCATTCCAAATACAGAATCCAGCAAAGACCAATGACTGGGTCTCATTTCAACACTGGCAGCGAAGGACACTGTCCTCCACTGCATCAAAGGGCAGCATGCTAGCTTAGTGTGCACAAGAGAGGCTCTGTAGCTCTGTCCACTCCCTGCCCCTCAAAATCTGCCTCACCTTGCTCAATGGCAGAGCCAGCGCGAATTGGATGTTCAGGATGCGCTGTCAGTTCCCACAGGGTGATGGGGAGGCGCAACAGATTAGGACCGCGCTGAGTGTGCAAGCACAATAACATGCCCCAGAATACGGGAGACCACCAGCCCACCTCAGAGCTGAGTTGGGCCTCCCTTTGCTAGCAGCCAGAATTGATCTAGCCTACCTGAGATACTGCGCAGGCTCAATGCCTTTGAGGATTATACTCTTACTAAGCTTGCTGGTTAGATCAACTAAGAACAGGGGGCTGGGCACAAAAGTGCCAAGATAAGCTTAGGGCTTATAGGCTTCAAATTGAGAACTACTTAGCCCTTAGCCCACGTGACCTTAGAAATTGGATTTTTGATCAGGATGCCAACCAAGACAGAGCATCCATCATTGCCGCCTATTACTCTACTTGGCACCCTCAAATTAAGACCAATCACTCAAGGCCCCCTTACCTTGAAACTCTGACCTTCCCACAGCTACACAGGGCCTCTGTAGAACTAAGAATCCAACAGATGCCCTCAGCATATTTAGAGGGGAGATATCGGGGAATTCCCCATATGGATCGCAATCAGGTAGAAGACATCACACACTACCTGCTGATTTGCTCCCTGTATACAACGCCCAGAGGAAAATTTATATCGCCAATTCTTAATTGGCTTCCAGGTCGATCCTCACAGGAAGTGACAGTTGAACTCCTAGCAGATAAACATCTGTACATTACCCACCAGATAGCCAAATTTGTGCTGGCAGCCAAGAAGCTCTGTTCCAGCTATGTGAATGCACTCCAATCTTAAATCTTAATGTTGTAAATTTCTTTTTATGCTGTAAACTGCTACAGGTTACGTTCTATGATTTTAGATGAAAGTTTTCCTTTTATTTTCTGTCGCCCATTGTAAAGGCCTTTGGCTATATACAATAAAAACTGACTGCCCCAGAATATTTGGCGATGCTCCGGAGGCTGCTTGGTGGAGAAAGGGTTGATGTGGCCCTTGAGAGTCTTTGCAAGCTCTTGGGGCAACAGCTTTGTTCAAACCTTTACCTCCTGCAGCTGCCTCAGAGCCTCCGAGGACTGGGACGGCAGAGCCCCTCCAGATGGCTGCGATGGGGTTTTGGAGGAGCAGCTCACTGGAGGCACAGAGAGCTGGGATATTGACAGCTGAAATGAAAATGTGAGCGTTATGTAGGAAGCATCACTGCTGCTCGCTCTTCTGATGCAAGGTAAGGGATGGAGAGAAGAAAAGAGTTTATTCTGTTTATTCTATTCTCCAGAATAGGAACGTAGAGATGCCTGGAATGGATAAATTCCTAAAGCAAGCAGCTGCATGGTGGTCCAATTAAGAGCTGACTTAGACATAATACAGAATGGGGCATTCAGCTAAATTTTACATAAACCACTTCAGTCTGACAGTGGGTACACGTGTGTGATATTTTTGAAGACACCCAAGGTAACAGATGGATTGTCTTGGTTGAGCATGGAGTGGAACCCAGGCTTCCCCAGGCATAGGCCAACTCTCAAACCACTACAAATCAACTGACCACCATGAGAAGAGAATGAAGCTAAAAAATGCACTGGTAAGCAGCTCGAGTGAAGCGGGGGAGCTTTCCTAGTGTGAACATGAAAGAGAGTGGAAGAGAAGTGGGCAGCTCAAAGCCACCCTTTTATCTTGCATCCTATTAAAAGAAGGGTTTGTGCAACATCAGCTTCTCATCCAATGACAGGAACGATAGGGGCGCAAAGCAAGTCACCAGTCCTTCTCCTCTGCCTTCAAATCCAAATGGCTTTTCCTAGCAAGTTGACCCACTAAGCTCCTTTATTTCCCCCCTGCCTTTTCTCTGCCATTGTCCAAGCCCCTTAATTTACCGGGGGGCGGATGCCCTCCATGAAAGAGAAGGACAAGAACTAGAACTCCACTGTTAAAACTAAACAAAACATTAAGCTGGTAAATCTCAAGCCACACACCAGAGGAAATGAATGAAACTAAAGCCTCTCAGGAGCCCAAAGTACATCTCTTCATGAGTCACCACTCTGGCCCATGTTAGACACTGGCAATTGAACCACAGAAACCCTCCCAATGCAGAATTACCTACCCTTACCAATGCTCTGGTCAGCATCCCCCACCCCCCACCCCGTCAGCCTTTGTTGGAGCAGGTAATTCTTCAGCACTGGGGACAATCAGATCGTCAGATCACCCACAGTGCAAAAAGATCATAGGGATCTGAAAGACCCACTTTCAAGTAAGGTTGTTCGCTACATCTCTGTCTGACTCACCACTCAGAGCCTGCCACTTTCCAATCAGACTCCACGGGTGGTGGATAGCTGTTACGCAGCTCTCAGCATTACGTGAGATTGTATCATTCCATCATTCCTGATGCAGGGATGTGGCAAATGGACCTGCCACTGGGTGGGGAGGCATGCCCAGAACAGTGACTCACGCAGAAATAAAGAGGGTAGGCTCCTCCGAGAGCAGATAATTTCCCAGTCTTTCAGGACGAACCTTTCGGTTTTTAATTCAGGAAGTGGTGAGCCTCTGTTATTGAAGGCTTACAGCATTAAACTGAACAGGTGGGAAACCTCCAAAGCACATACTTACCCCAGGACCTCGGGAATAATCTTGGGTGGAAACCAGCACCTGAGGGGAAGGCGGAGACTCTAGGAGAGACAGAAGATCAGGTATGGTCAGCAGGGAGGTGAAGGTTGTCTGTTGGGTTTTGGTCGGCCAATTTTAACGTCAAGGGGATGTTAACAGCCAGCTCCTTAGAAATCACACAGGCAGGTCTTCACCAAGTAGAGCTTGTGTTTGCCCTGGAGATCTAATGTGCCATCATTTTAAAAGAGTGGAGAAAAGTAATGTGTTGTGGCTTGACAGGCCAATCATTATTGTATGTGCCCCAGAGTCCGCCCTCAGAGTCCTGCCTTCCTAGCTGGGCTCTAAATTGCATCCCATTCTCTCCAGCCCCCAGAACCCAGGAGACAGTAGAGACTTCAGGGGGGTGGGGACTAGATAACCCTTCCTTAAGGTCCCTTCTACCTCTACAATTCTATGATTCTACAATTCTATGAAACCGCAGCTGCTGGAAGGAAAGAAAGGGGCGAGTATGGGCTATCCCAACCTTAAATGCCCCTTACTCACCCCGCCCCCGCCGCCAGCCGATTGGCTGGCGCGATGAATAATGCATACTAATGATCCCGGGATTTCCCTGTTCTCACGGGGCTGTAGTCAGCCCCACGAGAGTGTGAATGGGTCGTGAGACCGCAAAACCCCCTCCTCCTGATGTCGGAAGTGGCATTCTATGAAACGGGCCGTGTGGTCTCACCCTCAACCCTTCTGGTCCTGAAGAGGCAATGGAGGAATGGGAGTCCTTTTGATTGCCACTTGTCCTCTGGAGACCTGGAGTGGTTTAGAGTGTCAAATTGTGACTCAGGAGTAGGTGAGGGAAGCAACCCAAATCCCCCACTTCTCCAGGAAATGCACTTGGTGACCTCAAGCCAGCGATCCTTTCTCAGCCTAGCCTGCATCACAGGGTTGTTGTGCAGGTACAAAGAGAGAGAAGGAAAGAACCATTTATGCCCATTAGGAGAAAAAAAAGATGGGATATTCAATAAAGAAAAAGTTCAGGGGGTTGGTGTCTTATTTCGCACAGCAATTTCCTGCCGCCCCACACCACCTCCACAGAGATAAGACTATGTTCCTTCTTTGCTGTAAAACACAGCTTCTTCATCACTGTAATGTGCTGCGTTTTTTCCCTTACAGCCATACAGGCCCCGGTTAAATGGGTTGTTTAATGAGACGTGAACGCATCCGAATACTTAAGGTTTCGCCTGCCTCTTACATCATTCCTTGTCACCTTTTTAGTCTGCTGGAGCGTTCAGACCCTGCAAGCCTGCTTCAAAAAGCTGTGCTGCCATCCTTGTACCTAGCTGGTATAGGGGTGTTGTTCTCCACCCCACCTCCCACATACCTAATTGGAAAAGAAACAGATGCCCCCCACTTTTGTGGAACCATATGAGGTATAAAATGGCCTAACTGGCTTCAGGTGGGCTGCAGGGAATGCCTTCTACCTACACAAACATACGAATCTTCCTGCCTCATACAACTCTGTTCCCGTTGCTGCTGCCATTTTGCTTGGTAATAGGGCAGGCTTAGCCAATCCAGATGCTTTGTTCTGCCTGTGGATGGCAGGGGTCAACACTGCATGCCAGATTCTCCTCTGCAGCCTGGGTAGCAGCTCATAAGGCTGGATGCAGTCCAATTTGCAGATCTGAACATTCGCCATTCAAGCCCTAGCCAGGCCATCACTCTGCGAATGACAGAGAACAGAAGAAGAGCCTTCTTGATCAGACCAATGGCTCATCTAGTCCACCATCCTGTTATCACATTGGGCAACCAGATACTCCCAAGGGCAGCCTGCAAGCAGGACCCAAGCACAATGAGACACTCCCTTCCTGTGGCTTCCAGCAACTGGTATTCAGAAGCATTGCTGCTTCATAAAGGCAGAGCATTGTCATCATGGCTAATAACCATTGGTAGCCATATCCCCCAAGAATTTGTCCAGTTCTCTTTTAGCACCATCTAAGGGAGTGGCCATCACTGCCTCCTGCAGGAGTGAGTTTCACAGTTTAAATATTAACTTCAAGGAGGGCTTTCTTTTATCTGTCCTGAAACTTCCAACATGCAGCTTCATTGGATGTCTTATAAACGTCTATCATGTCTATCATCTCAATCGCCTTTTCTCTAAATCAAGAAGTCCCCAACCCTGCAATCTGTCCTCATAGGGGAGTTCTCTCCAAAGCTCATCCTTGAGGGTCTTTAGATAAAGCTTGAGGAGCACCATGGTCTGAACAGTCCCTGGTTAAAAGTGTGGTATGGGGAGCCAGTGTGGTGTTGTGGTTAGTGCCAGACTAGGACACGAGTTCAAACCCCCATCCGTCGGTCATGAAGCTCACCAAGTAACCAGTCACTGCCTCTCAATCTAACCTACATCACAGGACTGTTGTGAGGATTAAGTAAGGGGGGGGGGAGAGCCATGTACATCACCTTGTGCTCCTCAAAGAAAAGGCAAAAAAGAAAATTAAAGAAGCAAAACAAGAGCAATAAAAATAAACAAATAAGGCAAAAGCTCACGTCACTGACAACTTTGCTGAAGTGGACGATTCACCCTGCAACTGAAAACACTGTTTCCCTCTAATCCTTGAGATTGCTCCTTCCTTTTGTACTATGAAGAGTTAACAATGAATCTCTCTCTCTCCTGGTTCTGAGCCAAGCTGTTCAAGGAGAGCGGAGTTAAAGTAAGAGCGGCCATGGTCACACCACGCCTGGGCCAGGAAGGCAAAATGAACAGCCATCCTCCAGAGGAGTTGTCCTGAGCAACCAGCAACAGGGGTCATATCTATTTTTAAGAGGAAGCCTATTGGCTGATAAGACACATGATGCAAGGACACTTTGTCGAGGCACGCATGGCCTGCACGACACCAGAAAGTGATGGATGAGTGCAATCCCTCTCCTCCGCTTAGCAAAGAAGACAAGCAACCTTCACCAAGAAGCATAGGAAGTACAGGATCAGGACAGTCCAATGCTAAGGCTACAGCTGCAAGAGGAGACAAGGATGGAGCTGGGGAAACGTCACTAACCTGGGTAGTGGCAAGAAAACACACTCCATACAAAAACTTTGTTTCATTCAGTTACATTGTCCCTCAGTTATTTGCCATCATGAAGCCAAATCTGATTGGCTATGCAGCACTCTGACATTGTCCCATTTATTGTGTGATCCCTGACTGGGTGGGATCACTCATGTCAACAAACCCAGGATGGAAGAAGCAGTCGCGGCAGCCCATTTCCACCTCACCAAAATGGCTGGTTTCTGCATGAACATTTCTGTCTGGCTCAATTCCACCTATCCAGGTGGGTGGAGTCCCAAGCAGGCCATTTTTAAGGATTGTGTGTCCAAATGGACACGCAATCTTGGCTACTAGCTTATTGCTAGTATTCATGTAATGAAAGAGTGTGGTTAATAATATAAAACACTGAAAATATAAGGAGAACCTGCTGGACCAGGCCAATGGCCCACCTATTCCAGCATCCTGTTCTCACGGTGGCCACCATCTTGCATGTGGGAAACCATCAAGCAGGGCCCAAGCACCAGAGAATTCTCCCCTCCAAGCAAATAAATATGAGCCAGATTAATTTCATTCCCATCCCTGGAAAGACACAGCTAAACACAGCTCCCTTGTGTGCCCCCCCTCAGCATTTAGGGAGCACGGCCTGCCTTGACACCAGCTGGCCATGTCCAGGGTGAATCATCTCTAAACAAACTGGCAGTTCTCTCTCCCAGGGTCCAGGTCCAGGACTCTGGACATTGTTTACTAGGGAACGATTCTGTTCACTGGAGGCCCACAGATTCTTTTGCAGTGATGGATGCAACGTTAATGATCTGAGTGAGAAGAGAGAAAGCATGGGCAGCACTGAACTGTTTCCCTCTGGAGCAGTCCATCTCCGCTCTCCATCCCTGGGAGATACACGGATCTCTCGGCCAAAGACAATTTAAAAGCTCTGTGTTTTCCTGCTGGTAATATTTCAGTGGCAGCAGCGAGGAGTATGTTCTGAAATAGGCTGTCAGTAATTGTGACCTCCGTCAGCCTTCCCCAAAATGCAATGGAACCGGCTTCTGTGCAGCCGCTCCTGAATAGTCTCAATCAGTGTGACATTGCCGCTTCTTGAATAGACATATTCAGCCAGCAATTAAGGAGAGATCAGGAGACCAAATGGGGCGGGGGGGGGGTGAGGTCCTCAGCGAATTGGGGTTGAAAGGAGCTGGCAAAGGGAGGCTGCAAAGAGACAAAATCGCAAGGCAGAGGATGAGCTAGGACAGCACAGGGTGCATACCCTCCCTCTTTGGTTCTGCCTCATGCAGAAAGAGGTTGCTCTGCTGAAGACATAATCTGACAACACACCGAACGTTCACCAGTTGCTGTGCTAGGGGGACCAGGAGAGGAAGGAGGCAGCATCTGCGTTATTTTTAATTGCATTTTATAATACTGTTTTAATTGGCATTTCTGCCTTCTGCACTTTGGATTTAAAAGGAAAAACAAAAAACATTATATATAGTTTTGGGAGGGGGAAGTATAAATAAATAAATCCTAGGCGCACTTACTAGGGAAAATTATTCCCCGTATGAGCTGGCACTGAGCAATGCAAAAGATCTGCAATGACTTGTTCACACATGAAACGGCCTTAAGAGCTGCTCCGCATATTGTAACCAAGGCAAGGACCGCTAGTTTTCCAAGGATACTGCCACACAAGAAACATATAACACATGGCCAGCACAAGCAAGGAAATCTGCATCTTTAACCACCAGTGTACATGTGTCTGGGGAAAATACGTGGTTCCCAGGCATACATACCACGCTCAACATGCAACAAGCACCTGCTACATGTTCACTGTGGGAAATTCCACTAGCTGTCAGAATCTGTGGGGCTTCTATTGAAGCCACAATCTGGACCCCACCCAGCAGAGGACAATTTTAAAGACCTTGGGGATGGGCTCAGTGGTACAACATCAGCTTCGGAGGCCGAAGTCCCCAGGTTCTGCTCCGGAAACTCCAGGTAAGGATAAGGAAGACCCTAGTCTGAAACTAATGAGAGTCACAGACAATGAAGCCAATACTGAGCTAGACAGACCAATGCTCTGACTTCAGATAAGACACCTTTCTATTTATATTAGAACCATGAGGACTACCATCTTCCTTTATTTTAAGGGAAAGGGCTGTAGCGCAGTGGCAGAGCAGCTGCTTTGTATGCAGCAAGTCCCAGGTTCAGGCCCCAGGGGCATCTTGCTACAAAACTGCTGCTGCAAAGCCCAGGAAGCTATCACCAGTCAGTTTACATTGGGTTAGATGGGCTAATGATCTGCTTCAGTATAAGCCAGCTTCCTCTGTTCCTATGACATGGGAGGATGAAGAAGTCTGGGCCCCTGAACCACTGCAAGAGGCAGCCAATGAAGCAGTCATTCTGCTTCGCCAGCGAGCACCTTCGCATCATACTGGATGAGGCAGCCAGGCCCCAAAGGGAAGGCGTACTTAGGGGCATAAGTGAGGAAGCCAGAATTGACTAGGTCTTCCTGGCAGATGTCCATGGTGAGCTTGGGAACCCTTCTTCTCCAACACCTCACCAAGCCCAGGGATCATGGGAGGCATACCAACCCTGTGTAAGAGCGTGGTCCCTTTAAATCTCAAGAATCAGACTCTTTCTCTATAGGACTGACCCCCCCCCCCCAAAGTTGATTCCAGGCTAGTGCTGAGTTAAGGTTGCTTCACAGGAAGTGTTAGGAGCTCAGACTACACTCAAGTAGAACCCTGGCAGACACACATGCCCAACTGGCATATTCCCTTCCTCTTGCTCGATTGTTCAGGAGCTTCAAAAGCTTTCTTTTGCCCGAACATCACAGCGGCCGATGCCAACAGATATCGGCACATTTAGGGATCCGCAGAGTTTGCAGTTGCAACTCAGCAACTCAGCATTTTGGCTAATCTACTTTATTTACATATAAACACACACGGAGCACTGCAATATAGCTCCCTCTCTCTCTAGCATCAGACAGCAAAGAAAAAAAGAACAAAGGACAATAGTCCCACTTTACGGAACACAGTAACACAAACATCCTGTCTCTATCACTTCCCACTCTGTGGAGTAAAAACATATACCGTCATGTGATAGACAACAATCCCATGACTGCAATCATGGAGCAGGAATTCTAACAGGAAGTAGTCCATCCAGACTAGTGCTGAGTGAAGCAGGCTCTGTGGGTCCTGATCAAGAGGCCCAGACTGGTGTTGGGCAAAAGTGGCTCCATGGGGAGCTCTCCCTGGTCCTGAACCCCAGCTGTCTGGTTACGAACATCCCTGCGGAGCCCAGCCTGGAATGAGCCCGAGCTGAGTCCCAACAAGCTCTGTCTCAAGCAGAGACCCAGCTGGAAGAGGCAGTAGGGGTGTGCAGAGCACGCTCAGAGGACTCGTCCTCCGTCTCCTCGATTCCGACCTGCTGAACTACCTCTGTGGGGAGGAATGTCAGTGGCACAGCAGTGCCTCGATCACTTCCATTTATGTCACAATAAACTAGATTGTCTCCTAAGCGCTACTGCTCCCCTCCCCAACGCCCCTGTGCCAGCACGGCTAACTCAACTACCGCTCAGGATTATGTCAAGGAGAGTCTAAGTGAAATTGCCACCATTAAACTTTTTTTTTTCAATTGACCCTCACCAGTTCCAGGTTTTAAAACCTATTAAACAACACATGAAACCCACCTCTTGTTGAAACCAGAGCATTTGCAAACAGAATATAGGTCAGCACAGGTCCCAGCAAGGCAGAAGCCTGGGAGACACTGCGCTCTAGTGGCCCCGCGGAGGAAGTGCATCTTATTTTGCTGCTGCTGCTTCTAATGCTGCAGCAAGAAATAAAAGACAATTGGGAGGATTGTTCGTAATATCTCTCAGCCTAAGTGCTTCTCTCAAGCTGACAGCTTCAGTGGCATCAGGATTACCAAAGGAACTTTCAGTGCTGGTGAAATATTCAGGCAGGGAAAGGTCTCAGCCAGGACTTTAAATGCTATCACATTATTTTGCCTCTTCCAGACTCTTCTGAAAAGGATGCTTTGAAGGGGGAGAGCTAAACTGAAATGTATCTTGGCAGCAAAATCATAAGCAAACCAACTCTGAGCCCAAAGGATTATGGGTGCTCAGTTTCAGGCAGGGATAGGGGACCTTACTTCACCCTGAGGGCAACAATCCCTCGTAGGCAGCCTTTTGGGAAATGGATGCCAATGCCTGGTGGAGCCAGAGGCAAAAATGAGTGGATTCTTTACTTATGTGCAATAGAGTACACTCTAGCTATTCAAAAGCCAGCATTTTCTATATCCCATCCCCTATCTCTTTATCTAGGCAGGTAATAAGTATTTTATTCCATTCCAGCCAGGACAAAGAACTCAAGAAGAGTGTGGAACAGGGCAAGTAAGGGGTGTGGTTTTTAAATTTTATTTATTTCATGCATTTATATCCCGCTTTTCCTTCAATGAGCTCAAGGTGGGTGGGGAACCTGGTTCTCTCCCCTCCTCGTTTTATCTTCAAAGCAACCCTGCATGGCAGGTTAGGCTAAGAGGCAGTGACTGGCACTTCACTGTTCAGCAGGGATTTGAACCCTGGTCTTCCAGGTCCTACACTATAACCACTATGCCACACTAGCTCTCATGGACTCAGGAGACTCTTGACGGCCAAATGAAAGTCTGCAGTGCTGCATTTGGCCCCCAGGATTGAAGTTCACCCCACTCCTGCTCCAGGGGGATAAGGGGCAAATGTCTGGTGTGATTCAGAAGAGGTGTCCCCCTTTGACTGCTGTAAGCCATTCTGATGCCCACTTTCCACCACACCAAGCTAATCCTTACAATTACTTTTGTAACGTAAGAACAATGGTTCCATGGGGTAATCATATGTAACTTCCTAAAGCCCCATGGGTCACACACAAGCTTCTAAGAACACCCTGTTCTCCCACAGGTCTTTGTAAAATTGTGCTTAATTCCTTTTTTTAAAATGAAGAGGATCTTATTCCTGATTCCACAATGAACCTGGCTCTTTGCTAGGAGACCAAAGTTTTTGCTACCAGCGGATCCTCTCTGGCACTTTCTCAAGTGCACACAGTCCTAAAAAATTCAGTAACTGCACCACATTAATAAGGTAATAAAGGCGCATATGAGTGTTCACACAGGCTGTTAAGTTGAGAGGAATACAGTTAAAACATCCACAGACAAATGGGGAAAGATTAAAAAGAGCAATGCAAAGCAGATTTTGATGAACGGTGGGACAGCGCTTCACTTCATCTTTTAATGCAAGGCTGTACGTTACCCACCCCAGATAAAGGCAAACTATATAAATGCATTAATTCCTATTGCTGGTTCTTGAACAGGAGCCAGCCAGGTAAGGTTGCAGAGTTCAATGCAATTTCCTGTCTTATTGTTAAGTGACTGAATGATAAAGTCTAGGATCTGGCCTTCACAGTCAGCAGAATTACATGGTGCAGTTATTGCTCAGACTTCAGGAGGCGTGCTGCATGCTTGAGGGCGCTTCCCCCCCAAAAAAAACCTGCCTGGGGAAATGCAGCACGTCAGGATGAAATATTCTAGCTCAGTTCTCCAACATGCTAGTTTTCTATCTGCAGAGATATGTTTCGGTTTGTTTTTGAAAGGGGAGGCTTTTGTTATGTTGTCAGTAAATTCAAGGAAGCCTCAGGTGTTAATATGTCACTTATCTAAGACTTTTGGGCAAGGGGGAGAGATATAACCAATGGCTTGTCTCCAGGTAAGTTCTACTCAGAGTAGACCCATTGAAATGAATGGACCCAAGTCAGTTATGCCCATTAACTTCAGTGGGTCTACTCTGAATAGCATAGGCACTGGAGACAACCCAGCAATGGCCAAAGGTGTTTGTAATTTCTAAGATTAGAACGTGTGACTCATAATGTTCCTATTTAATCTAAACAGAACGTGGCAGCGCAAAAAAGGTTCTCCATCTTAGATCATAATTCAGCTACTATATGGAATGCTCCCTGCCTCACCGTCTCCTTCTTTTCTCTCAAACTTATGGAAACAAGAGAAGCAAGCTCTCTTCACCTGCAGCCCTTTCCCTACCTCCGGTGCCCAGAATCACTGCAACAGCATCCCAAGTACAAGGAATGATGGGAAATATAGGTCTCCAGGTTCCTGAATCTACCGTATTTTTTGCTCTATAAGACTCACTTTTTCCCTCCTAAAAAGTAAGGGGAAATGTGTGTGCGTCTTATGGAGCGAATGCAGGCTGCACAGCTATCCCAGAAGCCAGAACAGCAAGAGGGATTGCTGCTTTCACTGCGCAGCAATCCCTCTTGCTGTTCTGGCTTCTGAGATTCAGAATATTTTTTTTTCTTGTTTTCCTCCTCCAAAAACTAGGTGCGTCTTGTGGTCTGGTGCATCTTATAGAGCGAAAAATGCGGTACATTGTGGGCCCAAGTTCACCGAATTATTACATTTCCCATTTTAGGCACCAGACAGAGGAAGATGGAAATCCCACAGGGAGAAAGGTTAGTTTTGCCATGTACATTTGGTTGAAAATGTTGACAGCACCTGTCTAGCGCAGGTGTAGGAAAACTTCAACCCTCCGGATGTTGCTGAATCACAAACTCCCATCAGCCCCAGCAAGGGTGGCCAGGGATGATGAGACCTAAAGTTCAGCAACATCTGGAGGGCCAAAGGTTCCCAACATTTGGTCGGGGGTAGGGGTTCATTGTATGCTACTAGCCACAATGGAAGCTATGCTCCATTGTGCTACAATCAGAGGCAGTAATGCTTCTGAATACCAGTTGCTGGAAACCGCAAGAAGGGAGAGAGAGCTCTTGCGGTGTTTGGGTCATGCCTGCAAGATACCCACATACAGTTGGCCACTGTAAAAACAGAATGCTGGACGAGATGGGGCCCCTTTGGCCTGATCCAATAGGCTGCTCTTAAGTTCTTATGGAATGGGGCCAGGGGAGCACATCCCAGAAACATCTAGCCCAGATACAGTTGTACCTCGGGTTAAGAACTTAATTCGTTCTGGAGGTCCGTTCTTAACCGGAAACTGTTCTTAACCTGAAACACCACTTTAGCTAATGAGGTCTCCCGCTGCCGCCGCACCGCGATTTCTGTTCTCATCCTAAAGCAAAGTTTGTAACCCGAGGTACTATTTCTGGGTTAGCGGAGTCTGTAACCTGAAGCGTCTGTAACCAGAGGTCCCACTGTATTACAAACTGAACACTTTTTCCAACCCAGGAGTGAAATCTCCACCTTGTAGTGCAACGAAATATGAAGAGAAGGGATTCTGACTAAACATTAGGAACAACTTTCTGACAGTAAAAGCTCTTTTGACAGTGGAATGGCCTAACTCAGAAGGTAGTGGCCACCTTTCCAGGGATTCTTTAGCTGCGATTCCTGCATTGCAGCGGGCCAACTCTACAATTCTATGACCTCAGAAGGTGGTAGACTCTCCTTCGCAGGAAGCTTTTAAGCCGAGGTTGGATGGCCTTCTGTCGGTGATTATTTAGTTGTGATTTCTGCTTTACAGGGGGATGGACTGCAATTCTATGATTCTATTCTATGAGTCAACTCCATCTTAGCAGCGCTTGACGGAGGGCACTGTGTTCCCTTCTCCAGCCACAGCGCTTGTGTGGCTGCCTCGGGAGCACATGTCTCCCATTACGGAGCCCACGTTCGTGCACCAGAAACAACAGCCTCTCGAGCTGCAGGCAGCTGAATGGCGGCACTTGAAAGGCTGGGAAGAGAGTGGGAATCTCGCCAAGAAAGCAGAGCCCAAGTTGTTGGCCTTATCTCTCAAAATTCCCCGACTACAGCAGCGCATTTTAAGTGGTCTCTCCCCACCTCCACCAAGTTCTGGAGTGGAACAGACGTCCCGCTGTGCGTTTGAAGAGTTAGCAATCTGGAAAAAGAACTCACTGGGGGACGGCGTGGGCGGAGGATTCTTTGAGAGAGGAGCCTCTCCCTTCGTGCTGCTTGAGGGTTTTCCAGCCACTGCAGGTTGCTCCTCGGAGCCAGTGGAGAAGTGGAACTGAACAGTCCCTGACTCAACCTGCTTCACCTGGGATTTGGAAAAAAAGGAGAGGAGAGGAAGCAAGGACATCCTTATTTCTCCTATTCTTCATGCTGCCACTGTGGAACAGTATAAAATCCTAATGTTCTGGATAGAAGGAATCTGACTTCTGCCCCAAGAATTCTGAGACCTGCATAAATTGTGCACATTTCTGCAATTTTTACTATTTGATGTAGTCTTGGCTTGACCTTGGGGGTAGAAGAAGCACAGACTTTCTGCACCCTATTCCAACCACTGGAGTTCTTGTTTGGCAGCCCTTCTGCCTTCTCAGATTTTAGCAGGTGTTCACACACCTTAAGGACTAGAAACTCCTTTCTCTCTCTTAAAGAAGCCGGGGTTCTCAGAAAATACCTGCTTTCGTGCAGAAGGTCCCAGGTTCAGTGCTCAGCATGTGGCTTTGCATCCCTGGAATCCAAGCCTAGCACATGCTCCTGGTCGGTTTTGCACCCTGGGACTGTTTATTTTTATTTAGTTCATAAAATTTAGGTGCTGCTTAATTATAAGAAACCTCAAAGCAGCTTACAAAAATGTAAAACCACAAAATCAGGAGATAATTGCCATACGTTACAAAATGCAAGCAGCTAAAATGAAAACAGATTAAATTTCACATCAGATTTTCTAACCACCTGGCTTGACTAAACAAAAATGTTTTTAGCAGGAGCCGAACAGAATACAGTGAAGGTGCCTGCTTGATAGCAATGGGCAGGGAGTTCCAAAGTGTAAGTGCTGCCACAGTAAATGATTGTGTTTTGACAAATACGTTCCTCCCTTTGACTGCTCTTTATGGCTGATTTGCTGACTGGCTTCACCATGTCCCTGGCTAGGGGCCTGTTGCCTCCAAACCACCAGCTCTGCCAATACTTCCCCCCAAAATATGTTTCTGGGGATCACAACTCACCTCTTCTGAGCTCATGGTGGCTGGTGGTGTCTTGTAAACCAAAACATGACTGGGATTATGTTGCACTCCTCCTTGCAATGGCAGGACCACGTTTGAAGAAGTTGCGTCCGGTGAGGGGTTCCAAACAGCCCAGCGAATTGAGTGCATGTAAGCCGGCGTTGTCAGCGATGTAACGGATGGCGTCTGTGGTTCAAGGGGGTGGGGGGTGGGGGTGGGGAGTAATGGATGTGAGAATGAAGACATCATTTATCAAATGTAAGTTCCATGGGGCTGTTACACTCTTAGCATCGCACACCGTTGTGACCAAGAAATGCAGTCCAAATTATGCAGATATATACAGGTATCTGTGGAATAGCATCCCTGTTGAGATAAGACAGGCACATGCTTTCCAGAAATGGCTGAAGACATTTTTGTTCAGACAGGCTTCATTAGCTAGGTCCTTACCATGAATGTCCACTTGTTATTGATTTGTTGCTTTTGTGTGTGTGTGTTTATAATTATGTGTTAATTGCCTTGAGACAGTGGTTTAAGGCAACTAAAAGATTCATGTTAGAATTAATTGATTAATTAATAGCTCTGTTTAAACTGCCCAAGATGGTGGCAATCGCTGCCTCCCGCAGGAGGAAGCTCTGCAGATTAACTATGAGCTGCATGAAGAAGGACTTTCTTTTACCTGTCCTGAATCTTCCAACATTCAGCTTCCCTGGATGCCTGTGAGTTCTAGTGTCTTTCTCAATGCCATCCATCATTTTATAAACTTCCATCATGTCACCTTTTACTTGCCTTTTCTCTAAACTAAGAAGTCCCAAATGCTGCAACTTTCCCCCAGTTGGGTTGCCCTTCTCCAGATCTTCTAGATCAGATACACTGGTTATACTATTTAATTTGGCAATGATACGTGGAGGTGCAGGCAATGTAGAAGTTAGAAGGGAATGGTTTTTTAAAAAAGAGCACAGTGGCATCCATACGAACACAATCTCCCTGTGACCTCGTTCCCCTGGGTCCCACACCCTATGTAAGCATCTATGTACTGATATGCCTGCCTCTGCCAACTTCATGAACCTGATAAAATAGGCGGTGGACCACAAAAGTTTATCTGCAATAATCTGTTAGCTTTTAAATGTGAATATGATTCATGATTTTGGATAAAATCAAGCAATAATCCAAAAAAAGCCCCTTCCCAAAAATACATAGTTTCAAACTCCTTGCTGCTTCTAAAATGATGTGCTATGTTCAAGCTGATCACGGAGCCAAAAAACCCCAGGATTTTTCAAAGGCAACTTCCTCCCACTGTACCAATGTCCCTGTGTAATAAAACCTTCATTATCTATGTTCCCACTCCACAGTCTATGGTAGAGTGGCTGGGAAAGGGCCATTGTAGCATTGAGATTCTGGAGTAGGTGGTAGGTATTATTATCAGCAATAACAATAATTAAGCTTGGTTCATATTTTGTACAAAAGCAACTCAAAGTGATTTACAACCATGATTAAATAGGCATTGAAATGAGGTGTAAAATAAGACTCTAAAAGACAACTCTGTTCTTAAATGGTGACATTTAAACATCCCACCCACTCAAGGAGGCTTCAGATAATTAAAAGGCCCAAGAAAAAAGACATGTTTTTGCCTGGCACCTAAGGGTATGGAATAATCGCCAGGGGAGCCTCCCCTGGGTGAGCACTCCACAAGAGGGGGGCCACCACTGAAACGGCCCGTTCTCGGGTTGCTAACCTCCAGACCTCTCATGGAAGGAGAACACAGAGAAAGGCCTTAGATGGTGATTGCAGGGTCCGGGGCAGTTTATATGGTGAGATACTTGGTAGACTGAGCTCTATTGATAGATCTGTTGATTTTTCGCAGTGGGTCAGGGAGAGCTTGCGACTCCCACTTGGCTGACAGTAGCAATGACTAATAGGCTTCCCTATCCCCCTAAATTGAAGTGATGGAACAAAGAAAGCATGTGGGCAGGAACCAGAATTGGATTTTTTGTACGAAATGACTGTGAGTTAATTTCTGAAACTGATCGCAATTCCTGGGCTGAGCATGTGCTCAGAAGCGCTCTGTTTCTTAATGCGTGTCTGCCCTTCTGGCTGGTATTGTGCACCCGATTCTAGTTGCAGGTCCAGGGTTCTAAGAAATAACAATAATAAAAATAACAAAGCAGATCCTGCAAGGCTGGTGATAGTTTGGCATTCAAACTGAAGAGGAGAGAACTGTTTCTTTTCTCCTAAGTCTTACCAACTTTAATATTAGCCCCATAAATCAACCCCAGCAATCAGGATTCACTCTCCAGTACCTGGAGCTCTAGTACTAATTCTGCCAGTAACCTGACCTTCCAGAGAGAAAGTGATGCATTTTCTTAGGGACAGGATGGGCTGCACCGGTAGGAAGCACCATTCTGAATATGACATTATGGGCTGGCTTCTTAGCTAGAGAGGCTCAGGAGGCTCAGGCTGTCCCCGTTTTAAGGACTCTTCAGAAGGGTCTCAAAAGAAAAGCCTAGGAACTCACGGCTGCGTCCCAGCATTTTGAAATCCTTCTCCCGGCTCCCTGTAAATTGCTCATTACGAAAGCTACAAAGGCAATCAGCTTAGGGATTATCCACCCTCCAGAAAGGAGAGGGTAGGGGGTTAATTGGGTTCAGTGCGAAGCCACGGCCGAGCTGCGCAAAAGGGCTGTTGATGACACTCTAGAGCGCTGGGAGGCATGCTAATCTGCACATCTCACACTCATATGACGGGCAGACTGTCTGGTGCAGGAGCCTGATCACGGTAGCTCAGCATACAAACTGGCTCACTTGGGGGCACCCGCTCGGGAGCTGATCACTTTGGGGAAACTGCTTCCTCCTGTTTCATGGAGGATAATTTGGGATAATCAGCCTCATATGACCAGCATGCTTAACTCTAATTAATGCATGAAGGGGTTAAGACCATAGAGTAAACTGCCCCACTGGGCTTAGCTAGGCCATATCCCCTCACCATGGCAGGAAGGGTTATCAAGCCTTTGTTCTGGCACTCCACCCTTCCCCAGTTCCCAGGTTCTCAAGGGCAAAGGTTGCAGTGGACCTGGTGGGGAGCCCAAAGTCTGCATCAGAGTGCTTCAGCTTTTTTGCCAGGGTGGCCTACTAGATCTCTCAAAGAGAAGCCCACAAGCAAGACCTGAGTGCAACCACACTCTCCCCATTTGTGATTCTCAGCTACTGGAAGATTCAGGGGCATGCCTTCTCCAACAATTGGAGATAGAACACTGTTATCATAGCTAGCAGTCATTGATGATGACATACAAGTCCATAACCTAAAAGCAAAGATTACCTTTTGCTTCACAAATATTATTTTCAAAAACCATCCTGATGATCATAATTCAAGACAACTGGGTCTTCAACTATCTAAACACCAGGCCCCAAATATCTCAGGCAGAGCTGGTTAATAAAGACTGGCTATTTTTATAATGCAAGCTATTTTAATGCAAGGTAAACCAGTTTGGGTTTGGACTTGACATGCAGAGCACAGGAGAGGAGCTGTTCCTTCCCCCAGCAGGACCAGGTGCCATCCAGCAGGAAAGTGAATTCCATTATTACCACAGCCTGGCATGTCTAATTCAAAACAGGAACTCACAAATGGCGTCTTCCCTGACCCACAGGGGAGATACAATCGCCTGTCTATAAATATTAAAATGTGCGCACTGGGTTGGTATTCACAGTGTGATGGAGCTGTGGGAAGCAATGGGCGCACAGTGCCCTCCTAGATTATGTATGGGGAAAACATCAGGCATGGGATCAGTACACATAAAATACCAATGAGATTTCTCTGATGCACTGACAGTTCTCATTCTCTTGCGTCATCCCAGCCCTAGCCAATAGCTTCCAAGCATGCAAAATATCTCACGGGGGGGGAGGGGGGATTGGCTAAGCTGCTGATGTATCCTGGGGATACACCATTTGCTTCTGCTGTGGTGAGCTGGTGGGGGAAGAAATCATGTTCCTTTATTCCAGGTTAATTAATCAAGCATAATTACAACCTGCTAGATTTGCATGCACAGATTAGAAAGGCACATTTGAAAGGCGACAGGCTCGGTTTTACAAATGAATAGACTGCTTTAATCCTAAATTTAAATGGGTGCTCCAGGGTTATTGCACCAGACCTTTCAAGATTTGAGTTAGTTACGCCTGCTCACACATCTGTTGAGACCCAGCTTGCAGACAGCTGTGACAGGGGCTCCCCAAGTTGGGAAGCTGAGCTGGGGCCACCTGCCCAGGCAGTCTCATAGCCCTGGAATCTCAGTTCCAAAAAGGATGGATCAGTTCACTGGGTGTGAAACCAGGAGAATCAGGTCACATAACCCACAGCCTGGATTAGGCTGCACAGTGCACCAAGACAACTTCCTCTGTGATGGATCTCCCAGGAGAGAAGGCACAACTAAGGTCCATCATTGGAGCCCTAGGGCAAGAGCATCACCCCCTGGCATTCTCTGGGCAGCAGCTTGTACAAATCCTGGCCATCACCCAGGCTGCCTGGGGCTGATCGTAGCTGGAATCCAACAACAACCAGAGAGCACCAGATCAGCCTGTCTTCTGCCCTAAGGTCTCAGTGTCTGGGCTATAAATATGTGTCTGGGCCAAAGCATTTGAGATGAACTCGTAAGACTTAAAGAAATCCAGCCTTCACACAGAAAACCAAATGACAGATAGCTCTAGCCTAGCATTTTTGTGGGCATGCTAGTGTTCTCTATATAGGGAATCATGTGGATTCCCTATAGCACCTGACTCCCACCTGCCACCTGAAGTTGAACACACGCATCCATGAGAACTAAGCATAACTCAGGTTTGTTTATGCAAAGCTGACCATCAACCACCATTGTGGTCCACCTGTCTGCATGAAGCCAGATCGAGCCTCCCTCATATTATCATTCAGCAAATAATGCCTAGGTATGAACAGAGGGGATGGAGCGGGTCCATGTAAGCCCCATAGTTTTGTTGATTATTACTGCATTGCTTCTATTTGCTCTCCTTAGTCATCAGCACACAGATCGAGTGAGTCTGGAAGCAGGATACAGGTATTAGCAAGAGAGAAAATCCCTAATACAAACTGGGTCAGTACTGGATAAAGGCACCTCCACCCACTACAACACAATGCTGCCATCCCAACAGATTCCTTCCTCTACCCCTATTCTTTCACTCTAATTCCTCAAATCCTCCATTCAACCATCTCCCATGTAATAATATTATTTCAGTGCTTCTACAGGTCAATTTCCTTTACAGCAACATAGCTGTGAGGTGTCAAAAACTGAACAGAATTTTAAAAAATAACACAAATAACACAAACACACAATACCAAGCTTCTTAAGAGTTAAAGGAGCAAGAAATTGGCTTGTTTTTACTTCTGAGTCATAGAAAGCATTTGTGTGTGTATTAGGCCACTTCTCTTTCTGTGCTATGACCTCAATAATTCTTTAAATGAAAGAAAAAAATAGAGAGCTTTCGAGTGCTCCTTCTGGAGGTCACTGTTTCTAGAGCTTTCCAAAAGGCCTGCTGCAAGTCAGTATTTCCTGCACACACAGTCAGTAAGAAGACTGAACGCCATGGACTGAAGGGTGTGTGTGTGTGAGTGAGTGAGTGAGTGAGTGAGAGAGAGAGAGAGAGAGAGAGAGAGAGAGATTTAATATACTTATTTTAGCATGTTACATGTGACACCTTTGCAAAGCTCAGAATCTGAAGATGATCGATGAAACACCTTGAAAGGCATCGGAAGCAAAACCACCAATGATGTTGCAATCAAAAACGGCTTTTTACTTTGAGAGTGGGTGCATTATTGCACAGGAAGGCAAAAAGAAATGGACTTTGGGAGACCATCGCTCACTGGCAGGCATGGCCAAACTTGGCCCTCCAGATGTTTTGGGACTACAATTCCCATCATCCCTGACCACTGGTCCTGTTAACTAGGGATGATGGGAGTTGTAGTCCCAAAACAGCTGAAGAGCCAAGTTTGGCCATGCCTGGCTCAGTGGTTGAGCACATGCTTTTCCTAAAGAAGACTCCAAGTTGAATCCCCAGTGGCATCTCCAGGTAGGGCTTGGAATGTCCCATCTACAACCATGGAGAGCCACAACAAGCTAACACTTTCCATACAGATGGTCCCAGGTCCAATCCTCAGTGACATCTCCAGGAAAGGAAGGGAAACCCTGGAAACACACTGCCAGCCCGTGTGAACAAGACAGCCCCAGGCAGACCAACCATTTGACTCATGGTTGACTGATGCTCAGTTACTGCTGGACTCCAACTCCCAGCAGCCCCAGTAGCCCCCATGGC
The DNA here is from genome assembly GCF_951804945.1 of Podarcis cretensis. Classification (NCBI taxonomy): domain Eukaryota; kingdom Metazoa; phylum Chordata; class Lepidosauria; order Squamata; family Lacertidae; genus Podarcis; species Podarcis cretensis. Next base: position 66,315,382 of record NC_137177.1, read on the forward strand.
CAATGGCCCAGTGGATGATGGGAGTCAAGAGTCCTGCAATATCTGGAAGACCGTTGTGGGATATAATGAACTGTCTGCACCCTGGCTGATTTTATCTGTTGTTGTTTGGCAACTCTTTTAATGTACAGTGGTATCTCAGGTTACATACGCTTCAGGTTACATACGCTTCAGGTTACAGACTCTGCTAACCCAGAAATAATACCTTGGGTTACAAACTTTGCTTCAGGATGAGAACAGAAATTGTGCTCTGGCGGCGTGGCAGCAGGGGGAGGCCCCATTAGCTAAAGTGGTGCTTCAGGTTAAAAACAGTTTCAGGTTAAGAACGGACCTCCGGAACGAATTAAGTACTTAACCCGAGGTACCACTGTATTTTGATTTCTTGCAACGCTTTTGTTGGGATCTGTTGGGTGTCTTTTTTTCTTCTTCGGAGACAGGAAGGGCATTCCTGGTTTCATAAATACATACATAAAATATGTTTGCAAATATATGGGATTTTGTGCCCCACCCCAGACTCCCCGGCAAAGGCTTAGGGAGGTGAAGGGTGGAACCTATTCATAAGTACAGTTCAACAGCAGGACATACGTTGGTTTAGAGAGGCTGTGGTCCCTCCCCAAATACTCTCAGTTGTGTCATTGTGCAAGACCTTGACTCAGGGCAGGGAGCATCACTTATTAAGTCCTTTCTGAATCCGTGACACTGTAATGCGAGAGGTAATCTTTCTCTAGGGTGAAAACACAGGATGTTCCTTCCCTGGAGACCCACAGCCAGTTCATTTGTTATACTTTTGACAATGTATTTGTCAAGACAAGGTTGCTCATTCCAACTGCGCAGCTGTACAATCAGGCAAGCGGCACGGTCAGGTATGACATCTCAGGCCATTGCCAACCCCCTGGGGAAATCAAGCCTTGGGTTGATGCATTGCCTGACAACTCCCATTGTTTCTACAGTAGGCTCAGGAACGGGCCCACTGTGTGCGGAACTCAGAGCTTGCTCACAGCCTGCAAAAGAGATGAGAGAGAGAGAGAGAGAGAGAGAGAGAGAGAGACTGAGCAGGCCAAGGAGAAGCTGGCTGTGTCGAGGTGGCGCTTGCAATCTGCACAAAGATATGCAATTAAGTGCTCAATTAACGACTGACAGATCCTCCCAACCTCCTCACCTACTTTCGGAGGAGCTGTGAGGCGGAAGTGGAAGGGGCTCGGAGCCAAGCACAGGCCGCCGTCCAAACGTTACCAAAAGGGGGAAAGGGCAAAGTGCGCTGCTGGGGCAGCCAAATGGCCAACAGAATGGTGCTGTTTGTGGCGTCCCCCAGGGCAGACAATTCCTCGATGGCATTTGCTCCTGGAAATATTTAGGACAAAGTTAACTAAAGAGTTACCTCCGCATCTAATTAACGGTTTTGAAATCTGGCAGCATCAAAGGGAATGCCGGGAGGGAGCCAAAGGCACTTTCATCTGGGTCTTCGTTGAGGACAAGGGTCTTTCCAGATAATAAGACATTTTCGTTTAGAGGAAAGGCAAATAAGTGGTGACAGGATAGAAATTTATAACATGCTTGGCATGGAGAATGTGGGTAGGGTTTTTCTCCCTCTCTCATAAGCACTAACAATGATGACTTGTTCCCCTTGCTAGCCTCCTTTTCAGCCTCGCCCCCTTTTTTTCTTGGTGTGGGTCATGGGGGAAGAAATCAACAGCATCAGCGGTGGAAGAGGGGCATCATAAGAGAATGAACCTGGGTGACTCCTTGCACAGGCACATGTAGAAAGGAAGTCAGACCTCGTGGGGGATCAACAAGGGGTTGAGGGGCTCAGCAGGTGACCTTTCTGCTCCTTAGAGAAGGTAAGCAATTTGACAGCAAGCAAGTTGCTCTCCAGGTCAGAGCTGGTAAGCGCTGGCTAATGAACCAAACACTTCAGATCTGCACAGGTGGATTAAGGTGGCTAATTTCATTAATAAAAAGCCGAGGAGCACCTTATCACGGTGCCCGGGTTTCATCTGGATAAATAAAAGGAGCGCACTGGACTTCACTCCTGCTGTGTTGAAGGTGCCTTCACCTTTGCGTGGACGTCAAGCGGAACACTTGAGACTGGAGCCCCAAATCAAAACATTTGCTAATTGAGTTATATTGAAAGGGAGATCCGTACGGTGAAAAGGAGGAGGTCACCAAGTTCCAGTTCAAAACTAAGACTGGGCAAGTTTCTTTTTCCTTTTCCTTTTTTTCTGCCTCCTCTACAAAACAGAGAATTAAATTCATCAGCAGTAATTTTCAGCGGGAGACTCGGGCAACTAGGATTGTTTCCCACAGGCATTTTGTTATCTTCCAAGTTAAATATCCAGGGCCGAGCTACCCATTATGCAAAATGAGCCGGGATAATTCCAGGCTCTTATTTCTGAATGCTCCTCCGTGTTAAAATATAAATAAATCCTACACGCAAGGCAGAACTTGCAGAGCAGAGAGAGAGCTTTGCTAAAACTTTTTCTGATCTGCTGTTAAATGCAAGCAGTTCTCATGGGGGGAGGGACTTCAAGACTCAATGATGGAGGAGAATCACTGGAGCCCTTCTCCTCCTACCACCTGTCTCTGCTGAGATTGCTTGCCTGCTAGTCCTGGCTGCTTCATATACCAGTGACTCCTCCACAGAAGCTCCCTCGGCTCCTGGCATCCTGCTCTCCCAATACAAGACAAACCAGCACTGCCACAGTGCATGCTTCATAACTGAGTGCTACTGCCTTCATAGAGAGCTCATCTATGAGGCGGTTGGAGGTTGGATGGCGGCTAACAGATTGAGGTTGAATCCTGACAAGACAGAAGTACTGTTTTTGGGGGACAGGAGGCGGGCAGGTGTGGAGGATTCCCTGGTCCTGAATGGGGTAACTGTGCCCCTGAAGGACCAGGTGCGCAGCCTGGGAGTCATTTTGGACTCACAGCTGTCCATGGAGGCGCAGGTTAACTCTGTGTCCAGGGCAGCTGTCTACCAGCTCCACCTGGTACGCAGGCTAAGACCCTACCTCCCCGCGGACTGTCTCGCCAGAGTGGTGCATGCTCTGGTTATCTCACGCTTGGACTACTGCAACACGCTCTACGTGGGGCTACCTTTGAAGGTGACCCGGAAACTGCAATTAATCCAGAATGCGGCAGCTAGACTGGTGACTGGGAGTGGCTGCCGGGACCACATAACACCGGTTCTGAGAGATCTGCACTGGCTCCCAGTACGTTTCCGAGCACGATTCAAAGTGTTGGTGCTGACCTTTAAAGCCCTAAACGGCCTCGGTCCTGTATACCTGAAGGAGCATCTCCACCCCCATCGTTCAGCCCGGACACTGAGATCCAGCACTGAGGGCCTTCTGGCGGTTCCCTCATTGCGAGAAGTGAGGCTACAGGGAACCAGACAGAGGGCCTTCTCGGTAGTGGCGCCCGCCCTGTGGAACGCCCTCCCATCAGATGTCAAAGAGATAAAGAATTACCTGACATTCAGAAGACATCTTAAGGCAGCCCTGTTCAGGGAAGTTTTTAATATGTAATGCTGTACTGTTTTTAACACTGATTGGGAGCCGCCCAGAGTGGCTGGGGAAACTCAGCTAGATGGGCGGGGTATAAATAATAAACTATTATTACTATATTATCTTCTCTAGGGAGGTGGGGTCCAGATTGTTCCTGCATCCTGCAATGGGCTCCGGTAGGCTTCAGGCCAGTTAGGACTGGACCACAATCTTGGCCAAGAGTGAGCAGGGTGGTAGGCTATGATTCATCAGTGGATGATTGCCCAGCTGGGATTCTTGCAAGGCGAGTTAGACTTGGAGGACATAAGGAGAGCCCTGCTGGATCGGACCAGAGATCCATCCAATCCATCACTGTTTTCAACATTAGATGCCTCCTTGTCCCATTCCTGCCACAGGTTCTCCTCTTAGCAGTGAGATGAACTAGACAAGTCATGCCATACATGATTCTATGATATCACTTTAAACAGTCATGGCTTCTCCCCAAGAATTCTGGGAGCTGTAGTTTATTAGGATGCTTAAGAGTTGTTGGGAGTCCCCATTCCCAGCATTTCTTGGGAAGAAGGATTGGCTGTTCAGCCACTCTTGGAAGTACAAGAGGCAGGGAGGGATCTTGAGCTCAACACCACTACCCACAACTGCTTATTGCTTGGTATTCTCCTCAGGTACTGTAACCATTGGGCAACAGCACTCCTGACGGTCCTGCTAGGTATTCTCCCTCGGTACTGTAACTAACGGCGTTTCCGTGCACTGCTCTGGTTCGCCAGAAGCATCTTAGTCATGCTGGCCACATGATCTGGAAGCTGTACGCCGGCTCCCTCGGCCAATAAAGCGAGATGAGCGCCGCAACCCCAGAGTTGTTCGCGAATGGACCTAACAGTCAGGGGTCTCTTTACTTTTACCTTTACTGTAACTACTAGGCAACAGAACCCCTGAGAAATGGCATTTGGCCAACACCTATGCTGGAAAACTCATACAAACACCCCCGCACACCTGCAAAAATATGCAACACCCCCTGGATCTTTCATCACTGCTTGGGGGAAGGTGGCACTCCACTGAGACAACACCACTTAGAGAGGATTTATTAAGTATGATAGAACCATCCGGTACGAGTCAAGGGTAGCAGCAAAATTCACACTGGCTTCCCAGCCTTAAATAATTTTTAAAGGACTTAAAAAATCAATTTGAGCATATTGTGCATTGCGCCTAAGCCTCACGACATGCTGTAAATCTCTGCAGCCACCCTCGCACTCCTCCGCAACAACTACCACTGCTATATGAGACAGGAAGACCTTTTTGAGGGCAGAGGTAGCCCAGCCTGGAGGACACAAAATCATTTCCATGATAATTCCTGAAATTAGTTTTCCTACTGAACATTTCTAACATTATATTCTCACTTGCTGGGAGGTAGCAGCTTACACTTAGGGGAACCCCCCCCCCCACACACACACACTCCTTCTATTCCCCCTCCCCACATCATTCAAAATGTGGACCCAATACAGGTTACAAAATCACTCAAAACAGCCAGCAGTTAAATCTATGTAAAGATATGAAACCACCATCAAATCTCAATTATACAGGACATTTAGAACCATATTCTGACTACAGCAAACGATTTCTGAAAGAGTGACATTTTCATAATCCTTAGAAAGCAATTTGGTTTCCTGCTGGCTTAGGAACTCAGGAAGTACACAGACTCTGTTATTCATTATCAGGACCAATTCTGACCCACGAGTCTGGGGCTGAGTGCTGCCAGTAGGCCCCTGAAAGTAGCTAATCAGATCTAGCTATAAGAAGAGGCTGCTGGATCAGGCCAGTGGCCCATCTGGTCCAGCATCCTGTTCTCACAGTGCCCAACCAGATGCCTCAGTGGGAAACCCACAAGTGGGACCTGAGGACAAGAGAACTCTTCCATCCTGAAAGTCTCCCGCAACTGGCATTACAAAACATTGCTACCTCCAACGGTGGAGGCGGAGCATGGCTATCGTGGCTGGTAGCCAGTGATAGTCTTATCCTCCATGAATTTGTCCAATCCATGAGTTCCAGTTTTATGAAAGAGGGAGAAAGCTTTTCCCTGCCCACTGCCTTTGTGCAATGGACAATTTTATGAACTTCTATCAAGTCCCCTCTTGCTCAGGTTGTGTCCCAGGTGAGGGATGCCCTGGGAGAGCAGTAGCCAGCCTCTGGCCTAATATTCCTACGTGAAGCAGATGTGCTGTGAGTGTGCAATTATATCCAATGCATTGGTACTGCACTTTGAAATACTGGCCATGTTCAAGATGGCACCATACGGATAATACGCAGCTACCGCCATTGCAGACCTGGCTTTTAAATGAGTGATGAAGCTTGTAGAGGGGAGGGGAGGGCAGTCAATGGCTACCATTGACCTCCATAAGGCTCTTCTGATATTTCTATGCCCTTATGCTGTGTCAAAGGGAAGAAAAGCATTGCCTGCCTGTCTGCCTCTCGTCAAGATATCCTTATAGAAAAAAGGGATAGGAGGTACCATGAGGACAAAGCTGGCACAACTGAATTGTGACCCTATGAGGACAGAGATTCAAGCCATCCTTATGCTACCAAAGAGGTAACGGCAGATGCAATACATACCTTCCCATCTGGTCCACTTGCCACGGAGAAGACGTACTCCAGCAGCAGGACCACTCCAAAGGCCGGATGATGGACCATCTCTGTCAAGTGTATGCGGCTTCGCAGTACAAGAGCTTGCCCCTCTGAACTGCAAGGAAAGAAGGGGGGGCAGAGAGACCCAGATATGATATGCCAACCAGCCACATGCCATCAGGTTTATAGTCCTGACCATCTTTCTTTTGCCCTAATTTCTACTTGGAGAGGAACAAAGTACTGCCAGTGTGGGGTGTGCCCACGCCTCTCTATCCAACCCTCAGGACTCTTCCCCAGGCAACGACCCCTCTCTTCAAGCCACATCCCACAGTGGCCCTTCGCCCCATCCTCCCCAGGTACTTTTGCCAGAATGTGCCCTTGAAATGTGATCATCTTCTTGCTTGCTTGGATGAAGGAAGGAAAGAGACATGTGTGTTTGGTTGGTAGGAACTTCTGGCTTTTCCTTGCCTGGAAAGCCGCCTCCTTACCTGGGTCTGACACCGGCTCCTTGTTTCCTCTGTAAGCTGCTGGTCCGCCCTCGAGCCACCTCAGCCTCTGGCACCACCACCACCACCTGTGGTGGCTGCACAAAGCAAAAGCCGTTGTGTACCCCAATGTGCAGCCGCCTCTCCTGCACCGCGAGGGTGTTCCCATCCAGCATCGAGTTGCCCTAGGAAAATCCATAGGTGGTCAGGTCATGTCTCAAGGCACAAGGAACAGCCATTCAACCACCCTGCAAAATGTCACATAGTCATCCATTCATTCCTTTTCCTGTCCTTCACCCTAAGGTACCAGGGCGTATTACAACATGAAGAAAACAATACTCAAAACAACTCAAAACAACTTACAGAAATAAGGCGCATCCTGGAAATATATACCCCGAGCCAAGTTAAAGAGGTGCATTTTCAGCATTTGTCGGAAGCTGTACAATGAAGGTGACAGGTGCACTTCTGTGGGGAGGGAGTTCCACAACACAGGGGCTGCCACAAAGAAGGCTCTCTCCCAGGCAGCCACACACCTCCAAACCTCTGAGGGTGGACGTCGGTTTACAAACAGCCCTGTTTACAAACTATTTGGTTTATGAACTCCGCAAAACCGGAAGCAGCGTTCAGGTTTGCGAACTTTACCTTGGTCCACAAATGGAAGCTGAACAGTGGAAGGGCACCGGTGGCGGGAGGCCTCATTAGGGAAAGCGTGCCTCGGTTTAAGAACAGATTTGGTTTAAGAATGGACTTCAGAAACGGATTAAGTTCATAAACCAAGGTACTACTGTACTCAGCACCCAAGAGGGTCTGTAGGGAAGTGGGGGGATCTTTCAGATATTTGGGGCCTAGATTGTTTACCGCAATCTTGAATTGGGACCGGAAACAAACAGGAAACCAGTGCAGCTGCTTTAAAATAAAAGTTATATGAGATCTGAACAGAGGCCCGGCCATTAACCTGGCTGCCACATTTTAGACCAATTGAAGTTTCTAAGTTGTCTTTAAGGGCAGTCTCATGTTTCACTACCACCTGGAATGGAAACAATTCCAGGAAAATGTTGGAGATGCTTGACTGAGAGCCAATGGGATGGGCTCTGCGACCCATCTCTCCCACTGTTGTAGTCTGCAGGAATGGCTGGTGGCTGGGTGATAGCTAAGGGAGAGAAGGCCTGATGTGGCTTGTCTTACAGCAGGGCTGATGGAAAATGAAAATCCAGCTTGCTGTTGCCTTTCCTTATATTCAAATGCACTGGAAACAGACCCAGAGTAAGGGCCCAGCCAACTTATCAAATGCCACGGCATTTTTTAACCCCCCATACCAATGTATTGTGAGGAGGGGGCGGGAAAAGTAATTTTAGGCAGGATGTCCTTAGCTAATAAAAATGAAAGCTGCCCCAGAGTGACTGCTGGATATTAAAGTATTTCATCTTCTCCTCTCTGAAAATCCACTACACATCTGACAAATCAACAAGGCGCATCCTTGGGGGTCATTACCGCTTCCTAAATTGCGAGAGCTGAAAACACAAACATTAAAACTTAGGAGTTGCTCTGGGTATCCATTAATCAAAAGCAGCCTGGCCACCATGTAGCTCATTAGCAGTTGCTTATTCCAGGAGGAGGGGAGGGGAAACTGCAACAGGGAGGCTGAGAAGAGAGCAGTCTCTTAATCAGAAGGAGAACTAAGGCAATAAAAGGACTCTTCCCTCCCCGCAAAAAATGCAGCCTCAAAAGCAATCCATATGCAAAGAAACAAGCAGATGCATTGTTATTGCCCAGAAAATGGGAAATTCATCCCTCTTAGAAAAAATCCATTGTTTTCTACTTGGTGGTATTGGAGGAGGCAAGAAACCCAGCTATTGACTTGCAAGGATAATCCAGCTTCCTGAAAATTAGCTTCATTTCGAAAGAACAAAAATGGATGTAGTCCATATGAACAAGACTACCTTCTTAGAACAGTCTTCGCTAACCTGGTGCCATCCAGATGCTTTGGCCAGAAACACATGCTGGCTGAAGCTGTTGGGAACTGTAGTCCAAAAACATGTGCACTAGGTTGTTGCAGAGGAGATCCAGAAAACCCTAGTGAAAGCTAGGTAGCTGTCCAGTGTCTGAATCAGGTTTTCAGTGGTTCAGGAAGGGCTTCTGTGACCATACATAGCTCCCCCTTGCAAAGACTAGCCAATACAGAATGAATTCTGCGATATAGTAAAAAGGTAAAGGTAAAGGGACCCCTGACCATTAGGTCCAGTCGTGCCCGACTCTGGGGTTGTGGCACTCATCTTGCTTTATTGGCCAAGGGAGCCAGCATATAGCATGACTAAGCCGCTTCTGGTGAACCAGAGCAGTGCACGGAAACACCGTTTACCTTCCCGCTGGAGCGGTACCTATTTATCTACTTGCACTTTGACGTGCTTTCGAACTGCTAGGTTGGCAGGAGCAGGGACCGAGCAACGGGAGCTCACCCTGTTGTGGGGATTCGAACCGCCGACCTTCTGATCGGCAAGTCCTAGGTTCTGTGGTTTAACCACAGCACCACCCGCGTCCCATATGTAACAGCTGTCAAATAAATTATGCAAAAAAGGAGATGCTGTGCAAAGATGCTTAAGTTGTATAATCGAGACCGGTCACAGGATCAGGTTTGCGAGAATTTGGACCACCTGGTCTCAGAATTGCAGGGGGTTTTTTGCTGTTGTTTTAGCTTAGACAACACAGGGCCAGCCTACCTGTGCAGCAGGGTGAAGCAACAAGTGTGGTCTAGTGGCTAGAGTGTCAGAGTGGGACCAGGGAGACCCGGGTTCAAATCCCTGCTTGGCCATGCAACTCACAGTCCCTCAGCCCAATGTACCTCGCCAGGGTTTGGGTGAGGATAAACTGGGGAGGAAGAGAAACTTTGTTCCATTAGTTCTGAGTAAAACTTAGTTGGCTACAACCATTGGTGTCTGAATGGTGCAGCAAGAGATTTTAAATTCTTCCTCAAAGCAAGGGAGATCAGTACATTGGTGCCACTTCAAAGAAGCAAGCAAGCTGTCTTGGATTGACACTATGACTTATGTGCATTCCTGACAACAGGTTATGTCTGGTCATCGTCTGGAAAATAATGTGCAATGAGATTTGAGACCAAAAGTCTGAAACTAGTTATGCTTCAGAGTGCCCCTGAAGAAGAACAATTCAATCTGAAATGCATTGGGTTGAATAAAGAATACTTCCACTAGACTTCTGAATAAAACACACTCTTGAATCTGTCATTTTCTATTTCTTTCAGTAACTTGTTTTCTGCACTCTTAAATTTGATTCCCCCCCCCATTTCCACATCAGTTTTGTGGGGTTTTGTATTTTTCCAAAGTCCTCATGAAAATGTGTCAGAATTTTAGTGCATGTATTTCATAATATCCATTTACTTATTACATTTATATCCCACCCTTTTTCCTCCTAAGAGCTTGAAGTGGCGTACATGGTTTTCCGCCTCCCCATTTTATCCTCACAACAACCCTGTGAGGTAGGTTAGGCTGAGAGGTAGGTTAGGCTGAGAGGCAGTGACTGACTCAAGGTTACCCAATGAAGCTTCCTGGCCAAGTGGGGATTTGAACCCTGGTCTCCAAGGTCCTGGTTCACCACTTGTAACCACAACGTCATACAGGCTCCAATAGGCAAAATTCATTATGCAACTTGGCCTAATACAGTGGTACCTCGGGTTAAGTACTTAATTCGTTCCAGAGGTCCGTACTTAACCTGAAGCTGTTCTTAACCTGAAGCACCACTTTAGCTAATGGGGCCTCCCCCTGCCGCCGCGCCGCCGGAGCACGATTTCTGTTCTCATCCTGAAGCAAAGTTCTTAACCTGAAACACTATTTCTGGGTTAGCGGAGTCTGTAACCTGAAGCGTATATAACCTGAAGCATATGTAACCCGAGGTACCACTGTATATGTCCCTCCCCCCCAAGCAATTGTTTCCTAATACCATGCATTATTGTATGTTATTCTCACTAATGAATGTGTTCTTGTATAAGTTATTTGGCTGGAAAGCTGCGCTGAAAATTCAGATAAGTGCAAGCTTGGAAGGATAGCTGTGTTCTGGTTTACGTATTGTTTCGGGGGGTATGAATTAGGGTAAGGGCGTATGGAAATGCAAACCAAACTGAATTTATTCCCCATTTCTACTTGTAGGTCTCAAACCTCTTCTCCCCGCCCCTCCTTGACTTTTACTGCATTTCTCGCCTTTCCAAGCCTTGGAGAGTACCTGATCACTCATGAGCAGGTCCAAGAGCTCCTCTTCAAATCTCTCCAACGAAGGGTAGAGGTGGATGGACAGCTTCTCCAAGTACCACGTCACGGTCTTCATGAGTCGTGGCTTCTGGAATAAGTCTCCTGCAAAGAGAGTCACAGGTCATGGCACAACCAAGGTTTCAAGTTGTGACATCACCTCACTTTGTTCATTGTTCATGAATTTATGAGCCCACTTCACAGCTCTTGCTCTTTCTCACAATGCTAATGTTTTCTCGTCTAGGGCGCACTTTGCCCAAGTAAGGTTTTGCAAATGTTTTGGAAAACAGCATGATTGGTTACGTTGCTGAAATTCACACAAAAAGATTCTTTCAAAAAACAATACAGTCAGAGGCATCAAAATTCCACAAGCAATTTATGTCCTTTTACTACAGACGTACGATGCAGGTGTTGGTGGAAAGGAGATCAGCAAAGTGAAGCCGACGTAGAGGGGTTTGTTATTATTACAAAAATAAAAAATAAAAGTCCAGGACATCATAATTCCACATGCATTTGTGAAATCTCACTCAATGTGTACTCATCTCAATGAAGATAGGAGGGGGCTATCAACGGCTATTAGCCATTACGGCTATGCTATGGCTCCACAGTCGGAGGAAGCAATTCTTCTGAATACCAGTTGCTGGAAACCACAGGAGGGAAAAGGGCTCTTGTGCTAAGGCCCTGGTTGCCTGTTTTCCCACAGGCAACTGGTTGGCCCCTGTGAGAACAGGATGCTGGACTCGATGGGCCATTGGCCTGATTCAGAAGGCTTCTTCTTACAGTACATTCTCAGCGGCACTTAGAGAATTTATTTGCAATTCGTATCTAGGGCAAGCTCTGGAATCCAGGGCCTGAAGTTCCTGGAGAAGTTTGAGCCTCTGTACATACTTTGTACTACCCAACGTCACTTTAATATTCAGAAAGCCTGAATATAAAATGTTCAGCCAGTGGTATGGAAATTAATCCTACAAGTATTATCAGATGTTGAAATTTCAGGCTGCCAGAGCTGATTTTCTTCATTTATAGCGGAAATCTGCAGAAAGCATAGTGATCTTGGAAGCTTGTACTGGAAGTAATTTTTTACTGTAATGTAACTCTTCATCCACTGACAACTTCATTGAATTTAATAGGAGATTCATTAAAAACAAAAGAGAAGGCGGTTTGAGAACATGCGTTAGTAGCAACTGAAACAGTTGGGGCTCGGTGTTGAAAAAAATGTACGTTGTGCCCTCTGACTCCAAGCGGCTGAGGGAAATTCTTGATATTATTGGAAACTGACTGAACTAATAAACTAACATAATAGGGGTTATATTCCATGAGACTTAGGAGAGAAATGAAAGGTGTTTCTCAGTTATTAGAATACATATTGGAACAATTGTCACTGGGAAAACTTATTTTTGTGATTTAATATCCGTTCTACGTGTACTTATTAGAATAAATATATTGTATGCAGCGTCACTGGAATGACATATATTTACAATTTAATACATATTACATACGTTGGATCTTTTTCTTGCTTTGCTTTAAATTAAAAATCAATATAAAAACGGATTGATGTTTCTGTGCTTGCATGATTGCAGGCTCCCATATATCACTTCTTTCTTTAAAAAAAGAAAAGAAAGAAAGAAACTCACAAAGTGTCTTGTGGCACAGGCAAGGCAGTTTATTGCGGCATCTGCTTTTGAGAGACAAACTCCACAACAAAGGCTAAGTCTGAAGGCAGCTCTGCGGCTGGTGTGAGCTGGATGGGTGTCACTTAAGAACCCCAGGGCTTCAAGCAGAAGTGTTTTCTTAACTCTACCTGGAGATGCTAGGGATTGAATGTGGAGGCGTCTGAATGCAAAGAGAAAGGCCTTTTTTAGACTATGGCTGGGCCTATTTGACCCCAATATAGTGTTTGTAATGTCATTTTTATGTAAGCATGTTATAAGGTAAGCATGTTATAAAGGGACCCCTGACCATTAGGTCCAGTCGTGGCTGACTCTGGGGTTGCGGCGCTCATCTCGCTTTATTGGCCGAGGGAGCCGGCGTACAGCTTCCGGGTCATGTGGCCAGCATGACTAAGACGCTTCTGGCAAACCAGAGCAGCACACGGAAACGCCGTTTACCTTCCCACCGGAGCGGTCCCTATTTATCTACTTGCACTCTGACATGCTTTTGAACTGCTAGGTTGGCAGGAGCAGGGACCAAGCAACGGGAGCTCACCCTGTCGCGGGGATTCAAACCGCCAACCTTCTGATCAGCAAGCCCTAGGTTCTGTGGTTTAACCCACAGCGCCACCCGCGTCTGAAAGCATGTTAGGGGAATAATAATAATAAAAAAAATCCAGAACACAGAGTGTCCACTCATCAGCCCTGTAAACATTCATTTTCACCCATGCTTTTGGCCTGTTAAAGTTGTGGAGGGGACCGTTATTATGCTTATGTTATTATTATGATACCTGTTATTATCTTTTCATTATTGTGCTCCATAAAATGTGTTCTTCATGTTGTACACCACCCTTGGATCTTTTGATAAAGGGCGGTTTGTAAATCGAATTAACAACAGCAACCAGCAAAGGGGCTTTGCTGGCTACCCACACAATGTCAGAAAGAAGCAGAGCTCTCTGAGAGGCTCTGTGGGAGAAGCGGCATTTATACCAGGCCTCAAAAAGCAATGAACTGCATAAAATCTTATACTAAAAGAGAGGGGGAGGGACTTCTCACCTATTTCTTAAAAAAAAAAAAAAAAACCAACAAGAAGTACAATAAATAAACAAATGTTAAAACTGCTGACGCTATCTGAGCCCTACTACAAAAAACGCCTTGGGCGACAAATTGTAGCATTCAATCATTCAAAGAAAAGCGCATCAGGAAAGAACTGGAACAGATGTTCTCTCCCTTTGGCTCAGCCTTCCCCCGCCCCTTCTCTGGCCGGCCGGGAGAAAGTTGCACTTGAGTTAATTCAAGCATGGGAAGAAAACCAGCAGCAAGGCAGCAACCACTTTTTGAGCCCTTCTGTAAGGTTCCATGCTGGTCTTTCCAACAGAAAGCCTTGGGGCCCACCATGTCAACACCTGGGGCCCCTCCAAAGGCATCTGCCAGGGAGAAGGAGGGCGGGAGATGAAATGTAGGCCGGTAGCTGGAAATGCTGTAGTGGTAGTAGGTGGAAGGGTATTAATTCAGATGGCTTTGAAAACAGAACTGGGCAGATTCTTCTTCTTTTTTTTAAATAATATTTATTCAAATTTTAAAGATTACAAAGAGGAAAAATAAAAAATAAAAAAATAAAAATAAAAAAGACAGAAAAAATACAAACAATTGGAAAAAAAAGGAAAAACAGATCAAACCTTTACATCACTTGCTTTCATTCACTTACTTCCTTGACCCCCTCACACCTCCCATTTTTGTATTCTAATTCAGTTAGATATTTCAGCAAATCCTTTCCAGCTTTGTTTTTATCTTAATAATTTATCTTAATATATTGTGATTTTGCATTCTCTTCTTTCACCAATTCATTTTTACTTAATCCTTTATATCTTTTCTGCCAAAACCACATAATTCTATTCCAACATCTTTCTAACTTTCCTTAATTTTACAATATTTCTGAAGATAAACTTTAAATTTTTTCCAATCGTCTTCCACCGCCTCTTCTCCTTGGTCAGAACTGGGCAGATTCATGAAGGATGCTTCTAGCCTGGGCTTGGAGGTGGGCTTGGAGGCAAGAGAGCTCTCCAGGGTGAAAAGGTAAGGAGCCAGCACTAAGACTCAAAGGGCTAAGCAACGAGGTATCTCCAGCAAGGAGCCTAAGCAGCAGCCTCCAGACAGCAACAGAGGCTTCTCACAGCACACAGCTAAACTATGGAACTCACTCCGACAGGAGGCAGTGAAAGCCACCAACCTGGATGGCTTTAGAAGAGGATTACACAAATTCATGGAGGGGGAGGCTGTTAATGGCTACAAGCCGCAATGGCTATGCTCTACCTCCACGGTCGGTGGTGGCAAATGCTTCTGAATACCAGTTGCTGGAAGCTGCAGGAGGGGAGAATGCTCTTGCGCTCAAATCATGCTTGCTGGTTTCCCACAGGTTGGCCACTGTGAGAATAGGAGGCTGGAGTAGATAGACTGTTGGCCTGATCCAGTAGCTCTTCTTAGGTGGCAAATGCATTTTGGAAATGCAAGAAGGCAACAGAGATGGGTAGGCATATTTTCTGAGATCCTCAAATTAGGAAAACCTTCAATAAAAATTATAAAAAATATATCGCTAGGATAAAAGTACAGTGGTGCCTCGCAAGACGAAATTAATCCGTTCTGTGAGGCTCTTCGTATAGCGGTTTTTTCGTCTTGCGAAGCAAGCCCATTGACAGCTTAGCGGATTAGCGCTATTAGCGGTTTAGCGGCTTTTAGCGATCAGCTGTTAAGCGGCTTATCAGCGGATCAGCTGATAAGCGGCTTAGCGGCTTAGGAAAAGGGGGGGGAAAGGGGAAAAAACCCGCAGGAACTCGCAAGACATTTTCGTCTTGCGAAGCAAGCCCATAGGGAAATTCGTTTTGCAAAGCACCTCCAAAACGGAAAACCCTTTCATCTAGCGGGTTTTCCGTCTTGCAAGGTGTTCGTCTTGCGGGGCACCACTGTACCAGATTTCATAGAGGTGGGTTGGAAGATCTTGGCTAATTATTTGAGTTAACCGGAGGGGGGTGCTGGAGAGCTTAGCCACCGCAAATCTACAGCTGAGCCAGTTAAGGCGGGGGGAGGGGAATGTACTAAGCTAGCCTGATCCTCTCCCAGCCTGTGCTGCGCCAACAGCTTTGCAGAGCACCAGGGAGTCACCTTTCACCTGCACGACCCATCTATCTCCATTACGCTAATGGAGGCTGGAGAGGTGTGATTCCAACCCTCTGCACAGCCAAGAGTGACTTTGCATGAAGTGACAAGGTTGCTAAGCTCGTCGCCGGGAAAAGCTCACGGCCAAACAGCAGCCAAGTGGGAGATTGATGAGCCTGTCGGCGGGGATGACGGATCAAGTTCCTTGAATCCCCAGGATACAGCTGCAGAAGAAAAGATCTTTAGGGCATGGCAGGAGAAAAAGGACCCACTTGGAAAGTCATCTGCATTAATGCAATGTCAGCTGGATTCTGTGGACAAGGAAGTGTCCAGAGGAGAGTTGGAGATTCTTAACATTTCCTTGCTGTGGGAATATTCCTGAAATAACAGCAAGCTGACTTTGGGGGCGAGCGTTGTCCACGCATGACTCATAACTTTTCAGAGCATTTGAAGCACCACATACTAATTTTTAATATTTATCACGCACCTAAAAGCAACAGCAAGGTACTCTACAGTGTTAAGAGACACAGCATTAAAAAGAGCACAGAAGAAAGACTACCTGTATTATTGTCCTGATATTACAGGAGTAGGGACCGAGGCTGTTCTCATGGCTGAACCCTGAACGTTCTGACTCAAGAGTGCCTTCTCAGTTCAATTGACAGATAGCCCTTACAGCAAGAGTAGGCAACAGGGTGACGGTCCTGATGCTGTGGACTAAAACTCCCATTATCCCTGACCACTGACCACTCTGGCTGGGGCTGATGGGAGTTGGGAGTCCAAAAACATAGAGAGGCTCACAGGTTCCCCATCCCTGAATGAGACTGTTACTTGCATTTAATGTCACCAGCTACCTCCATCACTCACCTGTACTGAACATAACGTAATAATAGCCTAGATACCTCCATCATCTCCTCCTTTTAATGAAGGGATGAGCAACCTGCTGACCTCCAGATCTACAACTCCCATTATCACTGACCACTCTGGCTGGGGCTGATGGGAGCTGGATTCCAGCAACACCTGGACAGGGTCAGCCCTGCCTTGCGCTACTCCAGTGACATGAAAGCTGTGAAGAGGCACATCGTCCCCTTGACTTGTTCCTCTCCCAGAATGGTTGCTGGGGTGAGGCGGCTCACCTTCAGAATCCTTGAGCTATTGCCAAGTGTTCTTTCCTCCTACTTACCTGCGGTGTGCCTGAAATCTACATGCCCGGAAGGGAAGAAAGTGGTAAGGGAAACCATCCCGTAACGCTTTTCTCCCCAAGAGGCAGCTGATTAAAGATTCTTCTTGTCCTCCCCAAGATACACAACTGTGCATTACTGAGCCTGCACTGTATAGTTAGGAGGCACAGCCCCAGCGACACAGAAAGCACCCGGCAATAGAATGAAATAATACATCTCTGGCTGGCGGAGCAGTTTAAGAGCCGCAGGAAGTGCTGGGAACGGAGAGTTTCTGACAAATTAGCTTTGCTAACACTAGAATCTGCCTTAATTCAATTTTGAGAGCCAAATATACCTCCTCAATTTCATAGAGGCTGTTATCCAAAGCTTCAGTGTATCAAATTACAGGGTACATTTGGCTGGAAGTGCCCATTTGCAGCCAATTTCAGGCCCTCGGCTCTGTCTTGTCCAGTAACCAAGTAGTATTTACTGTGGGGCCGTCTTGGTTAAGGAGAACAAACAAGAACAGAAGGGCTGGAGTGCTAACTTTGGAGGACACAGATCTTTGTCAAAGTAACACAGCCAGCAAGGGCCATTTTCATGCCCAGAACTTAAAAAGATGAATCATTCATTAGGCTCTAGTGTGTGTGCGCCTGGCTGTGTGTGTGTGTGTGTGCCTGTGATTTTTTTTTCTGTCTGTCTAACTATATGTGCTCTGATTGTGTGTGAAGATCTGGTCACTTTTATTATGATTATCATTGCAGAGTTGGAAGGGACCCCCAAGGGTCATCTGGTCCAACCCCCTGCAATGCAGGAATCACAACTAAAGAATCATTGACAGATGGCCACCCTACCTCTGCATAAAAACCTCCAATGAAGGAGAGTCTACCACCTTCCACTGTCAAACAGCTCTTCCCATCAGAAAGTTCTTCCTAATGTTTAGCTTGAATCTTCTTTCCTTTCTTTTAAATCCATCGGTTCAGGTCCTACCCTCTGGGGGAGCAGGAAACAAGCTTGCTCAATCTTAAATGTGGCAGTCCTTCAGACATTTGAAGTTGGTTTTCATATCATCTCTCAAAGTGCTGGGTTTGACCTTTAAAGCCTTACGTAGCTAAGGACCTCAACACCTCAGGGACCGCTTCTCTCCACATGAACTGACCCAGACCCTTCAATTATTGTCTGAGACCCTTCTTCGTGTGGATCCGCCTTGGCAGGCCTGGAAAGTAGCCGTATGAGAACATGGCCTTTTCAGTGGTGGCTACCCACTTGTGGAACATTCTCCACAGGGAGGCTCAACTAGCACCATCATTACGCAAACATTTCTTTTACATCAGGCCTTGGGCCTCCTTGAGTGGGTGAGATGTTTTAATCCTGCCTTTTAGGTTTGTCTTTTAGTTTGTTTTTGTTTTCTCCTTTTAATGCATGTGCTTGTTTATATATTGTAAGTCGTTTTGAGTTACCTTGGTGAGAAAAAGCGACCAATAAATTTAATAAAGAAATATAAATAAATATTAAAAGCAGTTTCAAATGACTTAAAACTGCAGAAATAAGGTGGGTCCTTAAAAATATGTATCTCAAGTGTAGAAAAGCCAGGGTAAAGCAGTGCATATTCAGCATTTGCCAAAAGGTATATAATGAAGCCCACAACATAGGGCATGGGTAGGCAAACTAAGGCCCAGGGGCGAGATTCGGCTCAATCACCTTAAAAATCCGGCCTGCAGACAGTCCGGGAATCAGAGTGTTTTTACATGAGTAGAATGTGTCCTTTTATTTAAAATGCATCTCTGGGTTATTTGTGGGGCCTGCCTGGTGTTTTCACATGAGTAGAATGTGTGCTTTTTTAAAAACATGCATCTCTGGGTTATTTGTGGGGCATAGGAATTCATTCACCCCCCCAAAAAAAAAATATATAGTCTGGCCCCCCACAAGGTCTGAGGGACAGTAGACCAGCCCCCTGATGAAAAAGTTTGCTGACCCCTGACATAGGGTCTGCCACAGAGAATTTTGAAATGCCCACTTTTAGACTCTCAACTGCTTTCCAAGGAAGCAATGAAATTTCTGGGCCCCCTTCCTAAAAGTTCCCCATTCCCAAGTTTCAACTTTTGGATGAAGATGGAGTCAAAGGGGTGCTCAGCACAATCCAAAAATGTGCATTGAGGGAGAGCTTTGAAATTTGACACCCCGCCTCCCTTTCCTCTGAAATCTCAGACTGAAATCCAATTAAAGTGAAAGGGCTTTTATTTCTGGGCCTCTGTGGCTCAAACGAGGGATCTCGTGACCTGGGGCTAGAATCAAGTCTAATGAGCTCCCACAGGCTGCATGTTCAGGCCTTCAGGTACAAAAACCAAGGGAAAACACTGCCCCCCACAACTGACAGGTCACATGAAGCCTCTAGTAGACTAGCCTGGCCTGGTATAAGTACCGCGCAACCTGTCCTTCTGCCCTTGTCTGATCAGACAAGTTCGGATCTTTCACCTCCTCCATTTCAAGGCTCTAGTGCCTCCGGTCTAAACTCCCAACACTAGCCACTGGTCTCAGAGAACCTGTTTGGTTGCAAGTCGTTTTAACCAACCAACAAAAACATGACTAGGTCTAGTTGTAGGGCATGACTCCACCTCCCCTACCACTTCCTACCACCCAGGAAGTCTGCAATATACAGGACCTTCCTATACACAGGTCACTTTGTTAGCTGTCCATGATAATGGTATGCTCTGTAAATGATGCAAAGCACAGCCAACACAAACAACAACCAGGAAATCCTGTTGTACGAGTACAGCTGCTGAATGTTAATTTGGGTGCTCTGGGTATGGCCATGTGACAGAGTGCGGCCTGGCTTGTTTGCGGATAAAGAGTGAGTTTGCATACAGGTACACACAAACCCCAGAAACCTGCTTCCTTCTCCTCTCCATCCCTTCGGATCCTCACCTTTAACTATTTCCCAATTCCCAAACAGTCGCGTAAATGTGCAACCGGACAGGATATATGTCTGTTTGCCCACCTACATTCCTGACCTACTGCTTTGGCTAAGCATAGAAGTCATTGCCCCTTTTAATGAGTGGGAGGTTCATTGATTGCTAGGCATGCAAATAGGTAGGGATTGTTATAACAGTTGCTGATGCCACAAAGGAACAGAAGGCTCCAGTCAAGCACAAGAAAGCAGGGAACTTCCCCTTTGCATTCTTTTGGGGAATGCACATTTAGGGAGCTCTGTCCTAAGCTGAAAGTTACCTGCGTTCTGAGCAGTCTGTTAAGTTTCCTCTCCACTGCAAAACCCTAACAGGTGGACACTTTTGGGAAAGCCAATCAGAACAGAAATCCTTCAACTGTTTCTGGAAACTGCAGATAGTGGGTGCCTGTCACATCTCGACAGGGATGCTATTCCACAGGACACTAGCAGCCACACTAAAAGCCCTGCTCTCAATCACCAGAGGCTTTCATGTTAGCGCCAGCACCTTGAACCTGGCACGGTAGCAGATTGGTAGCCACCACAAATCCTGCAAGTAGGGTGTTATATGCTGGCAGTAGTTTGCCTACTCAAGCAACCTAAGTCTCTGTGTTCTGCACCAGCTACAGCCTCTGGACTAACATAAAGTGTAGCCCCACACAGTGTGAGATTTATTGAAGTGATTTATCAGCAAGTTTTCCAGTTACCACACATTTTCGGACTTGAGGAATTCGGCAGGTCAAATCCAGGAAAGTATACAATTTTAGCATGGTCAAGAGGAAGGCTAAAAGGATGAGCAGTCACAGTGCCAAAACCCTGAACTGCCCGAAACCCTGAACTGCTGCTGCCAACCAGTGTTGACAGTACAGAGCTAGATGGACCAATGGTCTGGTTTGGGATAATGCAGCTTCCATCCTATGCTCCTAGTCTTTCACACCGCAAAAAGAAAAAGTGTGTCTTTCACAATACCTTCATGTGCTGTTAGCATGCCAGGGATTCTCTGCAAGCTGGACACAGGGGTGTTCTCTGGCAGGAGGTGATAGACAGCCTCCAGGGGTGGGTGTGGCTGCAAGCTGCATTGAAGATGACAGCTGTCAATCGCCATCAGGTTCTTGTTCACTAAAGAAAGGAGAATAGGAAACTTTTTTTTCTTAATTCAGTGAGACTAAGAAGGGCCCTGCCTTGCCCAAGAAAATAAGCCACACTGAAATGGAAGACAGCAGGACTCCTATGGATTGTTTTCAACTAATTTTATTCAGAATAAAGCCACTGAAATTAATGAAATGAAATAGTCAAGGCCATTAATACTGAGGGATGTACTCAAAGTACAATTGGGGGCATCTCGGGATCTTTAGCCTGTTTATGTGTGTTGTGTATGTGTGTAAGGGTATGTGTAGGGGGGGATTTTTAAGAGGTGCTTGTTTGCTCACCCCCGCTTGACAAGCCACACCCAAAATTCTTTCTTTTGCACTGTTCTAAAGGGAGCTGGAACTCAATCAGAAGCACAGGCTTAGCAGACAATGGTTGTGTCCTCACAAAGTGCTAAGTCATGGTTTGTTTTAACCATAGTTTGTCCAACATCTCACTGATGAACAAACAACCCACATCTTCACTCTCCAAATTTTGTTGTTTTCCTGCTGCTCTTCCCTCTCATGGCTCTGTAAGCCAGAAAGCATCTGGGCTGGGGTGGCCAAACAAAGTGTGGTTAAGCAAGGCTGTTTGGTTTGGATGTTACACTAACCCACACTTAAAACAAGCCATGGTCTACAATTCTCGTGTGTTTATTGAGGATGCTTTACGTGACCATAGGTTTGTTTGTTGTTGTTTTGTTAATGGTCTGCAATTCAACAAACCATGGCTTCACACAGTGGTTTGTTCCCAGAAAGCAATGCAAGGTTAGTCTGCTTGGCTGGGTTCAGGCATTCAAACAAACCATGGTTCAGCTTGGGATCAATAAACCGTGGATTAGTGTTAGGCACAAAGCAGGCCACCGTATTGCTCATGTTCTCCTTTTACCTTCCCTTCCCATCAGCATGGCCAACCTTGCCTCACTCCAAGGTTGTTCTTCTCTCTGGCAGGAGCCAGATTTGCAGCAGGAAAACCAATTGCAGCATATCTAAATAGCTCATCCCATCCCATTTGCTGCTATGTATCAACTGGGCACTGTCCTCAAAGAGGGATTCAATCTGCATAAAATATTCAGCATGAGACTGTGCCCTCCTGCAAAACTGCCGCCAACAAGGACCTTTGTCCCTCCCAAATGGATTTGGCTCATGTCTGGGCTGCACAGAGCGACTGTCCAGAAACAGCTGGGCTGTTGTAAAAGGTTGACATGGTTGCTGCAGCACCAGAGCAGACAATTAGGGTGGGATAAGGGAGGAATCGGTCAGCAGGTAAGATGGAAAACAAACAGTAAATTAAATCTGACAGCTCCCTGGAAGCAGTCCGTCAAAAGGCAGTTTGGATCGGCATTTCCAGACTTCTGAACCACACTTTATCTGATTTAAAATCAGAGGCATGTTTCTTGTTACTTCCCAAGAGGTTTAGTTTTAGAGTGTGTTAAGGGCTAGCTGGTCGTAAACAAGACCGGGCCCTGGGTTTGTGCATGATTTGCTTGCTTGAGTGTGTCACGTATTAGAATAAGACAATTCCAGAGCAGTGCTTCAAGCAGGGATGCAACAGGCAGATAGATGTCTCTGAGAGTGGGCAAAGAGTGCTTCTGTCTCAGAAGTGACCGTATGCTCCAGTCACACTCAGTGCAAAGATGAGACAGAATGACCAGTCATGGAAGGGCTGATTGGAAGGAGGCAAGGCAGACTGCTGAAGTATACAGAGACACAGCATGCAGACTCTTTTGTGGGTGGGTACTTTGGGCTCATTCATCCCCTCCCCTCTGAGGCCATATTCTGCTTTCCCTCAGAATTTTATGGATCCGCCTTAATACACATGCAAAGAATACACTGTCTAGCATGTGAAAATAGTGATATGCCTCATGACTTACTCTCTATTGGCTCTTGGAGAAGTGGGTGCAAGAGGGCTCGTGGGGTCCCATGATACAAACTGAGCCTAGGGAGAAAAAGGAGACAGAACATGATACAGAGGGTTGGTGTCATCTTTTGTCCCAGTGCAGAGTATAGTGGTACATCGGGTTACAGACGCTTCAGGTTACAGACACTTCAGGTTACAGATTCCACTAACCCAGAAAAGGTACCTCAGGTTAAGAACTTTGCTTCAGGATGAGAACAGAAATCACGCAGCGGCAGCGGGAGGCCCCATTAGCTAAAGTGGTGCTTCAGGTTAAGAACAGTTACAGGTTAAGAACGGACGTTCCGGAATCAATTAAGTTCTTAACCCGAGGTACCACTGTAGTAAATAAAAACCAGAAACCCTCTTTAACCTTCAGTCCTCCAAATGTTGTTGGGACTTCAATTCCCATCATCCCTGACCATTGGCCACACTGGTCAGTTGTTACCCCAACTATGTCTACACAAACACAGCTCTAGGCTTAACAACCAGCTAATCTTTACTGTGTGAACAACCCTAAAGACACAGAAATCTGCCTCTGCTATTACAAAAGTTTATCCATTTACCCTTTGTCCTTCAAGTTCAGGTTTGCTGGCTCAGATCTGCTGTTAAACAAATGTACGATCCCAAAACCACACGACATCTCCTGCGGGGTCCCGTCCCGCCTCCTGGCTGTTGCTACGACCTCCACCACCAAAACGATGCTGGGATAATCCAAAGATGTGTGGAAATAAACAGTCTGGAAGGGGAGGGTAAGAGGGGAGAGGAGATGAGTTGGGTTATCATAGCAGCTTACAGCTAACTAAAGCCGATTCCAAACTGCGGTCCCTTGCTGCCTGTATATCTGGAACTTCTTCCAAGGACACAAATATGGTACATAAGAATAGAAGAAGAGCCTGCTGAATCTAGCCTTTCCCCTCCTAGTCTCCCACCCTGGGAGATCTTGATTTCCCCACCTCTCACTCAGGTTTCATACACCAACTTTCTGCAACTTTCATGTGGGTGCAGCCCTTGGCCCTCAGTGGCAGCCCAGAGTGGGTGCCCACAGCGCTGGGTCCATATCAGTCATGGCATTAGCAGTAGCCAAGGGTGGGAGGAGTGAAAATGAACACCCAACAACCCCTGGCAGAGCCAGCCCAAGCCATTTTGCCACTTACGGCGAAACAGAAAAGGGCAGGGGAGCCCCCCCCATCACTTCTTCCTCCTCTGCCTGAGGTGACTAGAAGCCACAGCATGCTGAAGGGGGTGGGGCTGGGGGGGGGAAGAATCTGGAGAGCAGCAAGTGGCATTAGCCGCCATGGGCAGCAAGCACAGGAGGCAGTGAGCAGTATGCTCCTGGGGGAGGCTGGATCTGCTGTCCCTCCCAGCCATCCCCACCCTGCCACCCAAGGCAACTGCCTCACCAAGGCTAATGGGTGGGCCAGCCCTGACCCCTGTTGAAAGGGAATCAATCCATTTTATTGCATATAGCCAAAGGCCTTTACAACAGACGACAGAGAATAAAAGGAAATTTAATCTAAAATCATACAACGTAACCTCGTAGTAGTTTACAACATAGCAAGAAATTTACATTTAGACTTAAGACTGGAGTGCATTCACATATCTGGAACGGAGCTTCTTGGCTGACAGCGCAAATGTGGCTACCTGGTGGATAATGTACTGATGTTTATCTGTTCAGCTGTCACTTCCTGTATGGATCGACCTGGAAGCCAATTGGCGATATAAATTTTCCTCTGGGCGTTGTATACGGGGGGCAAATCAGCAGGTGGTATGTGATGTCCTCTACCTGATTGCATCCATGTATAAATTTGCGATCCATATGGGGAATTCCCCGGTATCTCTCCTCCAAATATGTCGAGGGCATCTGTTGAAATTTTAGTTGTACAAAGGCCCTGTGTAGTTGTGCGAAGGCCAGAGTCTCAAGGTAATGGGACTTTGAGTGATTGGTCTTAATTTGGAGGTACCAAGTAGAGTAACGGGCAGCAATCATGCATGCTCTGTCTTGGTTGGCATCCTGATCAAAAATCCAATTTCTAAGGTCACGTGGGCTAAGGGCTAAGTAGTTCTCCATTTGGAAATTAGAAACCCTAAGATTATCTTGGCACATTTCCACAATCTCAAGATTCCAAAAAGCAGCAGCGCTTACTAAGGGTATGATCCTTGAAGGCATTTAACCTGTGCCAGTTCCTGTCAAAGGGAATCACTTCTGGACCACTCCCAAACCTTGTCCAGCCTCTCCTTAGACCAGCATGACTTGGAAAGTCTGGGTGCAATCCCTGGCAGGCGTGTGATTGAAGAGCAGGTTAATCCTTCTATTAGAGAGTCATTATCCAAGTGTCACAGGCAAAACATTTGCTGTAATCACAGACTGTCAGGGAAGGATAACGGAGGGAGGCATTAAAGCATCAGTCCGCAGAAATAAATCGTTATTCTATTATCTTTTATTGCAAAATGATGGAAAAAATTGTCAGCAACCGTTGACAAGCGGACCGGCAAGGCAGAGTTATGTGCAGGTTTCTGAAGAATTGGGTACCTCTCTCAAAGTGGGTATCCGTTGCGTCGCTAAGCCTATTGCTGTCTCCAGAAGTGCCAATGTTGGTCTTCCTAGTCTATGCCTCCTTTCCTGAATGGGGCTACCACAATGGCAGGTCAAAGCCACCAGGGTTACACCGGGGTGAAGATTTGGGAGAGAAATTGGCAGAGCTCCCTCCCGAACAAGAATGCAATACGGGCTACATTAAATGTCTTGTTGCATTTGACATTAACTGGGTGGTTGAAGAAGAAAGGGCCACTGTTTCCTCACCCACCTCCATGGCTTCAGCCAAAATCAGGCCTGCCTTCCTTCCACAAATTGCAGCCTCGAGGTGGGGCATCTTCATGAGGGCCGTGACAGGGAAGAGTTAAAAAGCCCTGCCTATGTGGCATTGTACTTATAGGGATTGGGAGCTTTGCAATGGTGACCCCTCACTAGAGTAGGACAGAGTAGGACAAGGAAGGGCACACATACTGGTCTCTGTGGGCATCACAATTCTCTTGGATGGCTTTAAAAGAGGACTGCACAAATTCATGGAGATAGGAGTATCAATGACAACTGGCCATGATGGCTATGCTCTACCTTCACAGTTGGAGGAAGTAATGTTTCTGAATACCAGCTGCTGGAAACCACAGGAGGGAAGAGGGCTGTTGTACTTGGATATCACTTGAGGTTCTTCCACAGGCATCATAGAAATGAGCCTTCTTTGGCTCGGACTTTGTATAGCCTGGGAACAACATGTGAGTTCTTTAAAACCTTGCATCCACCAGGATCCACAGCACAGAACGCACGATTAAATCCAAATATTTTTTTTTTTTTTTTATCTATTATGTGCTTGCCTAGCTTTATGTAATGGAAGCAGGGTTACTTGCATGCAGCATATTTCACATGCCTAATTGTCGACAGGGGGAATCCGCTGGGCATCCAGGAACTTGGAAAACTCTCTCTGTTTGCCATTAAGAAGACAAGCATTAAGAGACGGTTCCCCTGCAAAGGCAGCTCTCTCTGAAAGGTTTGAAAGCAGCTTCCCAGGAAGGTAAACAAGGGAAATGTAATTATTTGCAATGGCACCTTGGCAAACCTCTCCACACAAGTGCTCCCCCATTATCATCAGGGGGAAATAATAATTGAATAATCACAGTGATATGAAGCTGTTCATTAGCCGGAACGGAACGGCTGGGGGAGAATGGCAAACGGGGCTCAGCAAATTATCCACGCAGGAACCGTGTTTGTGACAGATGAGACGATGTTCTCCTGCCCTCTTTGGAGCGGCTTATCAGGATTTGACAGTTATTCTCTGTGACGGAATAAACAACTTTCTAAACCATTAACATGTGCTGCATTCCAATCCCTGGAATACCCTCAATGCAAAAACAAAAAAACCAAACCTGGATTTTTCTGTTGCTGTTAATACTGTTTAGCAGAGCAATTTTACCGGCTCCTTTGGATTGCACTGCCATTATTGTGGGAAAGAAGGGTCGCAAGAAGGTCTTGAGACTCTTCAAATGGCAGAAGGATGGAGAATGTGAGTCAAAGTCAAAGGAACCTGGTAGCCAGCTGAAGCTGGTGTCCGAGTTGCTCAGACTAGCAGGGAAATCTGTCCTGGAAGCAAGGGTCTCAGAGCCACAAGTGGCATGCCCTCGCCCCCCTGTGAAGTCATGCTGGCATCACTGAAAGCGGTAGCAGCCACCTCTGTATGATTAAAAATAGGAATGGCAGGAAAGTGGTTTTCAATTCAATCATAAGACTGCAAATGCAACAGGTAAGACGTGGACCTCACTGGACATGATACCACCCTTGATTGAAAGAATAAAAATGCTGAATTGCAATCCCAGCATAATTCATTCCCGCCCAAAGAGAAGCCCACAGAGGCCAGCCTACATTTGTCCTTGATCCGCCCTCATCACCTCTTCCTCCTTCCACTGCTGCCCTCATCCTGACACTTGCTCCTCCTTGCTTCTCCCCTCCCTTCGTTGACTCCCCACCGGCCCAAATGGAGACTGGAAGATCCTCAGGTTGAAAACTGTTGTTTGTTTATATTACTAAAGTAAACAAACAAAAACGGTCCTTAAAGTAAGAAGCACTCGCTGTTGCTTCTCTGGCCTTCAGGGAAGCGTCTCTTTGCATGCTCAGAAACAATGCATGATTCTGACAGGTGAATGCTACCACATAAAGCTGTTTCTGAAGCAGTCCTGGCTCCTCCCATATCTGCCATACTGGCTGTGCTGGGCAGGCCTTAAAACAACAGACTGACTAAGAGCTTTCCTAGCAGGGCTGACTTTCCATGAGCCCAACTAATCACATGGTTTTTCTGCTTTAGACACACTCTTTGCCACAATTCTACTTTTGGATCAAAATCGGCTGAGTAGTCTGGAGACATGATGATGATGATGATGATGATGATGATGATGATTACTATTACTACTACAGGCTGGTTCCCTGTAACTTCACTTCTCGCAGTGAGGGAACCACCAGAAGGCCCTCGGAGCTGGACCTCAGTGTCTGGGCTGAATGGTGGGGGTGGAGACGCTCCTTCAGACGCTCTTCCCAAAGAACAGGAGAATGACACAAATACCTCTGTAAGTTCAAGGAAGTATAAAATGTGTGCGGGAAAGCAAAGAGAGCATGGCTTTGGGATGCTGAGGAGGCAATTTTGAAAAAATGGCATGACGTATTCAGTGGGAGGGCTGTGTCCCAGGAGCCTCGGTGGACTACCCTCCGGGGACACTAGTTCCGATAAGAAGAAATTATTTCTGTGCACTGAAAAATCACTGTGAAATGTGTTATAGGAATTCTAAGGTCTTAAATATAGAATAAATGTTGATAACTGCAAAAGGTACACACACATACATAAGCATATAAACCACATGTCTAAAATAGCACAGGAGAGCAATCCAAAAGCCATCTTGGCTCTCCTAAAGACTCTCAGTATTTCCTCTGCCTCTCTAATCCCCCTTGCCTGATAAAACATAGGCAAATGGCAATCAGGGGAAGTTCCTGAAGGGATTCCTCTCCTATATCTATGAACCTCCTTGGTATTGATTGTCATTGTTTGCCCAGATGCTCTGCATTGAGGGATTTCTGACAGGCATCCTGATTGTCTTATCAAATGCTAATGTTTTGTGTAAACTGTGTCTGGAACTATGCAAAACTTGCTAAATCCTCAGCAATATCACACCTTGGCCTGCCTGAGCCACAGTAACCCCACCTTGTGCATGATGTAATTTCTGGCTGTTTGTAGCAGGGATGTGCTTCTTCTCCATGCCAAAATGCAAACCCTTAAAAGAGATGTTTCTTCTTGGTTCTGGGTCTCTCTTGCCTCTTTGCAAGGGGGGGGGGGGGAACTGTGTTGCAACAGAAAAATAAAGATCTGCCTTGCTTTCACTGCATCCTGCCTCCATCCATTCATCTCTGACTGATCGTGAACTTAGAGAGGACTCAGTCCCTTGGGGAGTTGGGCAGCAAAAGCCAACAACCCCTATTTTTTCTATATCAAATGTGATGAGCGTATTGAGCACCTGATTGGCCCACTGCATCCATTCGCCACTGGAGGAGAGAGAGAAATGGTAAAATGCACCATAATCCTAAAGTTCCCGGGAATTGTGCTTTACAAATACTAAAACGCAACAGTGCATTTAAAGAAAGAAAGGCAATCCACTTAATGGGATCATCGGGGAGGGAGGGAAGACGCAAGGCTACTCAGAGCAAGGTCTATTGGTGCCAAGTTTAAGACAACACAGAATAAAGTTACTGGGGAAGGAGACCCCCGTCACCCTCAGCCGCTCCTACCATCCCTGAATTGGTTGGATATGATTGCTGACCTTGCATCATTCCTGGAGCAAGAGCACCATCTGCTGCCTAGGCTCAAGCATGACAAGCAGTGAGAATTTTTATTTTTTATTTTTTAAAAAATCTATTCCATCATTTACTAGACTGGGGGGTGAGGGTAGAGCAGACAGACAGAATGGAGGCACAATACCGAGTCATGTTCATTTACAAAGCCCTGAACAACTTATGTGCAGGGTAACTCAGGGAATTTGTCTAACCTTCTTTTAAAGCCATCAAAGTGTGTAGCCGTCACTACTTCTTGCGGAAGAGAATTCCACCAAGTTACACTCAAGAGAAATCCCAGTTCTGTTCAAACCCTTCATTCCGGAGAGGAGCGGGGAAAGAGTATAATTTTACAGCTAACGTTACTAGAAATGGGGAAAGAAGAAAGGCAGGACATCCAGGAGAATATTGAGAGACCTATAAGTGATATGGGGGTGGGGGAAAGACAGCATGGTGTAGTGGGTAGTGTTTTGGGAATAGGACGTAGGAGACCACGGTTCAGATTTCCATTCGGCCATGAAGCTCACTGGGTGACTTTGGGACAGTCACTGGCTCTCATCCTAACCTACCTCACAGGTTATTATTATTCTTATTATACTCCGCCCATCTGACTGGGTTGTCCCAGCCACTTTGGCTGACTTCCAACATAATAAAAACATAGCAAACATCAAACATTAAAAAGTTCTTGATACAGGTAGGTTGTGGGGATTAAATGAGGAGGAAGAACCATGTACACCACCTTGAGCTCCTTGGAGTAAAAGGTGTGATAGAAATGCAATAAATGCATGAACTACCAGGGAAGGAGCATGTGCTCAGGGACTCTGGCAGGGTCCAAGGCTGTGATCTAGCCAAGTCTGGGTGTGCCCCACCCTCCACTTGAGCTGCTGAGAGGAATAGATCACACCACTCTGCCCCCTGTGATTGGCATGGCCATAGAATCACAGATGTATGAAGCCTCAGGATCATAGGATCCTAACCTGCTGTATCTGTGATCATTCAGGCTCCAGCATCTAACCTCAAGCGACTCCTAAGAGATCACCAGCCCTTTAAGCAAAAGCACATAAAGGGGCATCCTAAATCAATGGGTTGGAGCAACTGCTGTATGAGGAAAGGTTATAGCATCTGGGGGGTTTTTCACTTGTTTCCAGAAAGTGCAGATCAGGGTTCCTGTCATAAGAATAAGAATAATTTTTATTTATATCCCACCCTCCCCAGTCAAAACAAGGCTCAGAGCAGCTAACAGCAATAAAAGTAACACAGCATTCTAAAATCAATATTCTAAAATCAATTCAAAATCAAATGGCAACCACTGGGCCAGAGTTCTACAAGGATCACCAAAGGAGAGGGTCAGACTGTGCCTTGGCCAAAGGCCTGGTGGAACAGCTCTGTCTTGCAGGCCCTGCAGAAAGATGTCAAGTCCCACAGGGCCCTAGACTCTTGTGACAGAGCATTCCACCAGATCGGGGCCGCAGCCGAAAAAGCCCTGGCTCTGGTTGAGGCCAGCTCAACAATATGGATGATATTCCACAACATAAATCAACAATAGAGCAGGCACACTAAAAGCCCTGCTCCAAGTTACTGCAGAATGGGCTTCTCAGACCTCTGGAACTTGCAAGAGAAGCTCTCCTGCAGACAAAAGATGCTGGACTAGGCAGGCCATTGGTCTGATCCAGAAGGGCTCTTTTTACATTCTTACGGGATTGCACATGACCTCCTGCTGACTTCAGGGTGAGGTTCCTGGCAACCACAAACTGCTGGTTGGCTAGCAAGGCCAGCCAACGTTTTGCTGACCTCTACCTATATTCACTGATAACACCCGGGTTCCAGGTCTGATAAGAATCCCCCCTTGCCTTCATGTTAGTTGGTTGCCAGGCATGCAACTAGGTCTGAGATGAGGCTGGGGACTGGAGTAGGGGCTGCGGCCTTCATCAAGACACTAGCAGCTTCCTAAAGCAGTAGATGTGGGGAAAATTCACTTATGCAATCCCTAGTGGAAAAGGGGTTCGCCTTCCTCTCCATTTGAGCATTCCAACAATACCTCCAACACATGCACTGGCAGAGCAGTTCAGGAGAAGAAAGCACACAAAATGACTGCAAGAGGTTGCAAAAGAGACCAGCATACAATTTTTAACACCTCAAGCAACCTGGTGCCGGGATCTTTCCAGCCCCAACATAATACGATTCCAACGTGGTGGAGGAGGAGACTAAGGGGGCAGAGAATCTCTGGTCCCAGTTTCAGAAACCAAGAAGCAGAGAGGTATGTATTATGTTTATTAAGCTATTAATAAAAGTGTAAGGGAAGAACTTTTTTTCCACTGTGACATCAATACCACCCACCAGATTACAATTACAGTTAAGGGGAGATATTGCAATGGCAGGTGCCTGCATGATTTACAGCGGGAGACCCATTCCTAACCTCGCGTCCCAGACACGTACCTATCTTTCTAGTTCATTATGATTATTAATAATTGATACTGGCAAAGTATTGTTTGCAACCTGTAACACAGTCCTTGCTGAAATCCTGGGGCACGTTGACGATCTAAACTTCCACAGGTCCCTGAGGCATCAACAGGAACCTCTGTACATGCAGTGGAACCACCATCACATGGACAAAAGCAGCAGGACCTATATATGAACAGACTGAACCCGTCTTTGGGGCTGAGGTGCCAACTTTTTTGAAAGAGCAAAGCTGTGAGCTACTACTGAGCCCTCACCAGGCTATCAGGACTCTCAGCTCTTCAACCCTGTCCTGTTACCTTGTCAGAAAGTACAATGGAGGCAGATTTTCCTGCCCTGCCTTCCCTGATCCCAGCTTTCCACTCATCCTGTCTAAGGGAAAACAGAGGCCCTTAAAAACAGCTCAAATTAGCATCGCGTCTATTATGGTATAAGCATGAACTCCTCACCCCACTGCAGAAATAATGAGTCGCCTACAGGCTTTTGAACCTCCCTGTGGATTTGGGCCAATTCTACTTCACCACCCTGTGCCCCACAACACCCCAATTTCAGCCATCACTCAAAGCATCTCTTCCTTACCTCGTGGAAGACCACTGCAGGGGGATGTCCCAGCCCAGCTTTAAGGGGCTTTGTGGCACTCCTCCAAGTCTTCCCAAAGAAATGGTGGTAGGTGACATCAAAGAAGGAAAGGCGCAGCTGGAATTCCACTTCCGACATTTCGTCCAACGCTCTCTGCCAGTGGTAGACCAAAGCAAACCATGAGAATGTAAGAAGAACCAAATGGATCAGGCCAGTGGCCCATATAGACCAATATCCTTTTATCACTGTGGCCAACCAGATGCCAATTATGGAATGCCTTCAAGCAGGACCTGAGCACAAGAGCACCCTCCTATCCTGTGGTTTCCAGGGAAACGGGAAGCTGAGCTGGATAAGTCTTTGGTCTAGTTGACAAGGATTCTTATTAAGTTCTTAAAGACGGAGAGTGCAGCACTAGGAAATTCCATTGCCTCTCTCAAGGCATGGGCCCAAAGGAGGTGGCCCTTCCAGCAACATGCAGAATGCAGGTTTCATCTACAAGTTCTCAGATTACAAATGGAATTTGCAGCAAACTGTTAAAAACTTAAAAGGAACCTCCTGGATCAGGCCAATGGCCCATCGAGCCATGCATCCTGTTCTTACAGTGCTGCCTCTGACAATGGAGGCAGAACACAGTTGTCAAGGCCAGTAGCAGTGAACTGATTAGCATGGTCTGTCCATCAGAACGGAGGAGGGCCTATCCTAAGGAGAAAGGGAACTTTTTGCACCTGTTTTAACAAATCTCCTTGCTCTAGTTCAGGGTTTCCCAAACTTGGGTCTCCAGCTGTTTGTGGACTACAATTCCCATCATCCCTAGCTAGCACGACTAGAGGTCAGGGATGATGGGAATTGTGGTCCAAAAACAGCTGGAGACCCAAGTTTGGGAAACACTGCAAAGTTACTTCTTCCCCAACCTGCTATCCTCCCGCCAGCCCCATTTATTACAGTCAATGATCAGGGATGATGGGAGTTGTGATCCAAAATATTTGGAGTGCCCCAGGCTAGATAAGGCTGCCGTAAACTAACTGGTATATGAGATGTGCCTACTCAGAAGGGTAGGATGAACTGAATTTGGTAGAACTTACTCCAAGGTAAGGGACGCGGCTGGCGCTGTGGGTTAAACCACAGAGCCTAGGGCTTGCGAATCAGAAGGTTGGCGGTTCGAATCCCCGCGAGGGGGTGAGCTCCCATTGCTCGGCCCCAGCTCTTGCCAACCTAGCAGTTCGAAAGCATGTCAAAGTGCAAGTAGATAAATAGGTCCCACTCTGGCGGAAAGGTAAGCGGCGTTTCCGTGCGCTGCTCTGGTTCAACAGAAGAGGCTTAGTCATGCTGGCCACATGACCCGGAAGCTGTACGCCAGCTCCCTCGGCCAATAAAGCGAGATGAGCGCCGTGACCCCAGAGTCGTCCCTTTACCCCTTTACCTTTACTCCAAGGTAATGTCCTGGTTCCCGCTAATTAAAGAAATCAATCTCAGGTTAAATTTTCCGCCAAAATTTTTAATGCTCAGATCAGTGTGGTACATAAGCAAAGCAAGGATCAATGGCCCAAGGGGTGTTATGCACAGCATTGATCCAACAAACGGCATGCCCCCTTACGTCCTGTTATAAAGACTGTAGAAGGCAGCACTTCAGCGTGGCAAGCAGGTTATTTCTTTGGACTAGGCAAGCAAATGGGAACACCTTCTAATGGGCTGAGCCTAAACTGTCTGTGTCAGTGCTGGACTCTTCACAACCTATGTAATGTAGGAGGTGTCACCACCAGCTTAGGACCAGACGGGTGGTGTCTCCTGGAAGGCTGGATGAGGGGCAAGCTCCAGCGGTGCCAGGGGCGGAGGAAAAGGCCGGCACAGAAGTTGGTGGAGAAGTGGGCACAGAGCATCTGGGTGACACAGAAGGGGTTCAGGTGGAGCACTAAGGTGACACACCTTTGGGACCCTCCCCTGGGTCTGAGTCCTCATCTGTAGCTTCCCCTCTGGGCTGTTCCTCCATCTCGCACAGCCCAGACGCTACCTGTCATAACCTGCTGGGCCACTCCCCATGGTTGTCAGTAGGTAAACCCTCCAATTCTTCCCCATTCTGGTCTGACCAGGTAAACAAATATAGGTAAACGAATATAGGATAGCAGCTTAATGAATGTTTATAGTTATCCACTTTAAAGAGAACTGGGTGTATAAGTTTTATATAAAAATGCTAACCCACCTTTGCAATATCCCCATGCGGAGTTAAGAGTTTATAGCAAAACTGGCAACGTACACAGAAGAACATAAATTACAAGGGGCATAGGGCTCCATATAGTATGAGATAGCACAGAAGACAGCCATGGGTGTGGGAAGTCACATGCAAAGGGGGGAGCTGAATGTGGTCGAATAGGAACTAGGTTAGGATTAATTTTTTTAAAAAAAAAAAATCTTACAGTAATATGAGAGGGCAGGATAGAGAGGGAACAGCTGGCCAGTATCAGAACCAGAGGGAAAGTAATTAAAGTTAACTGCATCTGATTTTTAAACAAGGCGACGTTCTCACTCTCTGTCAAATAGAAAGCAATTGGCCCCTGGAAGCCTTAGCCACCAGCACATTACACAGCAGCTGCTTAAAGCAGGCTCACGTCCTGAAAACTTGACACAGAGATTTGCATAGTTAAGGCAGCGCTCTTGGGTGATGGTAAGGTCAAGAGCCCACACAGCAGCTCTCTGTGTGAACATGGCACTCAGCGCCGCTTAAATTATTCACGGATTGCTTTTCTCATACAAATTTAAATGGGCATCTAATAATACACTTTTTATTTTCATTTTAAAAATAACATTACAGTCAATGGGTTATACGCAAAGCAGTCTGTGCGTAAGCCTGGGCTTCTCCTTGTGCAATGGGGCTTCACTTTCCTCCCCTCCTCTCTAAAGCACCCTCATGCATCCTCAAAGTCTGCTTCGGGGGGGGGGGTGACGGCAGGGGACTGTGCAGCAGACCATAGCCCTTAGGCCAAAAAAAAAGATTAGCCACCCCATCCATCTTAAATATTTACAAGGTTGGCCAGGGCAGGAGACATGTGCTATTGGTGAAGAAATCCGATTAAGCTGGAGCAAAGTTTTATTTATAAATCATGTTGCTAGTCCTCACAGTTAAGAGAAGGTGCAGCAAGTCACCTTTGTTCCAGGAGGGCAGAGGTTCCCAATTAGCTAAATACAGCAAACACCCGGTTTTTCAGGCTCCCTACTTTAGAAAATTTTAATATCTTTATGGTAGATTTTGTTATGTGAATGAAGCCACAGACCCCCCCCCAGGTGGATTACGTGGACCCTCTG
Source organism: Podarcis cretensis (assembly GCF_951804945.1). Taxonomy (NCBI): domain Eukaryota; kingdom Metazoa; phylum Chordata; class Lepidosauria; order Squamata; family Lacertidae; genus Podarcis; species Podarcis cretensis. The sequence goes on from NC_137177.1 coordinate 66,350,857, forward strand.
GGGTCTGTGGACCACCAGTTGGGAACCACTGCTTTAGAGCATAAGAGAAGTGCCACCATTTGCATAACATAATGTTGTTTATTACTGTACCTTGTATTTTACATTGTGGTTCTGTTCCTGCTTTTAATGCTGTGTTTTTATTCCTGTCTGTCTCATGCTCTCAGCAGGGAAAGAGTGGTGCATAACAAATAATAACAAGAAGAAGAAGAACTCACCTTGGCCAGGTTTTTAGGTGCTATTAAAGGGAAGTAACTTGCCGTCGATAGTTTAGTTTCATACATGCTGCCCTGGGGAAAGCAGAACCCTCAGACAGCCAGGGAAGCAGGAAGTTTAATGTGGCAACTTTTTATTATTATTAAAAAGGCACAAAGTGATGCACAAGTGTGGGTGACCTGAATTTAGGTTTGGAAAAAACAAGAAACTGTCAGAAACCAAAACTGACAGATTTTTGTCATTCCCTGATCTCCACCAGTGGGAAATGAGCCGGCATGGCAAAAGACAACCACTGCAGAATCTGGAGCCCTGAAGCCATGCACTTCCAACAACCCACTCCAGTCGGAAGACCAGCAGCAGTGTTTAGAGACAGAAACCCTACAAAATGTGCATTAAACACACGTGGCATCTCTTTTGCTTATTGTTTCTTTATCTTACAAAATAATCAGTGAGCAATTTTCCATCCCACCTTGATTTAAAATGGACAGGACCATGGCAGAGGAGGGTCTGAGCACAGGGACTCCTTTTAAGGGCTGGGTCAGACCATGTACATTCAGCGTTGACCCCCGATCCAAAAGAAGGTATTTTAACTCCCAGCTGCCCCTCGTCTCCAATACCATCAGCAAGGCCAGGATTAGAGCAGAGAGACTTTACCAAGTGTGCTATTAAAGATTTAGTCGCTCTGCATTATTTAGCAGGACAGGGCTTTAAACCCCTGAACACTTCAGCCTAGAGAGTGGCAGGTTCACCTTCTCAGGTCTCTGCCTGCAGGTTGGATAAGGTAGATGAGAGCTGAGTCAACCACTTTATACTTTCATAAGGTGGTACGGAAGGGGCTGAACTTGCGCACTTGCCACCCCACACCCCCTTATACATGAAAGAGGCTTGCTTTAGCAGGTGAATCCTACTTATTTTAAGTGAGATGCACTAGCAGCATCACATACTCTGGAGACAGACAGACAGGGTAATGAAGGGGAAATGAGAAAGACAGGGCAAGCTGGCCAGATCACATTCTGCCATTACAATGAGAAATCAGTGACAGGGTGGGGAAGTAGATTCTATGGTATGTATGCCAAATTAGGTACATATAGATAGATATAGATATAGATAGACTGCACCTGCAGCAGCAAAACCAGACGCCTTCATCTGCTCCACCTGCAATAAAACATGTCCCTCCCGTATTGGTCTCTACACCCAAGCAGGCGCTGTAACTCTCCAATGGTTTGACTTTACCCCTAAAGGCACACTCTTCCATTGTCTCCTGAGACAGACAGATGCCATTGTTGTTGTTGCTGCTGGTGCTGTTGCTACTGCTAAAAAACCCCAGGAAGGGCCGAAACTCCCCACTGGTGTGCACATATGTATACACCCACATGCACACAAATGATTACACCAAACAGCAGCACCAGTTAAAAATATAAACTGCAGTGGAAGGATGTTTGGCTATCTGAGCACATCTATTTCTTTCTCTGCCAGAACACATGCTTGGGATAGTTCCGATGCCAGACCCTACCCACAGATCCCAAGGTTCCCAGTTCAAGTCCCTGATGTCATCATCTACACTGCAAACTTCTTTTTTAAAAAGACCTTTTTCCCCCACCAACAACTTGATGTTGGTGATGGTTACCACTTATAGACACTGATGCTAGTGGGGAATTATCTTTGTGACAGTGGAAGAATCATAGATTCACTTCGGTGGGGTGGTGTCCTCCATGAGCATTTCATCTAAATGTTATTGTATTGACCCTTGTCATAGTCAGATCACCCCTGTTGAGATTTAGGTTTTCTGCAGAGGTGGGGGATCTATTAGGATGGTCTGCCCTCAGAGGCTGATGGATCTAATGGGTTTCCAGACAGCTCTGGGGGGCTTTCTGGCTCATATGACTGGCATGCCTATCAAAGTCCCAGGGTTATGGGTTTGTTTTTGTTTTATTATGCATTTTGTATTCTCATGTTGTATTTTTCTGTTGTGAACAACCCAAGGATCTTCGGATGACAGGCAGTTTACAATTTAATAAATAATAATTATATTAATAATAATCTCAGCTGTGAGGCGATGCCCCAAATGTCCCTGCACAGACATACTTTTTCTTTTAAAAACAACAACGCTGGTCTTCAAGGGGAGGCGTATCTTACCAGCTTCAATGCATCTCCCTCCACAGACTTCAGGATGAACTGAAACGCTGTTGATTCCCTGGGTGGAGAGTGCCGTCTCCTCTGGTTGTGTGGAGGGACCGTCAAGTTTTGTACAAAGATCCTTTGCCACTCCCCCATCCTGCTGCCTGAAATGCTGGCACCGTTTTCACCTCAGCCACAGAGACTTCTGCCTTTCAAAGGGAAACAAAAAACAAAAAGGGAATCTGACTCAAGAAAAGTTTTGGGTCCACCCTCCCATTACACATGTGTCTTCCTGTGCTATGAAGGTGCATTTGGCAAGGTCCAATAACCCCTTCAAAGCTTTTGCTAGTTCCAGTTTACAAACTCTTGCCTGAAGGTAATACTTACCTCACCGCTGTTCCCTACCTCTTGACATCTGCCGCTTGAAGCAGCTGCCTCACTATCTACTGACAGAGATGGCCGTGCATAGGAGCCCACGCTCCACACTTCCTGCCTATGCATTTTCTTCCAGTTTCCAGAAGAAGTAATTGCAACATGGCAGAATGTAAGAAAAGCCTGCCGGATCATGCCAATGGTCCATCTAATCCAGCATCCTGTTTCTCACATGCTGGCTGGGGCTGGTGGCAGCTGTAGTCCAAAATATCTGGACAGTACCAGGTTGGCAAAGGCTGCTCCATCACTTCAGACTACAGGGGTGTTTGCGTGTGGAATAGGGAATTGTGCTCCTCTAGCACTTCAGGAATATAGGCCAAATCTTTCTTCCTACTGTAGCAGTTTACTAAATGTAAAGCGGTTGGCGTTAACCCCCCCCCCCCTTATCTAAAACAAATGTCTAATTCTATTTTACATACAAATAAAGTGGCTCAGAAGCATTAGGTTCCACAAATCTATGCAAGTGTCTGGATTTCGAACAGCCAAAGGTTATTTTTTTTGGTGGGATGTTGTTTTCCTTTAGACCATGGAACACTTTCTTATTGTAGACCATGCATTCTTTTCTTCTCGGTATGTTTTTTTACTGACTAGGTAAATTGCAGAGCTGAATCCTATACTTTTTATTAACAGTAGTGATAACCAATACTACTACTTCTGTTGTTTGTTTTTCCTGAAGCATGTCTGCTGCTATTAAAACTTGATAAGAAATATATGAAAACCAAACGTGCAGAAGCATCCAGGAATGTGATTTCCAACTCCATCACTGTCATTTGTAAACAGAATTCTATATGTATCATAACTGTTTGTGCATTTTCTTTTTACACTGACAACCCTGGGAATTTTGTATTGTAAAGGGCAGTAAAAAAAGGAGGGGGAAGGGGGTAATCTAAAATAAACATTGCCACCTGATTTCACACAATGTATAGGAAGATTTTACCAGGAAGGAGGTGGGTGCGTGTGTAAACAGAGCAGTGACAGTGAAAAACACAGGCTTGCTGGGCAAATGCAGGGCTAGGGCATCCAGAAATCCTCTCGCTTTCCAGCTGAGGAGTCTAAGGATGACTCACTGCCAAATTAGCCCTGCCTGGAGACGATGCCAGATAAGTCATTCAAGGGCAGGCAGCTGACCTGCCACCGGGAAAACCAGCACTGTGAACATTCATAGATGACATGCTGGGGTTTCTAGAGCTCGTCTGTACAGATGAAATAAGCCTGCAGCTCCAGCTCAGGTGGAAGGGGGCACCTTCACATCCTCTTCTTGCTGCCCTTTCTATAGCTTTCTTTTCCCTCCTCTGCCTTCCTCATTGTCAGAGATTTCCCTCTTCCAAGCACCCCTCCTGCCCTAGTTTGGGAATAGGGAGGCACACAAACACACACACCTTGCCAAAGCCCCAAGATGTGGGGTCAGTCTTGTGACTGCATAGATAAAATCAACATTAGTCTTATGTATGCAGGCACTGTAAGCCAAAGCCAGGCTGTATGTATGCAATGCAGGCCTAGGCCCCATCACTTCAATGAGGACAGGAATCATCTGTACGTAAATAACTTCCTTGGGATGCAAGGTGGGTGGGCAGTGAAGGTCTGCCTCGGATCAAGGTTGAAGTGCTACCAATTTGGGGGGGGGGGCATTTTTGACGGGCAGAGGAATCAGCAAAGAAACAGGACAGGTAAATGTGAGAGTAAGCCCCACTACAAGGAATGTCAAGAACAAGGCCTCCCAGCATCATAGCGGCTGACCAGACGTCTCAAAGGGAAACCAGCAAGCAAGATCCAAGCACAAGAGCACTCTCCCTCTTGGAACCTTGGTACGTGAAGGAGCACCCTTCGGCAATACTTTCTGCCCCAAGCCCTGCAGTCAACTGAGAGGCCCCTGGCCATAATACTTATGACCTGTACCATGCGCAAGACAGCAATGTGAGACAAGGCATTTTTGGTGGTGGCACCCAATTTACAGCTCGCTCCCGAGAGATTGTCCTCTGCATTAGCTTTCTTCAAGACCAAATCAATTTTCTATTCATCTAGGCCTTTGTTTTTTAAGCCAATGTTCCTTCTGAAGTTGGAGCAGTCTATTTAGGCGCTCTCCAGACTGCTATTTTATTACAGGTGTATTCTACAACATATTCTCGACCCAACAATAAAGAATTAGGGGTGGATTTAATCTACTTTGGTTTGTTCTGCGATGATTCCCCAATGCCACATTATTGCTATGCAGAGGGACTATTGCAAACCAAAAGCGGGACAAAAATAAACCAGAGCATTTGTGGTATTGAGCATGCACAGATTGAAATGAAGCAGTGTGACTGCCCCAAAACGTTTATAGGGACAAAGGGAACTGAAAGCAGGAATGTGTATGACTGCCCAAATAGCATCATGAACATAAATCATAATGAATGTGCAGTAAAAAGAAAATCTGGAGGGGCTCTTAGTGTTGTTGATTTGTGTTTTTCATTTTAGGCTGATTTTCTTGTATATATGTTTATATTACATTGTATATTCTGTGCTGTCAGCCACCTTGTGCTTGGAGGAAGGGTTGGAGGAAACTGTGCAATAAATTAAATGGCAAGCAAGCTTTTTGAGTTCTACAGAACTGCAAATCATCATGACACTATGGGCAAGTCATAACATAGGGAAAAAAATAATAATAATACACTAGCTGAAGGGAATCCCACTCTTGTTCTTCCCTGCCTGAGAAAAAAGCATGAACACTTTAATAATAATAATACTGTTGCAGTCTTAACAGCATCTGAAGGGTATTGAGTTCCACATCCTTAATGTATGCCACAGTCTGAACATAACAGTAAACTATGGTTTGACTTAACCAGGAAGGGAGGGAGGGAAGTGGAGAATGTAAAATCTCAGGCAGTCACTGTGGTTATATATATAAAATTAGGTGGTATGTCTTCACTGTACCAATCAGTGTGCAAATATTACCTTTTAAAGTTAAGTACAGTGCTACCTCTGGATGCGAACGGGATCCGTTCTGGAGCCCCATTCGCATCCAGAAGCTAACGCAACCCGCATCCGTGTAATTGCGCGTGCAGCGATTCACCGATTCTGCACATGTCATTTTGACCGTCTGCGCATGCGTGAGCGGCGAAACCCGGAAGTAACGCAGCTTGCAACCCGAAAATACTTATCCTGAAGCTACTTCAACCCGAGGTATGACTGTAGTAACCTAGCCAAGCTCCCATTTCCTCCCACACATCCTTATTATTATGTTCAACAGATCTGAACTGAAGAGGTACCATTCAAAAATCAATAAAACCAAGTTTTTGGAACACTAATATTTATTTTTTAAAAAACTTTCCTTTGTGCTCTTGTGGCAAACAGCACTTGTGGGAAATAGTATAATAAAACCAGCACAAGGTTTGGCACAAAAAGACTCCTCCACAACTAATCAGTACAGTTTTATTACATTTAAAGGTAAAGGTAAAGGTACCCCTGCCCATACGGGCCAGTCTTGACAGACTCTGGGGTTGTGCGCCCATCTCACTTAAGAGGCCAGGGGCCAGCGCTGTCCGGAGACACTTCCAGGTCACGTGGCCAGCGTGACATCGCTGCTCTGGCGAGCCAGAGCCACACACGGAAACGCCGTTTACCTTCCCGCTGGTAAGCGGTCCCTATTTATCTACTTGCACCCGGAGGTGCTTTCGAACTGCTAGGTTGGCAGGCGCTGGGACCGAGCAGTGGGAGCGCACCCCGCCGCAGGGATTCGAACCGCCGACCTTTCGATCGGCAAGTCCTAGGTGCTGAGGCTTTAACCCACAGCGCCACCTGCGTCCCTTTTATTACATTTATACACTGCCAAAAATGAAAAACAGAGCACTCCCTTCACATTATGAAACTTTTTGGTTAGCATAAGCTATATATAAATTGCCTTCTCTATAAATGGTTACCTGGGTTAGGAACTTGTCTTATTTTGATGTACTGCCTTAACTTTATCTTATTGGCCAGGGTGGGCTATTTTCTTTTAACTTTGTACGATAGTATAGGGCAGGGGTTTTCAACCAGTGTCCCATGGCACCCTGGTTTTCAACCAGTGTCCCATGGCACCCCAGGTGCCTTGAAGGATGGTCAAGGGTGCCATGGGCAACACCAGCCTCCGTCCCTCTTTCCTCCCTCCTCGGATACCCTTTTGCATCTCTGCCTCCCAAAGGCTTGCGCAGCTGTTTGTTGCAGAAGCCTTGGCTACGAGCTCCCAGTGCCAATGGTGCCTCTTGGGCTTGCCAGGGGGTGCCAGCTGCCAGGAACCGAGGCTGCCTCGGAGTATGCAAGCAAGTGGGTGACTGAGGGAGCCCAGACGGCCGGCCCGCCAGCCCTTGCTGTTGGGAACGGGTAGGCAAGTGGGAGGCCGGGCAGGCAGGCAGGCAGGCAGCATGTTGGCCTTCCTTGCACATGCTGTGGGCGACGCCTGCCTGGGAGGTGAGTGCCCGGCGCAGAAGGGGAGCCTTTCCGTCATGCAGGCCGAGCGGCGGCCGCTGCTGCCTCCCAAGTTAAGGAGCTGGCTTCATGTTCATCTTTGGTCAATCTCTGTCGGGCTGCTTAAGGCTGGGGGCATCTTTTTCCCAGGCCCCTGTGGAGAGGCAGGAGGCACTTCTCTTTGGAGTGGTGGAGGCTGCTGCCCAGAGGACTCCCAAGGAGGGGAGGAGAGGAGGCTGAGGGAAACGTCCATCCATAAGGGAAGGTGTTCAAAAAAGGGGCAAAGGGCTGCCGGATCTGCAGGCCAAGGGGTCATTCGCGGAGCCATGGACTCAAAATTTAAGGTTGCAAACCACTGTTATAGTATATGGCGATAATTTAATAATAATAATGTGGGGTGTTCCATGGAAATTATCAAATTATTTCAGCAGTTTGTCTGTGAAGGTTCTTGAGGGCACTGGTGTGTGATTAAAAAACAAACAAACCACCTTATATATCTACAGCATATAAAATGTCAAGAGAGGCCAAGTTGCAGGGAGAGGAGCCAGTGGAACCTTCTAGAACCTAGCGGAAGAATAAGGGAGGGGTAGAGGCAGTTGGCGCCACAGTTCGCGAGTTGGGGGGGGGGTGTGTGAAGGGAATCTGCTAGCCAATCAGCGGGCTCCTCTGTTTTTCCCCAATGGGAAACTTGCAAATCAAAGTGCACCCCTAAAGCTATACGAGGAAGGGGAAGCCGGACAGCCAATCAGCGTGCTGCTTTTCATCGCCTCTCTCAATGGGACGGGGTGCTCGCCCCACTTTCCCCCACCTCCCGTTACCTGCCGCTTTCATGCTCTCCTTCTTTGGGCGCGCAGCCGCCGCCATCTTGTCCGGGCCGAACCACTCGCCTATTAGTTGGAGGGGGACAGAGCAACCATTCGTCACCAGGGGCCTAACGTTGCCTTTCGCCACTGCCCATCGACCAGTATCGTTCCATCTCCGTATAGGGTTTAATTTCCACTGCCTGTCGTCCCGCCCTCCCTCTCTTTGTCTCCTTGCGTTCCTCTTCCGCCACCTACCCTCCCCACCGAACTTTGCTAAATGGCACGGCCCGAGCCGGCGTGGCGGCCGTTGTAGTAGCATAGGCGTTGCCGCGGCAACGGAGAAAAGGGGCGAGGCCTTAAGCGGGCAGGAAGCCGCACGCGCGGGGGAAAAAGAAAATTCAAATTTTAGCTGCACTATATAGCTTAAGAGAATGGAAGCACAAATTACTCTTATCCTGTCCCTGCTCCTGTGCAATTTAGCAACAATTATACAGCCGGAGAAGCAGCCAATTTTACAATTGGAAGCTTTAATTAATTTAATTAAACAGCCGGAGAAGCAGCCAATTTTACAATTGGAAGCTTTATTCCTTTTCTCACCTTCCTCCAGCTATTTTAAAAACTGGTGCAATTTCCCTTAATTCCAATATTATGTATTTATCCCATTTATACGTGTATCTCAGACTTTCAGCAAAGAAGCTAAAGGAGACATGCAAAGTTAACCTGTGCCACGGTCCTTTTCCCCTCACAACAACCCTGTGAGGTAGGCAAGGCTGAGAGGTTGTGAGGCCTATCGTTGCCCACTGAGCTTTGGGCCTAAGAAGGGAAATAGGAAGCTGTCTTATACCAAGTCAGACCAATGGTTTATTGCCCACGCTCGGTATTGTCCAGAGTTGCAAACTAGATAAGTGTCCTCTACCTGGGAGAGGCAAGATTTAAATTGGGGGCTTAGTCTCTTCACCCACATGCTACACCAGTACTATTCAGTTGTGGCCCTTTATTGGAGGGTCTATTTAGCTGTCATAGCTCAACACTGTTATCTTCCATTAATATATACTGAATCATTTTAAAGCGCAACATCACCAGCATTCATCACCATGCACTTCATACTGCAACCTGCTGGGGCGCGGATTGCCTTTGTAAAGTGCTGTGTGTATTGGCAGGAGTGTGCAGACGTGCAACAATCATCACCACATCTTGTAGAAGTGAATCACTTACGTTTCTTAGGTGATTCTCTGTGAATCAATGTTTATTTCAGTTCCTAAACACTCTTCCAGTTTATTTCCTTACAATTTATACACCTATTGACAAAATAAACTTCAAAGCAGTTTACAAATGTAGGGTGAGTCCTGATTATGGGAATATGGGGAAGAGAATATCCTTTTCCTACACTTCATAATCCAAACATTTGCTCAGCAACAAACTAGGACAGAGGCGGGTAACCTGCAGCCCATTAAGTGTTTCTGGTCTACCGCTCCTTTCTTATCTGACTGTTGCCCATGCTGATGGAAATAGTCCAGCATTGTGCTGAAGCTTTTTTTAACTCATTGAAACTGAGAAAATAAGATAGAAAAGCTTCAGTTACTAGTTTTCTGTGTGCTTGGCTGTCGTTAAAGATGCAGAGGTTAAGTGCAAATTAAATACAGTGACACCACTCTTCATGAGCTTCCCAGAGAACAGGATACCGGATGACTGGGCCTTCTGCACTGAAATACCTACCTTATGGTGAACTCAGGTTTCCATATCAGTTAAAGGAAGATATGTGAAAAAGACAATCCAGAAGGCCCGTAGGAGTGTATGCAGAAGTAAGTCCCAATGTGCTCAATGGGGTTTGTTCTCAGAAAGTGGGCAATAAAACTGCAGATGACCCTATGCATGTATAATTATTTATTATGTAGTGCTCAGTGAGTCTAATTTCCAGGAAAGTGCATAGAATTGCAGCCCAATCCTTCTGGTAAGTGTAGATAGGAACTCCCACTGTGTTCAGGGGAGCTTACTCCCAGGGAGCAATTACAGTTCATCAAGAAGCTTTAACTCTCTTCATTTGGCCTGAATAGAGACAATGGCTTCCTTTCAAACTAGATATGTTAATTAAAAGCACACACAAGTTACCTAATTACTTTATCATTACCCATACACACACATTTAGGTTGCTACATTTTAACTCTTATTTAATCTACCCTATCTGTATTTTCTTTCATTTCCATGATCATGTGCATCTAAGGATTATGCTTCAAACACCTAGTTCACAAAAGCTTACACTACCATAAGATTTGTTAGCCTTTAAGGTTTCACTAAACTCTCTGCTAATTTCATTGCAATAGACTAATGTAACTACCCCTCTCTAGTCATTTTGCACAAGATTCCAAGCCAATCTTCTGCCTGTTTACATGTAAGGATGTGTTCCACTGTGCCATAGGTGCCAACTCTCTGAGGCCCTGAGTGCCTGAGCATGCACAAAATTCTCCATGAAGAATTGTGGGCAACCACAAATTTTGGTGCCAGGGCTATGCACACTGCATGACACCCTTGGCCCCAGGCACCCATGGTCGCAGGGCCAAGCTGGCACTCATGCACCGTGCTGCTCAGTTGCGCTTGCTCCTAGGTAAGTGTACACAGGATTGCAGAGGGAGAGATCTGCTGGATCAGACTTAATGCCTGTCTAGTCTTCCATCTGTTCCCCTTGCAGTGTCCAACCAGATGCCCCTGAGGTGTCTGTACACATGCCCATTTTCATGTCTCTAAGATTTGTTATTCAGTGGCATAGTGCTTCTGGACTGCAGGTTTCATAGACAGACCTCTGTCTGTAACGTTGTGTAATGCAGGGTGTAATGCAGCATGGTGCTCCAGATGTCATTGGGCCCCAACTCCCATCAGCTCCAGCCAGCATGGTGAATAGTCAGTGATGATGAAAGGGTAAGATATGGAGGTCCACCAGTCCCACACTAAAACTATAGAGTCAGTAGCCTTCACCACATCTCATGGTGCTGAATACCACAGGTTAACCTGTGCAATGTGTTCGACCCACGGCATGTTTACTTGAAAGCCTTGCATTGAAATTCTTGCGTTACAGGGTGTTGGACTAGATGGCCCTTGGGTCTCTTCCAACTCTGCTATTCTGATTCTACAATTCTGAAACTCCCACTTAGAGAAGTGGGGGCTTACCCCCAAGATAAACGTCACAGGACCACAGCAGGGCACAAACGCAGCATCCCCAGGGAAAGATGCTCCAGGCGGAGGAGGGATGCTGCAAGCCAGGGCACCACCTAAGTACCAAATGGGTACCCAACCCCGGGGAAAGATGCTGATGCGGAGGGGATGCAGGCGAGGCGCCTGGCTTTGGTTGCGCAGCCTGCCGGTTACCAGGAGGCGCTTCCCAGCCAGCCAATCGCCGCCGCGCGGGGCCCCGGTGATTTGCATGCGACCGATTGACGTCGCCCGGGGGCCAATGAGGAGCTCCGGGGGCGAGTTCCTCTTCCACGAGGACGAAGATGGTGTAAGCTGGCGGAGGTGCCTTTGCTGCTGCTGAGCTGCTGCTGCTGTTGTTCTTGCAGGTGCGGGGGACTCAACGGGCGGGTGCATTGGGGGGGTCTATGCACGGTGAGGGGGGAGGCTGTTTGCAATTGTGGAGAGGAAGGGGGGCGCTGTTAATGCTTTGCAGTGGAGTCTGTCCGGGAACGATCATTTTGTGCTTCTGGTTTAGTGGAGGCACAGGCGCCCTTGACAGGAAGTTGAGGGTGCTTGGGATTTAGGGTGCCACACAAAGAAGCTATTTAGCTGATGCTTCTTTTTCCTAGTGCGATCAGCGAGTTCTTCTGTGATCCCCTGCTTTGCTTTCTGGCTGTTAGACTTCCAGATCTGTAAATGCTGCAGGCTGGCAGCACGGTCATTGTTTGCGCGTGTTGTGATCCGCTCCTGAGATCTGTCACCTTCTCCCAAACGCCAGCTGCAGTGCCTCAGCACAGTGTCAGCCGGAGGTAATAAAACAGAGAGGAGGGTGGGATCCAGAGCCTGGCTCCTCGGTTTTGCCTCTGGCTGCTAGGTTTTCGTAACTTGCATTTTCTTTTCCGAAAATGCCTGAAGAAGCTCAGCGATTGCTTTCCCCTTCCGATCGCCCAAAGGGAGTGCGATGGTGGGTGGATGAGCGACCTGTTTGTCTCTTGTAGGAAGCCGAATGCAATTCTGCAATACCTTTGTAGGGGCGCGGCATCTCAGAGGCTTGTAACCTGACCTCTTTAGGATTCCTGGTGGCTAAATGGGGTGACGGCTGCCTGGCTGGGTTTTTTGGTTTCTTAGGGTTTTCTTTTTTAGAGGATTTTAAGAAAAGAGAGAGATTGCTACTGGGTGACTTGCTTGCCCTCAGCCCAAATAACAGCAACCAGATTTGATTTACCTCTAGAGAGTAGAAATGTTGGAAGTGGCCACAACATTATTTCCTAAAACATGGTTTTGTGTATTGCCATCCAGCACTGCTCTCAAATGCCTTTGTTACATCTGGTTGGTCTCCGAAGGAGTACAGCAGCTTTTGCCAAGCTGGTGCCCTCCTGATGTTTTGGACTACAATGGCCAACAGCCATCCACCACAGCTGGAGTGTAGTCCAAAACTTCTGAGGGATTGCCAGGTATTGATTTACTTGTTTGTTTAACAGATTTATAAACAGCTTCCCAAAGAGGTGTGCAAAATAACAAAAAGGATAAAACATAAGGCCAGGTTACTAAGAGGGGTAAGATAATTTCTACAAAAGTCTAGAAACAATAAAGCTATACCTTACAAATTCTAGGAAGCATAAAACCATATCTGTAAATATGCAATCAATAGTCCATAAGTGATTGGGTCACCCACCAGGGAAAGCTTTCCTGAATAAAAATGTCTTTAAGGTGCCGAGACATCATGGTGCTCAGCAATGGCCTTAATTTCATCTGGTTATTGATTCCAGAGGGCTAGGACTGCAACGCTAAAAACCCAGTTTCTAGTGCAAGCTAAGCACACCACCTCTGAAGCATGACCTACTCTCAGCAGTGCCCCATCGGAGGAGTGCAGATGCCAGGCATAGATATGTAGGGCGAGGTAACCTGGCCCCAAGCTGTTGTTTAGTGCTTTAAATGCTAAAAGCAAAACCTTTTAGCATTTAGTGCCCAGTGGTATATTGGCAGCTCCCTCAAAAGAGGTGCTATAGGGCGTCAGCAGGATAACCCAATCAACAACCTTGGTTGGTGAAAGCTGAGATACGGAATGGATCAGAGTGGATCAGACTTGGCAGGGAGGTATTAGTTCATAAAGAGAGTGTGTGGCGGTGTTTCATAACGCCTTTGGAAGGTAGTGTGTCTTAGATGCCAGGAGGGAAAATGCGACGTGTCCGCAGAGGGTCTTGGATATAGTCAAAATTAAAATGCCAGACCTCCTAAAGATGTTATCCAGTATAGGTTTAAGAACATGTGGTTACTTCTTTTAAATACAACATAATAGGGGGTTGTACTATATGACCCTTTGGGTCCCTGCCAATTCTATAATAACTCAAGAGGTGCTCTCCAGGATATACCTCTGTGCGTGAATGTAAAGAGTCTGGCAGCTTTTCCTAGCTGGCGGAGGATTCAGAAATTTGAAGGTGGCTGAGCGAGAAGTCCAGTGGCCCTTCTGAGGCTTGCCCCTTGATTGTAGCTTCCATGAGCTCACTCACAGAAGCTTCAGCCATGGTGAGCCACGGTTCTTTTTGCTGCTTCAGCCATCTGCTATTGTGCACTGCCTCTCCCCAACCCATCTTGGTAACTCACATCATAGGAAGTTGCCTTATACTGAGTCAGACCACTATCTCCATCAGTATTGTCTACACTCACTGGCAGCAGTGGCTGTCCAGGGTTTCTCTCTACTACTCTCTACTACTGAGCTACGGCCCTTTCCCAACATGGGGAAGATGTAAGCAGAGGAGCATTTCTGGAGCAGTGCAAGAAGCAACCAAGGGGAATCTGGCTAGGCCTGCAACAACTGGGTTGTTTTTGTTTGTTTTTAAGGCATCATAATAGTTATCCTATTTCTTTATATTTATTTGCTTGTTTATATCCCACCCTTCCTTCCCAAGGACCCCAGGGCGACAAACAGATATACAATGTAAAAAGCAAAACGAAAGCTTTCTAAAACAGATCAAAACATTTTAAAAACAATTAAACTTTGAAACATCTGAAAGCAGTTACAGTTAAAAGCATTCTAAGAGCAATTTCAATTAGAAGCATTGTTTTGTCCTACGATCACAGGGTTGCCTGGAACGATATATGATTCTATGGTATTTCTTCAGCCACCAAATGCCTGGCTAATAATGAAAAGATAGTACAGTAGTGATGGAGCCAGGTGCGCCTCACCAGGGAGGACATTCTACAGAGGAGGAATCACCACTGAAAAGGCCCTGCCATGGGTCAGTGCCAGCTAGGCAGGCCCTGGTGGCAGTACCACCAAGAAGACTTCACCTGCTGATTGTAGGGTCTGCCATCCCCTTGCCACACGAGCGTCCTTCAATGTGTGTGACGCCTCTCAGCATGCCATAAACAAATCCGGTCCCTGCCCCAAAGACCTTACCGTCACTATTTCAACAGCTGGATCAGACCAAAGGCTCATCTAGCCCTTAATGTCCTGTTCTCACAGTGGTAAGCCAGATGCCTCAATGGGAAGCCCACATGCTGGTTACAAGTTCAACAGCACTCCTCAGTAACTGGTACCTTCTCTGATACTGGAGGCTACATGCAGCCATTGTGATTAGTATCACTGACAGCCTTATCCTCCTTGGTGTGTTTATCTAATCCCCTTTTAAAGCTGTCTCAGTTGGCAGCCATCATTATCACTTGTGCTAGGAAATTCCATAATTTAATTAAATATGATGTGAAGAAGACCTTCCTTTTTCCCGTCCTGAATCTTCAGACATTCAGCTTCATTTGGATGTCCCCAGCACCTAGTACTGATATAAAGGGAGAAGTTTATCTCTATCTGCTTTCTCCTACAGATTATTTTGTACATGCCCCTCTACTTTTTCTGACCAGAGTGTTGTAATCTTTCCTCGTAGAGGAATTGCTCTGTACAGACAGGGGGAAAAACGAGCGTTAGGCTGCAGGGCTGCTTGGGTACATATTCAACCTCATGTCTGAAGGCAAAATAACCCAATCTAGAGAGCAGCTTTAGGCAGGTTTGTAAACCACCACCTGCCTAATCGCCTATGGTAAGTTAACAAGTGCCCCCAGGCAACCATGTTTTTCTTTAAAAAAATAAAACCTTTAAAACCAGCCATTCATGCTAATAAAAATACTTGTGAGCAGGTGGGTGAGTCATCGTTTTACTTTGCATGTTCTGTGCCATGAAAACTGAATCACAAAGATGTTGCTGTGCATAGAAATATTTGCCAAGAGGCTCCTTCTCCTCCATCCCCATAATCTGTGCTTTCTGACTTTCTTTGCCCATAACCCCTTCCTGAAAACTACAAGGCTGAGTTCCCCCACCCACCTCATTCTTACTCAACTTCCTGCCTAACATACCAAGCTTTTCACCTCCTCCCCGACTCTGACTTCAGCAACCTCCAACGTTGCTAATGCATGGCAGGAAGCGGCTGGTTTTGCGTTTTCTGGTTGGCACCACCTGTGTCAGTTGGATGCTGCTGCTGCTGCCGCTGTCACATCAGTGTGCACTCTTGGGGGATCACTTGAATAATTTAGGAATGTGTGTCATGCAAGAGGAGGTGGTAATGGTGGTGGAATTTACCGTGATCATAAAATGTAGAGTTGGAAGGGACCACAGGGGCCATTTGGCCCAACGCCCTGCAATGCAGGAATATTTTGCCCAGCATGGGGTTCAAACCCATGACTCTGAGATTAAGAGTCTCATGCTCTACTGATTGAGCTATCCATGCATGCCCCAAACGATGAAGAAGGCCAAGGACAGGAGCTCCTGGAATGTTGAGGTGTTGCATTTACAGTTTTAAAAGATGCATTGGCTTGGCTAATTTCTATTAAGCAATGCAGTGTTGGCCAGTCTTGATGCAACCAATGCCTGCTGTTTCCTGAATTAAAAGGGGAAGCACCCCTTACTTCTGCACCCCTGAAGGTTTTGCTTTGAGAGAGAGAGAGAAATACCCAACCTCACAGGAGCCTGCCTCCTGTTTTTTTGCACGAGTCACTGATCTGGAAATGCCTCTTGGCTAGAAGCAAGCAAGCCCAGAGCAGTGACTCGTGCAGAGAGGAAGCAGGCACACACACACCCGTGAGGGTGGATAATTCTGCTGCATCTCCGCATCAGGGGAATAGCTGGATCATTCAGTCACATGTCCTGCAGAAGAGAAGCAGATTCATCCTCACCCCCAGCATGGGGGTAAAGGAAGAGTTGCAGCCTGAGTAGTAAACCATGCAGAGATGTGGATGGAGCATATGACAGCTTTGGACTTATGTGAGCCTTTAATAATTTAATTTGTTTCTCTTAGCCTGCTATGTTCCAGCATGCAATTGGGGTATTAATGAATGCATTTTTCTCTTTTTTAATGGAGCGACAGAACTTGAGTGTTCTCCCATAACAATGAGCGGATAGCTGAAATACTGAGAATTGTATAGGACAGAGATGAGCAGATGGCCACTCACTTAGGTTCATTAATTTCCACGAGTCTTCTCTCAATAGGACTTAGCTGGATGCAAGCCTTATTTTGCTTAGATGGCACAAGACTGTTTGGGTTGTATCAACTAATCTTTATTCAGAGCGAATCTATAGAAATCAAGGGACCTGGGTTAATCATGTTCATTAATTTCAGTGGATCTACTCTGAGTAGGACAGTCCTTTGGATACAGTCCTTTGTGGGTTTTGAGGTAACAGGCTAACATGGCTAGCCTGTGACACCATTGTTTTTTTAATTAAAATAAATAAATAACTGCAAGAGGGTTGGACTGGATGAGGCTTTGGGTCCCTTCCATCTCTACAATTCTATGGTTCTATGAAATATTTTTTAAAAAAATAGAAAAGAGACAGGCTATTGCAGATAAATGAACAGGGAATACATAAGCATTCTCAGTTCATAGGCTGAGCTGAAAGCTCCTTGCCTCAGATCTTGAAGAGTTAGGTGATGCAGTTAAAGCACATTCATACCACTTCAGCAATCCAAAGAACTGTAACAGAATACAATCCCCAGCACCCTTAACCAACTTACGTTCCCAGGATTCTTTGAGGGGGAAGCCATGATTGTGTGCAAGAGTGTTGTGTGTTTGACATGTAGGGTGTAGGTGGTCCCCTACCTGCCAATCAAAACAGACAGTAGTGGGGATGATGGGCCAATGGTTTGACTTGATGCCAAGGAGTGTGTTTGTTTATTAGGAATTCACCCTGCTCACTCCTGCCCTGGGTTCTGTTTCTTGGTCATGCAATGATGTGATGTAACCTAAAGAACTGCACTGCCCTTTGTGCTTCTGGTTGTATTTTTCTGTTGTTAATTTGCAAGTGGCTTTGACTTTGCTGCAGATCGAGAAAAGCTGAGTATCATCTACTAAAATAGCAAATAAGTAAATCTAAAACAGCAAATATAAGTAAAAATGTTTTTCAGGGAAGGGGTGCTCTGCTGCAGAGTCCGGTGCAACATGGCCTAAATCAGCTCCTTGCAATATCTTTTCTTGCACGCATTTCAAAGGTGAGACATAGCAAGGAAAGTGATTTGAGGTCCTGCATGAGCTGAAACCCAGAACCAGATGCTGGACAGAAAGCCTTTGGCATGGCCAAGTTGGAAGGTTTGTCTCTGGCATCAGATGTTTAGTGTCTGTTTTGCTTGTGAATATGGAAATTACGCTTGATTATAACGGCTAATGGGTAAGGATACACCCATCCCCTGAGGTTTTTATTTTATCATAATCATTTATAAGCAACATATATACATAATTATGCTTTGAATGGGATTGCTTCAGTGGTGTGTCTGCTGCCTTGGGCTCCATTAACAGGAAGGGTGGGATGTAAATAGACTAAATAAACAAGCAAATCTTTTAAAATATTTTTTATTAGTTTTTTAACATATCATTTTCAACAATTATTAAACATACTTTTATATCTTATACAATTTTTTTGACTTCCATCAATCACATCTGAAAATTTTCTAATCTTTTCCACTTAATTTACATTTCTTACTTTCACTGTTACATTTAAATATCATAACTAATATCTCTCTTCTTTCTCCTTTGCAATATTTCATATATTCCTCCTTACAAAACGTCTACTAGCGTAATTTGTTGAAATAAACAAGCAAATCTAAGCTAGTAGCTATAATGTCATGTGGCAGTGAGTTTTTGTTGATATCTGTCTGTCTCAAGAGACAATGGAGTTCGCTTCCAGCAGTCAGGTCAAACCACTGTCTTAGCAACACAAAGGTGAAATCCCTTGGGCGCAAGCCTAGGCAATGTGTATGGAGGTCCTGGGCTGCCCAGATGACAACCCCCCTCTCGGCCTCATTGATGTGGTCCAAAGGAGAGCCAAACAATATGTTTGGTTGCCAGCTGGCTGCAGGAGTTGCCGGAAGGAGGCATACAAGGTGTCATCCAACCCTCTTAGGGGCTCCACTCTGGATTTGTGTAGGCTTCACCCCATAGCTTTTTCTTCTCCCAAAGATGTTCCACAAGGCAGCGGAGGTTTAGGATCAGAGTTTTCTTCTCCTAGATGGGCTTACCTTCCCAGGTGAGTTCCATAAGTTAATTAACACCTTGCAGGAAGAAGTTCTTACATTTATCCATCTTGGCTCGACTGCCATTCAGTTTCATTTGGCGACCCTGGGTTCTACTCCCAAGTCAGCCTCACCACACCTTTTTTAAAAAACAAAAACAGTCTTTAACCCCTTTGAGTCCATTTGCATGGGTGCAGAATCTCTCCCGTCTAATCCCGCCTAGTGTCTTAGCAAGCTATGTCTCTATAACTGCCACCACCAATGCCATCTTATTGCCTATGTGCAGGAGTGGGGGGACGGGACCCTCCTTTCTCCCCCACCCCTTATCAGCTGGAGAAATGCAGAGGAGGCAAAGGGTTGTGGAAAGGAAGAGAGCTCTTTCACCCTCAGAACTGGCAAATTATCCGAGGTTCTGGTGTTTGGCAAAGACGTGAGCACTTTTGAAGGCTTTTGTCTCTGGGCGACAGCAGCCGGCCGGCTGCCTCCGTGAAGAAGTGCTTGAGTCACTGTGAACTCACTGAAAGATTTCCCCGCAGGCAAGGACACTCTCTCTCTCCCCGGCTGAGCAAATTAAAGGACCGTGGTGCCTCTGATTAAATATATATTTCAAGAAATGAATAGCTGAAAAGGCTGGCAGCTGGCTGTCAGGCAGCATAAGAATGAGAGGCTCCCGTAGCCTTTGAGCAGCGCAGAGGGCGTCCTCCAGGATCCTCTGTCAAACCTGAGGAATGAGGTTTTCCAGCATGGGACTCCTGGGGTGAAAGGGCTGGAGACCCTGAGCAGCAGGCGAAATGCAATTGCAAAGGCAGTTGGGGGAGTTCCAATGCTCAGTTGTGCTTTGCATGCAGAACACCCTTAACCTCTCCAAATAAAGACCGCTGCCCAAGACCCTAGAGAGCTTCTACCAGTGTAGACAACAGGCCTGATTCAGCTGGTTATTCTTAAGTTCTCTACTTAGGCATGGGGAACCTGGGGCCCTCCACATGCCATCGGACTGCCACTCCCATCATCTCCAACCACTGGGTATCCCCTGCCATCTTAATAAATCAGAAAGTGGGGGGGATGAGCTGGATTAGCTTTTCAGCTGGAGAGATCTTTGGCAATGCCAGGGATTGAATCTAGGCCTTCTTGAATGCAAAGCAGGTGACATCCTGAGCCAATAAGGCTTTTCTCCAGGTTTTGGCTACCAGGTTTCATGAAACATGAAAAGAGCCTCCACGGTTCAGTTGATTGCATTGATTCAGGAAACTCTGACTCGGCAGAGCTTGCAGCTGGGCAGCAGAGATATTTCTGAGATGAAGAGCCCTGGGAATGCTGACTGCGATGAGTGTGTGCTTTCCAGGTACGTGGGTGGGCTGCTTGGCAGAGTGTTATTGGGATGCATCAGCATTGATGGATCGAGTACATCAATGTACCTATGGATATCTGCTAGGGAGGCAGGGAAAGAGAGCGAGCGAGGGCTTCTGCGTCTGGCAAAGAAGAGTCCTTAGAATCTTGGATAATTTATCCTCCCCACCAACACCATAGAGAAATAGCACAGCATCTGCCTTGCAAGCAGAAGGTCCTTGGTTCAGTCCCCAATGACATATCCAGGTAGGGTTGGGAGAGACTCTTGCTTAAAATCCTGCCAGTCATTGCAGTCTATGATAAGCTCAATGGACCAGTGGTTTGACTCAGTATAAGGCAGCTTCCTGTGTTCCACCCTTAGGGATCTGGGAGAGACTTAAGTTTGGTTCATATTTAAATTAAGACCTACCTAAATCACAGTTGAGGAAACAATAGATGGATTGGAACGCAGCAGTTCTTCGAAATTTACACTTTGCATTGCAGTTCTCCAACTTATGTGCATGCTAGGGGGAAGTGTGTCTAAAAATCCACACATTAGTAAGAAAATAATGTACAAAATTGTGTAGGGGAAGTTGATTGGGGGAAAATGTGATTATTTGCCAAAGAATGCTTACCAAAATGCACACTAAAATCCTGATGAGTAAAGTATGTGGGTGCATAAATCTCTCTTTCCCTTTCCTTCCTCCCTGTGGAGTCTTCTGTCTCTGACATTTTGAAAGCTGTTGCTCATTTTGAGTCCAATGCCTAGATCTCCTCTATGCCAATTTTGCTGGCACCAGACCTCTCTTTCTGTTATGAGTGAATTTGTTTAATTAGGAATAACTTGGGCATGTTTGTAGACTGAGATAATGACTTTGAAAAAATCAGTTAACTGCTTGGGTTTTCAGGGACTTATTTGACCTGTCATTTTTATTCATTGCTGTTGCTATTATATTTAGCATTTATTGTACTGCAGGGACAGACAACCTGCTCTTCTCCAGATGTTGGATTCCAGTTCCAGTCAGCCCCAGCTGTTCAGGGTAATGCAACTACAGTCCATCAACATCTGGAGAGGACTAGGTTGGCTGCCCATGATCCAGTGCTTTAGCACGCTCACATAAAATTATCAAAATAAAACTGAATAACAACCCTGTAAGGGAGACTAATGCTGTTGTGCTGTTTTACATTGCAGTGGGGAGGCAGTTCTCATAAGAGTGTCAAGATTCAAACCAGGGACTTATGATTGCATTTAAATCAGTATTTCCCAAACTTAAAGGTAAAGGGACCCCTGACCATTAGGTCCAGTTGTGGCTGACTGGGGGTTGCGGCGCTCATCTCGTTCTATAGGCCGAGGGAGCCGGCGTACAGCTTCCGGGTCATGTGGCCAGCATGACTAAGCTGCTTCTGGCGAACCAGAGCAGCGCACGGAAATGCCGTTTACCTTCCCACCAGAGCGGTACCTATTTATCTACTTGCACTTTGACGTGCTTTCGAACTGCTAGGTTGGCAGGAGCGGGGACCGAGCAACGGGAGCTCACCCCATTGCAGGGATTCGAAACACCAACCTTCTGATCAGCAAGTCCTAGGCTCTGTGGTTTAAACCACAGATACAGGTCCCCAAATGGATGTTTGGGTTTGAGGTGGGTTCAGATCTAGAAAGGTTGAGGAGTACTGGGGTATACAGCACAGACCTAAATGGACCACTGATCTCAGAGATGCCAACTTTAATAAAATATGGGAGGGCAGGTAAGCCCCGCCCCACATAATCGATCACATGACACAGTGTGTGCACACCATTTGAATGGCAATGCCTATCAACTTTGAGGGGGGGGGGGAGCTCTGGAAGCCGCTAAGAGTTGGCTCCTATGAATGGCCTTACTGGGCGTCACGGGCTTCCTATCTAATCTGCCCTGAAATGAAAGGCAGGAAATAAATCTTGTAAATAAAATTAACAAACAATCTGATAAGTGAGATGAGATACTGGGGATTTGGAGTGGAAATGACTCGGTTCATCTTGGGAATCGTGATACGGAGAAATGGGAAAGCTGAGTGTAGTCAGCTGTGTACCCAGGAAAGCTGATTTCAGCAAATTTAAAGAAATACTGGGTCAGATCCCATGGGTGGAATTACTCAAAGGGAGGGAGTCAGAGATGGGTGTGAGTTTCTTTGACGGCACAATTGCAAAGCTTTCCAATGCACAAAAATTAGGGAGGCAGCTAAATCCGGGGGGGGGGGGGAGAGAGAGACATGTGCCCCTCCAGATAATGTTGGACTCCAACTCCCATTGTCCCTGACCACTGACTATTTGTGTTGGGGGTATGGAGAACCACAGATGTTCTGCCCCTGAATTAAATTAATTAAATGCAGAGCATTTTCTTCACTGGGTGCCATTGCCATTCTAAGAGAACAAAGCAGAAGTTCGTGGTGAGTTCCGGCACCTCTTATTCTAGAACAAAATAGCACTGCAGGTAACTAACATAAGGAGAGCAAAGGAACCTGAATTATACTAGGTCAGGCCGTTGATCCCTCTTGCTCAGTATTATCTACTCTGAGAGCTATCACCTCTCCGGAGTCTCAAGCAGAGAAGTGTCTTTCCCATCATGAGATGGCTTTTAATGGGAAGTGCCGGATATTGAACTTGGGACCTTCTGCATGCAAAACTGATGCTCTCATTAGAATATAAGAAGACTCTGCTGGGTCAGGCCAGTGGCCCACCTTGCCCAGTGCCCTGTTCCCACAGTAGCTACCCTATGGGAAACTCAAGCAGGACCCGAGCAATAGAGCACTTCCCTGCTAGCAGTTGAGCTAGGACCCCCCCCCCCCTACACCCCTCACAAGCTCACCTGATCCTCCACATAATTGCAGTGCCTGTGCCCCTTAAAAGGCAGCGGGTGACTGTGCGTGCGTGCGGCTGTGTGAGAACGCCAAATGTTCCCTGGCTCCAGAGTCGCCAGGGGCCTGTCCGCTGAGTCATCCAGGTGCCAAAGTCCCTGCTGAAGCATAATGGGAAATTCTTGCTGAGTTGCTGCGTTTGGTGCTGATTGGGAGCAGAGCAAAAAGCTCTGCTGGAGCAGCTCAGCTGGTGCAATTTGCTAGTGCGGAACGGGAAGAATTGGCCTTGCAGCATTAATGCTCCGGTTATCAGAATGCTCAGGGGTGGGGGTGGGGAGCTTCTGCACTTTCTGCTTCCCAAAGTAGTGTACGTCTCTCCTCCACCCCCCACCTACCAGGTGAAAAGTAGCACAGCCATGTTTGGCAGATGGACAGTAAGAACATAAGAAGAGCCTGCAGGATCAGGCCAAAGGGGGCCTATCTAGTCCTGCTTCCTCTTCTCACAGCAGCTGACCAGATGCCCCAATGGGAAACCCACAAGCAGAGCCTGAGAGCCAGAACACTCTCCCTGTGTCTTCCAGCAAATGTTATTCAGAAGCAGATCTGGCCCACCCATGAGGCAAGGTGAGGTGACTGCCTCAGGCAGCAGAATCCACAGAGGCAGCAGATCTGGCCTCCAAGGAATGCATCGTTTGATGCTAATAATAATAATAATAATAATAATAATAATAATAATAATAATTTATTTATATTCCACCCTCCCCAGCCGAAGCTGGGCTCAAAGCGACTAACAACAATAAAAGTAACACAGCATTCTAAAATCAATTCAAAATCAAATTAATAGCAACCATTGGGCTAGAGTTCTGTGAGGATTACCAAAGGAGGGGGTCAGACTGTGCCTTGGCCAAAGGCCTGGTGGAACAGCTGTCTTGCAGGCCCTGCAGAAAGATGTCAAGTCCCGCAAGGCCCTAGTCTTTTGTGACAGAGCGTTCCACCAGATCGGGGCCACTGCTGAAAAAGCCATGGCTCTGGTTGAGGGCAGCCTAACCTCCCTGTGTCCTGGGACCTCCAAGATGTTTTTGTTTGAAGTCCGTAAGGTCCTCCGTGGGACATACCAGGAAAGGCGGTCCCTTTGGTACGAGGGTTCTAGGCCGTATAGGGCTTTAAAGGTTAAAACCAGCACCTTAAACCTGATCCTGCCACTGCTGTGGCATGCTCCTTAGAGACAAAATCTGCCGTCTCCTCAGCAGGCCCCACCCCAAGGCCACTTCTACAGCGGCCTCTTGGTGAATAGTAGGCACTGCCGGTCTCCTCCCACCCTTGTTCCCGGTATAGATCTTTATTCCCCACCTTGTTTCTGATGTAGATCTTCACTCACCCCATCTTCCCTGGAATGGGAACACCATTTTGTGGTTCGCCTTAGGCACCAAAATGTCTTGGGCTGGCCCTGTTCAGAATCATCACAGCCTCTGACTGGAGGCAGAGCATTGCCAACCCAGCTAGTAGCCATCAGCTCGCTCTCTCCTGCATAGATTTGTCTAAAGCTTTTAAACTCTTTTAAAGCTATCCAGAATTGGTGGCCATCACAACCTCCTGCAGGGAGTGACTTCCATAGGTGAACGTCAAGAAATGCTTTCTTTTATCTGCCCGGAATCTTCCGACATTCAGCTTCATTAGATGTCCACAAGTTCTAGTAATGGAGAAAAGCCTCTCTGTAGCCACTTTCTCCATGCCATTCATAATTTTATATACTTCTATCAGAAGAACGTAAGTCCACAAGAAGAGTGTGCTGGATCAGACCGGTGGCCCACCTTGTCCATCATCGTATTCTCTCTATGACCACCCAGATGCCCCACAATGGGAAAACCAGAAGATAGGACCCAAACTCAAGAGTAATCTCCCCTCTTGCGGTCAAGTCTCCTTGCTTACCTTATCTCTAAATGAAGAAGTCCCAAACATTTATACAGTGGTACCTCGGGTTACATATGCTTCAGGTTACATACGCTTCAGGGTACAGACGCTGCTAACCCAGAAATAGTACCTCAGGTTAAGAACTTTGCTTCAGGTTGAGAACAGAAATCATGCTCTGGCGGCGCGGCGGCAGCAGGAGGCCCCATTAGCTAAAGTTGTGCTTCAGGTTAAGAACAGTTTCAGGTTAAGAACAGACTTCTGGAACGAATTAAGTACTTAACCCGAGGTACCACTGTACAGTGCCATTCAGAAGCCGCCTAATTTTAGTACACGGACTGACCCTCAAGATGAACTGTAGGATTATAACGCTTCAGACGCAGCAGCTTGTTTTGGAGCATACACTCCTCCTCTGTACAGTAATAGGAAGAAAGCTTTTTCTAGGTGGGGGGGGGGCAGGGAAGAAGGCACACAACACTTTTCAGCTCAGCACCTGTCATTGCCCTGCTTCGCATGCCATGTTACACCATAGCTAACATGTAGCCATGGTTTACTGGGAACTAGTAGCATGTTTGTGCAGGCTGCTCAAAAGGCCACCGCGCTTTGCTCGTTCCCCACCCCTGGCCATGCCAGGAGCAACAAAACACAAACCTGGGGCTTGTCATGTTCACCCCATAGTGGGCCCCCAGGGAATGATCCTTTTTCTCAGCTGGGATGGATGGTTGGGTGACAAAGGCTGTGTGTCTGTGTGTGTGTGTGTGTAGCTAGAGAGAGAAAGAGACAGAGATCTTGACTTTTGCGTGTCTAGACTATAAACCCTAGAGGTTTTATTACAACCAACAATGTATTAAGTTCTGTTAAAATAAATAAATAAAAGGTAAGAGCTGTATCCACTGCTTCACCTACTTTGGCCTCTGAGAGCCAGTGTGGTGTAGTGGTTAAGAGCGGTAGTCTCGTAATCTGGTGAACTGGGTTCGATTCCATGCTCCTCCACATGCAGCTGCTGGGTGACCTTGGGCCAGTCACACTTCTTTGAAGTCTCTCAGCCCCACTCACCTCACAGAGTGTTTGTTGTGGGGGAGGAAGGGAAAGGAGAATGTTAGCCGCTTTGAGACTCCTTCGGGTAGTGATAAAGCGAGATATCAAATCCAAACTCCTCTTCTTCTTCTTCTCTGGACTGCACCCACCACTGACATTCTCCGCCAGGAGGCAGTGATGGCCACCAACTTGGATGGTTTTAAAAGAGCACTGGGCAAATTCACGGAGGAGAGGGCTACCCATGGCTACTAGCGACAATGGCTATGCTCTACCTCCACAGTTGGAGGCAGTAATGTCAGATGCTGGAAACCACAGGAGGGAGAGAGTGCTCTTGTGCTGGACTAGAGGAGCCATTGGCCTGATCCAGCAGGCACTTCTTAAGCGCCACCCCCTCTCAAGATTGCCCACAACAGAATGTGGCTTTTGGTCTGAAAAAGGCTCCCCTCCGCTGGACATAGCCAGTGAGACAGATGTGGCAACAGAACCTGGTTTTTCTTCCCTGCCTCTCAGGATTTGGCGGAGAGGCTTGACAACCTTGTGAGCAGCTGACAGACTGCAGAGTGTTAAATGCACCCTCTTGCATCTTGGGAATTCCCCAAGGTGGCATGAGCTAAGGGTGTTGCTGAGTAACAGGTGCCCACAGGGACTTTCAAGATGGTCCAGTGTGTATTGTGCCGGCTGGCAGGGATCCCAGCTTCCCAAGAGGCGGGAAGCAGGTCATGGCTTAGGCATCCATTTGGGCAAACGGCAAAGCAATGGTAGCTATTTCCCTTATCCAGCTTCTATGTTCTCCTTATCTTATGTCTTGGAATTCATCACTTTGATCAAAAGACAAGCAGAGAGAGGAGGAGTTGGTGACTCTGGTGGCGGAGCAAATCTCCACTTGGTGTCTTCTAGGCCCTTGTCTAGTTGTCTTCATCAACATCCTCTCCAGGCCACCAAAAAGGACTCCCACATTCTCTGAGCTTCTAACCTCTTTATGTAAACACTCGGCTTGAAAGATTTCACCGTCCATCAATATAATTGCTCTCCGCTACCCCCAGCAGAGAGAGTTGGCCCACAGTGAAGCTGCTACACCTCTTGCCTTGAAGTCAAGAGCAATTTAATTACTTGGCCATTTTTTCTCTTCCAAACCACTTGGAGGAACCGTTGGGCAGTGGCAAAGGAAGTGGAAGGCAATTAGCAGGGAGCAGATGGGTCTCACATGTCGAAAGGTCTCTTGAGGTAGAGAGCAGTGTTGGCTCGAGGCCATTTTGCCTCTTTGCTTGAAGGCTGGTGTAGTGTCAGAGCTGGCGAAAGGGGGTTGTAGCAGCAAGGTCACATGAGGTGAGGCAAGATCTCCCCAGAAAATAGGAGTGAGCCTGGTGGAGAATGCAGCCAAAAGGGCATCATTCTCCTCAGATGCTGGTTGCTGGTGGATCAGAACACAAGAAGAGTATGCTGGATCAGGCCAATGGCCCATCGAGTCCAGCATCCTGTTTTCACAGTGGCTGACCAGATACCCCAATGGGAAGCCCGCAACAAGTATTCAGACACAAGAGGATTCTCCCCTCCTGCAGTTTGCATCAAATAGTACTCAGAAGCATTGCTGCCTCCGGTCGTGGAGACAGAGCACAGCCATCATGACTGGTAGCCACTGATATGCTCCATGAATTTGTCCAGTCCTCATTTAAAGCCATACAAGTTGGTAACCATCACTTCCTCTTGTAGGAGGGAGTTCCACAGTTTAACTATGTGCTGCACGAAGAAGTCCTTTCTTTTATCTGTCTTGAACCTTCTGACATTCAGCTTCATCAGATGACCCCAAGTTCCAGCGCTATGAGAGAGGGAGAAAAACTTTTCTCTATCCACTTCTTCCATGCCACGTATAATTTTAGGTACTTCTGTCATGTCACCTTTTACCCTTTCTCTAAACTAAAAAGTCCTATATGCATGCTGAGCAATGGTTTCCTCCAAACAGGATAGTCACCGCGTTGTGGAAAGGTCAGAAGAGGTTGGGCGTTCCAGCTCCTTTGCTAAGCCCCTTAGGGAATGAACTTAGCTCTACAGTCCCAGGTTCAAATGCAGCTAGCGCTGGGGGAGAATCTCTGGAAAGCCTCTGCTAGTCAGCGTGAGGAATACTGGCTCAGTATAACAGCCTCCTGTCTTCACCTTAAGAGGTAAAGGTACCCCTGATGGTTAGGTCCAGTTGCGGACGACTCTGGGGTTGCGGCGCTCATCTCGCTCTATAGGCCGAGGGAGCCGGCGTTTGTCTGTAGACAGCTTCCGGGTCATGTGGCCAGCATGACTAAGCCGCTTCTGGCAAACCAGAGCAGCGCACGGAAAAGCCGTTTACCTTCCCGCTGGAGCGGTACCTATTTATCTACTTGCACTTTGATGTGCTTTTGAACTGCTAGGTTGGCAGGAGCAGGGACCGAGCAACGGGAGCTCACCCCGTCGCAGGGATTCAAACCGCCGACCTAATCAGCAGGCCCTAGGCTCTGTGGTTTAGACCACAGCGCCACACGCGCTTAGGGCCCAGCAATACAAAAGTGGGATTGTTAAAAGCCAGTTGTCTGGAGGCGAGTGAGTACCACTGCAGCAGGTAGCACCATCATCACCATCATGATTGATGATGATGCGGTAGTATAGTCCAGAGTTAGTTGGCTACAATCCTAAGCAGCTTACATGCAAGACCTAGCCCAGACCTAGCTTTATACGACCAAGTGGATCTCCATTGGTCCCTGGAGTCACCTGACCTCTGCTAAGCTGCAGTGCACCCCACTGACCATCCACAATGGTGGTGCTAAAGAGCAATGGAGAGCAACCCAAAAGCTCTGCTACTACTGTGGCACTGAAAGTACCAGGAAAAGACCTGCTAGGCTGGGAGGGGAAGTTAATTTGGTCTGCAATCTTTTGCCTACACATGGCAGTAAATCTCTTGGAGCATGGTGGGAATTACCTCTGAGCAAACAGGTATAAGGATTTTGCTGCATGGGTGACTTTTTCCCAAGGAATTTTATCTTTGTGGATACAAACATCCTGATCTGCACCTCTTGGGCTAATGTGCAGACCAGAGTTGAGGCACCCAGCAGATTTCATGCTTCTGTTAATTGTCATTGGTAGCTTAAATCTAGCAAAATATGGATTTTGCATGTGTCTTTTGAAAGGGAAGCATGCGTTTAAATGCTTTTTAAAAAAACTACACGTTTGCATACATATTTTGAGATTTCTGTTGTTTTTCACGGAAAGGAAATGTGCAAGTTGCTCACTTTGTTTTCAAGTGTTTTTATTTAATTCGACCATTTATATGCCACTTAATTGCAGTACAGTATGGGAGAAGTAAACAAAATGAAACTAAACAGGAGTTAAAACTGTAAAACCAGAATTCAGTTAAAATGCCTGCTGGTGTGTGTGTGTGTGTGTGTGTGTGTGTGTGTGTGTTCCGTAAGTGCTAGAGGTTTAACAGGGCAAGGGTCTGTTTGGCCTCAGCTGGAAGGGGGTGCCATAAAACTGGACCCACAATACTGAACCCAGCACAGCTCCTGGTTGCTACGAACCATGCATCCAAGCCATGGGGGACCACTAATTGTGATTTCCCCGAAGACCTCACTGATCAAGCAGTGATATAACGGATCAAGCAGTCTTTGAGGTATCCTGGACCCAAGTTGTTTGAATAAATAAATACTGTACAAGCACCTTGAACCTGGTATTCTTTCCATCCCCTGTAGGCTGACCCCCCATCTTGCATGCAGGAGATTCCAAGTACAATCTCTGCCCAAGACCCTGGAGAAGCCCTTTGAGGCAGAGCAGACAGTTCTGGCAAGTTAGGCCAGTTGGACTGACTTGGACTTTGCCAAAAGTCAGTGGCTAGCCTGGAGATTTTTCTTGCCAGGAGTTTTACCTAAATCTGCCTCATCGGTAGGTTTAATCCCATTGTCCCTTGGCTTGTCTCCAGAGGATGGAGCCAACAGTGTCCTCTCTCCCTCTGCTCCCACATCCTCCGGATCTTCACCCTGAGATAAATCTGAACTTTTGGGAGCAGCTAACTGCTGCCACCCGCCCCCCCGTCTGCCCACCCAACTCCCCATCACCTGACCATTGCGACACCTGTCTCGCAGCCGCACGGGAGTGGGGGGGGGCTCTCCTTTTTGCCGTGTTCCGATGCCCACACAATTAATCAGCAGACGCCTCCGGAGCAAACCATCTCCACATTTAGCCGCAATCCGGGAGGAGTAGTGTGTCAGGAGTGGGGTGGGGGGGGGGAGGCAGAATTTACAAAAACAGCATCAGCTGCCAATGCGATGGCTGGCAGAGCAGATTCCTGCTGACTCAGGCTTTGAAGGTACAAACGAGGCTGTTGCGGCAGTGAGAGAGAGGGAAGGGAGGGGGCTGCATCTCTCTTGCCCACGCACTGCCAAATGGATTTCGGCTCGTGTCTCTCTCTCTCTCTCTCTGCCCATACTAAATAAATAAATAAGTGGCCTGTCTAGAACCTGGAAAGGAATGGGGTAGAAAGAGAACACCTTTCTCTGTTCTTTTTTTGCCCTGCCCTCCCCCCTCCCCAATTGCTCGTCCATCCAGCCGTCTGGCTTATTTCATTTTTTCCACCATGCCTGCTTGCTAGATCCATCGCCCGCGTCTCCTTTACTTTGCCGCTTGCTTTTTTTCTTGACTGCCGGTCTAGAAAAGAAGCGACAACATCTAAGGTAGGTGCGGTCTTTTCCCCCTCTCTGTCTCTCTCTTATTCCCTTTGACTTCTGGGGTGACCTCTCTCCCTCCCCTGTTTTGGAAGCTCTCTCCTCCGCCCGCCTCCCCAATTTCCTTTCTTTGCTGCAGGCGACGATTTCTCCTTGAGCTCACTTCTCTCTCCGGCAGATGCAGGGCGACAGGAAGCCCGGGTGTGTGCCCGGGTGCTTTTGCTGCGCTCTTGGGAAATTCTATGCATGTTTCATCAGAAAGAGCGTGTCCCGTTGGGTTCAAGGGATCTTGCTCCCCTGGAAGCATGTATAGAGGGCTGCAGCCTCTGTGGGGCTTCTAGGAAGCAACCAAATAGGCAGAGGAGGCTGGCCTCTTTGAAATACAAAAGGCAGAACCCAAATAGTGGACTTGGCTTATTTTAGACTCTGAGGCTTAATGGATTTGGGGAGGGGGGTAGTGGTTTTGCTCTTTAACGAGTTTTCTTTTGCTTTCTCCAAAACATGCACTTGTGGACACACACACACACACATTCCCTGGAGTGCCCCCATAAAGTCCTTTCCCCATGGTACCACCAATAAAGGTAAAGGTAAAGGTACCCCTGCCCGTACGGGCCAGTCTTGACAGACTCTGGGGTTGTGCGCCCATCTCACTTAAGAGACCACCAATAGCTGTTATTAACTCCTTCCCCCATTATTTTCTGCAGTCTGTGTTCCTTGCAGCATCAAACCCCACATTCTTTTAGGACCCTTGAAGAGGCGGAATGCGGGACCGATGTGCTGCCACAGGCAGAAGAAACCTCTCCTTTGTTGCAGCTCATAGTTTGTGGTTAATTCCCGGGCCCGTGTGTTTCCAGGTTGACCAGCTAATCGGCATAGCCGTTTCCATGGTATCTAGCTAGAAAAACTAGGCTGCCCCTTTTTCTGGTGCAGGGAAAACAAAGTGGATTCTGTTTTGTTTTGTTTTGTTGTGGGGGTTTTTTAAAGGAAGGGGACATTTTAGCACACAGATTCTCCTCTGCCCTTTGTTTTCTCTGCTCTCGTGGTTTTCCTCCAGTGCTGCCAAAAGCTGAGGGTGGAAGTGAAGAAAGGACTGGGTTGAAATCAATCGGGGGGGGGGGGGAGAGACGCAGCTGCCTGAACATCACCTGCAGTGCATCTGGGAGGAGGGTGATCTGTCAGGCACAAGTGTTTCATCTCTGCCCTGAAATTAATTGCACTTTGAAAGGAAAAGGATAGGATGGGGAACAGCTAGGATTCTGTAACGCAAGGCAGCGGCGAAGGGAACTGCTGAGCAGGGTTGGTGGCCCTGATTGCGGATGGGCAGCGGACGTCACAGTGCACCACTTTGAGAGAGGCTTCTGGCAAAGCGCTCAGTGGGACCAGTTTAGGGTGCAGGCAGGGCAGTGGGGAGCTGCGGGGGGTGACTGCGCCAACAAAAACAGGAAAAGAGCAATTTCCAGTTTTAGACTGTGGAATTCGCATATTGCCATAGATCTGCTAAGGTCTGCCTGTTTCATTTCAGTACCCAGTTTTAGTTTTGAGCGCTGTTGGCTGTTTTAATCACAGCACAATATGAAAGATAGGAAACTCCTTTCTACAGTGTAAAAACATTCCTCTGTCTAGCTTAGTACTGGCTGCATGGACAGGCAGTGTCTCTCCAGGTTTTCGGATGGGGCTTTCCTGGTCCTACCTAGAGCTGCCAGGAACTCAACCTGGGACATTCTAAATTCTGTGTGATGGGTGGTGTGTATCCCCTTGTTTGCTTTTTGCTAACTGGAGGGGTTCTGAAAAAGGGGCTAGAGGAGGCTGTTAGATAGACCAGTGCTCTGAGCTCCGTGTGAACTTCCTTCTGTAAGCTGCAGTTGTTGCCAACACTCTGGCCACAGTCAAGGAGCGATGACTTCCTGATGTGCCCATGGGGAGAAAGCAGCTTTTCTTCCCACTTATTAAAATTCATGCTTCTGTAATTCCCAGCTTCTGCTAGATATTTTTGGCTTGGCTTGACGTCCCGCCATTTCTCAGCTCAGAGAAAATGAGTTTGCGATGGAACATCGGGGCATGCAAGAGAAATTTCTGCCTAGTGACATTTCAATTACACAGTTAGCCTCTTAGCCGGGAGGATGGGATAATTCTGTTGGGTACCAGTAGAAAGACAATTTCCCCACCCGCCCTCTAATATTCAAGAGCAAAAGCAACCGTGAGGATAAAATAAGGAGCTGTAGGGAGGAGAGGGTGTCCTAATTATTCAATGGCATTTTAGAGACATGAAGAAAGTGAACATAACATAAAAAGAGCTTACTGGATCAGGCCAATGGCCCATCTAGTCCAGCATCCTGTTCTCACACTGGCCAACCAGGTGCCCCCATTGGGAAACCCATAAGCAGGATTCAAGCACAAGAGCCCTCTCCCCTCCTGTGGTTTCCAGCAACTGGTATTCAGAAGCATTGCTGCCTCCAGCTGTGTAGGCAGAGCATAGCCATCATGGCTACTACTATTCACCATCCAAGTGGCTGACCATCGCTGCCTCCTGTGGCAGTGAGTTCCATAGATTAAACTAGGTGCTGCATGGAGAAGGACTTGATTTTGTCTGTCCTGAATCTTCCAACATTCAGGTCCACAAGTTCTAGTGTTATGAGTGAGGGAGGAAAACCTTTTGTTGGTCTGTTTTCTCCATGCCAGGCGTAATTCTATAAACTTCCAATACGTGTCCTCTCTTCCTTATCTTTTCTATAAACTAATGAGTGTGGGTGTGAGTGTCTTCTAGCAACTCTAACCACAAGTAAGAAATTACATTTCCCATGATTCTTCAGCGGAAGCCGTAGCTTTTTCAAGTGTTGGGATATTGCTTTCAATATACAGTGGTACCTCGGGTTACAGACGCTTCAGGTTACAGACTCTGCTAACCCAGAAATAGTACCTTGGGTTAAGAACTTTGCTTCAGGATGAGAACAGAAATCGTGCAGTGGCAGCGCGGCGGCAGCGGGAGGCCCCATTAGCTAAAGTGGTGTTTCAGGTTAAGAACAGTTTCAGGTTGGGAACGGACCTCCAGAACAAATTAAGTTCTTAACCTGAGGTACCACTGTATAGGGCAAATGGGGCCAAAGTTTATGCTACCATTGAGCTGAAATCTTTACCCTGTTTTTTGTGGCATGACAGCACCCTAGAGATCTATCATGCCCCTCCTTCTCTTCTCCAGGAAAGATTAACATGCCCAGATCTTTCACAGGACTAATGAACAGCAGTGGTGTAAAAAGGCATCTCCCCTGCTAGGGATCTTCAGGGAACGAATTGAAAAATAAAGCTGCCAATATATTAAAGCCGTTTTATAAATCTATAGTGCGACTGCGTTTGGACTACTGCGCACAGCTCTAGTCAAGTCACCTCAAAAAGGGTATTGTAGATTTGGAAAAGATTCAGAAAAAGGCAACCAAAATGATCTAGGGAGCAGGGAGAGAGCATAACCGTAGAATTGTAGAGTCGGAAGGGACCCTTGGGGTCATTTATTCCAACTCCCTGTAACTGAGGAATCTCAACCAAAGTGGAAGTTTGTAGAACTTTGCTTGGCATGAATAAAACAGAATATTCAGGGCACATAAAAAGAAAGGCCATTTTCGCACAGTACAGAGTTTATCTATGGAACTTACTTCAACAGGAGGCAATGGGTGGCTTTTCTAAAAATTGATTTTTAAATTCAAGTAACGAAACATGCCCATACAAGGAAAATAGAGCTTCGTAGTTGTGCACAAAAGAAAGAAAACTCGGTTGGCTTTAAAAAAGAGGATTGGACAAATTCCTTGAGCAGAGGCTATTAGCTATGATGATTATGTTCTGCCTCCACTGTCAGAGGCAACAGTACTTCTGAATACCAGTTGCTGGAAACTGCAAGAGAGGAGAGGGCCCTTGTGCTTGAGTCCTGCTTGAAGGTTTCCCACTGGGGCTTCTGGTTGGCCACTTGGAGAACGGGATGCTGGACCATTGACCTGATCCAGCGGCTCCATTCTGATCCATTCTGATTTTCTTATCCCCCTCCCCCCGTCCTGCCTGACCAACCACCCCCCCCCCCAATCCCCACTCAAAGAACGTGCAGTACAGTGGTACCTCAGATTAAGAACTTAATTCATTCTGGAGGTTTGTTCTTAACCTGAAACTGTTCTTAACCTGAGGTACCACTTTAGCTAATGGGGCCTCCCGCTGCCACTGCGCCGCTACCACACAATTTCTGTTCTCATCCTGAAGCAAAGTTCTTAACCCAAGGTACTATTTCTGGGTTAGCGGAGTCTGTAACCTGAAGCATCTGTAACCCAAGGTACCACTGTATATTGTCAATATCTTTCTTAAAATACGGTGCCCAGAGCTGGGCACAGCTCTCCAGATTGCAGCCTGACTAGCACAGAACAGAATAGAATTATTACTCCTTGTGAGCTGGACACTCTGCTTCTCTTAATGCAGTGAAGATTGCATTAGCTTGTTTAGCAGCAGCATCACACTGCTGGCTCCCGTTCAGCTGGCAAAGAAAAGATTCTAATACCTTTGTTAAGTTTCCTCCCGTGAGCGAGGAATTGCATTAAGTATTCACATCCTGTGTAGGAGGTAAACCCCCAAAAAGTCTGGATGGTGTTGAATTGGACGCTGACTTTTCTCCATGCCAGCCTCCTCCCCGCTAGGGTCAGAATATAAAAATGGCTAGCAGTGAGCATGCTTTTGTCTCCATATTTGTTGCCTTGGGAAACTCTGCTGGGATAGGACCTTTGGCAGAAGGAATCAGGCTTCATTTATATGCAAGCTACTGAAGCTTAGAGGCGGTTAATGCTTGGGACATGGGCAAGACGCACACAGAAGCAGGAGGGTAGCTGGGTACATTTACCCATGACTCAGAGGGCTAAGCCAGCTGGGGTGAAGAGGGTGCCACCAGGGGCCTGCCAGAATTACATTGCCATGCCAAGAATGCACCGTGCCAGCTGACCAGGGACTCCTGCCCCAAGCCTCATATAAGCTCTGCATGGGTCTCTCCCAAAGTCCCTAACTCATTCCTTCCCACCACTTGCTGCTCCCTTGGACAGGAGATAGTTTGGGTGAGTACAGTGGTACCTCGGGTTAAGTACTTAATTCGTTCCGGAGGTCCGTTCTTAACATGAAACTGTTCTTAACCTGAAGCACCACTTTAGCTAATGGGGCCTCCCGCTGCTGCCGTGCTGCCGGAGCACAATTTCTGTTCTCATCCTGAAGCAAAGTTCTTAACCCAAGGTACTATTTCTGGGTTAGCGGAATCTGTAACCTGAAGCGTCTGTAACCTGAAGCGTATGTAACCCGAGGTACCACTGTACCTGTTTCTCTCTTGAAAAATACCCCAAACAACATCCCAATCTCTGCCAAGCAGGGTCTGTGCTCCTCTGAAGAATTGAAGACACGGCAGAGGCTGTCGTAGCTTTAAGGAAATACAATTTAGTCACCTATTTACACCTGAATTTAGATGGAGGGAGTCCAGATCTTACAGCATGGTCATCTCAAGATGATCTTGTTCTCCACAGCAGAGCAGCACTGGAGTCCAAGGCATCTCCAAGTTTCGGGCTGGGAAAGAACTTTTAGCAGTCAAGAGTAGATCAAATAGACTGATATTAGACAGGTTCATTGTGTTTTAAGTTTTGGAGGGGCAGTCTGGATGGTGCCCATGGGTCCCTTCCAAACCTGTGACCCTGCGTAGGTAAGCGTAGACTCTGTAAGAGCAAACCAGCCCAGCTAGACCCTGGCCAGTTCAGTACTGTCATTTACGTTAGAAAGATGTTGAAGATTTGTTGTTTTCAACCCCAAAAAGTTTTTGATATGAGTTTCTACTGAAATGAGACTGCATTTTAATGTTCTAGTCTAATCTTGTTTTTAAGTTGTATTTTAATCAATTGTTTTATGCCTGATGTTAGCCGCCCTGAGCCTGGTCTTGGCTGGGGAGGGCGGGGTATAAATAAAACTTCTTCTTCTTCTTCTTCTTCTTCTTCTTCTTCTTCTTCTTCTTCTTCTTCTATCTGTTGCCATAGAGATAATTGGGGGGTAACTCTCCCCACCTAATGGGAAGTGACATCACCTCATAAGGTGAAGAACAATTGCCAGATGTTCCGTGCGTGATTTTTGGTTGATGTTGGAAGATGGAGGGCAGGCCTTGCTCTGTACTGGACCCAAAGAACTATGACTTGGTGCTTCTCTGGAAACTGAATGAGGAAGCAAAGTCGGTTGAAGGTATTAAAGCTGTGAGCCCATCCCTCCAAGGCTCAGCTTCTATATATGTGCTAATAAAACCATTCGTACTAAAGACACCACAGTCTCCGCCAACCTTCATTCCAAGAAACACTCGCCACTTGGAGATTGCGGTTTGTGTAACAATATGTCCCTATCCTGGAGTGAACTCAGGAAGAACACTGTCTCTGTGAGTCTCTTTTTCCATGACGCCTTTCAACCCAGGGCATCTTCGCCGCTCCCTCTCCTTGGCCTAAAGACCCCTCTCTCTGAGGGAGCTGTAGCCGTGCTGGATTTCCTTGGCAGAAGCTTTTAACCTGATGAAACTGAAGCTGGCCGTAATGGCCTTAAAATCAGGATGCTGAGAAACTTGAAGCTCCCAGGTCAGCAGGGGCAAACTTTACCCACCATTCATACTTAATGTGCAGGAAACTAATGACTGGTTGTAAACTGCTTGGATTCCTCGCCCCCCCCCCCTCTTTTTATGAACAGTGGTATCTAATTATTTTCATAAACACAGACCCTCCAAGTGCCCCTATTTTCCAGGGACAGTCCTGGATTTACAGAAGCCGTCCTGGTTTCTGATTTGATCCTAGATAGTCCCACTTTTTCTTAGGACGTCCCTATTTTCATCAGAGAAAGCTTGGAGGGTATGGAGTCACGCGACCCCTGAGCCAAGGAGATAAGTAACTATCCAACCTTTAGAAGACACCTGAAGGCAGCCCTGTATAGTTTTATTATGTTTTTATATATGTCGGATGGGCAGGGTATAAATAATAATGAGAAACTAAATGTGTTGGGTGGGTTATTGGCTTGTTCTTGTTTTTATTTCCATTATATATTTTGTGTTTTTACGTTGCGATTTTATGTTGTGAACCGCCCCGAGACCTGTGGAGATAGGGCAATATACAAATA
The DNA here is from genome assembly GCF_951804945.1 of Podarcis cretensis. Classification (NCBI taxonomy): domain Eukaryota; kingdom Metazoa; phylum Chordata; class Lepidosauria; order Squamata; family Lacertidae; genus Podarcis; species Podarcis cretensis. Next base: position 66,388,420 of record NC_137177.1, read on the forward strand.
TTAATTATAACAATAATACTAGTATAATAGTGTTCGAAAATGAGCAGGGGCCAGATAAAATTTGGGTGAAATTCTCATGGACAGAGTGTGTGTGTTTTTGTGTAGATACAGCATGGTTTACGTTCCAGGTGGCAAAGCAAGTGGTATTCAGAAGCACTGCAGCCTCCAACCATAGAGGCAGAACATAGCCATTGTAGAGACTAGTCATTGACTTTATCCAGTCCTCTTTTCAAGCCATCCACGTTGGCGGCCATCACTGTGCCATAGTTTTAATATGCCCTGCATGAAGAAGTCCTTTCTTTTATCTGTCCTGAAACTTCCAACAGGCTCTGCTCGGCCTCCACAACTGGAGGCAGCAATGCTCCTAAATACCAGCTGCTGGAAACCACAGGAAGAGAGAGGAGTCTTGTGTGCGAATCCTGCTTGTGGGCTTCTCCCAGGCATCTGGTCAGCCACTGTGAGAACAGGAGGCTGGACTAGATGGGCCATTGGCCTGACCCAGCAGGCTCTCCTTGCATTCTTAAAAGGTCCCCTGTGCAGTTTACCAATAAATTGATACAAACAAAACTTAACACTATGAAGTGTGGCCCCTCCAGATCTGTTTTTTTTTTGGGGGGGGATATATTCTGCCACCAAGGGATGCGGGTGGTGCTGTGGGTTAAACCACAGAGCCTAGGACTTGCCGATCAGAAGGTCGGTGGTTCGAATCCCCATGACGGGGTGAGCTCCCATTGCTCGGTCCCTGCTCCTGCCAACCTAGCAGTTCGAAAGCACCTCAAAGTGCAAGTAGATAAATAGGTACCGCTCCGGCGGGAAGGTAAACGGCATTTCTGTGCGCTGCTCTGGTTCGCCAGAAGCGGTTTAGTCATGCTGGCCACACGACCCGGAAGCTGTACGCTGGCTTCCTCGACCAATAAAGCGAGATGAATGCCGCAACCCCAGAGTCGGTCACGACTGGACCTAATGGTCAGGGGTCCCTTTACCTTTACTATATTCTGCCACCATTCATGAATGCAATACTAGCAGTAGGTTTATACTGAACCAACCACACATCCTCCCCCTCCTCCTCCTCCTTCTTCTTCTTCTTCTTTGCTTTTTTTTATTGGTTTTCACATATTGCATTACAATACAGAAAATTGGCACAGGAAATGGTGTTGGCTTTGGTACGTCATCCTTCTTTAATAGTTGCTCTGTGATGCTTCCCCAGTGTAAGTGCATTTTTGTGCCATCTCGAAGGGCACCTCTCATCCTGCACAACTAAATTCAGGGCAGTAAACAAACCAGAGCATTCATGCTGTAAAAAAAAATGTTACAGGATTTTGGCAGGGTGGTATATGGCGTGCAATGATTGGAAATGGAGCAGCGTTTTTGCCCTGGAACTTTTAACGGGTGCAAATGGTTTCGAAAGCAGGAAACCATCATGAACGCGCAATAAAAAAAGGAAGCCTGTAAAAGAAAAAGAAATCTTACAATGTTATAAAAACAGTATTTAGAATGAAACCAAAATGACTCATCCTGCTGAGTTGGAGTTTCAATGTGTGAAGGAGCCTCTGAAAGTGCAGAATTTGGAAGCGGCTGCTCAGTCATCTATTGCATACTCATGGGCCTCCTGTAAGCCACTAGCAGAGCCAGGCGGTTTTGCTGCCAGGGGCTGCACCCCAAGTATATGAAACCCAAGACCAGCCAAGTTATTTGGACCCCTGAGACAAAGTATAATAATAATCCCGCATTGTAGTCCACACTTACGCCCATATTACAGGTTTGAGGATTCTTCTGAGATAGAGTAGAATAATAGAACCGTAGAATTGCAGTATAGGCTGGTACCTCCAAGGTTCATCTAGTCCCACCCTCTGCAATGCAGAAATTACAGCTATAGAATCCATCCAACCTCTGTTTAACAGCCTCCATCCAACCTCTGTTTAACAGCCTCCAGTGAAGGAGGGTCCATCACCTTCCGAGGGAGTCAGTCAGTCAGTCAGTCAGTCAGTTTGTTTTATTGCACATTGCCAAAGGCCACCGCAATGTATACAGAATCATTCAAAAATTAAAAGAAAATATACTGGATTAATACAAAAAACTTAAAACATATATATTATCAAGACATTACCTATTCTAAACAGAGCTATAAAAGTACCTTAATATACAAGTTAAGACATTAAACAATAAAATTTATAAGCTAAAATTATCACATGGCCACTGATATATTAAAAAATAATGTTAATTAATACAATGTGCAATTATATTCGGAGTTTGGTGATAAAGATAGAATATACCTTGATGTAGATAGGGTCAAATAAATTCATCTCCTTTACAGTTGGAGTCAGTTCCCCTGTCAAACAACTCTTGCCATCAGAAAGTGCCTCCTAATGTTTAGCCATAATCTCCTTTTTTTGTAATTTGAATCCGTCAGTTCGGGATGTACCCTTCAGAGCAGTGAAAAGCAATCTTCCTTGTGACAGCCTTTCTGATATTTGAAGGTGGCCATCATATCACCTCTCTGTCTTCTCTTCTCCAGGCTAAACATTCCCAGCTCCCTCAACCATTCCTCGCAGGCCTTAGCTTCCAGACCCTTGATCATTCTGGTCACCCTCCTCTGCACACCTTCTACTTTACAACAGAATCACTTACAACGGCCTTGCAACATAGTCTGCTGTTCATATTGCAGCTCAAAAGTGGGGCCAAGGCTGCTTTAGATTCCTTCTCTGGGTTGCAGTATTAAATTGCCCAGCGCCCCTCAGGTGGGTCAAATCAAGCACTAGGTCACGATGCACAAGCCCCATGCTCTGTTGATTGGTTACTCTTATATTCAAAAAATTCTTTATAAAAAAGGCACCAATGAAGTTATCCCCAAGTCAGTTCAGTTATACTACACCGAAGTGCTTGTTTTTTGTGTGTATGTGTGTGCTTATAATGTCCTAACATCCTAGTTACTTGCAATTCATTTGCATTTCAGAGTCCAGTTTCTGATAAGTCAGTCTCATCATCATTCATTTCCTTTTCACCTACTGTCTGGTTAATGATAATGTGTGTGTGTGTATACACACACACACACAAATATATATATACACACACACACACATATATACACACACACAAACACACACACACACACACACACACACATATATATATATATATATATATATACGTACCGTATTTTTCGCCCTATAGGACGCACTTTTTTCCCCTCCAAAAATGAAGGGGAAATGTGTGTGCGTCCTATGGGGCGAATGCAGGCTTTCGCTGAAGCCTGGAGAGCGAGAGGGGTCGGTGAGTACCGACTCCTCTCGCTCTCCAGGCTTCAGGAAGCTATCCGCAAGCCTTGCAAGCCCGGCGGGAGGTCCCGCGGGCTCGCAAAGCTTGCGGGCAGCAGCCTGCAGCCCAAAAGCTCAGGGGACAGCTGTTCCCCAACCTGATCTGGAGCTTGCTTCTCCCCCCCCCCCCCGCCAGCCCCACAAACTCGGGGGATAGCGGGGAGGCGGAGCGCCACCACCCCGCTATTCCCGGACCTGGTCTGGAGGCTGGCGGGGGGGAGAAGCAAGCTTGCTTCTCCCCATCGCCAGCCCTCAAGCTCGGGGGACAGCGGGGCAAGCCGCTGCCCCACGGAGGCTAGAGAGGCTGTCCCTGAAGGCAGAAGAGGGAGACGGAGCGCTCTGTCTCCGTCTTCTAGCTTGGGGATGGCTGCACAAACCTGGGGGGGAAATAAAATTTTTCCCCTTGATTTCCCCCCCAAAAAACTAGGTGCGTCCTATGGGCCGGTGCATCCTATAGGGCGAAAAATATGGTGTGTATACACACACACATATACACATATGTATATACATACACACACACATTTGTTTACATGTTGTTGATTGACAGTGGGTTATTATTATACCCTGATCAATCTGCTGTCAGTTCAATTCTTGCTTGGTAGTTGATTTTCGTAAACTGTGTGGCTTTAACCCATATCATAACACAATACGTAGGTGCTATTGGTCTGATACCATTTGTGTCTCCAGTTGATCTTAAAGGGGCATGTTAGTAGCTAGGGGCATGGGTGGTGGCCTCCTTGGGGGGGGGGAATGCTTTCAGAAGCTCTAGGAGCACGGTCACCCTCTTAAAGCTGGCAATGGCTCTCCAGGATTTCTGGCCGACGGAAATCCCAACCTTTTCTGGAGATGCCAGGGATTGAACCCAGGGCCTTCTGCATGCAAGCACCTGCTCTCCCACTGAGCTGTGGTCCTTCTTTTAAGTTCACATAGGTTCTAAATCAGTACTGTATACACTAACGGGCAAGGTTTCAGAGAAGTGCCTTTGTCAGCCATACTTGGAGATGCAGAGGACTGACAAGCCTCCTGCATCAGGCCAAAGGGGGCCCATCTAGTCCAGCATCGTCTTCTCACAGTGGCCAACCAGATGGCAAAAGGGATTTGAGCTCAAGACCACACTCCCCTCCTGAGGTTTCTAGCAACTGGTATTTGTAAGCATCGCTACCTCTGACCATGGAGGCAGAGCGTAGCCATTGTGGTTAGCAGCCATGGATAATAGCCCTCTCCCCCATGAATATGTCTAGCCCTCTTTTACAGCCGTCCAAGTAGGTGGTCATCCCAGCCTCCTGTGGCAGTGAGTTCCACAGTTTGTGCAATGTGATGAAGTCCTTTCTTTTATCTGTCCTAAACCAGGAGTCAGCAAACGTTTTCAGCAGGGGGCCGATCCACTGTCCCTCAGACCTTGTGGGGGGCCGGACTATATTTTGAAGGAAAAAATAATGAACAAATTCCTATGCCCCACAAATAACCCAGAGATGCATTTTAAATGAAAGCACACATTCTACTCATGTAAGAACACCAGGCAGGCCCCACAAATAACCCAGAGATGCATTTTAAATAAAAGGACACATTCTACCCATGTAAAAACACGCTGATTCCCAGACCATCCTCGGGCCGGATATAGAAGGTGATTGGGCCAGATCTGGACCCCGGGCCTTAGTTTGCCTACCCATGGTCCTGAACCTTCCAACACTCGGCTTCATTGGATATCCACGAGTTTCAATGTTATGAGAGTGAGTGAAAAACTGTCCTTCCTCCAGTTTCAACCAAGTGTGGCCACACTATAGATCTGCATAACAGTATTATCTGCCACTGGGCTGCCACATCCTTTTCTCCTGCTTTGCTTTCTGGAACCTCTCATGTCTGTCTCAATCCCAGAAGAAAGCACTTCCTTTTCACAACTGCAGAAAAATTGGGTGGTTAGCTAATTCTCCTGCCTCTGTATTATGGCGGCTGCAAGCTTAGCTGCACGATTTCTTCTTTCGTTTCAAAGACTCTGCTTATTCATGCTAAATATCAGGCTTGTTTGGGAGCTCCTTCCTTTTCATTTCTGCCCCCATCCTCTTCTCTTAACAGTGTGTTTGAAAATTAAAATGTAATGCAATAAAACAGCATGCCCGAACCAAATAAATAATCCTTCTGGTGTGTTACAGGGGTATGTGAGCCAGGAATCTCACCTCTACCACTGACTCACTGGGTGGGTTTAGAGAAGCCACTATTCTCTTATCCATGCAATTTCCACGCAAGAATTGATTCATGCTGGCCTACCTTTTGAGGCCGTTGTGAAGCTTGCAGAGATAATGTATGTTAAGTGTTTGGGAGTACTATTATTATTATATTAAAGAAACTACTTCTAGCGACCCATCATCTCCCCTGGGGACAAAACAGCAAAAGTGGCTTCTCAGGGGCAGGTAACTGAAAATCATCATCATTATGTATTTAAATAATATTGTATTTACCGTTTACCAGAAAGTCCCAAGGAGGTTGGAGAATATAAAAACAGAGTTGGAACATCAGAAGGGGTGATGTCCCTGGCAATACAAAAAAAAAAAAAGGCACTCATTAGTATATACATCAAGTAATTCAAAATAATTGGAGAGGGTGTGTATCGCCATAGATGCCGTGTATAAATTTCTTGCAGAAATTCGAAGCTGTGCATTGCTGCTGCTAAAGATTGGCTTGCAGACCCGTTTTTCGTTTTCTCTGAGCTACATGTGCCGGTGAAGAAGACGTGAGGTTTTTTGTTTTGCTTTGTTTTTGCTTTTGTCCTGTGATCTCACCTTGGCACAACCCAGGATCCTTGAAGCAGCAGGAGGCAGGAGTCTCTCTCCTCCTGTCACCCAACCCCTTTGCTCAGGGTTCTGCTTTCTGTCCTCGTTTCAGCAATGTCTTATTTTAGAGGCAGAGGCTCCTGGCTGTCTCGGGAGGAGAGAGCAGGGAGAATTTGTGATGAGCGGAGCCTTAGCGGAGAACACAATTCCAGCAGGCCAGGAGGGAGGCCCAGTTTGGAGGTCCAAACATTCCTGATTGAAGCCAATGGGCCATCAAGTCCAGCAGCCAATGATAGCCCCATCCTCCTCCATAAATTTCCCCAATCCTCTTTTAAAACCATCTAAGTTGGTGCCAATCACTGCCTCCTGCAGGAGGGAGTTCCATAGCTGACCTCTATGCTTTATGTCTCCTCTTACTCTTCTTTTCTCTAAACCAGCCTTTCTCAACCTCTGAGTCCCCAGATGTTGTTGAACTACAACTCCCATCACCCCTAGCTAGCAAGGTCAGAGCTCAGAGATGATGGGAGTTGTAGTCCAACAACATCTGGGGACCCAAACAAAAAGCCCTAAATCAGGCATAGGCAAACTCGGCCCTCCAGATGTTTTGGGACTACAGCTCCCATCGCCCCTAGCTAACAGGACCAGTGGTCAGGGATGATGGGAGTTGTAGTCTCAAAGCTGGAAGGCCGAGTTTGCCTATGCCCGCCCTAAATGCTGTAACCTTTCCTTATAGGTGCCTCAATCCATCCCCTCCATCATTTTGGTTGCCCTTTACTGAACCTTTTTCCAACTCTACAATATCCTTGTTGGGCCTTTGTGTCAGCTGAAAAGAAAGCCCGCTTAAGTCAGACAGGGTGCAATACCTCCTTCAGCCAGCCACCTCGATGGCGCTCAGGAGCAGTTAAGGGACCAACAGCTCCCTCTTGTGGCCATCTACTGTGGTGATATGGCAGGTGAAGCACTCGAGTCCAGCCACCAGATTTCCTGGTTTGATATTCCTGGCACCTTAAATCTGTTACAATCCTTAAATGGTTTTCTGCTTTAATCCTTTTCCCTGACATGCCTCCACCCACCCACACAACCACCCACCTCTTTCATGCTTTTCATACTGCTGCTTGCCTGGTTAATTTATTCTCAATTGCTGCGCTGTTTTTAGCAATAACGGGGAATTGAGTTACGTGGTGGGTTTTTGAAGGTTCTTTTTAAATGGAAACATTTGTACAGAATGAGGGCTTGCAAAATCTGAACGAAAAAGAGAACAAACACAGAAAGAGATGCGTCGACCGCTGATTGCTAAATCAGCATTGCTGTATGCGCAACCAGGAATGAAAAATAAAATAAAACAAAAACAAGCAAGGTCTTCTTTTAAGTGAAGCTGGGTCTTGTAGAATATCTGTTTCTTGAACTGAGAATTATTATTATTTTAAGTGACAAACAGCCTTTCAATGTCGCTAGGCCTCCTCATGATCTACACAGATGGCTCTGGCACAACTTCCCCACTTCGTCCGCTGGGCTAAATTAACCATAAAGTTAAGTAATTAGCAGCTGAAATCTCCTGCTGAACGAACCTGCCTACCCCTTTGCACTTTTCTGCAAGTCAATCTGGCTGTTATGCAGATGGAGGCATTAGAATTATGAAAAAAATCTTGCTTCCGGCTGCCAGAAGAGTGTATGCAAGCAATAGCTTTTGTGTCATTCTTCCATATAAACAAAAAAAAACCCTTGCATGTAGCACTTCTGGGAGAAAGGCATAGTGTTACTCTTGCCTTGAGGCACTGGCTTTAGATATGCAGGGAGTTTATTTGTTTGTTTTTGTCCTGAACCACAGGATACCTGACGGCAGGTCTTGCTGGTGTGTACAGTTCCACAACAGATGCTAGCATGTAGTCTGGAAGCCTAACAGCTCGAAAGTCCAGTGAGACCAGGTTCCTACCCCTGCAGCTGATCCAAGGGCCAGGGCGCATGGAGATTAGTCCCACACAAGCACAGTCATGAAGAGCTCCCTGGACCATCCAAGCCATGGTCCAACCAACATGGGAAGTTGAACAGACACAGCAGCTCAGCTCTGCTTCCCTTGTGTACTTTGCCTGCTGATGGCAGCATCTGGGCTTGACAAGGCAGGTGACCCTCACCTGTCCTGAGCCTACTGCAGCTGAGGAATCACACCCTTCCTCCCAGAGCTAGCAAGCCCCACCTGAGCATCTAGGAAGCTGGGCTGGATGCTCTTGCCTGCCTCAGCCTCCTGGAGCTTCCCTCCTGCTGCTCCCTATGCCTTAGACCCTGCCGTGTTTGGGAAGAAAGGAGCTCCTCTGGCACAGGTGATGGGTCCTTCTGCTCTGGTTCCTGTGCACTGACCCCCATCCCCTCTCCATCCTCCATCACCCCATGAGTACTTCCTACACCAACCTCTCCTTCATCCCCAGCTTGTCCCAGTCACGGTTACACTCCTCATTGGGATCCTCTTCCTCCTCCCTTCTTCTCTGCCAGTTCAATACAATTTTATGCAGTGGATCTTAGGGTGAAAGTGAGACCTGTCTTGTGTGTGGCACCCATCTTCATGAGGAGGACAACAGCCTAGAAGCAAGGGGAAGATAATGGCAATCCTTGGTCTCTGTTGTGTAAGCTGATGGGCTGGTATACGCATTGCCTAACTCTGTTCTTCCTCTCTCTTTATCTTCCCTGCTTCCTTTAGTGGGTGTTGAAAAAACTTGAACTGGAACCGGGAGGCTGGGCTCCATGTATCCGGAATCCACCACGGACTCTCCGGCTAGATTCTCGAACAGGCAGACGGGCTCCCCAGGCATGATCTACAGGTGAGCTTCAGACACATTTTCCTACTTTCCAGGGCTAGATAAAAGCATTGGGGAAACCACAGTTTTGCAGGAAAGGTCATGGTACTGAATGCAGATTCTATCAGTTTTCTGATGGTTTCCACTTTGGGGTTTTTTTTGGGGGGGTGTCAGGTTTCTAGACCATGTGAACAGTGAACAGTGAACAGTGTCTGATTGCTGTTTTCTGAAATCTCAGAAGTCACAGGAGAGGCTGAGTAAGGTCTTCAACGCTTTGGAAAAAAGGGCCCCTTTCCGCCTCTCCATGAGTAAAGTTTGGATTCCTCGGGTGCATCATTTTATATTTAGTGTGGAATGAGTGTGATCCTGCTGTAGATTGTAACCCCAGCACTAAGTACTCCAATACTAAAAGTCAATACTAGCTTCTTCTTTTAACTCATAAACTAGGCATATTATGAGTGTCAGTATATGCTTCCCCGCAAGTTCAGAAAGGTGGTCAAAACTGCCTCTGGGTCTAAAGATACATTACTTAGAGCTTTCTTCTTCTTCTTCTTTTAAAAAACCTTAAGAACTTTACTCCAAAATATTGTCATCCCAGAACAAGGACACCATATATGTAGAAAAATCTCCATTGGTTCTTAATGTCATTCCATTGATTTCTGAACTTCTCCCCAGCAACCCAGCTCTAATTCTGACAGTCATTGGCCCTGGATGTGAATTAAGGGCCGCCCACCAGCTTTCTCTTTCATCATAGTTGAATATTGGATAATGCCTCTGCCAAATGTTGACATGAATCGTAGGCTATTGTTCCACAAGATCCTTCATTTCGAACAAAATTGCTCCAGTAAATGTGCATCTTCAACCGAATCATCTTGGATGGCATGCAAACTTTTGAGTAACGTCGGGTCGTAGGTCAGTGGGAATGTTGAGACCTTGCAAACCATGATTTGCAAACTGGGAACCAGACTTGGAAATGTATTGTTAGAAGTTTGGAGGTGGGGGCAGTGTGGATGATACCTATGGATCCCTTCCAAAGCTGTGATCCTGTTACTGTGCTGTTAGAATCTACAAGAGGAAGCTGGTGACCCAATCAGATCGGTTCCTTTGTTAAGGTAATAGCCTTGGTTGGCTGGTTAAGTACTTCCATTTACATGTCCAAAGAGGTTGCCATAGAGACAAACAGGTGGGCCTTTTTCCACATCACCTGGCTGGATGTCCCATCATCCTAGGATGGGGGACAAGAGACCAAGGTAGGAGGGAGGCTGATGCTGGACACAGAGGCATGGCTTCTTCTGTGGTGGCGCCAAAACTGTGGCTTGGGGCTTAATGGGGAAGCAGGGTTCTCCTGAGGAAGCTCTTGTATCTCAGTTGCCCTGTTTTTGACTCCACTTCTTTCTGTACTCACCCCCTGAGATTGCCGGTGGAGGGAGTGGTCATTATTGACAGAGGTCATGCTTCCAGCATCTTCAGGAAGCTGAAAGTGCTGTTTACTGTCGGAAATGTTGACGGGGTTTCTGAATACTTCTGGCAGAAGTGAAAGGTGGTGCTAAAGGGATTCCCCTGCATCGTGCAATCTTTTGTAGACTTTGGGATCTATTCCCCGCCCCCGCCCCTCCTTTGTTCAGTTCCACTCCACATAAGAGGACCAAGTGTGTGTTGGGGGCAATGCAACATAACAGAATACTTAAAGGGTGGAGCATCCTTAAAGCTCCTTTGTGGGCATCCTCTCTGTGCTCCAAGCATCTTACCATCTGAAGTTTGCTTGCAGAGAACAGAAGAGAGGGGAAGGATCGTAGAATTATAGAGTTGGAAGGGACCCCCATGTAGTCAACCCACTCTGCCATGCAGCAAAGAATCCCTGACAGATGGCCATCCAACCTCTGCTTAAAAACCTCCAACAGAGGAGAGTCCCCTGCCTTCTGTGGTCATCTGTTCCACTACAGAGCAGTTCTTGCCAGCAGAATTTTTTTCCTAAAGCAGTGATGGCTAAACTTGGCCCTCCAGCTGTTTTTGGACTACAACTCCCATCATCCCTAGCTAACAGGACCAGTGGTCAGGGATGATGGGAATTGTAGTCCCAAAACAGCTGGCGGGCCAAGTTTGGCCATCACTGTCCTAAAGTGAGAAGCGAAGCCGACTAGGGGTGATTGCAAGCAGGTGTGCTGATAAGATTTACACCTGTGCTGAATTTTTCCTGCAGTGAGGTTTTCCCACTTCTCACTTTTTGCTGGCTGTTTGTTTGGACAAGAGTTCCTACCACTCCTAAGTCTAAAACCTGGGAGGCGGATGTGAAAACCCCTTTCTTTGGTTTGCTGTGCAACTTGTGCCAACTGCCCTTCCTACGCAGGTCCCTCCTCCCGGCCCTCCATGCAGTTAGGTCCAAGACCCTGTGCAGGTGAGCAGCAAACACGCACTGGAATGACGATCTCTGCAAACGTAAAGATTTGCGAAGTCAAATTTACAGGGAAGTGCAAACCTCTTCCACTTGGTGGCGCCGTTGTAACAAAGAAGTAGACAAGCAGGACCCTAACAGAAAGAGGAAGTACATAAGCAATGAATCTTTGACTGGGATCCCAGAGAGGTCTACTTTGTGTTTGTGTGCACGCGCTGGTTTCTTTTTACTGTGACTTGTGGATCTTTTCTTCTTTCTCTCCCTTCTGCTTTCGGAAGTGCTCGCTACGGGAGTCCCAAAAGACAGCTCCAATTTTACAGGTAATGGCACCAGCGTTTCTTTTCTCAATGCACCTGAGTCAAGGTGTCTGTGGACAGGTAGCTGTTGGTTCATTGTGGTTAACTTCAAATCTCTCCCTCCACCGCCCAGAGTCGCTCTTCCACCTGCTGTGTCGGAGGCAGAAATGCAATAGGTGTATCTTTCATCACCACATCTCCATTTTCTTTTCGGAGGGGGAGGAAAATAATGATCCTCTTTGAATGCCTGCTACTACCCAGTTGTGAAATGCTCAGGGAAATGATGTTGCAAACTTATTTTTTACAGTATTTTGAGGGGTGTACCGAAATATTCCCAAAATACCTGCTTGTATGGCTCCAAGGATGGCGTAATCATCTTGGAGGGCCTCTTTTGATGCTGTGTCTGCTCATCCTTCAGAGGCAAACTGGCTCCCTCTCTGATTTATATGCCTGATGGTCTCTTCACTTCAATGTGGATCTGATTATCGGGTTATTCTTGTTCTTGTCTATATTTTTATTATGTATGTTATGTTTTATCTTGTGATTTTATCTTGTGAACTGCCCTGAGACCTGCGGGGAATAGGGCAGTATACAAATTCAATAAGTAAATAAAGTAATAAGTAAATAAATAAATTTGTACCAGTGCCAAGGAGTGGTGGTGGTTGGGGTCTTCGTTTCCCAGGGAAAATGCTCGACCAATCAAGTTGGCAGCCATTCTTAAGGAAAACCTGCTTTCAAAGTGGCAGCTATTTAGAGATGTAAATAGTGTATTGTCTGCTTAGAATGTGTCCAGGTCCTCAAAGTAGGGTGGCCGGCATCACCCTTTTCACCCAAAGGAAGAAAACGTTAGCTGCCAATTTGCAAACAAATACCAGGCAACCACGGACGCAGGTGGCGCTGTGGGTTAAAGCCTCAGTGCCTAGGGCTTGCCGATCGAAAGGTCGGTGGTTCGAATCCCTGCGGCGGGGTGCGCTCCCGCTGCTTGGTCCCAGCGCCTGCCAACCTAGCAGTTCGAAAGCACCTCCGGGTGCAAGTAGATAAATAGGGACCGCTTACCAGCGGGAAGGTAAACGGCGTTTCCGTGTGCGGCTCTGGCTCTGGCTCTGGCTCTGGCCAGAGCAGCGATGTCACGCTGGCCACGTGACCCGGAAGTGTCTCCGGACAGCGCTGGCCCCTGGCCTCTTAAGTGAGATGGGTGCACAACCCCAGAGTCTGTCAAGACTGGCCCGTACGGGCAGGGGTACCTTTACCTTTACCTTACCAGGCAACCACACAGCCCTCCTGAACCCTGGCTCATAGTTTTGCTTCCTCCAGACAAACCACAAGCTAGTAAGCAAAGTTTGCCCTATGGTTTGCAGCTCAGGTCTGGCTGAGAGAGCTAAAACCACGAGCCCAGATTTGGACAATGTGCTAAGCCAAACCACAACTTAACTCAGTGTAGCACAGCAGCAAAAGCATTCTGTGGGGAGAAAGGTGGCTGCAATCTCCTCTCTGGGAGCCTGACAGTTTGCTTGCCTACTGCAATGCCATGGTTTAGCTTACCTGAGTGAGGACAAAGTGTACTGCAAATTTGAAGGGGAAATTGAATCTGCACGTGTAAAGGACTTTGTCTGCTCTGCTGCTGTAGGATAGGGTGACTCCCGTCCAGCACTTTAGGTGTGTTTTAAACCCATAAAGTATGGTTTAAACTGATTATTGATGCATTGGTTTGTTTCAGTTGGCTCAAAGGCCATGTTGCATGATGTGAAATGCGCTTTTACATTTATTGTCCATTTAACAAATATTTTTAAAATAGAAATAGCTGCCACATGGGGCCTTTGGGCAGGATCAGAACTGGTGGGCAGGGGAATCTAAACCTGATAAACCCTCCTCTCCTGGAGCTGCTATTTGCATTGGGGGGAAATGAGCATGTTGAATGCAACAAGATATTTAATGCAACTCTACATTGACCCTTGAGTGTCTCCAGCTTGGTGTTAACTTAGATGAATGCCAACTGATATTGCATGATGCTGAGTCAAATAGCCTGTCAAATGATCAGGTTTCTACTTGTCCAGTATCTTAGAAAAACTTTCTTTCCTGCTGTTTCCTGGCACTTACAATTTTACCTCCTTGTTTCATATTTTAAAATAATCTTATTTAATATAGCGTCCTTGTGCCTGAGACTTTTCGGAACAACCCCCAAACAGGAGTGCAAAGGTCCCTGCATCAAGGATGCTGCAGTTTAAATATCAGCAGCGACAGGAGGGACATGGGGCAGTGGGGCTTCACAGTTGACTGTGAACAAATGCAACATGATTAGTTATTATATGCACCAATGGTTCTCAAAGTAGGCTGCAATGCCCCCCGGGGGGGGATTACCTGGGGAGCGCTAATAATACTTAATAATAATAATAATTTTTATTTATACCCCTTCCTCCCCAGCCAAGGCCAGGCTCAGGTCGGCTAAAAAGCAATAATAAAAACAAGTTGAATGAGGGAAAGGGGCAGCCAAGGGGGCTCTGGGATGTAAATGTCTATCAGACTTTGAAAAGCTGGTATCACTGGATCAAGTTTACTGGTTCCGGTGAATTAATTAAACGAAATAGTTTCAACTGGATTTTGAAGAGAAGTGCAATGAATTGTTACCGCTTTGAATTTAACTGTGGTGTTATCTTCTGTAGCTGATTGTGCAAACTATTTTGAATAATGCTTTTTTATGGAATAGGGTAGAGGGTGCTGGGATGCGGGTGGCGCCGTGGTCTAAACCATTGAGCCTTCTTGGGCTTGCCGATCAGAAGGTCAGTGGTTCGAATCCCCATGGTGGTGTGAGCTCCCGTTGCTCAGCCCCAGCTCCTGCCAACCTAGCAGTTCAAAAGCATGTCAGTGCAAGTAGATAAATAGGTACCGCTCCAGCGGGAAGGTAAACGGCGTTTCCGTGCGCTCTGGTTTCCTTCACGGTGTTCTGTTGCACCAGAAGCAGTTTAGTCATGCTGGCCACATGACCCGGAAAGCTGTCTGTGGACAAACACTGGCTCCCTCAGCCTGAAAGCGAGATGAGTGTCGCAACCCCATAGTGGCCTTTGACTGGACTTAACCATCCAGGGGTCCTTTACCTTTACCTATGGAACAAAGTAGGCAGTGGCCTCAATAGGTTTTGGAATCACTAATATACATCATCTATGTGCATTGTTTTTAGTAGAGTAACATAAGCACAAGAAGCGGGGGGGGGGGGGGTTCCCTGCCCCATGGCAATTACAGTCTCATATGACAGCAGCACAGAAACACAGGAGAAGGAATGTTAGCAAATGCGTTTTGCACTCCATTGGGTTTTGCTTCAGGTTGGGGATAAACCCCTTGATCCTGTCAAGGATTAAGGGCTTTACCCAGAGATGGGGACCCTGCCAGCACGGCCGAGGGTCAGGAGTACTGGGAGTTGTAATGCAACAACCCGGTTCCCTATCCCTGCTTGGGTGGAAACAGTGGATGTTTGAAGGAAGAATTGTGGTTGCCGTGTTGGTGTTCTAGGAGGGTGCTGGAGGAACAAGGACTTGGGTTACTTTGGGGCTACATAGACATTAGAACATCATCCTCCCCTTGCTGCATTTCAAGTTGCATCCTACATTGCTGTACAGACTATAGCGGGAGCAACCCAATGACCTTCACCTGCTTTGTTTCCCTGCACCAAATTTCTTAAGTCACCAAAGCTATCGACTGAGCATGTGCAATGGCCTCCTGAAACTGTACACACCTCAGCATCAGTGCAGCTTCTGTTTTTGGATAGGGGAAAGCTGGCTTGTGGGATAGCGCATCCAGCAGGAGCATTCATCCAGGAGCCACAGGATGCTTCTGGGTTGTAGCTGGAGTCATACATACTCGACTTCAAACGCCAGCAGCAGAAGCATGGCAGAGCAGGAGTAAGTGGTAATGTGTATACACAGCATTCAGAGCGGAGGAGGCTCTGGAGAGGGGTGGACATTGAGAGCGTCCTGCATCAGGCTGTGGCTCCGCCTAGTCCAGTATTGTTGCCTGCCCACTGATCCTTTCCAGGATTCGAACTCGGGGCCTTCCGCATAAGAGCATCTAAAGAGCCTGCTGCACCAAGGCAATTGAATAGCCCATCTGGTCTAGCATCCTGTCCTCACAGTGGCCAACCAGATGCCCCAATCAGGAATCCTACAAGCAGGACCTGAGCAACTCTCCCACCTTGTGCTCTGCCAGTAACTGGTATTCAGAAGCATTGCCACCTCTGACAGTGGAGGCAGGTTCTGGTGTGATGAGAGAGGGAGAAAAACTTCCCCCTGCCCACTTAAGAAATGCACGCAGGGAACGTGTCCTTGCTGGCTGTGTCCTTCTGCAACCTAGAAACAATTTTTGCATCAGGTGAGATCCTTTGTGCATCCCGCCCAGGGCCGGCAGACAGCGCTCCAAGCTCTCAGGCAGAGCAAGGGTCTGTTTGCATCATCTCCCACCTTTCAAGAGAGTTGCCCGTAGTTGTTGCTTTAAGTGATGCAGCAGCATTTGGGGGGCCTTGAGATAATTGGATATCCGGAGTTCTCGCCGCCAGCAACCACCCGACGCAACAGCCCGCACGGCTCTTCTGGCAAGGGGGGGTGGGATGTACGTCGGTGCTGATGTGTTGGCAAAATCCAGACCAATTAGCTTTTCCCCAGAGCGAGTCTGGGAGGCCGTCCAGTCCCTGTTAATCGGGGAAAATGCATTAAGAGAGGGATAAAAGGCGAAACAGCCTCGTTCTGAGCTTCGAGAGTAGAACAGCCACTTAGCCTCGGAAATCTCTGCATTAACGGGATCGCTGCTCGGGAATGTGCCACTGGCTGACCTAATGGAGTCTGGCTACCAGGGGTCTCTGCACACGAAGCCCCCCGCTCCTCTCCCCGGTGCTGAAAACCCTCCCGCTCACATGGATACCACTTAGTGTTTTGTTCAGGAGGGGAAATCATGAATTGCTCAACTAGAAAAGTATCTTAAGAGGTGTACACTAAACAGCATAAAACAATGATCACTTATGCACAGCTAAGATCAGCAAATATTTAAAAAGCAAATATGCATGTTATTTGCCTAGCAGAAAAAAATTTCTCTCTCTCTCTCTCTCTCTCTCTGCTTCTTAAAACAATTGTCTTAATTGCATTCAATATCGTTCCTTTCCTTCCTGATTTTTCTGCTGACCTTTGAGCTGTTTGTGGTTCTAGTTCTGCCCAGGCTCTCAAGTAGAATCCCGGGGGCCCTCTGTACATGGTCTGGCACCTTTTGCAACCTGCAGATTTATTTATTTATTGGTGCACTTTTAGTGGGGATGGCAGGCATTTCATCTCAGGGCAATTCGAGCCCCACATGGTGTGAAAAGATTCCTGCGTTGCAGGGGGTTGAGCTAGATGACCGTTGTGGTCCCCTCTATGATTGAACCTGCGACATTCTGCATGCAAAGCAAGGGCTCTACCTTCTGCGCTATGGCGCTCCCCTTAAGAACACAGAGTGTTGCTTTATGATGAGAAATGCAACAAGGAAGGACATTGCTTTAAAAAAAATAAATCAAAAGGGAGGACAAAAATGGGTGATGCTCTCATTCCCGCAGAATCCACCACCGTTTCCATTCCCATGCCACAGCTCATTAAAGCCAGAGAAATGGAAGCCTCTGGGGTTTTCTGTTTGAGGGAGGGGGCATTTTTGATGAATTGGAGGCCGGGTTTCAGCAGAACACTGCTCTACCACCCTAGAGAGCCTCTACCAGTCGGT
Source organism: Podarcis cretensis (assembly GCF_951804945.1). Taxonomy (NCBI): domain Eukaryota; kingdom Metazoa; phylum Chordata; class Lepidosauria; order Squamata; family Lacertidae; genus Podarcis; species Podarcis cretensis. The sequence goes on from NC_137177.1 coordinate 66,405,709, forward strand.
GTAGATGGACCAATAGCCTGGCTTCACGTGAGACATCTTCCTACTTCACTTATATCAGTGACCTATTACCTGCATCATGTGCAGAAGGTTCATTCCTGGCATCTCCAGGTAGTACTTCTAACCCTATAGATGAGTTAATGCAATGAATATATGGAGGCAGTTTTTGTAGGGGGTGTATGTTACAGGGCTAGGATTTTTTTAGTGGGGGGTGGAAAATCTTCTCATGGGAGAGCTTGTCCATTGCTCCTCCAAAATAGCCCCTTATTTCTTCCCAGGGGAACATGCCAAGCTTTTATATGATAAAGGAACAGGCTTGCCATTGGGTTTATAAACCATCTTCTTGACCTCTGGTGACACCCCTATCTTCTATGACCCCTTGGTCACACCGCAGTGTGACATTCAAAATCGGTTTCTAAGACAGGATGTAAATACCGCCCATCGTTATCAACGGTCACTTGATGACACATAGCTTAACACAGGGGTCAGCAACCTTTTTCAGCCGTGGGCCAGTTCACCGTCCTTCAGACCATGTGGTGGGCCAGACTATATTTTGGAAAAAAATAATGAACAAATTCCTATGCCCCACAAATAACCCAGATGTGCATTTTAAATAAAAGCACACATTCTACTCATGTAAAAACACCAGGCAGGCCCCACAAATAACCCAGAGATGCATTTTAAATAAAAGGACACATTCTACTCATGTAAAAACACGCTGATTTCCAGACTGTCCGTGGGCCAGATTGAGAAGGTGATTGGGCTGCATCCAGCCCATGGGCCTTAGGTTGCCTACTTCTGGCTTAACATTTCGAACTAGGCTGTAAATTATTTGGGGGAGGGGATGAGATAGGGTGTGCCTTAATCCCAAGATCTGTACCCGAGGGACAATCTCTCTCTGCCGAAAAGGAAAGGATTGCGGTGCATTTTCTGGGCAAACGGAATACTTTCCAGAAGTCCTGGTTGCCAGCAGGCTTCCGCAGTGACTCCAGGTGGGGTCTGGCCAAGGCGGAAGAGAGAGGGTCCTATTCCTTTAATCTGGACAGTATGCTTCCATTGATGCAGCCTAGAATTGCACACGCTTCAACCACACTGTTGACCCATGTTAGCCTTGTGGTCTACCAAGACCCCTGAATCCTTTTCATGTGTCAAGCCAGGCATCCCCCATCCTATATTTGTGCACCTGAAGATCCCTGTCTCAAGTGGAGGACCTTGCATTTGTCCCTGCTGAAACCATTTTGTGCAATTTCTGCTTAGGGAATTTGCCGCTCCCCTGCAACAAGAAGGTTGAGTTTGACTAGAGCCAAAGTTTGCCGCTGCTTCTTTTAGCCAAGGTGACTTTCGCTCCATACTGTGGTTTGCCAAGGAAAAGGGATCCATCCCATCCTTGGCAAAGCTGCTCCTGACTTCTGGCTCTACCAGGAGCAGGGAGAGAGACTTCTGGCCCATCCCGAGCCATCCATCAACCCATCTCTCTGCCTCCATCGCCGCCGTGACAGCATCCAAGGCCTGGAAGGCACCTTCTCTCTGCACCTGACAGGTTTGCACCGAGAAGAAGTGAGTGATGGACGCCAGTCCTCATCAATCGGCTGCTTTCCCCAAATGCTTTTAGAACGAGAGGATCCTGAATAATTTAGCTCCCGTTTGGTAAAGGGGAGGTGGGGCGGGGTGGGAGAGAGATCCTTAATAGGCCTTAATGGATCTGCTGCTAAACATCTTTGACTCTGGAGGGACCTGCCTCAGTCCAGGATAGCGCTTGACGGCTGGCGTCGACACTCCCCTAATGAAAGCCACGCCTGTGCGCTCGTTAAGAGCCCTCCGTGCAAAACCTAACGAGCTAGAACTTTTATTTAATGAGCAGGATTCCGAGAAACCGGGTGAGTTTGGGCGGATACCGGAGCGATCGGGACCAGAGCGAGGGCAAGGTTTGTTGGAGATTTCACTGTTTTGCAGGAGAGAGGCTAGGAATCCTGAGGTCTTGATGGCGAGGAAGCCTTTGTTGGTGGGGAAAAGGGTGGCTGCCTCTTCCTTTAGGGTTTTGACCACCCAGCATCTATTCAGAGATGGTTCCCCCCAGGTGATTCTCCATCTTTCTCCGCTTGACATCAGGGCATCTTCTCCAGGAGGTTTTGCGGTTATTTAAATTTCGGGGATAGGGATGCAAAACTTGGGTGGTGTGTTTGTTTTTGTTTTTTGATAAGTATGAGATGTTTGGAATTTGAGGAAAGATGAGAGATTTCAGCGATGGTTGGATTTTTATTTTATTTTTTGCATTGTATGGTGAGACAGGTTCTAGCAAGGGCAGAGAGCTATGGTGAACTCCAACCGACCTCCATTGTAGATGGAATGGTTCCGTTCGCTTTTCCCAGCCTGAAGGTTAAAACACGGAAATAAACTCCTGAGTTCAATGGGATTTGCTTGTTAGCAAGCGTGCGCAGGATTGAACCCTTACAGAATCAGGCGGCTATTGTTGTTTCAGGGCAGCGGTGAGTTTTGATTTTAGAAAAGGAAGAAAGCAACCAGAAGATACTGGTTTCAAATCCCAGAAATGGCTGAGGCTGTAGGAATTCACTCCTAATGCCTTCCTGTATTTAATTTCTTTTAAGTATTCTATGTGGTCCAGGGATGTCTCTGCGTGAAAATGGTATGTTATTTTCAGATCTGAGATTGATTTCCCTTGAATTTTCTGTTTGTGCATTATGTGGCTGTGCGTCATTTTCCTTCCCTTTCTGCATATTATTTTAATTTAATTAATAAACCCTGCTATGCCGCACACTTACCATTCCTGAAGGATTGCCCAGAATGCCCATAAACCTTTGACCGCATATGCAAGGTTGGTTGCATACCTAGGAGTTGATGTGCTTGAGAGTTTCAAGAAGAATGAGCATAAGGGAATGGCCAGAGTATTAGGCTGGAGAAAGCAGGGTCCTTGAACCCTGCCTGGAGTTGAATCTTATTGGGTGGCCCCTGGAAGCTTAGGGTCTCAACTTAATTTAGCTTTGAGGGTTGCTATGAGGATAATTTTACCACTTTCAGCTTCTTGAAGGAAGGGCTTCCATTGCACTCCCAAATCTCCTTTACAGACTCTTAGAATTGTAGAGTTGAAAGTGACCTCAGATCTATTCCAATCCCCCCTGCAATGCAAGAATCACAGCTAAAGATTCATCCAGCTTCTGTTTAGAAACTTCCATGGAAGGAGAATCCACCACTTTCTGCGGGAGTCCATTCCACTGTCAAACGGCTCTTTCCTTTTTTTAAATTTTATTTTTAATACTTTAATTTTGCTTTAAACAAATTCAAATAAATATAGACACCAAAATTACAAAAGAAAATTCCTTAATAATAATAATAATAATAATGAAAAAAGCTAAAAAAAAACTACAAACCTCTTTCCATCACAGAATTCTTCCTAAAGATTAGTCAGAATCTCCTTTCTTGTAAATTGAATCCATTGGTTCGGATCCTAAGAAACAGGATTTTCCCATCTTTGTAACAACCCTTTAGATATTTGACGATGGGTCTTGTATCACCTCCCAGTCTTCTCCAGGCAAAACATACCCAACTCCGTCAACCGTTCCTCAAAAGGCTTGGTTTCCAGAACATGGTCACCCTTCTCAGCACACCTTCCACATCTGTGATGCCCCAAAATGGACACAGATAGTCTAGATTAGTCAGTCTAAACATGCACCAACTAGCACATCTTGCTGCATGCCCACTACACAGGCTATATACCAGGGGTGGGTAACATTTTTCCTGCTAATGACCACATTCTCTTGGGAATATTCTATAGCAGGCCATATATAAGCAGTAGGTGGGGCCAGCTTTCTTCCCATTCTTCTGTTCCCCTTTCTTTCTCTTTCTGATACTCACCCCCCCCCCCTCTCCAGAAGTCTAGAGCTGATTGCTTGCAAAGCGCTTTTGAGATTAGGGTAAGGGCTGCATGCAACTCTAAGGCTGCAGAATACCAACCCTTGTCCAATATGCACTCTGATCCTCCCAGACACTTGTGTGTAAATAACCAAGGGGGCAGGCAGAGACCCCACTTGAAATACTGTGTCCAGTTCTGGGCACCACATCTAAGGAGGATATTGGCAGGCTGGAATGTGTGCAGCCTGGAATGTTTCGCCCTAAGGAGAGGAAACGGGGGGGGGGGGGGTGATAGGAGAGCCGCCTTAAAATATCTAAAGAGCTGTCACATAGAAGATGGAGAAAGCTTGTTTTCTTGTGGGTAGAACCCAAACCAACGGATTCAAATGACAAGAAAGGCGATTCCAACTAGACCTTAGGAAGAACTTTCTGCACGGAAAAGTCCATTCTTTTATCTGTCTGGAATCCTCCCACATTAAGCTTCAATGATCAAGAGGATTTTAGCTAATCAATTTATCAGCTAATTGTTGCAGTCTAGAGCTGCTTTCCCAGCTGGGGGCTGATTTATTTATTCCATTTATATTCCCACCTTTTCCCCTCCAAGGAGCTCAAGGTGGCATACATGGTTCTCCCCCTGCTCACAACAACCCTGTGAGGTAGGTTAGACTGAGGGGCAGTGATTGGCCCAAGGTCTCCCGGTGAGATTCATATCCAAGCAAGTCTTGGTCTGTAACTCTTAAGTGCTATAACACATTGACTCTCTGATTTGCCCTGATGGAGCCACTGCCACTACCCGCTGCACTTATCCAGGAGCAAGCCGTTTTGCACCTAGTGAAATTTACTTCCCTGTAAACATGCCCCCGGGACGCGGGTGGCGCTGTGGATTAAACCACAGAGCCTAGGACTTGCTGATCAGAAGGTCGGCGGTTCAAATCCCCTGATGGGATGAGCTCCCATTGCTCGGTCCCTGCTTCTGCCAACCTAGCAGTTCGAAAGCACATCAAAGTGCAAGTAGATAAATAGGTACCACTCTGGCGGGAAGGTAAACAGCATTTCCGTGTGCTGCTCTGGTTCACCAGAATTGGCATAGTCATGCTGGCCACATGACCCGGAAGCTGTACACCGGCTCCCTCAGCCAGTAAAGCAATATGAGCACCGCAACCCCAGAGTCGGTCACGACTGGACCTAATGGTCATGGGTCTCTTTACCTTTACCTTTTTAAACATGCCCCCAGCTTTCATTTCAGTGCCTCAGCTACCATAGCTTTGAGGGATGCTGGATTAGAACATCGGCAAAGAACATCTGTGGTTGATAGACACCAGCTCCCTTCATCCCTGACAATTGGCCATCATGCTGGCCGATGGCAGCTGGAGCCCAACAACCGCTGGAGGGCCACGGATAGAAGAATAGAATTGTAGAGTTGGAAGGGACCCCCAAAGGTCATCCAACCCAACCCCCTGAAATGCAGGAAAATGACCCCCACCCCACCCCTGTCTTAGAAGCTGTTTGGATCAGCAAGCCAGACCGTGAGCCACAAACAGGTTCAACATATCTGTATCCTGGGCCACTGAGGTGGGGGCATACCGCTTGCAATATCTCCAGCCCTCCCCAGATTGCATTACAGAGGAACTGGATTGAGCAACCTCTCACTATCCACTCCCCTTGGGACCAAAGAATCAGACTATAGAAAGAAGGCGGGTTCCCTTGCTGATATCAACGATCCCTTTAAAAGCTGCAGTCTCAGCTACTCTAACAGCCTCGAGTGCTGCCTTTATCGTCCTAAACTCGAGGATTTCAGTGCAATTGATTGGAAATGAAATTTCGCGGGGATCCTTCATTCCTCTTGAAGCCTAATGGGTATTGATCAAGCCCAGAGCATCCCCTTTTGATGGGGGCCAGGGATGCCCATTGGCGGGTCTTCCCAAGGTTCAGTGTGACAAAATTTGCACAGCGGTCTCTGATGCAGCGAAGGGGCTTTGTTATCCCTGAACAAAGGAATGGGGAAGGAAATGGACAGAAAGGGACATTTCCTTCCAGTCATTCGACCCTTCTCTCTCTCTCTCTCTCTCTCTCTCTCTCTCACACACACACACACACACACACACACATACATACATACAGTGTCCCCATGCAATGGACTTAACCTCCTACAGTTAAAAATCACCTTAATAATAATTGGAATCAAAATATTATTCAGACTAATAATAATGTGAATGACCGTGGATCTAAGATGATGATTAAATGAATTTCAGTAACAGAAAATAAAGGGCTGAAAGAACAAAGAAAACGAGGAGGAAAAAAGTGTAGAAAATAAAATAAGAAAGAAAGGTATGGTATAATACGACAAATATAATCAGTTACATTTCCATACATTAATATATAGATATATAACTAATTGTTGTTGTTGTTTAGTCGTTTAGTCGTGTCCAACTCTTTGTGACCCCATGGACCAGAGCACACCAGGCACTCCTGTCATCCACTAATATTATAATAATAACAACTAATATTATAATATAATATTTTATATAATAATAACTAATATTGTCCAGATGCACTGTCTAATTGACAGTGGACCTAAGTTGCAGGAACCAAGGATGTTGTCTTATACTGAGTCAGATCATTTGGTCCATTTAGTTCAGTACAGTGACCAGCCCCAACTCTCTCTTTTCTGCCCAGTTCTCTTTTAAAGCCATCCAAGTCAATGGCCACCCCTGCCTCCTTTGGGAATGAGTTCTGTAATTTAACTCTGTGCTGAGTATCTGTCCCGAATCTCCTGACATTCAGCTACATTGGCTGTCCACAGATTCCTGTGTTATGAGAGAGGAAGAAAATCTTTCCTCTGTCCACTTTCTCTATGCCATGCATTATTTCATAAACTCCTACCATGCTGTCTCTTATTCGTGTTTTCTCCAGAGTTCAGAATGCTGCATCCTTTCATCACAGGGGAGTCATTCCATCCCCTCCTTGATCATTTTGGCTGGCCTTTTCTGAACAGAGCCCCTTCCTCTGTCTCATCTGTCCTCCCTCCATCCTTAAAAAGCTGCCTCATGCTGAGCCAGACCAATACTCCACCTCGCTTGTTATTGTCTACACCAGTGTTTCCCAAATTCGGGTCTCCATCTGTTTTTGAACTACAATTCCCATCATCCCTGACTACCCATCCTGCTGGCTAGGGATGATGGGATTTGTAGTCCAAAAACAGCTGGAGACCCGAATTTGGGAAACACTAGACCCGTGACTGGCTGCAAAGGCTCTCTAGAGTTTTAGGCAAGGTCATCTTTCCTACCTGGAGATGCCATTGGAGATTGAACCTAGAACTTTGTGCGTGCAAAGCAGTTGCTCTACCAGAGAGCTAGATTTCAGGGAGCAATTTAGTTGAACCGTGCTCCTATCGGCTTCTAAAAGCAGTAGCTATGGTGGTAAAGAGCTCAAGTCCACTATAATCTGAGCACCACAAGTTCACGACAGAGGTTACCGCACAAACCACCACATGTGTGGTCACGCTCTTTCCCCATCTCCTTGCTTGGAGAAATGCAAAATGCACCCAGAGCTCCAGAAATGTTTCTGGTGCCCTCTCCCACCATTGGTGGTCTGGGGCAGCCAGCAAGACACCTTAGGCAGATGCAGTGAAGAGAAAAACCCTGTGCCCTGATGTCTGTTGAGGGCAGATGTTTCCTGGATCAGCCCCAGCTGAAGGTCTGAGCCGCCTGGCAGGATCCACTGCAGCTGAAAAGCTTGGCTTGGGTAGAGGAATGCAGCACCAAGGTTGGTGCAGAGAGGTTATGAGATCTTCTTTCTTGAAAATGTAGCCTTCTCAGTTGAGCGAGAAGACATTCATTTACAGCAGGGTTGAGGAACCAGTAGCCCTCCAGGTCTTGCTGGGGCTGGGAAGTGGAGCCCATTAGCAGCTGGAAGACCACAGGATCCCCATCCCTGACCTATGAAACCTGCAGGAAGCAAGCACCTGCAGGGCAGGCAGGATGAAGCAGCTGAGATCCCATGCATGCGTCTTCTAAGAAGCAAAGAAGGTCCCCTCTGTTTCATCTGAAACACTTGGTGCTTGGAAGTAGGCTGTCTCTGGCTGTGAAGGTTGACCATGGTCCCTCAAGCACTGGGTGACGCTTGGCTATTTAAGATGCTCTGATAAGTTTTAAGCTGGAGTCTGTACTCGGGCTCTGTCATGACGATAAGAAGAATGCTGCTGAGTCAAGCAAGTGGCCCATCTAACAGCATTCAGAATGCCGTCGCACCATAGATTTCTATAACGACATTATGATAGTGGTGCTTTTATTTTCAGTTTTTCTCCTAAGAAATTTCTCTAGCATGGAATTTGCCCTTTTCCCACTGGGTCAACATCTTCATTGAGCTATCTGCTACGACCCCAAGGTCTCATTCCTGATCCATCACTGCCCTTTCAGCCCCCTGACCATGTTTGTGAAATTAAGACCTTTTTTTTGCCCTAACATGCCCTCCCTGGTTGGATGGAGATCTGTTGTATATTAATAAGGTTTGGAGGTTTTCAAGTCTGCGTTTTAATCATTCATACACAGTAACTGTCTAAATCATTCATATTTTGTGTTGATGCCATCTACCCATTTCATCCTGAGATCTGTTCTTCTTTTTTCCATTCCGTAGTAGATAGTGCCAAGCTATTTAGAATCTTTTTGAGGCTCTTTGTGTTTTGTTTTTCCTGTGCTTCCTTCTCCCTTCTCCCCCTTTTTATTTTTCCCTCCTGCTCTGTCTCCTTGACTTTTGGCTACAACCCTTTCTCACCCATCCCCCAAAATGGGTCTGTACTTGCTAAGAACGCAGTGGCGGTTCCTGTGCGACTCTGATGTGGTGCTGGATGAAGGCAGCAGGCTCAGTGTGACCTTTACAAACCCTCTTCTGGTTTCATGGAAGGGTGCATTGTCGGTGTGTTGAACCTGTTGAGGATGCAGCTGGAAATCTTTGGGTCTGAACAACCTCTGTTGGTCAAAGAGTATGCAAGCTTGCCTTGATTTCAGTAGCTTGATTTCCCAGTGTATCTCCAACAAGCATGGTTGGTGGTGAGAAATGATGGGTGTTGCAGTCCAGCAACTTTTCAGCCATGGGAAATGCATTGGCTCGTACACATTACCCTGGAGCATGGGAGCAGTGCTGGATTTATGTATAAGCTAAACAAGCTATAGCTTAGGGTCCCACTCTCTTGGGGGGCCCCAAAAAAATTAAAGGGAAATAACTAGATGTACATTTCCAAAATATAAGATAAAAAACAAATAAAATAAAACCTACATACAGCAACAGTGTTTTGTGTTGTGTAGGCTCCTATGATGTAAGTAATGGGCCCTGCCTGCTAGCCTGCTCCCTAAAATATCACTGGTTTTCTCATTTCTATATATAGGGTCCCTACATTCTGCATGTGCAAATGGCTTTAGATACCTATTAGATCCATCAATTACCATATGGCATATATTCAACACAAAAAACAGCGACAATTTGTTGTTGACAAAGGACAGCTGGACATATAAAGGGCCCCATTCCCTTCAGTAGCTTAGGGCCTCATCAAACCTAAATCCGGCCCTGCATGGGAGGCAGGTCCAAATTTTGAAAATCAAGGCCCAGCAATCGTAGTTGCCAACACTTTAACCTCCCTGGCTCTTCTGCCTTTAACAGCTGCTGTTTCTGCAGGCAGTAGCAGGTGACCATATTTGACCTCCCTGTAATTCTTAAAGTGAAAAGCAGGCCAGGGTTTCGTGATAGTTTTTCTGGTCAAATTGGCAATGCTGATGACTATTCCTCCATTGCCAATCAAGAGTCAGAACACTTTGGCTAAGATGTGCAGAAAAGGCAGTTCCCAACATTCTTTGTCATGCTCCAGAGTGACCAACGGACAGATCTTGGGGACAATGTACTGCATAGGAAGCTGCCTTAAACAGAGTGAAACCAATTGGTCCATCTAGCTCAGTGTTGTATACACTGACTCACAGCGGCTCTCCAGGATTTAAGTCGGGGCAGGGGAGAGAGAAATCACCCTTTGTTCTGCCTTTGCACCCAGCATCTGAGTCTTTGGGTTGTCCATTGCTGGAGATGTACTGTCAAATGATAGCTTAGGCCAACCTCCAGATGTTGGACTGCAACTCCCATCACTCCTTGCAGCAAGCATCACCAGGGATAACAGGAACTGTTCTCCTACAACATCTGGAGTGCCACAGATGTTTCCTACCACACCTACAGCAAACTTCCAGCAGCCCTGGTGCACTTAACTCCATTCCTATTTGTACAGGGCCCAGAGTTGGTTCCTTTTCCTTCCCACCCGATAATGAACCCAGTTTGGTTCTGAAGCATGCATACTCTGTGGCCAACAGAGCAGGCTGGCTTAGTCAAAGCAATGTGAATTGGAGGCCAGCTAGGGGAGACTATTGCAGTGTTGGTGGCACGTTGATTTGGGCCCCTTTGGCTAGGAAGCGAGTTTGGTTCACCTGAGCACGATTCCTTTTAACGCCTGGGAAATTCACAGATCCCCCCGTCAGGCAGCATCATGCTGTCCATGACGTACAGCGGGAGCCTCCGGAGCGTGGCCAGTAGGTGCCATTCAGAGTGGGGGCTGCACCAGATCCAGCAGACGGACACGGTGGAACTGCAGAGGCTCAGGGATGTCCGGGTGGCAGCCCAGGCCAGAATCAGGGAGGAGTTCCTGCGGATGCACGGGCTATCCCTGGACGAGTGTACAGCGCAAACGACCGGCATGAAGTATAGGTAAGCAAAAGCAACTTTCTAGAGGGGAGGGAGCCAGCATGCCAAGGGTGGGGAACTTTTTCTTGCAGGCCTAGAGCCTCACTCACAACTGCATAAGCTTCTAGGGGCCACGTGCAATGAAATAGTAGTAATAATAATGATATTTCTGTCCATCCTTTCTCCCAAGCTGTGATTCAAGGCAGTTTCCAACATTTAAAAGCAAGGTAGTTAAAAACAACAATTAAAATACATAATTTAGAACCAGCAGCCAAAGTAAAATGGTACCTTGGTACTCGAACAGCTTGGCTCCCGAACAAATCGACTCCCAAACGCCGCAAACCTGGAAGTAAGTGTTCCGGCTTGTGAACATTTTTCGGAAGCCGAACGTCCGATGTGGCTTCTGCCATGAGTCCAGGAAGCTCCTGCAGCCAATCGGAAGCCACGCCTTAGTTTTCGAACGGTTTTGGGAGTCGAACGGACTCCTGGAACAGATTAAGTTCGAGAACCAAGGTACCACTGTATAGCTTGTCCTGACGGCAGCCTAGTGATCAGCCATGCCTGCTCCTAAGTTTCCAAAAGCCTGTCTGAACAGGAAGGTCTTAGCCGACCAATGGAAGGATAATGGAGAGGGAGCCAGTCGCACCTCTCTTGGAAGGGAATTCCACAAACTGAGTGTTCAGCCACAGAAAAGGCACTTTCCCTCTCTTGTGTCACTACCAGCCATGTCTCTGAAGTCAATGGGACCGAGAGAAGGTGCTCCCCATAGGATCTCAGCACATAAGAAGGCTTGTGTAGAGAGCTATAATCTTCCTGGTAGCCTGGTCCCAAGCCATATATGTAACCATAAGTGAGTGGGAAAGAGCAGGGAAAGAGAACACTGGAGGGCTGGGCATGAAGGAGAGGAAGAGTGCAGGGGGGGGGAGCTAAGGGATTATTTGACCTGGGCAGGAAAAGAGTGCTGGCGGAGGAAGAGGGCAGGGGGAACACCCCCTCCAGGTATCATACCAGGTAGGGTATCATCGCAGCCCCCCCCCAATGCGCACCACACGCTACCAGGATGCACACTGCACACCCCTCTGCACCGTGCGCCATGCACCACGCCCCCCGAGGGCAGCATGTCACACCCCTGGGGCACACGCCATGCCCCCGGGATGCGCGCCAGCCACATTCCCGCCTGTTCTCTGCCCCCGGTGTCAGTGCATGGAGCTCCGCCACTGGAGGAGAGTAAAAAACCTCCTGAAGTGTCAGAAGTAGCTACTATTCCACATTTTTCTCCCTTCTATCAGGCCACTTTTTTGAGGGGGGGGGTGAGGCTCTTTCAGCACCCCATGTTTTATAAACCACCTGCATATAATTTTATGGAATAAAGAATAAATGGAATGGAATGCCTCCTTACACCACAGGGCCCTAACCTTGGTCTTAAGATGCGTGTCTGATCTCCTGTGTTCTCCTTTTTTAACGCCCGTTTAAAGGCGTTAGGGCAATCCCAAAGGAATCTGGAGATGGCATTTAGTCCGGTCTCCGATCCACTGAGCTGATAGGCTAAGTTACTGAAACGGAACACTAGCAGTGGCTTGGTCAACGGCAGGAAATCTCCGCCTGCCTTTTCTGGGCTCACGGTAGTCAAAAGGACCTGCCATCAAAATGCCGCTAGATGGCGCTCTCCTCCTTACACATCAGTGTGTCTGTGTATTTGCGTGTGGTAGGATTGACATTTCTAGCAGCCAAGGCTCCTTTTAGGTCACCGCTTCCCAGGCTGTGGAGTCCACCCTGCAAGTGAGGCACACAGCCTGTGCAAGAGGTTCAGGGGCTTTATAAGTAAACCCCAAATGCCCTGCAGTCTGATGGCTGGTGTGCTTGCATTCCCACAAAACTAAAAAACGGTGAATAACTTCATCGGTACTATAAATATTTCAACAAATTCCACATGAATAGGGGCATTTTTTGCTTGCAAACCTAGGGCAGCAGTTACGAAACAACAACAACAACAACAACAACATCATCATCATCATCATCATCATCATAGTTTTATTGTTTATATCCCAACAACAACAACAACAACATCATCATCATCATCATCATCATCATAGTTTTATTGTTTATATCCTGCCCATCTGGCTGGGTTTCCCCAGCCACTCTGGACAGCTTCCAGCAAAATAAATAGTTAAACCTACAGCTGAAATGCACAAAACCAGCAACTGCCAAAAACCTTAAGCTCCGGATTTCACGTGATAATAATTTGGTAGGTCACCAAGAAAATCTGGACTTGTCGTACTCAAAAGGCTTGGGGACCACTGCTTTTGGTGGTGTCTTATGCACATGGGAGATGGTTATGCTTCAGGGCTTAAAGAACAACTCGGTGACTACATGAGCAAGGCCCAATCCTGCGGCTGTACAGTGGTACCTTGGGTTAAGTACCGTATTTTTCGCCCCATAGGACGCACTGCCCCAAAGGACGCACCTAGATTTGGGGGGGGGAATAAAGGGGAAAAAATTATTTCCCCCCCAGGCGCACGACTGGCGCGGGGGAAGCCTGAGCTTCCCCCGACCCCAGCCCCCAGAACAGGCTGCTGCCTGCAAGCCTTGAGAGCCCGGGGGGACCTCCCGCCGGGCGTGCGAGGCTTGCGGACATCTGCCCGAAGCACGGGGCGTGCTCCGCAGCGCGCCCCGTGCTTCAAGCTGCAGGGTGCCGCCCGCAAGCCTTGCGCACCCGGGGGAGTTCCCCTGGGCGCGCGAGCCTTGTGGACACCTGCGCGAAGCACGGGGCGTCCTCTGGAGGCGCCCCGTGCTCCATGCTGCAGGCTGAAGGGTCCCGCCGGGCGCGCAAGGCTTGCGGATAGTTTCCTGAAGCCTGGAGAGCGAGAGGGGACGGTGCGCACCAACGCCTCTCACTCTCCAGGCTTCAGCGAAAGCCTGCATTCGCCCCATAGGATGCACACACATTTCCCCTTCATTTTTGGAGGGGGAAAAGTGCATCCTATGGGGCGAAAAATACGGTACTTAATTCGTTCCGGAGGTCCTTTCTTAATCTGAAACTGTTCTTAACCTGAAGCACCACTTTAGCTAATGGGGCCTCCCGCTGCCACCGCACCACCAGAGCACGAATTCTGTTCTCATCCTGAAGCAAAGTTCTTAACCCGAGGTACAATTTCTGGGTTAGTGGAGTCTGTAACCTGAAGCATAAGTAACCCGAGGTACCACGGTATATATACATGTATACACACACACACATGCTTAAGAACATGAGAAGATCTCTGCAGCTTGATCAAAGTAAAGGCTCATTTCCTCCAGTACCCTGTTCCCATAGTGGTGAAATAGATGCCACAGGTTGCATTCATATTGTAATTTTCCACATTGCATTTAATCTGTCAAACAACATAAAAGCCGTTTCTGAAAATGGAATATAGTGCATAATCAGCACTCATTTCAGGGAGTCCAGAAAAAAACAACCCATTTTTCTTAACCCAGAAAATCATGGCAATAAAGTGATGAAATTCGGGTTTCTATGCTGGCATACAGTTCTTTTCTGCTGTTTCCGTGGTGGAATCATGGAGGGAACACAGAGGGATGCATGTAAGGAAAGGGGAGCAAATAGCAACATTGTCCAAAGATGTTTGTTGTCATACCACAGACACTGGTGTGAATGAAATTTAGCAAGACTTCTCGGTATATTGGTCAGAAAGCTACAATTCCATAGCAGGTACTGCAGAGTGAAAGGAATGTTAGAAAATGAGACGGAAGTGCTAGCATTATAATGAGGAAGGCTAATGCAATAATCCCCACATCTTAAAGCACCCCCAAAGGAAAACAAGCAAGCAGGAATGCAACAGTCCCCACTTGTGTTTACCAGGAACTAGTAATGCAGAAGCATCCTTCCTCTGATCCTCCAGGCAATACGCATCCATAGTGCCAAGTAGCCACTGATAGCCTTGTCCTACAGAAGTCTGCCTAATCTCCTTTCAAACCCATCAAATTGGGCAAACATTGCCACTACCACACCTTATGGTAAGGTAAAGGTAAAGGGACCCCTGACCATTAGGTCCAGTCGTGACCGACTCTGGGGTTGCAGCGCTCATCTCACTTTATTGGCCGAGGGAGCCGGCGTACAGCTTCTGGGTCATGTGGCCAGCATGACTAAGCTGCTTCTGGCGAACCAGAGCAGCACACGGAAACGCCGTTTACCTTCCCGCCGGAGCGGTACCTATTTATCTACTTGCACTTTGACGTGCTTTCGAACTGCTAGGTTGGCAGGAGCTGGGACTGAGCAATGGGAGCTCACCCCGTCGCGGGGATTTGAACCGCCGACCTTTTGATCGGCAAGTCCTAGGCTCTGTGGTTTAACCCACAGCGCCACCCGTGTCCCTACTTCTCCCTTAAGAGAGCTCAATTTGGAGCATCACAGAGACAGGAAAAGACATCACACCCACTGTGGAAGCCTTTTAGGAAACCAAAGTGTCCATAAACATCAAGAGATTTGGTGAAAATAGTTTGCTGGGTCTCTTCTCCTGAACAGAAACAGAGACACTCCTCCTTGTGGCTTAGTGATTGGGGCAGGAAGGCTAGAAAAGCAAATCCCCGCTCTGAGGCTGCCAACCTGTGTGCGCAGACCCAGTGCAGCTTACATGTGGATTGGGTTGCACTGCGCATGGAGTGTTTTCACAGCTTTTGATCAGTGATGATTTGCACCTGGCAAAGCTGAATCTGAATCTCTTTACACCTGCAGCTTCTGTTTCCTAGCTGCAGCGCAGTCTTCCAAATTCCTTCCTTCACAGAGCGTTGTCTTTATTTTCCGCTTTCATTTTCCGCTGTCACTACAAAACGTCACACAAAAATGCAACTTCATGTAGAGGCTTCGGAGCAGTTTGCCTGATCTCAGTAAACTCTGTATTATCCTGCATCGGTGCAGTACTGTTGCACAGATGCAAGTAAATCTGAAAGTGTGCCCTATTTCACAATTGCCTTGTGCACCCACACTGGCACTTTCAGAAAGTTACGGAATACTTAATGATAATAAAGTTAATTCTAGTCTGGCTTTTCCTTGAGTTAGGAGCTGAGTCTCAAGAGCAGGTACTGCAGTTACCTCCAAAGTCCTGTGCCTTGGCCAAATGTCTCCCATTAAGCTTATTGTAGGCATTACAATACCATCCTTAAATAGAAGGGTCCACACGCCTGCCGGCTTGGTTATTAAAGATCCAAGATAAAGGAGGGCTGCTTCTTGGTAACAAAGCTTTCCCCTTTTGCTCATCTAGATTAGAGATCTTGTTAACCAAGGCCCTTTGTTACTGTATTACTGGCATGGCAGGTAAAAGGAATCAGCCAGAACCTGAGTAGAGTCAGAATTTTTGGTTCTCCCTCTCCGAAGGCTCACCTGCCCTGGTTGAACACTGCGAGAATAGGATGCCAGACTAGATGGGTCTTTGGCCTGACCCAGCAAGCTCTTCTGATTTTTTTAGGTAATACTTATGAATACCAGTTGCTGGAAGCCACAGGAAAGCAGAGTGCTTGTGGACTTCCCCATTGGGGCATCTGGTTGGCCACTGTGACAACAGGATGCTGGACTAGATGTATCCTTGGCCTGATCCAGCCTCTTCTGTCCTGTCATTTTCATTCTCCCTAGGTGGATGGTGCAATAATAATTCATGAAGATTTGCAAGTGCACTGTTGAACTCTGGCTCCTGTGGCTCATCCTGGTTCTAATCCCACCTCCGAAATGGCAGTCCTTGTTTTTGAAAGGGCATTGCTTTCCTCCTCTGCCCACCCCTCCAGCCACACACTTCCTGAGAGCAGGATCTTTAACGAAGGCAGGGGCCCCAAATGCCAAGCGCTTGCTGTGATGCTAAGTTATTCAAAGCCCTGCTGCCTTTTCCACCCTTGGGTGCCTGCGTCCGGGAAGGATTGTTCAGCAAGCCGCCATCCTGCAGGCAAGGGCTGGCAATTTCCCTCCGCCCCAGGCCTTGTATGAGAGAAACCTGAGAGCCAAGATGCCCCGTCGAGTTGGCAGATCGACTTGGAGGGCGGGAGCAGCTGGCATCCCATGAATATTACATGCCCTTCCCTGCCCTGGCGCAGAGGGACCATGAATATTTCAAGTGCCTCTGTTTATTAGTTTTGACGGATCGAAGAATGTTTGGGAGAGTGTCTGGTTACGCTCGCCTAATAAGGGTTGATATATTATTAATTTCTCCTGGGGCCTGCAAAGTCAGGCGGGGAGCTGGAAGTTCGTCAGGACCACCAAAACCTTTTAAAAAAAGTTGATAAACTAAAAACCAGATTAAAACACATATCAACAGCCTACTTGTCTGGGGAGATGCTGAATTGTACAGGCAACACTATGCAATTGTAGGCTCCTAGGTAAAAGGTAAAGGGACCCCTGACCATTAGGTCCAGTTGTGGCCGACTCTGGGGTTGCAGCGCTCATCTCGCTTTACTGGCAGAGGGAGCCGGCGTACAGCTTCCGGGTCATGTGGCCAGCACGACTAAGCCGCTTCTGGTGAACCAGAGCAGCGCACGGAAACACCGTTTACCTTCCCACCGGAGCGGTACCTATTTATCTACTTGCACTTTGACGTGCTTTCAAACTGCTAGGTTGGCAGGAGCAGGGACCAAGCAAAGGGAGCTCACCCCGTCGCGGGGATTCGAACCGCCAACCTTCTGATCGGCAAGCCTTAGGCTCTGTGGTTAGGCTCCTAGGAGATGCTCCCAAAGACATCAAGCTATCTTCCACTGTGTCTGGCCACTGGTCCATCTAGCCCAGTGTTGTCGACATAGACTAGCAGTGGCTTTCCTGGGTTCCAGGCAGGGAATGTTCCCACTGAGTCATGGCACTTCCTGGAGCAAGGGCACACCTCAACCCCCAAAGAAAGCAGGACTTAATTTGTGCAGAGCCTTCGAAGTGCATGCTGGGTTTTGGAAAACGGTAAAGCAAGAGATGCAATTCTGATCAAAGATTAGAAATCCTTGCCGGAGAGCTTAATTTAAACCCCACAAATGAAAACAAAATCCAAATGAGGGAAATGGATGGGGTTAAGGGAAGCAATTTCCCACTGATGAATTTCAATGGCTGAATCAGCCACCGTCAACCCTGGGTGTGTTACAGGCATGGTGTCGGATGAGCTCAAATGCTTGCGTTTCTGCTCCCACGGAAAAGAACTAGTTGCATAAAAGAGTTATGTTTCTTCCTGAGACTATAGAAAGGAATGAGGTACCATATTTTCTGTGCATAAGACGTCCCCTATTTTTTTAACCCAAAATTAAGAAATTAAGTTATTTAGCTTTGGGGGTGGGTGGGAGATGTCACTTCCACCAATCGCTTGCTCGCCACTGCGCATTGCTTGAGAGGCAGCCACTCAGAACACCTCTTTGCTGTCCTACCTCAGCCCTTAGATGGGAAGAGGCCTGTTCTAGTCCATATAGTGATTGCAACCAGATGGGGAATTCAGCACCACAAACAGCTCCACATGGCACTACAGCTAGAGAGACCTTTGAATGTTGATACACCACCAGACAAACTTTTCGTTTAGGAGATTTTAACAGGGCCACAGCTTACTCTGGTTGGCCAGCTTCATCTCTGCTGCAAGAAACCCAGTTGTTAAAAGTTTTGCCAACCATTGGCTCCCAACAGAATCGGGGAGACCATGGCTCTGTTGTGATGTCCAGGCTAGAGCCTTAAAACTCTTAAGGATGGCAACACAATTCCCCCAGGGTGGAAAGGTGGTGACAAGGTGAGCTCCCTGTGCACTGCACATTCTGGGGAAATGAGGTCATCGAGGGTTGGAAATGGCTCCGTCATCTCAGTGTCAGAGGCAGGAGGGTGTGATTGGCAGAGAGTGGACTGAAGTTAGTGGGGCAGTGCTCAGTTCACCCTAATGGTGCCAGTCTCTACTGTGCTCAAGTATGACCTTGTCTAGACCCGCGTCTTACAATGTTGGGGCCCCTCGGCCACCTTAGCCAATGGTCAGGAATGAGGCACACTGTCGTTCAGCAGCCTCTAGAGGGAGCTAGATTGATCACCTCTGTTCTAGATGCTACATTTGCCTGGGGGATCCCCATGGCAAATATTACACAGAAACACACTCATTGGTTGGACTACTTGAAGTAAGGTGCTGGGCAAATCCTGCCTTCTTGCTTCTTTCTGTATCTACATATAATCAAAAGCTAAAGGTTTTGCTTTTTTGTTTTCTTCTTCCTCGACTTTTGATCAACCTAGGGCCTTCCAGAGATTGCTGAACTACAGCGTCCATTGGTCACCAGCCAGGGCTCCTCCCTCCTCCTTTTGAACAACCCCCACTTCCACGCAAACCAGTTTGAAGCCACCACCCACTCCTCTTATTCACACCCTTTCATGCCCCTGCCTTCATCTTCAACTCTTTGCTGATGTCATGCAAATCCAGGATTGTTAATGAAGCACTACAGTTCCTCCAATGTGGGTTGTATGATGGTAGACCGACACACACACATATGGGGAGATAGATAGATAGATAGATAGATAGATAGATAGATAGATAGATAGATATAGATTGATCTGGTTCCTGTCTTTCCTTTGCTCCAGACCAGCTAGTCTTTGAATCCATGGAATATTTTCCCCTGCCACTGCTTGCCCCAGAGATCCAAAGAGCAGCTGTTCCTTTTCACAACTGCCTCACCTATGAGCCTGCAGGATCACCATCCCTTCTTCTTTCAGGAGCATGGAGGTCTTTGTGGATTGGGTTTTTTTGTGTGTGTTTTTAAGAGTTTCCCCAAATTGAATTGAGTGCTGCAATCAGGAGCTGAAGTAAATCTGGATTACGTTGGCTATATGGATTAAGGAGCTTGCAAGCAGAAGGGAGGAAACGCCAGGCGTTTGGTGATCACTGAATCTTATATAAAATGGTTAATGAATCTGTGCTGGAAGAAGGTGGTGTGGGCTTAGGAGAGATCAGAGATGCTGAGATGGCCTCTCTGACCCTAGAATCACCTGGCTAGTTTGGCGTGCCAGACTAGGACTTGGGAGACCAGGGTTCAAATCCCCACTCAGCCACAGATGTCTCACCAGATGACTTTGGGCCAATCACAGCCTCTCAACTTAACCTACCTCACAGGGTCATTGTGATGATTAAATGACAATGGGGAGAACCACATACCATATTTTTTGCTCCATAAGACACACTTTTTTCTTCCTAAAAAGTAAGGGGAAATGTCTGTGCATCTTATGAAGTGAATGCTGCACGGAGGAGGGATGTGTAAGCGGCTCCTGTCTGCTTTGCTGCTTTAAAGCAAGCCACAGAGGGGGGGACGGATGGGAACCATGGCTCCCCTTCCTTCCCTCCTCCGTGGCTCGCTTTAAAGCAGCAAAGTGGACAGGAACCGCCCGCTTTGCTGCTTTAAATAGTTTAGTACAACATTTGATTCAGAATATTTTTTTGTGTGTTTTCCTCCTCTAAAAACTAGGTGCGTCTTATGGAGCGAAAAATACGGTATATGCCACCTTGAGCTCCTTCGAGGGAAAGGTGGGGTGTGAATGCAATGAATGAAATGAAAAACATGCAGCATTGACTAACTTTTTCAGGACCGAAAAGCCTGGGTGAAACCTTGGGGGTGTTGGTGTTGGTGTTGGTGTTGGGGAGAATTCCATAAAGACAAGGAGAAAAACAGAAGGGGCAGGTTCTTCAAATGCCTCCTTCCCTCGCCCCCCCCTCCTGCCCCGTCATTCCTTCTCAGAGAAGAGCCAAGGCACCAGAATAAACTCTCTGTGTCAGCTCATGCCCCGGAGGCAGAACGGGGCAGGAGCAACTTGCCGTGTGCTAATTCATCCTTGTGTGGGCGTTGCGCATGGCAGGCGCAGAGCGCTGCTTAACAGCGCAGAGAAATGTCC
This sequence comes from Podarcis cretensis, assembly GCF_951804945.1. Classification (NCBI taxonomy): domain Eukaryota; kingdom Metazoa; phylum Chordata; class Lepidosauria; order Squamata; family Lacertidae; genus Podarcis; species Podarcis cretensis. The sequence continues at coordinate 66,426,140 of NC_137177.1, forward strand.
CTCTGCAGCAGAGATCCCAATGCACAGAGGCTCGTTTTGCTAAGCAAGGCGATCTTTACCCCTTGCTTCTCCCTTGATGCCTTTGCCTTCGACAATGCCCCCCCCCCACCGCGGCTCTGTGCCTTCTCCAGAATGCTAGATGGGTTCCTCCTGCTGCGCCCAGCAGCGACAAAGCACGTCCATGTTTGGGCATCCCACAATAATAACGGGCTCCCTCTCGAAGAGGAGCCAAAGGCCAGGGGTCAGCAAACTTTTTCAGCAGGGGGCCAGTCCACTGTCCCTCAGAGCTTGTGGGGGGCTGGACTATATATTTTTTTGGGTGGGGGATGAACGAATTCCTATGCCCCACAAATAACCCAGAGATGCATTTTAAATAAAAGCACACATTCTACTCATGTAAAAACACCAGGCAGGCCCCACACATAAACCAGAGATGCATTTTAAATAAAAGGACACATTATACTCATGTAAAAACACGCTAATTCCCAGACTGCCCGCGGGCCGGATTGAGAAGGCCTTAGTTTGCCTACCTATGGTGCAGACCTTTCTGTGACAAAAAGAGGGGGGAGGCAGTGCCTTGTTTTTTGGGGGTGCCATTAGGGCAGAGGCATAGTTTCAGCACCATGTTGGCAACTCCCTGGTCCAGCCCAAGCCTTGCATGGGAGAGGTACCAGGATTTGTCTCTTGCTAGTCAGGCTGGTGGCTCACTGGAGACTAAGGAAGGCTGTTTCCAGAGTTGACAGTCCTTGGTAGGTGGAACATTCCTCTTGAGTTGACACCAAACAGATTTCATTTATTGATGCCGTGGGACTCCAGGTTATGCCACAGGCATAAGAACATTGGAAGGATCAGGCCTATGGCACATCTAGTCTAGCATCCTGCTTTCACAGTGACCAACCAGATGCCCCAATGGGAAACCTGCAAGGAGGACACAAGCACAAAAGCACTCTCTCCTCTCATGGCTTCCAGCAACTGGCATTCAGAAACATTACTGCCTCCAGCCATGGAGGCAGAGCACAGCCATCATTGCTAGTAGCCATTGATATCATTATCCTCCTCTATAAATTTGTCCAATCCCCTTTAAAGGCATCTAAGTCGGTAGCCGCATTGCCTCCTGCAGGAGCCAGTTCCATAGTTGATAACTATGAAACGGATTGTGTCCAGTGTTGCTCCTATGCAGAGTAGAACCATTGAGATTAACGGTTGTGATCCACATTGGCCCATTAATTTCATTGGGTCTACTCTGAGTAACGCTTCTTTGAGTACAAATCCATGAGCTGTATTCAACTAACCTTTGCTCAGAGTAGACCCATTGAAATGAATGGACCCGAGCTAATCATGCCCATTAATTTTAATGTGTCTAAACTGAGTAAAAGTTAGTGGACTTCGACCCAACATCACCACTTTGGATATTTCTTGTAAAAGATTTCCCTGCGTGCAGAATGCCCCAGATTCTACTCCCAGGATCTTCAGGTAGGGCCGGGGAAAATGGGTTTGAAAACCTGGAGAAGGTTTGTCAGTGCAGACCAGGGACAAGAAACATGCGGCCTTCCAGGTGTTGCTGGACCACAGCCCATCACCACCCCTTGCCATTGGCTGGGGCTGATGGGAAATGAAGTCCCAGCTGCACCTGAAGGTCTGCAGGTTCCCCTGACCTGGTAAAGACCATCCTCTGCTAGGTGGGTCAGTGGAACCTTTCCCACTCACAAGTGATCTCCAGCTTTTAGATTAGTTGTGCCTGAGTTTTGTGTCCTTTTCCTCCCTCTGAATCCTTTTTTTCTTTTTGTGCTGAATCTTTTAAATTATAAGCCTTAGGGCACAGGCTGTCTTCCTCTTCAGAGCCATTTGAGTGCCTTTTTCTTACTGAACCGTGGGATTAAAAAAAAATGTGCTTTAAATAAATGTGTAGAAGCCAGCAGACTGCTGCTGAGCAGGGCAGAGTCAGCAAATAAAAGCCCCCCACCCCACCGTCCTTCACCCAATCCAAAAGGAGTGTGCCTAAGAGGCAACCAGATCATCCTGCCCTGTTGTAGCTGGGGGAGTGGGGAGGGGCAGGGCAAGCAGGCCATTTTTCAAGAAACAAATACTTTAAGGTGTGGGCAGAAAGCAGCCTGTGATAGGGGAAGGGATGCAGCTCCTGAAAGCATCTGCTCTGCGTGCAGAAGATTCAGTCCCAGCCATCTCCAACCTGAGCTGGGTCTGTCCGTTGTTTGGAACCCTGGAGAGCTGCTGCCAGCCCGTGCAGACACAGCTGAGCTGCGTGCACCAGTTGGTTTGACTCAGAACAAGGCAGCTCCTCTGTCCTGCTTCGAAGCCCTAACAGATGGTTCGCACTGGATTCTCCCTGGGGCTGGTGGAATATTCGAACTCTCTTCCTTTCCCCTTTCTTGGGATCCTGCAGGAAGGAGACTGCTTGGGAAAGGATGGGATCTCCCTTGGCTTTGTGGCTAAATTTAGTTTCCCGTCATCATCCCTCTGCAAGCCTGGGGGGGGGGAGAGCGGGGGGGGAGGCAAGGGAGCAGATGGGAGGGTTGGCTGCGGGTCTGGGGTGTCTGGGAGGGTGGGGGAGGCTTTCACCATCAGACGGCAGCAGCCGGAGCTGTGAGGAAGCCGTAGCAGCAGCAGCAGCAGCCACCATGCCTGGCCAAGACACTGGAACACTGACTCCAGATTAAAAGACTTCTTTGTCCCTTTGTTGTCCACCAATTGCCAAACTCGGCTCTCTTGATGCGCTTCGCCGGCTGCTCAGCAGACTCCAGAGTCTCAGCCGGAGCGGAGGAACCACAGCAGTCTTTGGGGCTCCCAAAATCCAGCACCGCACCTGGTGAGTGAATGAACTGGCTCAGGGATCTGAGCGAAGGCAGGCAAGACTCCTCCCTATCATCCTCCTCACCATCAGTTCAGTGTCCTTCCCCCTGCTACCTCCCTCCATTCTGAATCAGGATGATTCTCATGAGAGATTTGCTCCTCCTGGATTCATCTGAGTCTCAGTGACGCAGCTCCTTAGTCCCCCCTGAGAGTCACCGAGGGGGAATCACCCTCCAAGGAGATGACGGCTGCGGCTCCCAAATTAAACTGAAATCCAGCGCCGGGGATCCCTCACCCACGGAAGCACCCTAGGGAGATGTCCAAAGTCGCCACACTGCCAGACTGAGGAACTGGGTCAGAAGGAGAAGGGGGATGGCTGCTATTTGGAAGGGCAGTCAGCCTGGACCCCTTGTTTTTTGCCACTCCTGGATGGGGTAACGGGCCCGTTGGGGTTATTTTTCTGGGTTTTTTTTGTTCCGGGAGAGCATCCTTGCAGCTGCGTCAGGAGAATCCAGGTCTTGGGGAGAAGGTTTCTTTGGGAGACTTTTCTCCTCCTTTGACATATCCCGGAGAACAGGTGACACAGCGTCAGAGGAGACCAGGGCAACCTCTAGGTCGGGGCGGCGACACCAGAAGCAGGCAGGATGCAAGTGTCCTTCGTCTGCTCGGACCACAACATCAAGAACCGGAGCGCGGAGGACCGGCTCAACCGGCAGAATGCCAACAGCCCCAGCACGCGGGGTCGGTTCCGGGCAGTGGCGATGGTGGCCCGGAGCTTGGGGCACCTCTCCGCGCAGAACGCCCCGTCCTCCAGCGACTCCAGTGTGAAGCAGACTGGCATGAAATACAGGTATGGGGAGGGTGGGAGAAGCACCGTACATCCGGGAAGAGTTTGGGGACCGGTCGCTGTGCAGGGAGCAGGACCCAAATTCTGAAGTCTCCCAGAGCCAAACTCTTGGGTCATTGCTCCATCCAACTCTGAATTGCTTGTACTGACCAACAATGCTCTCCAAGGGTTTTTCCAGCAAGGAATCTTTCCCAGCTTTACCTGGGGAGGCCATTGGGTTGTGCCTGCACAGCAAATGCTCTACCTCTGAGCTGCAGCCATTTCCCTACAAATAGTAGGGTCCAATCCTCATGGTTCTGAATGAAGTGCTGAATTAAATATCCAGCACAATATTGCCTGCACTGACTCGCAGCAGCTCTCCGGGGTTTCAAGCAGGGAGACTCTCCCAGCCTTACCTGGATATGCCACTGGGGATTGAACCTGAGACCTTCGGTCTGCAAGACAGATGCTCTACCACTCAGCTACAATAGCAGTTCCCCAAAGCGCACACTTTGAAAAGCAGGCTTACAACTGGCCAGCCATTGTCTGGATATGACAAAAGAAGCAGGTTGGATCCTTTCTTCCCTATACATGTGCTGGTTTCCCCCTGAAAATTGCATATATTTTTTCAGGTGCCGGCTTCAGCGGCAAAGAGCAGCTTTTGGTGGGGATGTTCTGGGGGGAAAGGGTTAAAACGAAGCCTATTAGCCATTGGAACATTGGAAGCTGCCTTCTGCCGAGTGAGACCATGGGTCCATCTAGCTCAGTGCTGTCTGCACAGGCTGGCAGCACCTTTCCAGGGTTTCAGGATCTCAGTCCTAACTGGAGATGCCAGGGATTGAATCTGCATGCTCTGCCACTGAGCTTACCCGCCTTCTGCAAATCTACCGAGGCCAGTGCTGTCCACATTGACTAGCAGGGTTTCAGAGAAGTGTCTTTCCCAGCCCTGCTTGGAGATGCCATTGGGGATTTAACCTGGGGCCTTCTGCATGCAGAGCAGGTGCTCTGCTACTAGGATACAGCTCAGCATGTTGGTAATGACTGGTGAAAACACAAGCCTGAGCAGGGTCCAGCTCTTATGAGTTTCCAGCGGTGGGGGTTGTAGGAGAACCCTACAAATCTCTTTGTCCCACCTCAAGAAAGGAGAAGCTGGGGAGAAGCACAAAGCAGGATGGATGGATGGATGGATGGATGGATGGATGGATGGATGGATGGATGGATAAATGGATAGGATAGATCCATTCTGCAGAATTTAACTTTGGTTGCAGAATTTAATTTTGGTTGCAGAATTTAACTTTAATTTATTTGTGGGCTCCTTCCCCACCCATCCCTTTCCTTGCCTTCTGTTGCCTCTGGATAGGCAGTGATCTGGACAGAAGTATAGTTGAAGCAGCCTGGAACTGCATTAGGGTTTTTGTTTGTTTGTTTTTGCTGCTACTGAATCACATTTAATGAGTAGAGAGCAGGTGATAGGCTGCCCACTCTGCTCCTTACCTAATCTGCTCCAATCAGCTGAGAGTGGAAATGTTCTTGCATCTTTCTCTTTGAGTTCATGCAGAAGTCAGGGAGAGAGCGTGAGGCAGGCAAGGATTTCTACAACAGCAAAAGAGAACGTTGAAGAAATACTATGGGTACAAAAAAAAATCACAGGCGAAAACTTCACTTGAAAGGGAAATATTTAAACTGCTGAACCTCAGCCCCTGGGATGCAGGTGGCGCTGTGGGTTAAACCACAGAGCCTAGGGCTTGCCGATCAGAAGGTCAGTGGTTCGAATCCCCGTGACGGGGTGAGCTCCTGTTGCTCGGTCCCTGCTCCTGCCAACCTAGCAGTTCGAAAGCACGTCAAAGTGCAAGTAGCTAAATAGGTACCGCTCCAGCGGGAAGGTAAACGGCGTTTCCATGCGCTGCTTTGGTTCGCCAGAGGCGGCTTAGTCATGCTGGCCACATGACTGTACGCCGGCTCCCTCGGCCAATAAAGCGAGATGAGCGCCGCAACCCCAGAGTCGGTCACGACTGGACCTAATGGTCAGGGGTCCCTTTACCTTTACCTTTAAACAAAAGACACGTGCATGAAATCTGCTGCCCTCCTTTGCTTAACCTCTGTTGCTTTAATTTTCACCACCTTCACTACCCTGGCTCTGATACCCAAACTAAGCAGGTTTGGAGGGGGCAGGGGAAATTTCACGCAGTTGGGGAGGTAAGGTTTTGCTCCAGCTACCCCCTGCCCCCCACCCCAGCAACATGCGCCATTTAGCAATTCGTGTAAAAACCCACAAACCCACCGGCTCTTTGCAAGCAAACCAGCAAGTTTGTGTTTAACGTTTGGTCCTTTGCACACGCAGAATTCCGTAGCAGCAGCAGCCAGAATGGTTTTTACATAGTTCTGTAAGAAAAAGGATCCTCCTTTGTGAATGGGGGTAGCCAGTGCAACGTCAGGAAACAGTTTTTGCATTAGCCTTATAAGGGCAGGTCCACACCATGCATTTCAAACACACTCAATGCACATTGAAAGCACATAACTTCCCCCAAGCAATTCTGGGAGCTATAGTTTATTAAGGGCGCTGGGAACTGTAGCTCTGGGAGGAGGCGACTACAGTCCCCAGGATTCCTTGGGGGAAGCTATGCATTTTAAATGTGCATTGGATGTCCTCTAAATGTATGCTGCAGAGCTGTCCTTACAAGCCAGAAATCCTTCTCTCTGTAAGTTTCAGCTGCTCAGCCTGTCTGATGACAGTAAAAGAGGCTCCATTGCACTATTTGCCATTGTTTTAGATGTGCCGCAGCCTTGACCAAAGAGTCTTTTTCATAGCCAAAGACCCTGACATTCCCTCTTACGGACTTTCCATTCCCATCATGTTTTCCCATGCCAATATTAACTGCCATCACACTATGGGTGGCTAATATTTCTCAGTGATTAACCCTGGGCATGGCACTCTTGAAATCAGTACCTGTGAGGGTGGGGTGCATGATTGCTTTGGAATGCTTTTTGGTGCTTTAAATGGTTTTGGATGCTCTAAATGGCTTTAGAATATTTTAGGTGGTTTTTAAATGTTTTAAATGCAGCACACGTCTGTTTTAAATTGCATCGTTCCAACGCCGGCCGCGTTAATAAAATAAAATGGCCTTCGTAAGGAGATAGTTCTGTGGTCCATTTAGCAACATTGCTGTGGGCTTCAAGGCGCTCTGTCTCCTTGAATCACCCGTTTCCTTGAGCGGTTCACTGGCTGTTGTTAATCCGCCTGTTAATTGATAGATATCTTTTGAAGGGGTGGGAGCTCTGGAAGGGAGGGCTGTAGCTTAGTGCTAGAGAGCCTGCCTTGCATGCAGAAGGTCTCAGGTTCAATCCCCATTATCTCCAAGTTGGGCTGGGAGAGTATCCCTGTCTGAGCCCCTGGAGAGCCGCTGCCAGCCAGTGTAAACAATATGCTGATTTAGATTGACCAAGGCTCTGACTCAGTATATAAGGCAACTTACTAGGTTCCTAAAGGCAGGGAGGAAGGAAGGAAGGGTGGAGAGTCTTTGCAGGCCTTCAAGATACAACGTCTTCAGCCGCAAGACCTCCCGCTCAAGCCTTCAGCCACTGATCTCGGGGAACCCTACCTAGATATCATAACCTTCAGGGTGTGTTTTTTTACCCATGGCCGCCTGCTCCTAGTGACTTGCCCACTGTAATTGACACCACGAGGACTTTCTCATAGGACATATTTGCACCCTGCATTTAAAGGACTATGATAGTACCTTTTTATTTTATTTTTACAAGGCTTATGCACAAAGCTTGATTGCAAAACAACCCCGAAAGCGGCTTTACAAAGAGAACAATGCAATGAAATTATCAGTAGAAACAACTCTTTACAATATTCAAAAAATAAAATCGGCAATATACTAAAATCGGATTGAAACATACATCAAGGTTCCACCGGTTTGTCTAAAGAAAAATGTTGTCTAAAGAAAAATGCTTGTGGGATGTGTCTAAAACAGTTCAGGGAAGGCACTTTCCTGGTGTCAATAGGCAGGGAGTTCCAAGATATGTGTGCTGCCACAGTAAAAGGTTGATTCCTTACAAATGCGGAAAGGATATCAGGTGGTACCTGTGATGTTGCCAACTCTGCATGCATGGGGCAAGGCGATTTCATAGATAAACTTGATGCGCTTCAGCCTGTTTCCTTCTTGGAGCATGGATGAGGGACATTAAAAGCCTGTGTGTTTCTTTTTCCCAAGGGGGAGGGAAAGGGGGGGGTGGGGAACCTTTTTGAGGGGCAGAGGGTCTGCTTGGGGTCGCTGCAGCTTGTTGGGGAGGTAGCTGAGGAATGGGGAATGGGGTGAAGTGTCTGGTGAAGTGTCTAGTGGTGGTATATGGGTGAAGTGTCTGGTGGTGGTATATTGTCATCCTCGCTCGTTTATTTGCAGTCAACTGAACATTTAAACAATTAATAACAATTTTCTGCCAATAGACGCATAGGCCTCTGAGAACACATTTGTGGAATGGGACTTTTGTTTAAAAAGGTGAAATGACTTAAAAGTTAAATGTAATAAAATAGACGTTCGGTGCCACTGTGGGTGGGAAGACAGGTTGCAAAAACAAATGCAAAATTCAGCTGCGTATGAATCACGGTTTATAAGCGATATATGCTGCAATTTTTTTAAAAAGCACAATTTTTAAAAATCAACAATCAATAATATATTTTTTTTAAATGCACATTAATGCAAATGAAAAACACAGTATGAAAATGCGTCATGGTATATGTATACGCTGTGTAAGATGGAGCTCGTTCTTGCTGCTCCAGAGGGCAGGACCCAAAGAATTGGATTCAAATGACAGGAAAGGAGATTCCGACTAAACATTAGGAAGAACTTTCAGGTGGTAAGAAAGGTTTGGCAGTAGAACAGAAGAAGGCAGCAGACTTTCCTTCACTGGAAGTCTCAAACAGAGGCTGGGTGGCCATCTGTCAGGGATCCTTTCACTGTGATTCCTGCATTGCAGGGGGTTAGACTAGATGACACTTGGGTGCCCATTCCAACTCTGCAATTCCATTATGCGATTCTATACCAGCTGATATACTACTTAGCATCGTTATTCTGTGTTTTTCAGTTGCGCTAATGTGCGTTTCTACTAATTGTTTCAATCTGTTGATCTGCAAATAAGATGATGATGATGGAGATGAGGTCATAAGGGGGGAACACCCGGTGTGCACAGGGGAAGGGGACTAGAGCTCTGAGCAAAATTTTGAGGGTGTGGGAAATGGCCTGGCCATGTCGCCTTACAAATAAGAAATTTCTGGATCATCCAGGAACCAAACTTCCTCTTCCTCGCCCCCCCCCCCCACACACACCCTGCCCCAGGCTGATGGCTGGCCCTTTCATGTGGAAGGTCAGAAAATGCTGAGAGGTGTTGGAGCCGCCACAAAATATTTAGTCTGCGGCTTGCAAAAAGTGACAGACAGCTCAAAGCAATGCATCACACGAAAACATGCACAGAATCTCCCCAAGGGCCCGTCCTGGGTGTTCCTCTGCCAATCAAGCTCTGATGGCAGCATTTGAACCTGAGAGAACCCCGTGAAAATCGTTTGTGTAGGATTATTCATATATGTAGCCTTGTAGGATTTATTCCCTAAACGCCAAATATTATGCATATTATCTTGGCAATCTTCACAGCAACCCTGTATGCTATGTTGGAGTTACCATCACCATATTACCTTGCTGGGTGTGTGTGGAATGCACTGAATGTTATTACAGTATTACCCATTACTGCATTTGTATCCCACCATTTTCTCCAAGAAGCTCGAGGTGGCATGTGTGGCTCTTCCACTCCTCGTTTAATCCCCATAACAACCCTGTGAGGTAGGACAAGTCCAGGGAGCTTCATGGCCAAGTGTGGATTTGAACCCTGGTCTCCCAGGTCCCAGGTCAACCCTCTAACCCATGGGGAGGTAAACTAAGGCCTGGGGGCCGGATCTGGCCCAATCACCTTCTAAATCTGGCCCACAGACGGTCTGGGAATCCGCATGTTTTTACATGAGTAGAATGTGTCATTTTATTTAAAATGCATCTCTGGGTTATTTGTGGGCAATAGGAATTCATTCATTCCCCCCCCCCAAAAAAAAATAATACGGTCTGGTACCCCAGAAGGTCTGAGGGACAGTGGACCTGCCCCCTGCTGAAAAAGGTTGCTGACCCCTGCTCTAACCACTACACCACACTGGCTTCCCCAGTTGATGCCTCAAGGTGAACTTGATGTGATGTCAGGAGATCTCTGATTCCCCTGGGAAAGAGTCCAGTTTGGCAAACCCTGCCGTTGCCTTTTCTCAATAATTATTTTGCAAACCAAGAACAGACCAGGGAAGATCCAAGCCCAGGACTCCTGATGTCAGTTCTCTAGTTCCACCAGGGATAGGGTCTAACCCAGCTGGAGAAGGAGGTTTCCCTGTGTCTGATTCTGCATGATTATGAAAGCACCAAATGGTATATCCCCCCCCCCCCGCCTCCTCCTCTCTCCTTCCCTTCCCTTCCCTCGTGTATCTTTTGAGGGAAACACAAAATGCTGATCGGAACTGAAACGACATCTGCTCTCTGTAAGCATCGGTGCGAAGATGCCAATGGCCAGTGTCTATTTCCGACATTTCCATCTGCCTATTAAAAGGTGGTGTTGTTGTTTTTTCCAGAAACCTTGGGAAGTCAGGACTCCGAGTTTCCTGCCTCGGGTTAGGTAAGTGGAATTCTTGGGGTTTTCCTTTTAATTCAGCTTGCGGGGGGGGGGGGGAGATTCAGTTTGGTGCATACGCTACAAATTCGCTCTGTGGAAGATGCCGTGCAATGCAGCTGTCCAGAGAGGAATTGATTGGCAGAAGGCATCCACATCTGTTTGCATTGCTTTCCCACTTTCAACAGCCATGGCTTCCCCCACAAGAATCCTAGGAGCTGTAGTTTGCTTGGGGTGCTGAGAGTTGTTTGCAGACCCCTGTCTCCCCGCCCCCCCCCCCCCGGGCTGAATCATTCTTTCCTGATGGATTTCATTCCTGACTTGGGATGGTGATGGCCTCCACAGCTGCTCTTGCATAGTCTGTTGTGTTAAGCTGGCCCTGCTCCTGGGAAGCAGTTGTTAAGGTTAAGGGCTAAGGCTTGTTCCATCATGACAATTGTTCTGAGCTTCCATTGCTGCAGGAAGTGGAATTAAAACTGTCCCGGAGTTTTAACTCCACGAAGGGTCTTCTTGCAACTCCTCCATACCTATTCCCTGTCTTGTGTGCAGCTCAGCAATTCCTTTCCTGTTTCATTCAAGCTCATTCTGCGGTGATCCTCTTGGTATTAAAAATAAACAGGTTGGAAATCAGACCAGCCAATCGAGGCAGCCGGTCAGTCAGTCAGTCAGTCAGTCAGGGAGCACCTAGAAAAGGATGTTGCGATTACTAAGACCCAGCATGGGTTTCTCAAAAATAAGTCTCATTTCTTTTTTTGATGGAGTTACAAGCTTGGTGGATCAGGGGAATGCTATGGACGTAGTGTATCTTGGTTTCAGTAAGGCTTTTGACAAAGTCCCCCATGATATTATTGCGGGGAAGCTGGTAAAATGTGGGCTGGGTGAGGTCATTGTTTGGTGGATTTGTAGGTAGTTAGCTGACCAAATCCAGAGTGCTCAGTAATGATTCCTCATCATCCTGGAGGAATGTGACAAGTGGAGTGATGCAGTGTTCTGGCCTGGGCTTGGATAAAGGAACTGAGGGGATGTTCTTTAAATTTGCAGGTGATATCAAGCTGGGAGGGGCAGTTAATGTTGCAGAACAGAACTGGTATTCTGGACATTTAACAGCATGGAGAACCTAATCTGGGAGCCCCTTTTGCTTTTCCGGTTTGCCAGGAACAGTAAATCTGCACCTTGCACACACGGCAGACTTTTGACTTTTGCCCCACAAAGAGGCAGATCAGTCATTTCCCAAGTGGCATGCTTGGTGCATACAAATAAACTTTTTAAATCCCCAAATCCAAAGGCTCCTGTGAGCCCAGAGCATTCCTCCTTCAAGGATGGTGGATGGTGGCATGGTTGCTTCAGGGTTGCATAGTACCCAGTATGCCAATGGATGGCCAGTTTCTGGAAAGCCACACAGCAGCAGAGATAAGTTCTTGCCTTCTTCCTCTGCTTGCGAACTTCCCAGAGGTATCTGCTTGCCACTAGGGAAGACAGAACAGTGGACAAGATGCACATATCTTGAAACACATCCAGTACAGACAGCTGCCTTATACTCAGTCAAGCAATTGATGCATCTAGCTCAGTACTACCTGCACTGACTGGCAGCAACTCTCCAGGGTTTCGGACAGAGATCATTCCCAGTCCTACATGGAAATGCCATAGGAGGATTGAACCCAGAGCCTTCTGCATGCCAAGCAGGTGCCCTGCCACTGAGCTGTGACTCAGTAAATGGACTTTTTCCCCAGGAGTTCAGTTCCATCCTGCCTTTGTCCTTCCTCCATTCAGAGGGTTGGACTAGATGACCCTCAGGATCCCTCCCAACTCTGCATTTCTGTGATTCTCCCCAAATCCTTCTTTTCGTTTTTGAAAATCCTTTTGTCTGCCTCTCTCTCTTGCTCTCACTCTCTTTTGTAGGAACATGGGTGACATTTGGAGGACAGATTACGGATGAGGTAAGAATATGTCCCCTCCCTCATGTTTATTTAGTTTATTTATTTGATGGTCTGTTTATTTATTTGATGGTCTTTGATGGTCTGGGAGCTACCGACACCTCCTCCTCCCCCACCCCAAATCTATTCTCCTGAACTGAAGATGTGAACTGGGGTGGGAGGATCCCCTAAATTGGGGGAGGGAACTGGTGCCCCCCTCCAGAAGTTGTTGGACTCCAGCTCTCATTAACCCCAGGCAACAAGGATGATGGGACCTGGAGTCTAGCAACATCTGGAGGGTCTCAACTGAAGCCTTGACAGCAACTTTGTTGTTTCCCCCCCCCCTTAGAGCCAGCCTAAATTTGCATCTATATGCATAAATTAGCATATCTGAACTGTATGCAAATATGTGTCATTGGCCTGTGCCCTGAGTCCATTAAGAGCCTGCCGACATCCCTCTAACGTCAGCCTTTCTCAACCTGTGGGTCCAAGATGTTGTTGGACTATAACTCCCATCACCCCTAGCTAGCAAGCCGGAGCTCAGGGATGATGGGAGTTGTAGTCCAACAACATCTGGGGACCCACAGGTTGAGAACTGCTGCTCTTAGTGAAAACCTGGCCGTTCAGCAAAAGTAGCTTTACTTTTAGTTGTACCCTGAATTTCACACCTCCTCAATGTCCCGGTGCAGTCCGCAGCTCAAAAACAATACATCAGAACAGCGAGGCAGTGCTGGGTAGCGGTTAGAGTGCTGGACTAGGATCTGGGAAACTGGGACTCGAATCCATACTCAGCCGTGAAGTCCACTGGGGAACTTGGGGCCAGTCCCCATCTCTCAGCCCACCCTACCTCACAGGGTTGTTGTGAGGCTATAAGGTGGCAACGTACGCCGCCTTGAGGGAGGAAGATAAGTGTGGCAATAAATATGCACGCTTCGAGAGAGGGAATGCATTTCAAACTCTGCCTGCTGTGAGGAAATGCATTTTAAAATAACCATGTAAATGCAAGCTTTGATGTGGGTTTAAAAATCAGAATTGCAGATGAAGGCGGAAAGCGGATGGAATAGATTCACTGGTGAGAATGCGCAAAAGTGGCCGTGTTCTAGAAATAAACGGATGAGCGGCTGGGTGTGGGTGGGTGGAGGGGAGGCAAGAAAATCCCATCAGTCCTCACAGACACACACACACACACACACACACACACACAACCTCAGGACCTCATCTCTGCCTCTCTTTCAGATGGCGGAGCAGTTGATGACCTTGGCCTATGACAACGGCATCAATCTCTTTGACACGGCGGAAGTCTATGCTGCAGGGAAGTAGGTGCACCCACCCATTTCTAACACCTCCATCATGCTTTTCTGAGCACTTTCCCATATATTCTGTCTGTCATCCAACCCATGACCCTGCTAGGTAGGCTAGTCATCCACAACAGGTGGGAAGGGGACTGAGTACATTGGCTCCCAGTACGTTTCCAAGCACAATTCAAAGTGTTGGTGCTGACCTTTAAAGCCCTAAACGGCCTCGGTCCAGTATACCTGAAGGAGCGTCCCCACCCCCATCGTTCTACCCAGACACTGAGGTCCAGCACCGAGGGCCTTCTGGCTATTCCCTCACTGCAAGAAGCCAAGTTACAGGGAACCAAGCAGAGGGCCTTCTTGTTAGTGGCGCCCTACCTGTGGAACGCCCTCCCACCAGATGTCAAAGAGAACAACTACCAGACTTTTAGAAGACATCTGAAGGCAGCCCTGTTTAGGGAAGCTTTTAGTGTCTGATATATTGCAGTATTTTAATATTTTTTTGGAAGCCACCCAGAGTGGCTGGGGAAGCCCAGCTAGATGGGTGGGGTATAAATAATATATTATTATTATTATTATTATTATTATTATTATTATTAGAATAAGAGACAGCAGCCTATCTGAGGCCACCTGGTGAGTCCGCAGCCATTCCATCTTCAACCCCCAACCCCACACCAGAAAGCCATTGCAAGCATCCCCACTTCCACCTGTGACTCCTCAAAAGCAAGCAGTCCTTGCTGCTACTGTTTCTCAGCTTCCGGTGTGGTTGGATCAGTCAGTTTTGCAGAACACCAAGGAAGGCTGCCTATTTTTTCCCCCACCCATGAGTCCGTTTTACAGAGCTTCCTCCTTCTAATCACATGGCCAACTTAGAACAGGGATTCATGCAGAGACATTGTGGGGCAGCTCCTCTGAAAGCAGGTAACTTTATATGTTGGCACTCCAAAAATAAAACTTTGAAGGTCTAAGAGTAAAATGCATCCCCAATTTCAGTTCAGAAAGTCCAATAACTGAGGGAATACTAGCTTAAGCCTTGATTATTATTTTCTCCCCCTATGAGGGGTTGTGTCCTGGCACCAAAATACATTTTGGCTGCACTCACTGTAGCAAGCTTGACTTCATTTCTGTATGAGTCTAATGGTCACATTTTCTTTCTCTTTCTGTGTCTTGTAGGGCTGAAGTCGTGTTAGGGAATATCATTAAGAAAAAAGGATGGAGGTAACTGTTCTTCTTCAGACCACATCTCAACCCCATTTCATCTTGTGGTTATTCCTGTTGTCTCTGTATGCTTTAACATGCTTTAACCCGCCACTGTGTTCAAGAACCCATGTGGACTAGAAACTTTAAACAAAATTCATGTCATAATCAAAATGAGACATGTTTATTTCATGAAAGCTATTTGCTGCTTGACAGTAAAACGAAAGCAGGGAGCAGTATGTCACCACACTGTATTTCACAGTGCCATCTATCAACAGCCCCATGAACTGCAGAATGTGACAACAGCCTTAGGTTTTTATTTATATAGCAAGATACATAGGCCAAATCCCAGATCCTTACATTTTTGACCACCGAAACAATCACAACAGATACGTTTATACATTGTCTGCAGGATGGTGTGTGTGTGTGTGTGTGTGTTATTTATTTATTTATTTATTTATTTATTTATTTATTTATTGCATTTCTAACCCACCCTTCCTCTCAAAGGAGTCCAGGGTAGTGCTACTACACCTTTTCTCATCACAGTCTTGCTCAGGATACTTGACAGATAATTTGCCAAATGCGTCAGAAGACTGTCTTAATCCTTCTCAGATTTTACTTTGGGTGGAGGGGAACTTCAGGATGGTGGTGAATGCATTAAGGAGACTTACCTTTATCCATCACACATCCATTCTCTCCCCCCTTCCTCCACTCTCCTTGCAGACGTTCCAGCCTGGTGATAACAACCAAAATCTTCTGGGGAGGAAAGTACGTAAGCGTTTCAACCACCCTGCTTGTGTGCCATTTGAGTGAGGAAATTCAGGAATATCTGGCGGGCAGTGGAGGGCCAGGGGACTTTGACTGGTTTCAGAAAGGGGGACTGATCCTTAGAATTAGGGATTCACTTTTCAAGCATCATCCACCCACAGTTTCCTTTTGAGGAAAGGGAGTGTGCCTCTGAGCATGGAGAGAGTGCCATTCCCCCTTCCATCCTCCCTAACTGGTATACGATTTTTTGGGATGAAAGATCAGCATTTCTGGATAGCCTCAGAGGGCAGTTAGTTTCAGCTCCTCTCTTTCTAAATAGTCATCTTTGCATAGCACAAGTTAACGATTTCGGCTACATCAGTCTTCTAACTTCAGTCTTTCCTCCTTCTCCTACCCCAGAGCCGAGACGGAGAGAGGACTCTCAAGAAAGCACATTATAGAAGGTAAGATGAAGCCAAACTGCTGGGCACTTAACAATTAACCCAGTGGGTGTTCCCTGGAAGAGACCTCTTTCCCAAATCTAGCGCTCTCCAGATATTTGATTAATTTATTTATAAACATATTTATATGCTGATGTTCATAAAATAAAATAAAAAGCGTATCAGAGGAATTTACAGCACTTATATTTAAAATCATATAATAGAAACATCTAAAAAGCTAAAATCAGCTGTTACAGAACAGAAAGATGTACCGTATATACTCGAGTATAAGCCGACTTTTTCAGCACATTTTTTTTTATGCTGAAAAAGCCCCCCTTGGCTTATACTCGAGTGAGGGTCATTTTGGGCTGCTCCTTCTTCCTCCGCCGCTGCTGCCACCACCAGGTTTGTGGTGTGGTAAACCGGCTTATACTCGAGTCAATAAGTTTTCCCAATAAGTTTCAATAAGTTTTCCCAATTTTTTGTGGTAAAATTAGGCGCCTCGGCTTATATTCTGGTCGGCTTATACTCGAGTATATACAGTATTCTTAATTGCCTGCATATTTGCCTGATGCAATAGAAGAGTTTTCATCAGGCATTTCATAGGTTAAAACAGAAGGTGCTTGCTGAATCTCCAGTGGCAGGGAGTTCCACATGACTGATGACACTGAAGGATGTGTTTCTTGTTGTTGTTGAGTAAGCCCTGCCAATCCGGTTGACCAACAAAGCTCCTGCAGATGATCTCAGTGATGGAGCGGGGATACAAAGGTTCAGGCGGTCCTTGAGGTCCCCTGGGTGGAAGTTCTTCAGGGCTTTGTAGATGAATATAAGGACCTTGAATCTCGCTCTGTAGGAGACGGGCAGCCTTACAAGCAACCCAGGGGACACCACTGCCTGTCACCTTCCCAACAGAACTGTAGTCCATCCTCCTGTATTGCAGGGATCACCTTTTAGTGATCAGCCTCCTTATCAGTCTCCGTATTGCTCTTGTAGAACTCAGCAAGCAGGGAGAAGGATGGGTCCACAAACAGGATTAGTTGGCTCTGCCTCTACTTGGCTCTGGCGCCACCTGCTGTTGGGCTCCCTGGACTTCCACCCTACCAGTCCCAATGGGTGATGGCTACCACTATGAAGACGCAGGTGGCACTGTGGGTTAAACCACAGAGCCTACGACTTGCCGATCAGGAGGTCGGCGGTTCGAATCCCCGCGACAGGGTGAGCTCCCATTGCTCAGTCCCTGCTCCTGCCAACCTAACAGTTCGAAAGCATGTCAAAGTGCAAGTAGATAAATAGGTAAAGGAAGGTAAACGGTGTTTCCGTGCGCTGCTCTGGTTCGCCAGAAGTGGCTTAGTCATGCTGGACACATGACCCGGAAGCTGTACGCCGGCTCCCTCGGCCAATAAAGAGAGATGAGCGCTGCAACCCCAGAGTCGGCCACGACTGGACCTAATGGTCTGGGGTCCCTTTACCTTTACCTTTACCACTATGAAAATGTTAGTTTATAGGGCGAGATGCCCTTCTGGTGCTGGGACACTGCAGCTTCCATCAGCCCCAGCCAGCATGACCATGTGACATGGAGGCTGATGGGAGTTGTAGTCCAAAACACCTGGAGGGCCCCAGGTTGGGAAAGACTCCCCTGTGGTGTGTTTTGGTATTTCCACTTGGTGTTTGAGTTGCCCTTGTAGAGGTCAGCTAAGGATAGTGGAGAATTTCAGTTCAGTTCTATTCATGCTCTCCAAAACAATGCAAAAACTGAAACACACCTGACTTTTGAAAATCACACTGCTCCAAATGTTGTTCCTCTAGCCGGGTCATATCAACAGAAATGTATATCCCGGGGTAAATGCATATATTGGAGAAAATGCAAAAATGCACCCTACTAGGGAAAATCGCTTTGTAAAATGTGCCAGTGCGGTGTAACCGTTAGCGTGTCGGACTAGGACCTGGGAGAGACCAGGGTTCAAATCCCCACTCAGCCATGAAGTGCACTCAGCCTGACCTACCTCACAGGGTTGTTGTGGGGGCTAAATGAGGAGGGGAAGAACCAAGAATGCCACCTTGAGCTCCTTGGAGAAATATAAATGCATTAAATAAATAAATGTGCAAAATCTCATACAAAAATGTGGGGCTAGGGCTGCAGCTCAATAGTAGAGCAGACTCTTTGCATTCAGAAGGTCTGGGCTAAGACTTCCTGCCTGAAACCCTGGAGAGCTGCTGCCAGTCAGTGCAGACAATACTGGGCTAGGCTCAGCATACTGGCAGCATAAGGCAGCTGCTTGTGTCCCTAGCTGTTATAAAGCAACAAGAGTTCGTTTACACACCCCACCTGCCCAATTGGATATGCCATATCCCCCCCCTTGTTATTTTTAAGCAGAGACTGGCTGACCCCAGTGCCTTTTTTTTTTTTAATCGATACCCTCAATTACAAAACAAAGCACGCAGAGGCACCAGCAGTAGATATTTTGCACTGGAAGGCTTAAGCTTTGTGGAATCCAGATGCAATTAAAAATATTAAAATATTGTATAATGGGTGACGTTAATTCTTGCCCTAATTCTTTAATGAACGTTGGCCATTTGAAACAGGGTTGTCTGTCATTGATTGCTGGCTACGAATAGAGTTTACAGGGAAACATATGAGGGGCCAGAAAGTAGGGAGCTGGGGTTGTATCCCCCAGTTTGTATGGGGTGGCGGCGACCACCCTTGTTCTGCAAATGTGTGGGGACTGTGGTGCTTTCAATGGGGCCAACTCCAGAGGGTGGTGCATTCACCAAATCGCTGTCAATTTCTCTCTTTGTATGTATGCCCCATGTCTCCAGGGTGAGATATGGAGCATCGAGGTGCCTGCAAGCGAACCCTTGAAGGCAGAGAGAAAGAGGAAAGAGGTGGCAGAGACTCGAGGGACATTTGCGTCATGCATTTAAAGCATTGCAATATCACATGGCTTCCCTCAAAGAATTCTGGGAGCTGCAGTTTGTGAACGGTACTGCTGAGAGTTGTTAGGAGACCACCCCATAATTCCCTTCCCTGAGTTCCCAGAGTTCCCTGGGAAAGAGGGATTGATTGTGAAACCACTCTGGGAATCATATCTTTGTGAGGGGAATAGGGGCCACCTCGCAACTCTTGAGCACCCTTAACAAACTACAGCTCCCAGAATTCTTTAGGGGGAGCCATGGCTGTTGAAAGTGGTATTATAGAGCTTCAAAAGTGTTGCCTTGCACAGCTCCAAGAACCCTTTCAAAGGCACCTACCAGAGAGGTTATAGAACAGGGGTGATTCCAGAGCCACCTTCCATATAAAGCGCTATGATACCACTTTTAATCCCTTTTCAGAAGGAACTGCAGTTCTGTGAGGGGAATACTGGTGGGGGTGGGGTCCTCCTTAACAAACTACAGCCCCCAGAATCCTTTGGGGGATGTTGTGGCTGTTTAAAGCATTACCATAGTGCATTAAATGTATGTGCAAATGCAGCCTTGATGGTCTGCTGGCTGGCTCCACAGGCCACCTAATGAAGAAGATGATCTTGCAGTGCCCAGTGTAGGCCTTTTTCTCTGACACGTTTGTTTTCTGCCTCCCCCTGCAGGCCTGAAGGCTTCGCTAGAACGGCTGCAGCTGGAATACGTGGACGTGGTGTTTGCTAATCGGCCAGACCCCAACACGCCCATGGAAGGTAGGTGTGGCTGCCGCGTTTTGCTTTCTCTCTCAGAGCACCAGTCTCTTCAAGGTGGAACCCTGCAGTCCTTGACCACGGCAAGGGAAGAGATCCATGTTTGCCAAACGTCAGCTAGAAGAGGCACTGTCCTCCCTATTTTCCCTTCCACACATTGATTTCTCGTACCTGAAAGGATCTACAGGTCCATTCCCATGTGTCTACAGGAGTCCCTCTTCCCTCAGAATGGAAGGAGGCATGGCCAGAGCAATGACTGATGCAGAGATGCAACAGGCAGCTTCCTCTGAGGGCAGGTAAGTCCTGCTGCATCTCTGACTTGAGAGTGATTGGATGATCCAGTTGCAGCTGATGGAGAGAGGAGGCTGCCCCAAGCAGAGAATAGTTGAAACAGTACCAAGCCAGAGCAATGAATCCTGCAGGGGCACACCGGGCAGCCTCCCCTGAGGGCAGGTAAATCAGCTTCTTCTTACCTAAGGAGAAATTGATGCTTTCACACCTGATTCAAGGATGAGGGCGATTACCTGCCTCCAGAAGAGACTGAAAGGCAGCAAGGCCAGAACTGAAAATCATGCAGAGATGCAGCAGGCTGCCTCCTCTGTCAGCGGGCGAGGACACTAGGCTCACAGAAACTTCAGTTAATTTATTCCTGCCAGGATAAAATCACTGAAGGTTTTTAAAATGAGCTGTAACACCTCTGCAGATTCGGAAGGATTCCCACCCACGCCAAAGAACCACAGATTTCACCCATTCAGGAGACCTTGAAAAAATATCCCATTATCTCGGTTTCTGCTTAGTTATCTGTGACAAGGGCCCCTGTGCATTTACACAGTCATTTGGAGAATCATGGAATTGTAGAGTTTAAAGGAATCCCAGGGGTCATCTAGGTCAGTGTTTCCCAACCTTGGGCCTCCAGCTGTTTTTGAATTACAATTCCCATTATCCCTGACCACTGGTCTTGCTAGCTAGGGATGATGGGAGTTGTAGTCCGAAAACAGCTGGAGGCCCAAGGTTGGGGAACACTGATCTAGGTCCACCCCTTCCAATGCATGAACCACAGTGAAAGAATCCCTGACAGGTGGCCATCCAACCTCTGCTGAAAAACCTCCAACAAAAGGGAGCCCACCGCTTCCCAAGGTAGCCCCTTCCACTGCTGAACAGCACTTAACCGTCAGAAATTTCTTCCTAATGTTTTGCTGTAATGTTGACATTTGAATGAATTGGCTTAGGTCCCAGCCTCTGGAGTAGCAGGCAACAAGTTTGCTCCATCTTCCATGTGACAACCCTTCAGATACTTCAAGGTGGATATCACATCACCTCTCAGTCGCCCCTTCTCCAGGCGAAACATATCCAACTTGTAAATGCACTCGTAAAACCCAGTGAATTTCCCACTCTGCCTTGGAAAGCCTCAGTTCCTTGCCAATCTGGTTGCCTTGTTAAGGATCTCAACTCTGTTACCCGTTTTCTGCCTTCTGTGTGTGTGTGTATATGTGTTTGTGTATGTATTTGATTTTGAACTCGTGCATTTCCATGTTTCCGTGTGAGATACTGTCTTCTATTTCCATAACAATACAGTGCATCGTAGAGAAGCAGGGAAACCTTTCTTGAGCCAAGTGCCACATTAGCTCAGCTAAGAGCTGCCAGGGGCCACATTCCAATAGTATGTGGTTCTGGCCCTGCATAAAATTACCTGCTTCTCTCTCTCTCTCTCTCTCTCTCCCACACACACACACACACAGAGAGAGAGAGAGAGAATTCCACATACACAAAGCTGTTTCTTGTTGAATCAGCGGCAAGTAAATCACACACCACTGAACAGCAAGCCATGCCCTATGGCTGCTTAAAGCCTCAAAATGCCATTGCGTCCCCCCAAAAAATGCATGCAGTTGCAAATTGCATGGACTATGCATTTGCAAGGAACACAAGTCCCCTAAGGGATTTCCCCCTCTTCTTTTATCTTCTCGCAGCAGGAGCTGCAATTGCGCATTTGACACAGTCCTTTTCACATTGGGAAATGCCCCAACAAACAGCTGGTAGATGAAATTTGGAGCATATCTAGACAGCAGGCCAGGGTGAGCAGGGACTGTTCCCTTTAAAAAGAAACATTTATCCATGATATGATACTTATTCAACAGAGCCATACAACAACCCTGGCAGGGAGATCAACCTCAGAGGTATTGATTGGTCCCAGGCTATCCCAGGAAACTTCCTGTGTGAGCCAAAATTCAAGCTTCAGGTTTTAAGAGTTGTGGGTTTCAAGAGGGGTGGAATAAAAACAAGGTCTTGGGGAGTAGAGATTGACAGTGAGGAAAACTGAAACAGCTCTTGAGTGGCATTTTCAATCCAGAGTGATCCTCAGTGCTTTTTGCTTTGCTTTGCTTTTTTTGGTAGTACGGGCCGGTACACAGTATCGCCCAGCTTTGGGAAGGAGGCAGGAGGGTTGCAGGATTCTGTCAGATCCTCACACCTCCTTCCCAAAGCCTGGGGAACTTCTGCCTGGCTTAGGGAGGGAGGCACAATGCTCTGGAAGGGTCCAAGAGCCCTCCCTTGTTTGATGACTGCCGGCACCTTTCTGTCTAGAAAAAAAAACCACTGGCTACTACTTAATATCACAATTTGCTCTCCCTCAGGGCTTCTAATTTTCTGTGGAAGAGTGTTGGTTCCAGGGGTGGGCAGTTTCACCTTCAAAATGATTGGAAGTTCATGGAGGAGAGGCTATCAGTGGCTATTAGCCACAATGGCTATGCTCTGCCTCCAGAGTTGGAGGCAGCAATGCTTCTGAGTGCCAATTGCTGGAAACGGCAGGAGGGGAGAGGGCTCTTGTGCTTGGATCCTGCTTGGGACATCTGATTGGCCACTGTGAGAGCAGGATGCTAGATTGGATAGGCCACTGGCCTGATCTAGCAAGCTCTTCTTACTTTCTTCGGATGATGACCCCCATACCTCTGACACATCCGGCAGTTTTTTTTATTTTCCGAGCTTAAAAAGGAGGTGCGGGTTTATCAGTCTTGCACTCGACCTAAAAAGGGTTTGCTCCAAGAGTAGGGAAGAGTAAGTGCTTCTGCATGAGTCACTGTCCTCATTCCCCCTTTTCCCACATTATGGCATGAAAACTCAGCCCATATGCTCCATCAGTAGTTTATTGCAGCAGTGAGACTGAGCTGTGGCCATCAAGGGCATGTTGGACTCCAGCTCCCATCATGCCTGACCATTAAGCATGCTGGCTTCAGGGGCCAATAGGAATTCAACAATGCCTGGAGGGAGGGGAGCCCAGGTTCCCTGTCCCTGGTTTCCAACAAGACTCACACAGTATGGAGTGAATTGGATGACAAAATACGTTTGATTGGTGCTTTCACTGTCACACTTAATGCTTACAACAACCCGCAAGGTAAGTCGGTGTAATGGTTTCCCATTTTGCAGATGTGGGGACTGAGGCTGCAAGAAAGTGTGTGTGTTGTTTTGTGTGTGTGCGAGCGTGCCGAATGCCCCTGAGTGACTATGGCAAAAATAAGGAGCTTCCTGACTCCTGGCTGCACAAACCACCACACCAGCTCCCTTTGGTGGGAAGTAACCACCAAATCCCTGTCTTGGGCGCGAAAGACAAGGATGGTTGTCACCCCAAGTCCTTCCTGACCACGACAATAGGATCCACAGCAGTTGCTGAATCACCTGAGTCAGGTTCACCCCGTGCATTTTAAAGCACTGTGATGCTGCTTTAAAGGAGTCGTAGCTTCCCCCAAAGAATCCTGGGAACTGTAGTTTGTTAAGGGTGCTGAGAGTCATCAGGAGACCTCTGTTCCCCTCCCAGAGCTACGATTCCCAGAGTGGTTCCACATCAATCCCTCTTTACAGAGAACTGTGGGAATTGTAGTTCTGGAAGGGAGGACTAGGGGTCTCCTAACAGCTCCCAGCACCCTTAACAAACTACAGTTCCCGGGAGTCTTTGGGGAAAACCATGGCTGTTTGAAGGGGTAGCGCAGTGCTTTACATGTGTGATGTGAATGTGACCTTGGTGCCTGGTTAGAGAATTTAAAACAGGGGTAGCTAACCCTTTTTTGACCCAATGGCCATATTCACCTCCCATAGAGGTGGGGGGGCATTGTCTACATGCTAGCAGTGGGTTGCCTAGGACTGGGTGTCACTAACCCACCCAGCCCAGGCACACAAACAGGGGGCACAACAGCTGCTGCTGCCCTCAGCTGATCCATGCAGATGAGCTGAAGAGGAGACTGTGTCGCCCCTCTCTCCGTTCATGAAACGATTGATCCAATGGATCCAATGACCGGGGGTGGTCTCATCAGGCTCCTGGGCTCTGCCCAACCCCAGCACTGCATCTGCCTTTGTTTTTCTTCATTTTGTAGAATCAGAGAGTTGTAGAGTTCGAAGGGGTTTTTTGGACTACAATCTCCATCATCCCTGATCACTGCTAGCTAAGCATGATGGGAGTTGTAGTCCAAAAAATAGATGGAGACCCAAGATGAACCAAACCTCTTGCGATGCAGGAATCACAGCTATTGATGCAATCACTGCCAAAATCAGTGGGGTGGCAGGGGATGGGGTGAGGGGATGCCCCCAGACTGGAGGTTAACCACTCCTGGTTTAAAGTTCCCTTTGGGTGAGGATCTGTCATCCTGAGACTGGGAAGGGCAGTCTTGACTTTTGCAAAGGAAAAGGGGAGCTTGGAGGGTGGTGGTGGAAGGGGCAACGAGTCTCATCCTTTGCCCAGATTCCCCTTATGTTGTACACCATGCCTTGCGATACGCCAGCGGCAGCTGTAAACTCTGGTCTCTCTTAAATCTTTCTTTTATCACCAGGGAACCCATTTAGCTCTTCCAAGTCGCGAACATTCATCATAGAAGGTACATGGTACCCCCCCACCTCATCTTGATTATCTGCATCCAAGTGGCATTTTATGGGATGGAATAATCCATGCAGTTTTGCTTTTTTTCCCTCATTTTTTTCTATTTTATTCTCATTGGCAAAATTTCTCCCATTACTCGGATGGCAAAATTCTCCATAAAATGCCCAACGGAAGCAAAGAAAGAAAGAGGGGGGGGAAATACCACCCAAAAACAAAAAACAAAACAACCCTTTGTCCCTTTAGTAACATCTTGCAAGTAAAATTCAAAATCCAAAATCTCTTCCGCCACCCCACCACCCCACCGTCCTCCCTGGTTCATTCCATTCCACGTTTTCCTCTGCTGTCTCTGAAATGCATGCCTTGTGTCTGTTTCCTGCACCCCTTCGAAATTTGACAACTCTTCCTGAAGTTCTCAGTGGGGTGGGCCTTGCACCCTGCTGCACCCCCTTTCGTGAGATGCTCGTCATTTTCAAAAAGAAACCTACGAGATGCAGCCAGGTATCCCAAGACCCCGGTAAATGTGCCTGCTGTTTTGCCGCAATAATCTCCCACCCTGAGTTCACTGCCTCTGAGGATGCATGAGGCAAAGGAACAGATTGGCAGAAACCGAACCCCTTTGCAAAAACTGCGAAGGGACGTCAACTGACACCAAGTAGCGAATGTACACTCCTTTGGTGTCACCCCATTGGTTGTGAAGCAGTTTGTAGCTAAGAAACAGATAAACTTGGAACTACTAAAATAAGAAGTGTTGGTGAGACTCATTTGATGACCACAAGAAACTAAATCTTTAGGGTCTTTACCCAGTCTGGTGGAATGCTTTGTGCCAATAGAAATTTAGCAGGCACTTTCCCTTTCAATCTACGGAAGAGAAGTGCCTACGGAAAACTTTTCTATTCCATCAGGCCTATGCAGGCAATTAAGAATATAGGTTTCAGTAACATATTTTAACCTTTATATAATGGTTTTTGTATGATTTTAAGTATAATTGTTGTAAACTGCTCCGATGTGACAAGTGGTATATGAATATTTTGATTAAATCAATGAAGGATGTTGGTGGTAGTGATAAAAGTAACATGTGCCCTTTGTAAAACAAATTTTGTGGCCACAAGTATTGAAAACAAAAAGCTTGATGAACAGACATGCAATCTTTTGTACGTAATGTACACGAAAAGCATCTTGACCACCAACTGGTCTTCTGCGGTGGTCTAGTATCTCAATATCTAAATAGCCAACAGAGTAGCTTGGGAGACCAGAGGAATTACTTTGAACATCTGTGTATGTAAAACAGTGGTTGTGATACCAGATCACTGCAGAAAACTAAGGATTGCATCCAACTCAGTTACACTCAGAGTAGACCCATTGAAACTGACAGACTGAAGTTAGCTTTACCCTGTAATCTGAGTAGGGCTGACCTTGAAGGAGAAGGCTATGTCAATAACTGGAGGCAGCGATGCTTCTGAATACCAGTTGCTGGAAACAGAAGGAGGGGAGAGGGCTCCTGTACTAAGGTCCTACTAGCGTGCATCCCATAGACATCTCCTTGGCCACTGCGAGAGCAGGTTGCTGCACTAGATAAAACCTTGATTTTCTTCCAACCCTGAGAACTGGGAGCAGCTTTAGAGACATCTCAAAAGGGGCCTCCTTTTAGTTTGGTGCATGGGATGTGATTGGTTCGTTTTTGCTCTCAAATTTCTACTCTGCTTTTTGGCATGCAACTGTTTTGCGGTTGTTGGTTGCTGTTGGTTTATTATTCTCATTATTATTATTTTGCTTTGGCTGGAAGGATTTTTGAGGACTCTTGCCATGCATGCTTCAGAACCCCCCGTGGCGGCGGGACAGCTGAAAGAATGTCCAAAACCCAAAAGTCCCAAGGTCCCCGAAACACCCCATGGCTCTGCAAAGGCAAATTAATTTCAGCATGAAGTTTCACAGCTACTTGCTCAGACGCTTTCAAGCATATCTTTCTGACCTGAAGGGCTGGAAACTTGACCTGTTGGTGTTGTTGTTTAATTAAGGGTGCTAAATTCTATGTCCAGTCCCAGCTTCTGTATTTGAGGAGGGCAACCCTTCCTTCAGTCTAGCTTTTAAACAGAAACACCCTTGTCCTATGCCGCCTTCTCCTCTGTCCCACAATAGCTCCTAGTTTTATGAATGAACCAGCTCCTAGTTTTATGAATGACCTCTTCGGTACCTAGGCATCCAGAAGAAGCAATGCTTTCCTGCCAGATGAGTGGACAGGCCTTGTGGAAATATTCAAAGGAAGAGAGAAGATCTAAGGGAATGGATTTTTCTTTGTTGTGAAGGGAGAGGGGTGGGGCAGTTAGCTTGGGGCCACAGAGAGAAGTGTGGGTGCTCCCCATTGGCTTATAAAATCCCGATCACATAAAATAATAATCTTAGAGGCCACCTTGATGCACAGCCTGGGAAGTTCCTATTCAATTAAGCAGAAGGCAAACCTCCAATGGTGCTTCAGGAAACTTGTCTGTCTTTTGGTTCACATACTGTTCCAGTAAGAGTGAACTGGACTGAACTTCTCCCCGCGTCCTTAACCAGAGCCCTGCTGGATGAAATAGTTGTCTCCATCTAACACACGCGCCAGCCAGAAGCTTCCAAAAGGTGTCTCCTTCCTTGTTCCTGGCTGTTCTTAGCAACACAGTGCTGGGCTACATGGACCTTGGCAAATCTAATGACACAAGAGCTCAAAGGCAGGAGCCTCCCTGTTCAGAGTCAGCAGTCCCAGCCCTTTCACAAGGCAGAATGAGGCAGCTGCCTTAGGCGGCAAATTGTGAGAGACAGAAAGTGACTAGGGCCCTGCAGCTCCTAAACTAGCCTGCTGCCCTAGGCCGTGGAGGAGGACTCTGTCCCACCACCAGTTCTGAAGTAAAATCCAGCTACCAGTCTAGTCAGGTTTTGCACCTAGAATGGGGAACGCACCATCTTGACCTTCGCCTCAGTCAGCAAAATGGCTTGGGTGGCTTCTGAGAGTCAGGAGGACCTGGTCCTGGTTGGGGAGGATGGTCAGAAATGTCCCTGCTGATCACTCTGTGCTTAGCGACTTCTCTAGGCCACTGTGGGTCCTTTGAAACAGCCCTTTGGGTTGACCGTTCGATGCCCGCTCTGGAAGGCTCTTTTCCATAAGCTGCCCTTCTGTGCTGTCCCTTCATATCCCACCCCACCCCACCCATCTGGTCACCGACAGCTTCATCCTCCCACCTTTTGTCTGTTTCCATTTCATTTCGCGAACTCGTTGCCTTTCCGCCGGTTTTTGGATGGGATCTCCCGGCGCACCATCAGTGTGAGGCATTTCCCTGGAGATACGGTCTGGTTTTCCATAGGGAGTTGCTGTTCTCAGCTCCTCCCTCCCTCTCCCCATCCTCCCCATTTTTGAGGCCAATAATTAACGCTGCTTGCAAGATGTCTGAGTAGTCAAAGCCTCCCCACCTTGGTCCTTCCTTTTCTTTTCTCCTTTTTTTTTGGTGTCGTGGCCTTAATTCGACAGGGCAGGCCGGCTCATCGCCTTGGGTTTAACGCCTCTCTCGTTCCTTCTCTCTTTCTTCCTTTCTCGTTTTTCCAGAGACGGTGCGAGCCATGACCCACGTCATCAACCAAGGGATGGCCATGTACTGGGGGACGTCGCGGTGGAGCTCCATGGAGATTATGGTATTGTGGATGAAGAAAGGGGGGGTTTAAAAGGGCGGCAAAAAGAGAGAGAGAGAGAAGGGGAAGCTGAGAGAAAGAGTGGGCGGCTGATAGAAAAGATGCCAGGCAGATGTGTAAAACTGGGACCCACCCGCTTTCAACCTTTGCCTAAAATGACCCTAGGAGGATAGATGGATGAATTGCCAGGAATGGAGATAAAAGCTGCAGGCTCAGCTCTGGGAAACAAGGTGGAAGAGACATTCCTTGAACCAGAGACGCAGTCTGAGAAGCAGAATGGAATGGCTGAGTTGCCCAATGGGTGTGCAAAGGCTGGAAGGAACAGAGCTCCCAAATACTGGAGCTTTGATGTGGGGGGAAGAGAGAAAAAGGAGTGGAGGTGCAGCTAAGACCTTCACCCCAAAAGTATGTAGGGTGGCATGACTGGGCAATGGGATTGCAACAGGGGAGAGGCCCTATTCTGATGGGGAGGGGGTCAAACACCCCAAAAGGGCTAGGGGCCAAGATGGGTAGGAGATCTCTGTACTTACTCAGTGGTGAGGGGGAAAGTGCTCTGTGCATCCTCAGGGGTCCTGTGGCCTTTTTCTTTCGCATGTGCTGGGACCTGAACCCTAGCTTTCCTCAATCTCTGGAGTGGCATTCTTTGATTTCCCTGCCAAGCCGTGGACCTGGGGAGGAGGTCCAGGTGTCCAGTATTCTACACACCATGGCGCAAAGGAGCAGGCAGAGCCAGTGTGGTGTAGTGGTTAAGAGCGGTGGACTCGTAATCTGGTGCACCGGGTACGCTTCCCCGCTCCTCCACATGCAGCTGCTGGGTGACCTTGGGCCAGTCACACTTCTCTGAAGTCTCTCAGCCCCACTCACCTCACAGAGTGTTTGTTGTGGGGGAGGAAGGGAAAGGAGAATGTGAGCCGCTTTGAGACTCCTTCAGGTAGTGATAAAGCAGGATATCAAATCCAAACTCTTCTTCTTCTCTTCTTCTGCCTCGCCCCGTTCCTGACTGCTTTGGGGTGTTGTTGCTTCCCCGCTCCCCTCTATAGGAAGCGTATTCAGTGGCTCGCCAGTTCAACCTCATCCCGCCCATCTGTGAGCAAGCAGAGTACCACATGTTCCAGAGAGAGAAAGTGGAAGTGCAGCTTCCAGAGCTATTCCACAAGATCGGTAAGCGTGTGCGGAAGCTGCCTCTTGGATGCCAGCAAGGCTGAATAAACACGGCAGAGGTGATGCTGCCCTGCTGAGAGAAAGGGGTGCCATGCTCTTAGCTTGGGTGAGGCTGCTTGCTTTAGTACAGCTGACAAGAGGCAGAAGGGGTCAGCAAGTACAGATTCCCAGGGCCCAGCGGTCCAGAATGGGGGCTCAGAGTCTCTCAGCCTAACCTACCTCGCAAGGTTGTTGTTGTGGGATTAATTGAGGAGAAGGGGGGAAACACGTAAGCCACCTTGAGCTCCATGGAGGACAAAGTTTGGGATGCAATAAATAAATAACAGAACTTGAGCAAGGGGTGAGGATGGAACAGTTTAGCATCCTTCCCCGCCCCAGTACCGGTAGCCCAGGGCCTGATTCAGCACACACTCCACGGGGGCTTTAACGTTTATCCAAAACATCCAGGCCATGTGACTGGAGTTCTCCTGCACATCTCCCATCCGGTTTGGTCCTTAAATCCCACCCTGCCCAAGGCTCAGGGAAGCAACAGGATGGAAAGCCCAGCATCCTGGCTGCTCCCCCGTGATCTGCTTCCCACAGGACCCCAAAAAGCAGTTATTTGGGGAAACTGTTTTGCTTAACCTTTTTTGCCCTGCTGGCTCAAAACTGCAGCTTGGGATTAAGAGGCTTTCAGCATATTAATTATCATTAATAAAAATGTCAGAGAGGGGTCAGGAGCAGCGGCCTTTCCTCTGAATCTTTAATCCTGTCCCAATGAGCCAGCTTTGACCTCGCCATCCTAGCCTCTCTGAACTGGCTCTGCAGGGGCTGGAGGTCCCTGGGCTGCCCTTTTACTGATGGTAAAAAAAGGGCTGATCAGTGCCTGGCTGTACAGACCCCCTTGTATTCCCATCAGTGGGAGAAAGGCGAGATAGGAATGTAATAAAATAAAATGCGTTTTAAAGAAACACACAAAGGGGGGAAAGATGGAATTAAGTCACACAGTCACGCACACACGCACACCACTGGTTCTAGGGGATTAGTCAGATTCAAGGATGATGGTGATGATTATGCCACCCGTCTGACTGGGTTGTCCTGGCTATTAAAGGGAGTTTATATTCTACCTCCTTAAATGGTTTAGGACTGCAATACTTCAAGGGCTGACTCTCCCCATATGAACCAACCCAGACCCTGAGATCATCCTCTGAGGCCCCTGTTTGTGTGCTGCCTCACAGTAACAGGCCTTTTTTGCAGTGGCTCCACGTTTGTGGACTGATCTCTCCAGGGAGGTTTGTCTGGCACCTTCATTATATATCTTTAGGCACCAGGCTAAATCTTTCTTCTATAGCCAGACCTTTGGTCTTTAATTAACTGTGGCCTTTTAGAAATGAATGGGATGTTTTTAATAGATTGCTTTTTTCCATTTCATTTCACTTTTAATTTGTATACCGCCTTTCTATATTACTATACTCAAGGTGGTTTACAAGCTGAAGAAACAAAATAGACAGCAAAGGTCACACACATACCGTATTTTTCGCCCCATAGGGCGCACCTAGTTTTTTTGGGGGGGGGGATAAAGCCCAAGCTTCCCCCGACCCCAACCCCCAGAACAGGCTGCTATCCGCAAGCCTAGGGAGCCGTGCGGGAACTCCCGCAGGCTTCCCAGGCTTGCGGATATCTGCCCGAAGCCCGGGGTGCGCTGCTTCAGCACACCCCGGGCTTTGGGCAGCAGGCTGCTATCTGCAAGCCTAGGGAGCCGTGCGGGATAGCTTCCTGAAGCCTGGAGAGTGAGAGGGGACGGTGCGCACCGACTCCTCTCTCTCTTTCCAGGCTTCAGCGAAAGCCTGCATTCGCCCCATAGGATGCACACACATTTCCCCTTCATTTTTGGAGGGGAAAAAGTGCGTCCTATGGGGCGGAAAATACAGTAATAACCATCTCATCCAATACAAAGCAACCACGATAATGTTAAAATAAACAACTGATATCAAATAAAGCAATATTCAACAATCCATTAAACTATAATAGTAAACAGTAAAGCTAAATATCAGCAAATAATAATTACCAATCACAATTACTAATAATAATTACCAATTACAATAATTGCTAAAAACTATAATCAATAAAAGTTTACGGCAAGTCACAATGCATAAAATACCACCAAAAAAAACAAGTAAAAGGAGAAGGAAGGACACACAACTCATAACTTATAAATAAATAAATACCTTCTTTTACTTCTTGGTTTCAGTGTAACTGGGGAGGGGGGTTGTCTATCTGGTTGGTTGCAAGTCACTTTGGGCTGCCCTGGGACTAATGAATTCCGTGAATAACAATAAGATCACCTCTCCGTCTTCCCTTCTCCAGGCTAAACATTGCTGTTACGCATTTGCTCTCCACCCTCCAACTTGCCTTTTCCTCTTTCTCCCCTTAGGTGTGGGCGCCATGACGTGGTCCCCTTTAGCATGTGGAATTGTTTCGGGGAAATACGACGGGGGGATCCCTCCCTACTCACGAGCATCGCTAAAAGTGAGCAGTGGCATTTGAACGCTGTGACCGGCAGAAGGGAAATACTTTCGCACGTGCCCCTGTCTCTGAGTGGCAAGAGACTTCGGGGAGCCCCAGGACTTACCAGGGGTTCCATTCCCTTGGAATGAAGGTCAATGGGGCCTGGGGTGTTTCTAGGATATATGGCTTTATCGTTAAATATAATAAATGCATTGAAATGTCCTGAGCAGAGGATGGAGGGGCTCGGAGCATCAATAGCCCAACAGATCCGGCTTCCCCGGAGGAGGGCAGTTGTGCTTAAATCTTGCTTACGGGTTTCCCACAGGCATCTGGTTGGCCACTGTGGGAACAGGATAGTGGACTAGATGGGCCATTGGCCGGATCCATCAGGCTCTACTTGTGTTCTTAAATGGCAGTTCATAACTGGCTGGCCGAAGCCATTGCCTTAACAAATGAACTGATCTGGCTGGTTTAGCAGCTTAGTCCCACTAGATTCTATACCTCACATACCTTTTGTTTCTCTTTGCTTCTGCCTGCCACTGGTCTCTTTCCTCTCCCCAACCGCAGGGCTACCAGTGGCTGAAAGACAAGATCTTGAGTGAGGAAGGGAGACGGCAGCAAGCCAAGCTGAAGGAACTGCAGGCCATCGCTGAGCGGCTGGGCTGCACTCTGCCCCAACTTGCCATTGGTAAGTGGAAAACGCTTGCCTCCATCCCGACCCTTTTCTGGAGGCAGTGACTGCCTCTGCAGAATGGGAGAGCAGCCTGGCTGGGTAGCGGATCCATCTAGACCAGGGGTCGGCAAGGCTTACCGGGCATGGGCCGAATCTCTCCCATGGAGATCCTTCGTGGGCTGGACCGTCGCAGTGCGACACCAAAAATCTCATCTGCGCCTGTCCGCGGCTCCAGAAATTGCTTCTGCACATGCCCAGACACTGGAAATCGCGCCTGCGCAGAAGTGATTTTCAGTGTCTGGGCATGCGCAGAAGCGATTTCCGGAGTCGTGGAAGAGAGTCCCCACGCCGTGCTGCGGCAGTTTAGTGAAACGCACGGGGACTCGCCCAGTGGGCGGCTTGGTTCAGGGGCGGCTCGGGGGCCAGTTAAACGGCCTCTGTGGGCCGCTTCTGGCCCATGGGCCACAGGTTGGGGACCCCTGATCTAGACCCAGCCTTCTGTTTCCAACAGGGGACAGACAGAAACTCACGTGCAAGGCATGAGGGCAATGAGTCCCCTCCATTGTTTTCTCTACACAGAGACAGAGAGAAACTGGTACTCAGAATCTCCGTTTAGCTTTCACAGCTTCTGCAGATTTATATTATTCTTTTTTCCAAAGATTTCTTAAGCTAGTAGCCTTCACCTTAACTGTAGGCAGCAAATTTCACATGGTAGATGCATCTTGTGAAGAAATATATGTGCCCTCATCTGTCCAGAGCTTGAGAGCAAAAGTGACTTTTTGACACTGTTCAGAGTTTCTTGAACTAAGCACTTGACTCTCCCCCAAAGAGACTCTGGCCCCACACAATCCCCCAGGTGGCCTCGGCAGTGTCTCCATTACATTCCCCTAATGCTCTTCTTCTCCCCCACCTCCAGCATGGTGTTTGCGGAACGAAGGGGTCAGCTCTGTCTTGCTGGGGGCTTCCAATGCAGACCAGTTAATGGAGAATATTGGAGCAATACAGGTGAGCACCCCACCCATCACCCACCTTCAGGCCCTGGCAAACTGATCTTTGGTTTTTTTTCTTGCATGGAATGCTCTGGACATAGAACCATAGAACTGGAGGGCTGGAAGGGGCCTCTAGTCTAAGCCACTGCAATACTGGAATTGCACCTGAGGGATCCCTGGCAGATGACCATCCAGCCTTAGGCTATTGAAAACTATTTGATTACTGATTGTTGGCATGGGAGAGAAGGGATTGAGAAGGAAGGGACGATATTTGGGGGTTCATATCTTGGCTTCACACGCTCTGCTTTTAATTTTGCAAAAAATTAAAATGATATTTACATTGAAAGGAGACTGTGAATTGAGCAGATGCTTCTGCAGCTCAGCTTTCTTAGACCATGCCAGACTGGCTGCCTTGAATGGGGTCTCTCTTGAGACCCCTCAAGGACAGAATCACTCTATCACCCTCAGGGGGAGGCTACTGTAGCAAAAGATTGTTGTTTTTTTAGGGATGCTTCTTAACTCACCCCTGACATGCAACACCTAGAGGTTCACCCACCAAAGGGAACGCAACCCTTGCTTTGCAGTGGTTCTCAACCTGCGGGTCCCCAGATGATGTTGAACTACAACTCCCATCACCCCTAGCTAGCAAGGCCAGAGCTCAGGGATGATGGGAGTTGTAGCCCAACAACATCTGGAGACCCACAGGTTGAGAACTGCTGCTTTAGGGTATTGCACCATTCAGTATGTCAGATCATGCATTTGTCTTCTTAGCCAAACCTACTTCTCAGCGTTGTTGTGATGATACAATATGGGTGTGGGATGATCGGCACATAGCACCACAAGTTCTCTGGAGGCAACACAGATCACTCCATCGACTCTGGTGTGAGGTATGCCAGCTCCATCAGGCAGCTCCTGCTCCTTAACTGTGCCAGCTGGTCATTTTAGGAACTGTTAAGAAATTGGTTCCTGAGTTTTGCTTTTTCCTCTTCCCTCCCAGTCCCATTTCCCTTGTGTGTTGTGTATTGTTATTGTCGTTATTATATATTGTAAGCCTGCAGGTAAGGACTGCCTCATTTTGATTGTATGTAAGCGGCCCCAGGAGCCTTTTTGGCTGAAGAGCTGGGTACAAATGCTCCAAAGAAAGAAAGAAAATAAGCACAGGCTTGATAGCACCATAACCAAAATCTAACTTATGACCTCTCCCTCTTACTTGTCGTTTCCACCCGGCAGGTTCTTCCAAAACTCTCCTCTTCTCTTATCCATGAGATCGACAGCATCTTGGGCAATAAACCCTACAGCAAAAAGGACTACCGGTCCTAATCGGGAATCCTGTTCCCGCCTGGGACTTTCTACTCCTTGAATTCCTCTGCCTCTCCCGTTCGCTTGCTTAAAGCTATATTGAAGCCAAGTCAAGAAATAACGGTTCGCAACCCAAGACAACAGCGCAGCGTCTGAACCGAAGGCGTCCTAGAGAAAACCGTATTCAAACGTCGCCAGACTGCATAGGCTTCTTAAACTTTAATTTTCATTTTGAATGCAAGAAAACGCTGCAGGTTTGGGAAAGGGGCGAGTGAGGTTGGTTTCACATCCATGCTTCCTTTTTCGAAGGAGAAAACAACTTTTTGAGTTTTCTTCTCTCCCTCCTCCTCTCTCTCTCTACCTTGCAGTCGTTTTTTCTCTCTCTCTTTCTCCCAACCACCGTATCACAGAGAGAATATCACAGCGCTCAGCTCAGCTCGGTTTGAGCTGGGACCTTCTTCTTCTTCTTCTTTTAAATGGGCAGAGTTAAGGTTATGCTTCGATCCACCATCCCAACTCTCTGTAAGCCCAGCTAGAGGAGCTTTGAGGAATGTGCCTTGGCCAGCCTCCTGGAAGTGTCAGAAGGTGCTTTTGGGGAGCCACTACAGGCACCCTCCCCGTTGCCAACCATTCCCTCTTTCCCAGATTTGACTTTTGGGGAAATGTGATTGATTCAGAGCGAATTGGCTGAGCGGAAAGTGCCCAGTTCTGCAAGGTCCCACAGGCCACGTTTTGCAAAATGTGGTTCATTCTTTCTATCACTTGGCCTCAGAGCTGGGGGGGGGGGAGGCAGGGGGGCAGAGAGGAGAGATCAGGGGAATGGGACATTCACAGGCTGAAACTGACCCATCTCTTCCCCAGGTGGGGTCAAGAAGAAAGGCTTGGTCATGGAGAAATGGAAGGCCTAGACTAGAAACCCAGAACGTCCTGGTTGGAAAGATGTGAGAGCCGGTGTGGTGTAGTGGTTAAGAGCGGTAGTCTTGCAATCTGGGGAACCGGGTTCGCATCTCTGCTCCTCCACATGCAGCTGCTGGGTGACCTTGGGCCAGTCACACTTCTTTGAAGTCTCTCAGCCCCACTCACCTCACAGAGTGTTTGTTGTGGGGGAGGAAGGGAAAGGAGAATGTTAGCCGCTTTGAGACTCCTGAAGGGGAGTGAAAGGCGGGATATCAAATCCAAACTCCTCTTCTTCTTCTTCTTCGTCCTATATCTCACTCAGGCCCTCTTCTGACCCCAGTAGGTCCACTTAGTACCTGCTCAACCTCCCATGTCCTCCCTCAGATACTCCCCACCCTCACAAAAAAATGTCCCTCACTTTCTACAGCTTGAGGTGCTGCCTTGATGTCCTTCACAGCCTTGTTGCTCTGGGCAGGCAGAGAGGGGTTCCCAGAGGAATTGAGAGCCTGCACTTTCCCCCCATTCCAGGTTGATATGCACTTGCCCCCCACCCACCTACTTCATAGGATAAGCTTAGGCTCCCATCCATCGATTCCCACAGCAGAATAGTCCCTTCCAAGTGGGGAGCCAGGAGGGCGGATGTGACAGCGTGAGGTTCCCCCCCCCCCACAAAGGGGCCACCACGCCCCTGACCACGCCATCACTGTGGCCACGCCATCCCTCTCAGAGGAGAGTTTTTCCTGTCCCATTGCGGCCAATGCAAAGATTGTGCCTTAGTTGGCTATGAGATGAGCTTGCCTTCTGGGATGGCCGCACACAAAATCAGCTCCTGAACTCCAAACTGTTGCATCTGATGCTGTATGTTCATTTTCTCTATCTCCCTTCCCCCCTTTTTTGGTGGATTTGTACCAACCCCAAATGTAATAAGTTGAAGGCTACAGGGGTACCTTTACCTTTACTTGTTTATCAATTGATACTGCAGCCCTATAGCAGGTGTAACAGGGCGGCGAATGGAGCAGAGCCAATGCCTTCCAGGTCTTTTTGGACTGCGGTTCCCATCAGCCCCTGCCCAGACAGCTGTTAGAAGTTGTGAAATATTTGGCGGGCCCCAGTGACTTGAGGAAGGATGCAGTTGGGCATCCTTCATTTAATCCCCTTCCCCCCCCCCCCCAAAGTGTATATACTTGATTGTAAAAAAAGAAAGAAGACGACCTCTAAGTGGTTTGCAAAAAAGAAGAAAACCATAATATTATCAGCAAGCACAATTACAGTCAGCTATTTAAAACGTTCAAATAATAATAATTAAAATCAACGATAAGCTGGGAACCAGATTATAAACAAACATCAGTAAATCTGGGCAAGCTTGTCTAAAACAACAGTGTTTTTAGCAGGATCCGAAAAAGAGTTCAGTGAAAGTGCCTGACAGATGTCAATAGGCAGGGAGTTCCACAGTGTAGGTGCTGCCACACTAAAATATACCAATTTCTTACCATTGTGGAACAGGCATTATGTGGTGCCCCGGACTGTTCCAAATATCAAAGCAGTCAAATGGGCATATATGGCATCGGGCAATTTTGCAGAAAAACTGGTTTGGCATCCTGAACATTTCCAGCATTTCAGCGGGCTTCTTCCATGGCTTATGACTTCGAAGCAAAGATTTGTTTATTTTAAAAATAATGCCTAGAAATTAATGTGAGGTGGCTGGAGAATTTCTAGAGCCTTCCTTTACAAAACTGCAGCCAAGGGTTTCTTCCACCCCACCCCCAAGAAATGAAGGCACCATTGTTCCTCCAGTTTTGCCTGTGGTCAAACAGGTTTGGTAGGCTTTTGCCATGTTAGCAACCTGCCGGACCTCTTTGGCCAGACGTAACAGTAGGACGAAAGAAGTGCATGTGTGTTGAAAAGGAAGAAAAGTGGGTGGTCTGTGCACCTGAGAGTACACAGAGACACCATAGGAAATGGTACATCTCTCCAGCTGCTTTTAGCTTTTTAAAAACTATTTCCTGCATACAGACTCTTCCTGTTTTGGGGAGAGGGAGCAATGAAACTTATTCTCAGCTGGGAATGTAGCAAACAACAGTGGGGAAATAAAACCGGAAACCCAAATAACAGAATCATAGAACTGTAGAGTTGGGAGGGACCTAAAGGGCCATTTAGTCCAACGCCCTGAAAAGGAGCAAAAATGGATGGATGCCCAGAGTTTTGCCGGGAAAGCAGCCAGTTCATTGAACAACAGCTTTGCAATAAGGCTTTTTGACAATATGCATGCCAGACTGTCCTGGTGACAAAAGCAGCTATGCATTTATGACTCTTCCTGGCAAAAAGAATGAAATTGCATTCATGCCCTGATTTGCTTTGTTGTTGTTTTTGTTTGCTTTTATGTGGACACACGACTTCACAATTCGGTTTCCTCTGGCTGTCGGGCAACAGCCACGAATGCAACTGCATCCACCTCGCTATTGCTGCATTTGCAATCAACTTCAGAAGCACAATGAATGTGGGTTCCCACAGTTTGGGGCCTCTTCCCCACCCCCAATGGAGAAACTTCCTGGATTGCTCCCAGAGCAAGCCCTACGCAGAGCAGATCCATTGGGATTAATGGCGATGACCAACTCAGGTCCATTAATTTCAATGGGCCAACTCTGAATGAGGCTTGGGCTGCTTTCCCGACATCTCCCTAACTGCGAATCTCCTTAGGGTACTCAGGGAGCTCACTTTGGTGCGGCTAATGCAGCGGTTTGACTTCGCTTCATCCGCGGAGACGCACACCATTGGCTCTCGAGACAGACAAACACCAACAATTAGAGCTTGCCACGCAACGTACGAGCCACTTCCAGATACGGGGCAGGATATAGCGCAAGTTTAATTTCTGTGTTGCTGTATTTGCTCCCGGGAAAGAAAAAAAATCCGTTTGCACATAACATGAAAACGAGCACTAACACTTGCACCATTCCTCACTACGTATTTCCAGAAGTGGTTTTTGTACTGTGTGCGAGCTCAAAGGTAATTCACAGTTCGGGAAAGGTCAGTGAAACGGAATAAAGTTGCTGTGTACAAATGCAGCTTTAGTTGGATACAACCCCCTGAGCTAGATGGGAATGTCTTCAAGCAGTTTCAGAGATTAATGCAAAAAGGTAGGCAGCCTGCTCCAGGATTCCCAGGGTCATAGAATTGGAAAGGGACCCCCAAGGTTCATCTAGACCATCTTCCTGCAATGCAGGAATCACAGCTGAAACCTCCATCAAAGGAGAGTCCACCACCTTCCGAGGGAGTCGGTTCCACAGCCGAATGGCCCTCACTGTCAGAAAGTTCTTCCTAATGTTGTACTACCCTTTTTTCTGTCCTTTCCCCTGATTTATCAAGCCCTCCCCTGCTGCCTCCTATATCGTGCAGGGACCTGCTCATGGCTGCTTTTTGCAATGGCACACCAGGGGTGAGCTTGCAAAAGGGTTCTTATCTCACACACACCCCTCCTTGTATTTTTTTTAACTCATGGAGGACAACTGCAGTGCAGCGTTCAGCTGCCTGCACAAGAGGGATCCAGAACTGAGCAGCCTGACACTCAGGAACTGGGGGCTCCTGGTTCAGAAGTGCTGTGACGTTCCAGACCAGTTCTAAGTACGAAAGCGGGTTCCTTTTTTTTCTTTCCTTTTTTTTTTTTTTTTTTTTGGCTAGTCGGTGGGTAGTGTAAATATGATGCGTTTTAAGACTGAGCCGCGAAAGGCTTGTGTTATTTTTTTACTAACGTCTGTCCCTGTGGATGAGAAGTATTTTTGTATGTCTGTCCGCCCCCCGCCCCCCTCGCTTACCAAATCGTTTCCAGTGGGAAGCCTTTGTCAAACGCATTTCCTATCCTCTCTTGTTATAAACCTTTGCTCTCCCCTACTCCCGCAAAGCAACATTTGGTTCTTTATCTGGACTTGATGTCGTCTGTACGGATGGAGAGGAAGTCGAGTTCAGTTTACATTATGATCCAGAATTACCCAATCTGCATTGAAATGCAACAGTTCAGCCCTCTGCTGCAAACGTAACAGAAGGATGTGGTCAAACTGGAGCCAGGAAGAAAGAACGGGACTGCCAGTGGGAGAATCACTTTTTTAAATGAAGTCCCTGCAATGAGAAAAGTGGCTCATGTGACAAGTTCTCTACATGCAGGGAGGATTCAGAATTATGATTTCTGCCCTCTCCGGTCTGAGGGAGCGCTTTCCATCCTGCAGCCTTGTGTGGACAGGATGGGTTTCAGCCATATTAGTTGGGCTGGTTGCAAAATCCTTTTCAGCACCGGTCGCGTCGGAGGCTGAAATGCTGTTTCAGGAGGCAGCAAGCTTTGCAAAGTTGAGCTGCCGAAACACAGCTGTGGCCTCCATCACTGGATCACCAACTTTTATCATTGATTTCTTTTCTTTATATTTGCTTTATTTTATTTTTCTTGACAGGTCCCCTGCCCAAGAATCTTGCCCCCTCCAAGCAAAGTTGAGCCACTTAGAGCTTTGTGGCTTCCAGCAGATTTAAGCACAGAACTAACTCCCCCAGTGGGGCTTAAATGTGCTGCCCTTTGTGGGAGGAATGTAAAAACCTATTTGAGCAAGGGCAGAAGGCAGAGACACATGTCCAGAAGGAGAGGAACCTCGGGCCCCCTTTCAAATGGCCTCAACTCTTATTGTGGGGGTGTTGATGGGGGAGAACACCACCATTTGACTTCAGCCTCAAGAGGTTCCCCCAACCCCCTACATTTAAAGCCATCAGCAGCTGTTCTGCCAATACATAGACAAAGAAGGGGGTGGTGGATTCCAGCATCTTAGAACTTTCCCACTTGCAATCAACGGGACAAGTTAAGGCATGACTTACCTCCCATTGATTTCAGTGAGAACCAAGCTCAGCTAAGTCTGGATCCAACCATAGGATCACGCACACCCCACCAAATGAAATAGGAATTCAGAACCATTCTGACCTCTTTGCACCCTCTGGGATTGGGCCCTTTCCCCTCTGCATGCCAGAGGACTGTGCATTTTCTCCTCCATGTCTGCCCCACTTTGAGACGTTTCACAGTATCTAAGCCCCTCACTGAAGGCTTCCACCTTCCCCCCAGAACCTTCCCTATCAGCCATGTTTGCCGTGCTAATCAACTTCTTTCAGGGAGCCATAGAAATGCCACTGTAGCCAGGGGGGAGCAGGGGATCTGTAAATTTCCCCTGCTTCCCATTAACCTTCCAGTGTCGTTTTTTAAAAAATTCAATTCCATGTATGTAAATAAAATTAAAAATACTCTCTTTTTTTTCTTTTTTTGCCTTTTTATATATGTCAAAACAAAAGTGATCGTTCTCTAGAAATGACATATATGACGACTGTGAGTCCTGAGCTAACCGCGTCTAGGCAAAAGGCTGCTAGCCCCCATCAATCATGCTTCCTGACAAAGATTTGGACTGATTAAAGAAAAAGCTTCTGTATTTATGGAATGAATAAATGAATAAATAAAAGCCAAGCCTTATTTTATCTGTTGTCGCCAGAGCTCTCTCTTTAACTCTTCTTCTCTGCGCCTTTGGTAGATGATGTACTATTCGTTTTATCGTCTGCATTTCTACCCTACCATTTTTCTACGAGTTGCTCAAGGTGAGGTACATGGTTCTGCGCATTTAATCCTCACAAGAACCCTGTGTGATAGGTCAGGGTGAGAGGCAGTGACTGGGCCGAGGTCACCCCAGTGAGCTTCGTGGCTTAATGGGGATTCGAACCCTCGTCTCTACCAGGTCCCCGTCTGATGCTCTAACCATTACCCCACCACAAGCTCTCAGCTGAAGGACAGCTGAGAGCCAGCAGAGAAAGCCTGGCCCAGAAGCCAGGCTTATAAGGGCACTTTCAGGCTTGAACTCACTCTTACAGAACTGGATCCTAACACCAAAGGAGCTCGCATCCCTGCCTCTGAATTTCAGTTTCTGGAAACTGCAGGAGCAGAGAGTGCTCTTGTGCTCTTGTGCTCGGGTCCTGCTTCAGGGTTCCCCAATAGAGGCATCTGGTTGTCCACAGTGAGAACTTAATGCTGGACTAGCTAGGTCATTGGCCTGATTCACTAGGGCTCTTCTTATGTTCTTAAGATGCTAGGACAGCTTGCAAACTCACTTTCAGCCATATTTATCATAGCAACATCAACAAATATGGGCACTAATTAGAAGACTTCCTTGGGGGTTAATTTATTTAAATGTACAAAAAACCCCCAGCAACCCTAAGGATCAGCTTGCTCATCATGATACCTGCCCCAGATAACCCTTCCAACCATGTTATTTTGATGGGTGAAACATGAAAATATGACTCATATTCAAGGCTGTAATATTTGCATGTCCTTGCCTGTATCAAAATGCCAGTCGAACAAGAGTGCTGCAAACTGCCCCTTAAAAGCCCGCGAGCCAACGCCAAAGCAAAGGACAGGCCAGAGAGAAAAGGCCTAATTCTGCCCCCAAGCTTTGGCACCATCCCTCTTAGATGGGCACTTTCTCTCCAGCCTTCTGTGTTTTGCCCAGCAAAGGGCATGGTGTCCTTTGCCCATTCGCAATGTTGAGCGATGTGGATCTGTGACTTCTCTCTCAACCACCCTGCCTAAGGTCAGCCTGTTGGGTTGTTGGGTCAACAGGCTCCCAAGTATCCATTTTTAACCAGCTCACTAAACATTGCAGAGTGCTGACTCAAATGCAAAGGAAAGGATGTCAACTTGAATGGGTCATGTCAGAGCAAGTCAGTGAAAATCCTGAAGCAGGGGGTCAGAATGGATCGACACAGTGGGAGCCAAAAACAGGGCATGCAGCAGAATTCAGGAGATGGGCAAGAGGATGGAGATCATGGATGGAGATCATGTAGAGTTGGATAGGACTCCCCAAGGTCATCTAGCTCAAAAATCCCTGGCAGATGGCCACCCAACCTCTGTTGAAAACCCTTGAGTCCATCACCTTCTGGGGAAGTCCATTCCACTGTCCAGCTGCTTCTACTGTCAGAATGTTCTTCCTAATACTTAGTTAGAATCTCCTTTCTTGCCATTTGAATCCATTGGTTTGGGTCCTACCCTCTGGAGCAGCAGATAGGTAGATCAAGGTTGGCCAATGCCAAGCCACATACCGACCTGCTCTCACCTGATCCTATTTGCTTGCTTTGCACTGGTGGCTGGGGCCTCTAAAAGTCTTTGCCTTTGGTCCTTCTGTGCCCAATACATCAGAATAATATTTGCAACTGCAAATTTTATTGCATCTTTAGAATAATGCTTTGATGTAGAAGGCTGGTAAAAGGTGGGGAGGTGAAGAGTGAAGTGTTGAACTAGAAATTTGGAGCAGAGGGCTCTTGGTGGAGGCAATAATGCAGTAGAGATGGAGGCAATAATGCATCTGAATGCCAGTTTCTGAGATGTAGTAGTAGTAGTAGTAATTTATTATTTGTACCCCGGCCATCTGGCTGGGTTTCCCCAGCCACTCTGGGAGGCTTCCAACAAAGATTAAAAATACATCAAAATGTCACACATTAAAAACTTCCCTGAACAGGGCTGCCTTCAGATGTTTTCTAAATGTCAGGTAGTTGTTTATCTCTTTGGCATCTGATGGGAGGGCGTTCCAAAGGGCGGGTGCCACTACCGAGAAGGCCCTCTGCCTGGTTCCCTGTAACTTGGCTTCTCACAGTGAGGGAACTGCCAGAAGGCCCTTGGCACTGGACCTTAGTGTCTGGGCAGAATGATGGGGGTGGAGACGCTCCTTCAGGTATACTGGTATACTGGGCCGAGAACTGCAAGAGGAGAGAGGGCTCTTCAGCTTAGGTCCTGCCTGTGGATTTCTCATAAGAGGCATCTGGTCAGCCACTCTAAGAACAGGAAGATGGGCCACTGCCCTGATCCAGCAGGCTCTTCTTACGCTCTCAATTGTAGGAGACTTGGTTCAAATTCCTGCTCAGCTCTGAGTCTCATGGAGCCAGTCATTGCCCCTCAGTCCAACCCACCTCACAGGGTTGTTTTGCGAGGATTAAAAAATGGCGGGAGCGAACCATGTACACCACCTTGAGCTTCTTGGAGGAAAAGTGTGATATAAACCATATTGCTAAATAAAAATACTAAGGAAGAAGCAGAATTGAAGCATAACTGCCAACAGGGACTCGTGCAGTGAGGGCATGGGCAGCCTCATCGCTGCTTCTCTGTGCTGGGAGCGATTCATCTGGTCAGACTAGATGTGGTTGCACAACAAAAACAACTTATTCCAAGAGGGTTTGGAAGAAGCAGGCCAGGAAGAATGAGTGTGTTGCACTCTGGGCTCATCATTCAATTGATTCAAGTTTTGTTCTGGGACTAAAAGGGCACCTTTGAGAAAGAGATAGCTCAGTCGATAAGAGCTTGAGACTCTTAATTTCAGGGTCGCGGTTGTGAGCCCCATGCCGGGCAAAAGATTCCTGCATTAGGAGAGGGGGTCGGACTAGGTGACCCTTGTGGTCCCTTCCAACTCTATGATTCTACAAATGCTATGAATACCTGTGGCTCACCTGACAGGCTTATTCCAAGGGAAATTCTTGGTGCAACAAACACAGGGTGACTTGAAGCCAATTGAGGTTTCCCATTTCTGCTTTTGTGGTGGCCAGCAGAACCCTAGGTA
The DNA here is from genome assembly GCF_951804945.1 of Podarcis cretensis. Taxonomy (NCBI): domain Eukaryota; kingdom Metazoa; phylum Chordata; class Lepidosauria; order Squamata; family Lacertidae; genus Podarcis; species Podarcis cretensis. The sequence continues at coordinate 66,470,363 of NC_137177.1, forward strand.
GGAAACAACCTTTTCTAGTCCGCAGCCTCCCCCCCCCCCAAAAAAAAAAAAAAATTCAGCTGCATGGAGGGGGCAGGGAAGTCAAGAGGAGCCTCCTTTGTGATTCCCACAGACCCTTCTTGAGCCAACTGAGATCCAGATCTCCAGGGTTGTGGGGAAATGTCCAGCTCCTGACCTTTTGCTTCCTTTAAGGCCTTCAGACATGGATGTGTCTCTTCCAATCAGACATCTCCTTCCAAGCTCACTGGGAAACCGGCTGCTTGCTGTCACTTAAGATTCCCAGGCAGATGAGGACTCCCTGCCTCTCCCTATAGCTAGAGGACAACATTTGAAAAAGAAAGACAAATTTGGCAATGCAGAAACCAAGACCAGAAGGGTGCAATTTGACTGACGGTCCTCCCACAACAAGCACTGCCTGGGCTAGGAAGCAGCCCTGCCACAAAACCCGTAAGGTGACCATGAGGGAGAGTTTCACATCAATTTTCCTTACTTAATTCTTAGCTCTGACACTGTATGATTGTTACTCTCTCATTTCTGCTCTGAACCACATGGCAGGAGTAGAAGGAAGGGAAGACACATGGATATTTTTCCTGGCCGAACCTCTAGCTCCCAAGATTGATTGATTGATTGATTGATTGATTGATTGATTGTATTTTCCTCCAAGTTGCTCAAGGTGGCATACATGGTCCTCCCCCTCATTGAACCCCCACAACAACCCTGTGAGGCAGGCAAGCTTGATAAGGCTGTGACTGGTCCCAGGGTCAGACAGCATGCTTCCTGGATGAGTGGGGATTTTAACCCTCATCTCCTGGGTCCCAGTCCAACACTCGAACCACAACACCACCTCTGGCTCACTATGAGGAATGAATGGCAAGTGAGACTAGGTCATATGAACTGTGTGTGTGTGTGTGTGTGTGTGTGTGTGTGTGTGTTGGATTCTTCCTTGCAATGCTCACTGATTTTATACTGGCATTGTTTATGAATGAGGATATTGTTTAGTCTGGGGAGCCACCTGGGAGCAGGCTCAAATGCTCCTTCAGCAACAGAAAACTCTGGACTGCCAGGTCCTAGTCCAATACCCTAACACAAGGTGGTGTGCATACTTTGAGATAGGTGGCACAATCTTTTCCGCATGGCGCTTGGCTGGCATCTCAGCCCAAACAGCTCCTGTACTTTCTGCATTGCCAGCATGGCATAGTCTGCAACGGGGCTTCAGGAAGCAGAGGGCACAACTGTTTCTGTACAGACCAGGTGTCAGGTCCGTATGAATAAAAAGAGTCGCAGCACAACTCCAGGTTCCAAGGCTTGGAAATTTAGCATTGTGGGACCTGAATTCTTCTTTGGCCGGGACTTGGAATCTCAGCCTCCCCCTCCATCAGTAAGTGGGGTGGATAGAACAAGGTTTGGGGGAAAGAGAGTGCCTGAGATTGTGAGGGCAGGCTTAGACACTGTGAAAACTACAACGTTGTCTTTACTTTTCTGTTTTGGCTGCAACAGGAGAGGAATCATGTCTTCGCTCTCTCCTGACTGAATGTTTATTTGTTTTGCTGCTGTACAATAAAGCTTCGTAGAACAGGAAGCTGCTGTATGAGAGTTTTACTGCATGGCTGAGATTCCTTCCACGCAGGCACACCATTGCACAAGATACTCTACTGTAGCTGGGGCAAGCAGGTTGGCCCAGAGGCAGCAGACTGGACGCCACAACAGTCCCACTGTTCGCAGCCTTGACGAACTCTGATCGGAACAGGTTGTGTGTGCGGAGGGGGTGTATCTGCACATGCTGGTAGTTTTCTATATGCAAGGATGCACACAGGAGAAACATTCCACCTATGCAAGCCTGAACTTGCTTGGGCTCAAGTCCTGCTTGCATGTTTCCCACAGACATGTGGTTGGCCACTGTGAGAACAGGATGCTGGGTAAGATGGTCCATTGGCCTGATCAGAAAGTGTTCTTCTTATGTTCTTACAGTGGCAAAGTATCTTCTAGCTTAGGCTAAGAAGCTTTGCAGTTTTGTTTTGTTTGTTTTTTAAATAATATTTATTAACATTTTAAAGACTACAAAAGAAAGAAAAAGAATTAAACAAAACAATACAATACAAAAACAAAAACACCACACAACACCAACCCCAAAACATTAAATTAACAAAATCAAACAAACACAATTTAAAACACATCTAATAAGTTCAGTATCTTAACTTTCATTTACTTGTTTCAACGACCTCCTCACACCTCCCTTTTCGTATTCCACTTTAATTAACTGTTTCAGCAATTCCTTTCCATCTTCCTCTGTTTTCTGTCCTGTAATTTATCTTAACATATTCTAACCTTATTTCTCCCTTTAATATATAATTGTCTTAACATATTTTAACCTTATTTTCCCTTTAATACTCTAATAATCTATTTGTACTTAATTCCTTGTAACATTTCTACTAAAGCCATATAACTCCTTTCCAACATTTTTCTAACAGTCATTAATTTTACAATATTTTTATAAATAGTCTTTAAACTTTTTCCAATCTTCTTCCACTGACTCTTCTCCCTGGTCCCGGATTCTGCCAGTCATATCCGCCAATTCCCTATCATCAACCTGGTGATCTTCTGTCCGATGCTCTTAACTCTTTTCCAAGTCCCTTCTGCGAGTCTTCTTCATATTTATACATGAGCTTTACTTTGTCTTCCACTGATCTTATTTTCAATTTCCTTCCTTTGAGGCTGAAGAGTAGATCTCGGGGAAACTCCCACCTAGAGATTATTTTGTTCCTTCTCAACAGGGCAACCAAATCTCCGTAGTTAAACCCAAAATCCAAAAGATATTTTGGGACGTCTTTCAAAATTTCCACTATTGACTGTTGTTCTTCTAGGCTCTTCTGGTAGTTCCAACAGTCTCTTATTTTGTTCTTCTCTTTCCCTCCTCTTCCAAGTCCGAAGGCCCTCACAGTTTTAATCTCTTCTTGACCCAAGTCCCGGTCCCAAAAATCATCAAATTCCTGTGTGAGGAAATCTATCAAACTTTCCTTCTCCAGTTCAGGTAGGGCTCTGATCCTCGAAATCTGATTTTCTTTAAACTCAATCATAGCAGGCATCAACTTATGGTCATCAAATTGCATCTGTAAGTCTGGGACTCTCTCTCCAATTGTGTTACTTTAGGTTCAACGGCAATAACTTTCTCCCTAGCCTTCTCCGCAGTTTGCCATGTCGAAGTAGATTCCTGTGTCAGTTTCTGAATAGTTTCTGTATTGGTGTTCACTTTTTGTCCCAAATTGTCGATTTTGGTAATTACCACGTCCACCTTTTTGTGAAGCTGTTCCAATGAGTCACTTATCTTACATAATACATCCACTAAGGCCTCTTCTGTCAACATTCTTAACCAATTCAAGGTCCCCAGAATCTCACAGGTTTTTCTCTTGCAGCTGGAAATTCCCCCAGCTCAACTCTTGTGACAGTTTCAAAGGCTTCCTCTAGAGGGAAACAGTTCCTCTAGAGGGAAACAGTTTCTATTTGTATTAGTCCTTTTAAACTCAATTCAAACAATAAAGTTAGTTTCAATTTTCTGTTACTTTTACTCCTTTTTAAATGCAGACAGAGACAGTGGAAACAATGTATTCCTCTTATTTAACTAACTGCCAGTGAACGTTCTAATCACGGTCAATGAGCCTTCCAGAACACGTCAGCCCTGTTGGCAGCCCGTTTCCAGGATCGGAGCGGTGGTATATTAACTCTGTTTGCTCTCTCCTGCAGGTATACTCAGTCCAAAACTTTCCCCCCTCTTCTCCTGCCACCAAGGGGGGTTTAGTATTTTTTACTGATGGAAATTTAGTCCTTTACAATAGGCTTTCCGAGACTTCAGCTTGCATCCTCATTGCTTCAATCTATTTACAAAAGGGGAAGGTGGACTTCCTGTTTTAGACCTCCCCATTTCAGCACCAAATTAAGACGTTTAAAATCCAATTCTCCGCTCTACTCACGGGTAGTTGCTTTAAGATCAAATTGTTCACAGGAAAAAGTCAGCGCTCTCTGGCAACAGCTATGCGGCTTCGCTCCGTGGAAGACGCAGTCAATTCGAAGCACCGCGCCACTCACCCCACATCGCTCCGGATCCCCAAAACCAGGTCTCCCCGCGAGTAGGGGAGGCGCAAAAGGTGCCAGCCGAATCCCACGTTCACAGGCTTCACCCGCCTGTGATTTCTAGTGGGTTTCCGCCTTCGCCGTGGCGGCCAGACCCAGATTCCCATGAAGCAAATTCCTCCCGATCAGAGGAATTCCGCCATTACCGGAGGCGCTAACCCGGAAGTCCGAAGCTTTGCAGTTTTTGGTGTATGCATTTTGTCCCAAATATTCCCCATATCCCCAAAGTGACCTTTAAAAATAATAATAATAAAGAAAACCCTTTTTTCCCTTATTGAGTAACAGAGTCCTTATATATTTTATTAATCTGGAATAAATCTATATGCTGTACTTTTGTGTGGATTGCTTAGAATCCTGTCCTGAGCCAAACCCAGCCCCTTAGGGTCACTTGAATCACAACCTCTCTGTGTCAGTCTTTTGTATTACCGGCAGCTTCACAAGGCAGATTGATAAATTGGCACTTGTTTCCTGGGGTGACCTAAGGTTCTGATGAACCCACCGGTTTTCTCCTTGGGCCTTAAATCATGGGGTAGTAGCAGGCGATGGTTAGTGCGGGTTCAGATTGACTCTAGACTCCTCATTCCTTACAATGACAAACGTCATGTCAAAAGTGTTTCTGTAAACGTGCCTCTTCCAAACAGCAGAAGGTTGGTGGGACCCAGGAGAAGAACCAGCCAGCCATTCCCTTGGGTTTCCTTTTTTAAATGATTTATTAAAACACAAAAATTAAAAAAAACCCAAAAAGCAGGGGGGGGACCCTTTGAGACACTCACAGAATTCAAAGGGGGTGGGGAGACACAGTTTGTGGCATTATAAACTTGCCAGAAAGGCCACCCAAGGGTGGGGAGAGCACTGCTTTGATGTCCCACTTGCTGGTATCACAGAAATAAAAACACAGGAGCAATATGACAAAGTAGCTTGGAACACTTTTCTCATTACCCCACAACCCGTGTTAGGAAATCTAACTGGTCTCACCTGCATTTATGCTCCCAGCTTAAGAGCCAGACTTTCTACTCAGATAGGGGAGGAGGGGGGAAGAGGGGTCCTTATACAAGAGTTGAGACACCCTTGGCAAAGCCAGGGGGAAATGGTCACGGCAGGCAGGTGGTGGGGACTTGAGGTGGGTGGAGCCAGCAAAGGAAACTCAGGGGAAGATCCCAGCAGACTCTAAAGCTCACTGGTTTTCAGACTGCAAAACCGATCACCTTACTATATGGGTATCCTGCTCAGAGCAATGGAATGCTGGCTTGTTGTCAATGCTACACATGAGCAACCTAGAGGCAGGCCTCTCTCTATCCATTTGCCTGTATTTCTAAGACCCAAGTTAATTAATGGTACAGAGCAAAAACCACACTTCTAGCCACTGTTTGGCAAGCAGGCAGAGTCAATGCTAAAACTAGTAAATCCGATGACCAGGAAGAGTGGAAATGGGGTGCTTTCCACTCTGGCCAACCCCCACATTAGAGGGTCTCCAGATCTTGTAGGACTCCCAACTTCCAGCAGTCAGCAAGCATATCAGAATTCCAGCAATGGCCAACCCCTCACCTGTGAATGGTTTGCTAAGGCTGACACGGGGCTTCCAGATGTCAGAGTTCAGAAAGATCTAGGAGTCTAATAAGGCATCCTGAGCTGCTCACAGGAAATCATTCTGGGCTTCTCCACATTCTGCCTTTCTCTCCTGGCATTGCACTTGTGTGTACCATGAGGAACTAAACTCCCACCCTCGCTTAATCAAATGGAGCTGGAGAAGCTTTGTTGTCAGGGAATAGCTTCGGTTCATCTGTTAAAACAATTGCCCAATAACTGAGTGTTGTGCTCATGCGCTGAAAAGGATGAGTGTGCAACCTTCTCTGAAAAGCACATTGGGGAAATATATAGAAGGAAAGCATCTGAAAAGGGGGGACATTCAAAGTAGCAGAGACTTGAGGCACACATCCCAGGATCATCCACCGGGTGCCCACCAAAAATGCATACGAAGGTGTTTCTTGTTGGGGAAATACTGGTTTTTGTCATGGGCACAGATCAGGACTCCTCAAAGGCAGAGTCCTCCTTCAGTGGCAGCCCCAAGGAGGAGATGGAACCATTCCCTGGTCCTCACCATATGGAGCCACAGGCACAAAACCCCTAACACCTTGGTCCGCAGACTCCTCAAAGGGTCAGGATTGCCCTGAGGAGATATCTCCACTGCTTGAAACCCTAGAGCCTTAGAAGAAGCCAGCAGATGCAAAGAAAGGCACTGCCCCTTTAAATGGCCAGATGCAGCTTTCAAGGGGCATGGGGGGCCTTTACTTAAAGGAATACTAAGCCCTGGTTATAAAGGTTGCTCCAAGACATTGCTAAGACCTGTGGCCTATGTGAGCTGCAGGATTGCTGACCATGGTCTTCAAACCCGCAGGTTGACCACTCTCCATGGTGCTGAACTTGCCTTGCCTTCCTGTTTGCCTGGAACCCTGGGGCAACTGATCTCTTCTTTACTTCGGCCATTACCTATCCAGGGCAGAGGGCATTCTCTGTAGATCAGGGCACATTTTGGGGATTTAGACAACAGGGGCATGGGGACACTGGCACATTCTGTATGAGCTAGTGGAGGCTTGGTAAAAAGGAAGGCATCCAGGCCCTTTGAACAGATTGCTCAAGCATATACAGGTGGAAAGGGACCAAGCCCAGATTACACTCTGGAAGAGCTATATACAGCTGTCTTCATTTTATGGGAAAGACCAGAGTGGCCATGGCAAGGGGTGGACAGACGAAATCAAATCAACAATTCTGGATTGATGTTTTCATATCTGGGCACTTGTAGATTCACTTTGGGATGTGACCCCCTTGTCTCCTCACCCTGGTTTTTGCTCAGGGGCACTGAGGACTTTCTACTGTGTGGTGGTTCACATCCCAATGCACATTAGTGCATCTCCTTTTAAGTTTGATCAAGGTACACCCAGGCCTGGTTCACACATGCACATTCATCACTGGATAGCAGACCAGCTCATGATGCCTTCATTGGGGTTTGTGAACGCTTATTCCCAAGCAATGCAAAGACGGAACTTTTGTACCACCACAACTCTTTTTGGTGCAGTCAAATTTACCTGCCGGTCACTAAGCAGAGGGAAATCAAGTAACAGATGCACACATGTGAGATGGGCCTTGAAGAGGACATGCTTGGTGCTTTCATATCCCTCATTACTGGGACCAATTAAAAACTACATTGCTTGACCCTTGCAAAGCCTTCAATCCCTTACACCGTGACCATTAGCCAAACAACATTAAACACTTTGAAGTCCCACTGATTTCAATGGGACAGAGAGTTAACTGAACGATTAACTCCTGCAGAAAGCGACAGGAGTCTTTGGCTGGACAGAGACCTTGGTGTCCATATTTTCTTTTTGAACCTCAGTTGGCTTTTTCATTCAAATGCAGGTTGCATCCTCAGTCTTGAACACATATCTGGATTGAGCACAACCACAGTTCAGAGCCTCCTCTACACACACAGTAGCAGCAGCATTCAGTCTACCCAACCTGGCCTGTTCAACGTCTGAGCTCAGAAAGTGAGCTTGTACCTTTTCCAAGCACAGGCCAAACAGGCATTAGCAAGATTCTCTACTTGAGTCATGGCTGCCACACATCTCTGGGTGGGAGGGGGAGGAATAGCACATTGGCACCTGCTCCCAGTCTCTCAATCAGCTGCGTATGAAAGGGGGACAGCATCCAGGCGAAAAACTGAAGAACCCATTTGTAATCCAGCCAACAAACCTTTCAAGTCCTCGATAAGAAAGTGCGAAAGAAAAACCCAAGATACAAGGAAGTGAAAATCTTGCTGTCTCAAGGAAGTTTGTGAAATGGCCCAAGGGATGTGGGGGGTTGTCCTTGTTTTGAAGAACACTTTGAGATGTGAACACAGCAAGCCCAGAGCCACCAAGACTGGCCTTCAATCTTCGATGCAGATGACATCGCAATGCTGTCCCTTGCAGTCTAAGGTTGCGCCATCTTTCAGGGGCTCGGGGACCTTTATATCCAGGTGGCTCAAGGGCGGTCCATTGGGTGTTGCTGAAAGGACAAAAATGGAGGGATTATGTTCCTTGGATTGAGTTCAGCCTGGATGGCTCAGTTGGTTAGAGTGTGGTCCTCATAACAGGTTTGATCCCTGTATGGGACAGATGCATTGCAGGGGGTTGGGCTGAGACGATCCTCAGGGTCTCTTCCAACTCTCTGATTCTATGAGGTACTTCCATTATGAGCCAGGGCCAATTTGTGAATTAAACACGTGGCCTGACCAATGCCATTTTTAAAAGCAGAGAAGCCAGTATGGACCACAAGATTTCAGAGATCAAAACCTGTTAAGGAGATGCCTTATCTCTGTCTAGAACCCCATATGGAATGCATTTGCAGCAGTCAAATCCCAAAGATGCAAAAAGGCATGCTTGGAGCTACATTTGGGATTGCAACTTTTTCATGTGGTGAGTGGTGGCATTGCCTTGTGCTCCCCAAATCACCTGAATGGCAGCTACAACAGGCACACCACAAGGAACTTTGACCTTTCTGCATGGGCAGTCAGCTTCCCAATGAACATGCAAGCACTTTCAACAAGCCTTTCAGGCTGGCTCAATGGAGGGTCCAGTGCAAGGATGGTCAACCTGGCATTCAAGGGCACAACAGTTCCCTTGAGGTACTCTGCTGCCACCCAGGGAGCTTCTGGAAGCCCCCTCCCCACTCACACCCACCTCAGTCAGGAAAGTAGATAGAGCTGAAGCAGAAAGTTGGGGAAGAAGCTCTTTCCCACTTCCTCTTTTAGGTCTATGTGCATTTCGAAGCTCCAATTAATTCAGATTCAACCTGGATCCCTTGGACAAATGAAGTGTGCTTCTGAATGCTAGTTACTGGAAACCACACGAAGGGAGAGGGCTTTTGTGATCTGATCCTGCTTGCTGGTTTCCTTTTGGGGCATCTGCCTGGTCACTATGAGAACAGGATGCTAGACTAGATGGACCTGATCCAGCGGGATCTTCTTACGTTCTTGTGAAACAAGTGAGGACCCGGAAGGTTGCTTCCCCAAACTCTTCACTGGAAGTCTGGACCTAAAGATAGAAGCAACTCCTGTGCTGTCATCAATGAGAGTCCGCTTAAGAGGCAGGCAGCAGCTGCCATGTGGAGGCCATTGGAAGCTGTGTGGGGAAACTGGGTTTCTGCACAATCCTGAAGACTCTCAGCAGCAGCAAACTGGGCTGAGGGTGACATTCCTTTTATATTCCAGGCAGCACCTGCTTCCCCCTTAGGAAGAACCTTTTTCTGGCCAGTTTCCTGGTTCCACAGAGTGGTTCTTGTGATAAACAACAGAACTGGGCCCAATGGTGGATGGACCATCTGCCAATTCCTTTCCTTAAAATTTGAAAAAGGGTAATTATTCTAGGACGCAGGTGGCGCTGTGGGTTAAAGCCTCAGCGCCTAGGACTTGCCGATCGAAAGGTTGGCGGTTCGAATCCCTGCGGCGGGGTGCGCTCCCGCTGCTCGGTCCCAGCGCCTGCCAACCTAGCAGTTCGAAAGCACCTCCGGGTGCAAGTAGATAAATAGGGACCGCTTACCAGCGGGAAGGTAAACGGCGTTTCCGTGTGCGGCTCTGGCTCGCCAGAGCAGCTTCGTCACGCTGCCCACGTGACCCGGAAGTGTCTCCGGACAGCGCTGGCCCCCGGCCTCTTGAGTGAGATGGGCGCACAACCCCAGAGTCTGTCAAGACTGGCCCGTACGGGCAGGGGTACCTTTACCTTTAATTATTCTTAGACTTTTAGGACTGAAGAGTTGGAAGGTACCCCAAGGGTCATCTAGTCCAACCCCCTGCCATGCACCCAGGGCCAACAACATCTGTTGAGTTCTTAAGAAGCATTGGGGGGGGGACACCTACAGAATACATCACAATTTAAGGTTGAATTATAGCACCAAAGACTTCTGAGTGCTAGTCATGGAATAAGAGGAAAAGTCCTCTTGTGGATCAGGAATTGAGCAGGGGGTAAGAATAAATGGACAGTGAAAATATTGAACAAAAATGGGTTGTATTAGGATAAATGGCTTGCCAAAAATGTGCATATTAATAAATACTGCAGAAAATGTGTATATTAGGTAAAATGCATGAGGACTTTTTAAGACTGGAAAAAATTAGAAACAGAAATAATCCGAAATCGACAGATTCATTGGTCCTTGCCAACAAATATACACATTGGTCCTTGCCAACAAATATACACTGGCAACACAGCATACTTAACTGTCACAGCTCCCCAAATAAAGAAACTCAGGAATTGTGGTTTGCTAAGGATGCTGACAATTCCCCATTTGAGATCCACTGTTTGTTAAATAACTTCATCTTCCTGAGGAGAAGCAAAAGCTCTTTGATTAGTCTGATGTGCAGATTCTCTTTCTTGGCCAAAGCTACCTCACCAGGTTGTCATGAGGATTAAGATGAGTAGCCCCGAGTAAACCACCATTTTGGGCCCCGGGATTCAAACCTAATCCATTTAATTTTTTCACCCCCAAAATGGCATTTCTCTATGAAGATTCTCAGAAGAAAGCCAGCTCCTCTAGTCATCTCTTCATTTTAGAGAGAGCAGAATGTAGTGTTGTTAAAGTGTCAGAATAGCACTTGGGATGCCCTGGGTTCAAATCCCCACTCAGCCACCTGAGCTTAACCTACCTGCAGGTCTGCTTGTGAGGATAAGTGGGGGGGGGGAGTATATGGTTAAGCCCCCCTCTCAGGTTCATTGCAAGAGATGAGTTTAATAGAGAAATAAGAAGGGATATGAACTTAATAGAAATAAATAAGACTAGAGAAAGAAAACATTTTAAAAGCTACTGAGGCTTTAAAGGGCAAGGCTGTTAAAATAGGGTGATGATTAAAAGGTGGGGGCAACTCTCAGTAAATGCCATTTTGCAGTGCAGGTGTCAGGATCCAGAGAGCTCTTGGGAGAGCCAGGTCCAGTGGGCTGGAAGAGATGAGGTCCGAGACTCAGGATATCTGGGCAAGTGACCTCTGAGCTTCAATCCATGCAAAGAATGGAAGGGAGCAAGTTTGGGGGGCAGGCAGTTCCGCAAGAGGGAAAAGAGGGGGGTGCTTAAGAGTTCTGAAGAAGAGAGAATTTCAGCAGGCACATCAGCTATTCCTGCATGCTCTCCCTGCTGAAATCTCTCCCCCCCCCCCAACTCTTAAAGGAGAAGCACTGACCTATTTTGCAGCTGCCCACCCAGGTGCTGTTGCTGATTAGGGTCCCTAAGGTTGGATCTCCCACCCCACCTCATTTTAACATAATTTTAATTAATACCAAAATAAGAGTGCTGCACTGATTAATCAGGTAGAGGGGGAGTTAGAACCTATTGGCTGGTGGAAGATGGCTATAGTTAATTGGGCAAAATGTTTTTAAAATGATTATTTTTATTGCATTGTGATTTTATTTTTGTACTTACCAGAAAAAGTACATGTTGAGCACATGCTTTCTTTAAAAAAATCCTTTTAACAGAGGAATGCCTTTTGTTTCAGGTGCATTTTGACTCCCTACAAATTCAACTGGCTAAGCAAAATTAATGGATTGTTGTGCTGTAGAAGCTTTTGCATGTTTACTCCGAAGACTTGCTGTGTTAACCGGGGATCACACCATAGAAAGCACCCTTCGAATTACAGCGTAAAGCTCAGGGGATCAAATCAACAAGGTTTGGTCCATCAGGTGACAACGCGAACCCCAAAGGTTGCAAGTTTGCCACCTGCAGGAAGACTAAGCCGGTCACAGCAGTGCCAGCCACCCCCACCCTGCCCAAAGACAGACTGACAGAACACAGTTTATCAGAGAGTAATAAGTGTGGCCTTACCTCTCGTAGCAATGAGAACTGCAGAGGAAACTCTCGCAAACGGCTAAATATCTATTGATAAGAGAGAAAACAGCTGGCTTGCCCAATGCCCTTTTGTTTTTTGACTCACGGCCCCCATTTTAAAATTTGTACTCTTAAGAGAAGAGAGAGAGAGATAAAAGAGAGGGGGCAGCTGCAAGGAACCTCAACTCACCTGTCACATAAGGTCCCAGGGGCATCTGGCTGTAGTTGACAATCCCACCTGGTCCTGGACCACGGAAGTTTGGGCCAAAGTTGTTGCTGTAGATCTGCGAGGAGCCAAAAGAGGCCTGGAGAGGATGGAGTTGGGCAAGAGCATTTATTTGAAAACACAAACCAACCCCAAAGGCTCTGGGTGGATAACATTTAGAAACAAAGAAACCATCAATATTACAATGATTATTTTTTTAACTGCTAGCGATTGATGCTGTGTACAAAATAACTTTAGCAAAAGAATAACCCTCTGCCCCATGGAATTTATAATCTCAATTTCAAATGGGGTGAGGTGCAAGTAATTGAAGAGGAGAAATAGGCTTGAATTTTGAACTGCTACGGGGTCAGCTGAATTGCAATTGCATCCCTAACAGATATATGGTTTGGAATAATAATAATAATATAATAATAATAATTTATTATTTATACCCCACCCATCTGGCTGGGCTTCCCCAGCCACTCAAAATATTCCAAAATTCCAACAAAATATTAAAATACAATAATGCATCAAACATTAAAAGCTTCCCTAAACAGGGCTGCCTTCAGATGTCTTCTAAAAGTTTGGTAGTTGTTGTTCTCTTTGACATCTGGAATGCAGTTGCATCCCAAACGGATAAATGGTTTGTCTCATTTCTTTACCACTGCACACAGAGCATCTGGCCACACAAAAAATTGGTGTGCTAATGCACCAATGCCTTTTAACGCTGCCTCTAACCTGCTGGATGCTGGGGTCGCTCCCCCGGTTTGTCAGCCGGCTCAGGATGCTTCTCTCGGACATCTGGAGGCGAGCGGCCACAGGTGGGATGCGGGAAAGCATGGAGGGCAACCGAGTCACATCGGCTTTCATGTCGCTCAGTAGCTCTTCCAGCTGGTTTAGGACTGCAAGACAGTTGGGCACCTGTGAGCACCAGAAACCTGTACCCAACCCATCTGGCAACAGTGCAGATTTTTCCTTCTGTGTAACTTAGGCTGCCATTTCTTATATTTTATTTCAGTACGTGCCATCATAGGAAATCCATTAGCTGTGGGTGCATCTGACAGGGCACAGTGCAGCCCATGAAAACTTATCCCATGATAAAACAGCATTTATAAAAAATAAAATAAAATAAATTGTTTATTGTTTCCTGATCTAGACAGAAAAGTGAGCCTGGTGGGCTGATTATGGGATCAGATTCTGAGAGAGAATTGTAACCAATGGGATGCCCAAAAAGCTATGAAATGAAAGTCCATGGCACAGAATTGTAAAGTTGGAAGGTACCCCCCCAATCTAGTCCAACTCCCTGCAATGCAGGAATTATAGCTCAAGAATCCCTAAAAGACGGCCATCCAACCTCTGTTGAAAAACCTCCAATGAAGGGGAGTCCACCACCTTCTGAGGAGCTGCATTCCACTGTTGAGCAGCTTTTGCCGTCAGAAAGTTCTTCCTAATGTCTAATCGGAATCTCCTTTCTTACAATTTGAGTCCATTGGTTTGGGTCCTGCACTCTGGGGCAGGAGGAAACAAGCTTGCTCCATCTTCTGTGGGACAGCCCTTCCTATATTTGAAGATGGATTCATATCCCCTTTTCTGGGCTAAACATCCCCAACTCCCAATCCCCGTGAGGCCTGGTTTCCATCTTGGCCACCCTCTCTGCAGAGAGAGATGAGTCATACACCTTTTGGGGGTGTTCTTGCTGTGCAAACTCTCCCCTCCTTCCCACACCCACAACACGCACAGAGTTATATTTACTGATTGCAGACATTTAAATTCCAGTTGTTGTTGTTGCTGTTGCTGCTGTTGTTGTTGATCCGAGTAATTCATTTTGTCAGTGCTCCCACAGTACAGCTGATAATGTGAGTTCAAGTTCCCTTAGAACCTGAAAAAGTTCTTTCCTCTCTTAGCCACTGTGGAGGTGACACTCCGCCTGTGCTGAGGCAAACCTTGCACCATGCATGCAACAGTGTGCCAAGGAGCATTGCGCCCACACACCCTGACCTTTTGCCTTCTTGGCTAGCAAACAGGGTTTTCCCCTGACCATCTGTCCTCTCACAGATTTGGTTATTAGACATAATGCTTGGCTGCAGCATGACTTGGGATACAGATGTAATCAAGTATCAGGGAAAACATTGCTAACACGTGTATTTGCTAATGCTGGAAATGTGCTTAGATGGAAATACGTCATGTTCAGAGTGGTTTCACTACTGTTTCCAATTGTTGACTTCTGCTAATAAAAGGAGCCTCTACAGAACTACGGGACTACGGAACTCTACGGGACGTGGGTGGCGCTGTGGGTTAAACCACAGAGCCTAGGGCTTGCTGATCAGAAGGTCAGCGGTTCGAATCCCCACGACAGGGTGAGCTCCCGTTGCTCGGTCCCTGCTCCTGCTGACCTAGCAACTTGAAAGCACATCAAGTGCAAGTAGATAAATAGGTACCGCTCTGGCGGGAAGGTAAACGGTGTTTCTGTGCGCTGTTCTGGTTCGCCAGAAGCGGCTTAGTCATGCTGGCCACATGACCCGGAAGCTGTACACTGGCTCCCTCGGCCAATAAAGTGAGATGAGTGCCGCAACCCCAGAGTCGGCCACGACTGGACCTAATGGTTAGGGGTCCCTTTACCTTTTTACTACAGAACTAGCTGGCAGCCTGCTTGGAGCATGCTTGCCAGTGTGCTTCTGCACAGCTCACCTGCCTTCAACCTCCTGTTGTCCTCGTTATTCCTATAGCCACCACTCTCCCAACTGGCATGGGAGAAGCAGACAAGGTGGAGGGAGTTAAGGGAAAAGCGGTCCCTTTTCAGGGAAAACCCACCTTTATGAAGGACGGCGTTGGCGGGCTTGTTCCCCGCAAGGGACTCTTTGGAGAGGTGCTGGTGGCTCTCAGCAAGGCACTCCACTTCAGCCAAGCGGGCGTTCAAGGCCATGGCCGGGTGATTGGGGTCCTGGGTCATGTTGAGGTACGCTGCCCGGCGGAGCTGCTCCTCAATCACCAGCGCCTGCTCCAGCAACTGCAAAGAGGATATGGGGAGCAGTGCCGTTAACCTTGCAGAATCCTCCAAGATGCAGAGGTGGCCTCATACACAGATAGCAGCAGCCGAGGAGCAGCAGAATGGGTGAAACGTGGACCAGGAGAACATAAGCAGAGCCTGCTGGATCAGGCCAATGGCCCATCTAGTCCAGCATCCTGTTCTCACAGTGGCCAAGCAGGTTCCCTAATGGAAAACTCACAAGCAGGAGCCCAAAGAGTGCTCTTGTTTACTGCAACTGGCATTGAGAAGCATTGCTGCTTCTGTGGAGGCAGAGCATAGCCATCATGCCTAGTGGCCACTGATAGTCTTATCCTTTCAATATCCCATTACACAGGGGGATGCGGATGAGGGGGCACATCAAGACAGCCTGCAGAGATTTAAAACACCCATTTAAATTGTCTCTGTTTGCACCAGGAGTGAGGACATCTGGGGACCCTTCAGGCTATGTTACATCCTCAATTGAATCATTCTGGGAGTTGGGAGTCCAGCAACATTTGCAGGGCTGCATATGCTCCCCGCTCCTAATTTACATCAGTCCACCCTGAAAGGTACACTGCCTCTGTCCATGGAAGCTTGTTTTTGCTATTGCGGCTGAGACCTGGTGATAGATTTTATCCTCTGCAAATGTGGCTGCTCTCGAACAGGTATTTCTAGAAACCCACCTTGAACCGCCGTGCCAGGAACTTGTTCTTCATCTCCAAGTAGTTACCCTTGTGGATCTCTGACTTGAAGGGCTCGTTCAGGATTACATAATGCGGGTCGTTCTGGATGTCTTGCCAGCGGGCGTAGCCGTGACTTAGGAAGCAGAAGGGAGAGGCGTTAAGGGAACAACAGAACCATCTGGCATCTGAAACATCTCCATTCATTCACTCATTCATTCATTCCTGCCTTTTTCCCTGACAGAGACTCTTGGTGGCTTACAGATAAAATAGAAATGGGGGGGGGGGACAATTTAAAAAACAATCAAACATTAATAGAATATACAACTACAATAAAAAATAACAATAAAAACATCACACTACCATCCCTTTCCTTAAAAGTAGTCAGTTCCCCATTTCCACTTCAGCTTGGGCAATTTTCATATTATCCCAGAGAATCTTCATGCACATTGCTCCTAACGGAATGCGTTTTTTGCATGTTCACTGATATTTCATTTTATTTATTTCAAATAAATTGATTGTAAAAAAACACCCCCCCAAAAAACCCATGTCAGGGCAGTTTACCAAAAAAATAAAGCAATAAAATAACCACTAAAAAAAATTAACAACAATAATTTAATTTTTTTGAAAAATAACAATAGACTAGTGAAAACAGATTAAAACTTGCATCACCTACAAGGCAGACTTGCCTAAAACCAAAATGAAGAATAGAGTGAAGGCATCTGCCGGATCTCAATAGGCAGGGAGTTCCAAAGTGTGGGTGCCACCACACTAAAGGATCGAGTTCTTACAAATATAGAATGGGTATTATGTGGCCAGATCTGCTGTAACAGGGCCAGATCTGCTGAGAAAAAACTGTGGTTCTGCGTGAACTTGCCCCTGTTATATGCTTTCTTTGTATGCATTTGTTTTCATCACAAAATCCAGTAATAATAAGGATTTGTATGCTGCCCATCTGGCTCAGTCCCCAGTGCCATCTCCCGGTAGGGCTGCGTAGGACCCTTCCCGTCAGAGTAGACAACATTGAGCCAAATGGACCAATGGTCTGACTCAGATTGGGCAGCTGCCTAGGTTATTATATCTCTGTGTATGCAGCTTGGCTGAATAAGCATGTGAACTGCCCTTTGGATTTCACACTTCTCCCTGTTTTGAGCCCTCAGCTCAAGGAACATACCAAAATGCACATTTCAGGATTAAGTACCTTTGGAAATGTGCACACAAGATAAAATAGGGAGCTGAATACGAATCTGCATGCATTTTAAAAACAAAACATAATAATAAGCCCACATTAATGCAGCAACAGGGTGGGACCAACTTATATGTGCAAAATTGACATGGGCCAGGAACAGGGAAGGGCCGTAGCTCAGTGGGCTAGAGCATCTGCCTCGCATGCAGAAGGTTCCAGGTTCGATTCCCGACAGCGCTTCCAGGTAGGGCCAGGAGTGACCTCTGCCTGAAACCCTGGAGAGCCACTGCTGCCAGTCAGTGTAGGCAATACTGAGCAAGATGGAGAAATGGTCTGACTCGGCAGGAGGCAGCTGAAGGAAACCACCGCCACATCTAGCCCTGACTTCCCATAACCACGCCAAGGATACGTGACGATTCCTGCCAGGAGCCAGTAATCATGCCTCCGGTGCCAGATGTCGTAAATCTTCCCCGAAGAGACAGCTGCCCTCTCCTCATTCTGCCACAGCGTGTGCAGTTCTGTAAAGCGAGAGCAGAGAAATGCTGCGGACTGGAATGTCAAGAGGAGGCATAATAATGCTTGACATTTCCACAGCCCTTGTGGGTAGGAAGCCTTGCACAAACTCTCGAAGGGAGACCGCTGTTATTAGCTCCACAGGGAGCCCAGTGATGGCAGGCTGCCCAGGAGTCCAGGCAACCAAGCCAAGAAATTCTTGCTGTTCCCCCATTGCATGGGAGTTGGGCTAGATGGGCCTTAAGGTTCCCTTCCCTACATTTCGATGCAGGTTGCCAGGGCTCTGCCTTACCTCTGATCCTGCGTTATGCCTCTCTGTGAATTCATCTTCGTCATTACTATTATTATTACCAATAGTATATTATTAATATTAATATTGAACAGTTAATTATATAACGCCATCAATGTACACGGCTCTGTACGCAATTGAAGTAAGAAATTCTACCCCACAAGGTGTACAGTCTAAGACAACAAACCCTAAACAGTAAAAATCAGTAGTTTGAAATGCACAATTCCCAATGCATAGCAGAATTATGTACACTTAGAGGACGTTGCCTGTCGCATCTCTGCATAACTCACTGCTCTGTCCTTTCCTCCTCCTCCCAGTTAGAGGGCAAGCAATTCTGCCATGTCTCTGCATCAGTTACTCCCTGTGCAGGGCACGGCAGAATTATCTGCCCTCAGAGGAGGTTGCCTGCTGTGTCTCTGCCCAGCTTGCTGCCCTAGCTTTGCATCCTTCCTCTCAGCCTCTGCTTGGGGAAGGTAATGCATCATATGCGACTGGATCAGAATTGCCCTCTCCTTCTGAGGAGAGCGCTGCTCGCTGTGTCTCTGTATAAGTCACTGCTCTGAGCTTCCCAACCTCCAACCAAAAATATGGGGCTGAGATGGTAACAATGAAGCATGCCTCCAGTCTTAACCAATGAAGGAACAGAGCTTGAGCCACCAGGATCTCACAGGGGGAGGCTGGCTTTCCAGGAG
Organism: Podarcis cretensis; assembly: GCF_951804945.1. Lineage (NCBI taxonomy): Eukaryota > Metazoa > Chordata > Lepidosauria > Squamata > Lacertidae > Podarcis > Podarcis cretensis. The sequence goes on from NC_137177.1 coordinate 66,488,902, forward strand.
GTTGGGGCCTGCTCGCGTGTACCTGTGAAGCCCCCATCAGCGATGTTGAACATGAATCGGATCCCACTCTTGTCATCCTTCTTCCCATCCTCCTCCTCCTCCTTTTCTCCATTCTGCTGAGCCTCTGACAGCTCCTTTTCTTCTGCCTTGGCATCATCTGCTTAGCAAAACACAGGGGCACCCCATCACAAGAACACAAACATAAGAACATACTAAGGACCTGATGGGTCATGCCAATGGCCCATCCTGTCCAGCACCCCATTCTCACAGTGACAACCAGGGGGATTCATTTTTATAAATGCTGTATTAGGTTAAGGTCCGGTTAATTACAATAACTTTTTTTTTGTTCTGTTTTGTTTTCTACATGGGTACTTTTCTTCTTCTTCTTCTTCTTCCTCTTCCTCTTCCTCTGTCTTACTCTGCACACTTGTCGTTATATATGTTTTATTTTTCAATAAAGAAAAGCATAAAAAGAGGGTGAATTGGAGGGGGATTGCTTAACAATGCAGACCAAATTAAATCTTTAGGGAGACCAGAGTCATGCAGGGGTTCTCAGCGGCGTATTGTGGTTTGTCAGCACCCGGGGCAAGGCAAGTAATTTGCGCCCCCTAACCCGGGGCAAGGCAAGTAATTTGCGCCCCTAACCCCTAACCTGCCGCCGCTGCCAGCTTCTTCTTGCTGCTGCCTGGGCTGGGGTATTTACGGTAAGGTAGCCACGGCGGCAGCGGCGGGTCCGTGTCAGGTGATCTGAGGCGAGTTGCCGCTGGCGCTGCCGCCCAAACGACGCCGCTTGCCCAGAGGAGGAGGAGGGCAGAGAGGCGAGGAAAATGCAACATGGCCCAGCAGCTGCAGCAGCAGTGGCGGCAGGGCTGTGAGGAGGGGCTGCCTGGCGCGCCCTCCACGGCACTAACGCGCGGCGAGCGCTGAGAGCCGCTGCCTGCCAGACGCCTTCAGCCCGGATGCGCGCACAGCTTGTCGGTTCCGCGAGACATGGGTCTCTGCTACAGCCTGCGCCAGAGGCTCTTCGGTGACTCCGGAGGCGGCGAGCGCGCCCCCCAGATGTTGCACCCGGTGAGGCCGGCCCCCCTGCACCCCCCACGCTACGCCACTGGGGGTTCTATATAACGATAGCTAGTTGCTGCTAAATTAATAATATCCCGAGTAAAGTGGATGGAATCCATCAAGTCTGCCTGTCCTAACGCTGGCTCTATGCAGGGTAATCCCTCATTGCTAATCAAAAGTGACTCGTTAATCGCTGGGGGCGGAGAACAGTAGCCAACCAGATGCCCATGAATGGAAACCACAAGGAGCTGAGCACAAGAGCCCCCTCCTTCCCCACACTGTGGTTTCCAGCAACTGAGATTCAGAAACATCCTCTGACACTGGAGGCACAGCATAGCAATGATGGCTGGTTCCCATTGATTGCCTTATTCTCCCCCATGAATTTGACCAGCCCTCTTCAAAAGCCATCCAAGCTGGCAGCCTTCAAGTGTGTGATGGAGCAGGTTCTCCAGAGCAGGGGTGCTAAGTTGAATAAAATGTTGTAGGGGCCCAGGTGAGTCCCACCTCACATAATCGATCACATGACGCAGTGCACACACACCCCATTTGAATGGGTATGCCCAACAACTTTGTGGGAGCCCGACTCCCTCAAATATTTTATAGTGGGGACTGAAGCCCTCACGGCCCCTAAAAGTTGCCTCCTATGCTCCAGAGTGAGCTTGGCATTCAAGCCATACCCAGCTGGAAGAAGATGCCCTGACTTTTATCCTGGCAAACCTCATCTAGGGGCCCCAAGTGCAGCAAGGACCTCTGCCTGCCCACGTTGCAGTTGTAACAGTGGGGTATTTAAGAAACCTTTCAGAACACTTGCGCAGGACAGAAAGCAAATCAATCCTGAAAAATCAAGGATTTCTTGGTCCAGTATATCTGAAGGAGCATCTCAACCCCCATCGTTCTACCCGGACAGTGAGGTCCAGCGCCGAGGGCATTCTGGTGGTTCCCTCGCTGCTAGAAGCCAAATTACAGGGAACCAGGCAGAGGGCCTTCTTGGTAGTGGCACCCACCCTGTGGAACACCCTCCCACCAGATGTCAAAGAGAACAACAACTACCAGACTTTTAGAAAGCATCTGAAGGCAGCCCTTTTATAGGGAAGCTTTTAATGTTTGATGCATTACTGTATTTTAATATTTTGTTGGAAGCCACCCAGAGTGGCTGGGGAAGCCCAGACAGATGCATGGGGTATAAATAATATGTTGTTGTTGATGATGATTTTGGAGGAAATTGAGCAAGTTCCTGGCCCTCAAGAAGCTGGTAGGGAGGAGCCCAAGCAGGATCTGCAGTAGCGGCCAAAGGGACAGCCACAGGACACAGCCCTTTTGACCCTTGATATGAGAAACAAAGGAAAAGTTACATTTGCTTATGACTGTGCATGCTGAGCTGGGTAAAAGCTGAAGAGGGGGCTTCTTACCTGACTTGGGTTCTTTACTGCTTCCTTTACAAGGGCTGGCGTTTGATTCCGACTTTGCGGCTGGCTTTTCATTCTCCTGGGAGGCCTCATCTGCAGGAGCTGGGCAGGGTGGGGGGTAGGCAGGGAGGAGGGGAAGGAAGCAAAGCCTCGCATCAGCCAACAAGGAGATGAATGCAGCTTTGCATCAGGAATGGGCACCTGGGGTAGTGGGGATAATATGGCCCTCTTTGGGGCCTTACTGTCTCGTCCCAAATATAATAATAGCTTCATCTTCCGCTTTTAAAACCATGCAAGTTGTTGGCCATCACTGCCTCCAGTGGAAGTGAGTTCCATAGATTAGCTATGTGCTGTGTGGTCATATAATATAGTCCCTCATCCTATGGATGTGCACACTATGAAGCGAGGCAGCTTTATTTACCCTACTTTTTATTGCACCCTATTATGCACATTTAGATAATTCTACGTGCTTTCTTTCTTAGTGCTGGTCACTGACAATAAAGATTTGCTTTGAACCCATGTTCCTCACCCTGGCTCACTACTCCAGGTACAAAATGACATCAAGAGAACTAGAGCAGGGTCCAATTTGATGCGTCGTTCTGAGGTACTGGTCGACCCCCAAAACCCATTGCTCTTGCACTGTCACCTCCCCACGGCATCTCATCAGCCCCACACCTTTTGCTGGCTGCTCGGGGACAGGCTCTGCCTTCTCGCCCTCTTCAATGCTCTCTTCGTCTGGTTTTGCTTGTCCCACCACAATTTCCTCCTTCTCGTCCTTCTCCGTTTTCTCTCTGTTCAACGGCACCTTAACATAAAGTAGAGTTTCCATCACCCCAAGCTCTTTCCAGTATGAATTTGTCTGATCCTGATGGGGGCTGTTGGAAGGTAGACTGCGGTCTGTGGGTCAGTGCCCTATTCGCCCTGGTGGGTCAGCCCCACTGGTCTTTCTACCCTTCTTTTTTCTTCTTTGTTATTATTAGTAGGATTTTCTTGATGCCAACCCATATATTTTCCCAGTTTATTTTGGGTTATCTTTTTTTTGGGTGAAATTCAATATTATTATTATTTTAACTAACCTGCTGCCAACAACCCATCTGCAACATCTCAACATCCCACTTGCAACACTTAAGTCCCCATCTGTGCCCCAAGGATGCCCCTCCTAGCTCAGGGGATGTGCCCTTACCTGGCTCTCCCGTGGCTTTTTTGCCCTCTGCTCCAATGGATCTTTTTCCTGGGGGATCCCTGGCTGTGGGTCTGCTTTGTCTGAAACAAGAGATGAGGCCCGCAAATGAAATGCCGGCAGCTTGTCAAAATCCTGCACACAAATCCACTTTCTGGGCTCTTGCATGGAAATTATTAAGGCTGGTGGTTCTGTTTCTACAGCTATTAGCCATCGTTGTATCAGGAGTGGCCCTCCAGGTTGTGCTGGACTTCATCTCCCATCAGCCCCTGCAAGTACGGCCAATGGCCAAGGGTGATAGGCATTGTAGCAGGGCTGCCATATGCCTGGATTTTCCCGGACATTACCGGGATTCCAAAGGTGAAATTGACATCCTGGATCTTAGGCAAGTCAATTGAAAAATCACTCAACAACTTTGGGATTTGTCTAAAAAAAAAAAAAGCTGGAAAAATGTTCAACAACTTTCGGGTTGTACTGGTTTTTGTAACCCTAACTGTAGTCCAGTAGCATCTGGAGGATCAAAGTTTCCCCACCCCCCAATTTGCATTACAGTGGTACCTTGGGTCCATTCTTAACCTGAAACTCTTCTTAACCAGAAGCACCACTTTAGCTAATGGGGCCTCCTGCTGCTGCTGCGCCGCCGGCACATGATTTCTGTTCTCATCCTGCAGCAAAGTTCTTAACCCGAGGTACTATTTCTGGGTTAGCGGAGTCTGTAACCTGAAGCGTATGTAACCTGAAGCGTATGTAACCCGAGATACCACTGTATATCAATCCAGCAGCTGCCTGATGTTGAGTCTAGCCCAGCCTTTTCTACACATGGGTTGGCAGTGGCTCTCCAGGGTTCCAGGTGGGGATGTTCCAGCCATACCTGGTTGCAACGTGGGCCCCACCTGCCCATGAGCTGGGCTGGCTGGGACAGGCGTGTTTGGGTCCGAAGAGAGAACCTCCCCTCCCTTTTTGCTCTCCAGGCCTTCCGGGATGAGGTCAGGAGTGCTGTATTTCCCATTGACAGGTTCGAACTCTTGAACCTGGATTAAGGAATGGGCAGGGTAGGGAGAGAGAAGGTGCAAGGAACATAGGGTTAGACCCCACCCCCCACAGAGAGAGAATCCATTTATTTCTTAAAGTTTAAAGAACACCATTTCTTACAGGGTATAAGAAGCAGCTTCAGAAACAAAAGGTTGTGAATAAAATGAAATGATATTCAGGTTAATGACATCATCACCCAGACAATGATATTTAGGTTAGGGTTGCCATATTTCAAAATGTGAAAATCTGGACAGTGAGGTTGTTGAACTTTCTTTCTTTTTTTGGGGGGGGGGCAAAGTTGTTGACATATCCTGGACGTATGGCAGACCTAATTTAGGTTGATGATGTCATCATACAGGCAGTGATATTCAGGTTAATGATGCCATTATCCAGGCAATGATATTCAGGTTAATGGCGTCATCATGCAAACAATTATATTCAGGTTAATGATGTCATCATCAGAGCAATGATGACTCAGAACTCAAACACAAAAATGAAGGTCATTTCACACTAACTCCCCCCAAAAAACAACAACCCTAAAACAGGAAAGAGTGAAACACCTTGCTGATTAAACAGAAGGTGAAAACCATTCCTGCAATGCTACATCAGTTAACTTAATCTCACTTTTTGCAACCTGGTGCCCTACAGACATTTGGGGCCACAATTCCCATCAGCTATGAGAGCAACATTGGGTAACATGTAGAAGTCAACTTGGACCCAACTAAAGCCATATAAACAGTCTTACAATGACTTTTCCATCAACTCACTGAGTTCTCGGGAGCAAGCCTAACAGGAAATAATTTAAGGAAAGAGTTGACTCACCTTCTTCCTTACTAGCGACATCACGCCAATTCGGGTCAGCACATGCTGCCGGGACAACCCTTCACGGGGGACGCCGTCAGCGAAGGTCTCCGCCCCATCTGCCCCGGGTTCGCACAAGTGCCTCATGAACAGGGAGACGTAGGCCCTGGGGAGGAAACAAACAGGAGGGAAGGAGACGCCAGGGCAAATGGCTTCCATTGTCTTAAGTCAAAATAGATGCAACTGCCCCAACCCATAAATTAGACAGCTTGAACTACGCAGGGATAGATCTCTGTGTGGAAAGACTCAGCTTAGATCCAGTAATCAAACCAACACCCCGTGTCTTCTACCCAGAGTTCCAGGTGGTGGATCCTGGAATCCTAGCAAAAGCACAAAGCAGATCCCACAAGTCTGCTTTGGTCTAGAAAAGGCTGGAATCAAGCAAAGCGCATGGGAAATCCACTCCACGGAAGTCCATCCTTTCTCTGCCGTGGCTCCCGGTGATTACTCCAAAACAGGTCCCGAGGGCAGGAAGAGAGAAGGGTTGTGGGGCACCCCCAGTGCCAGGCATGGAGAATCCTCCCCTCCCTTTGGCAACTTCACAGATAAGAATTAACGAGCAGTTGATAGATTTATAGTCCTTTTATTACAGTGTCATGTTGCAAGAACAAATACACAGCTCTCTGCAAGGAGGGCAGTTGCCTAGTCTAATCATCCTTCTGGCTTCCGCAGCATTTTGGGCGACAATGGGAAGTTCCTCCCCCCCTCTGGCTCCTTTGCTCTCTGATACATTCAGACCTCTGAGTCCGAGGGGAGGGGGAATCCTCCACGCTCTCAAGTGACGTGTCAACTAGCTGCCCCCTCCCTTCTGGTTCTGTCGTCATTATCTCATAACTGGGTAACTCCCCACTAAGCTGTTCAGCTTCTGCCTCTCTCTCTTCTCTGCGATTCTTCCCCCACTAGCTCTCCATCGGAGAGAGGCTGGTCTGCCATAGAATGCACTCCCTAGTCCTTGTCTTCAGACCATTCCCTGACACCCAGTACCTGAACTCCTTCTCGCTTTTCCCCCGGAGGTCCCGCACCAGCCAGTGGGAGTTGAAGGCATCCTGAGGGGGCATCCCCCAGCGCATGATGGCGTTCAAGAATGCTTTCCGCTGGCGGGCGTTGAAGCCCAAAACCTGCAAAGAGAGGCAGGGAAGGGTGGAGAGGAAGGAGGATATGGGGGAAGATGGCATTCTCAGATGCCTAGGACAAAGAGGCAAAGCAGCATGGGATTGTAGGGCTGGAAAAGGAACCCCAGGGATCATTTAGCACACACACACCGAAATGCAGGAATCACAGCTACAGGATCCCTGGCAGATGGACATCTAAAGTCTGGAAATCTCCAATGAAAGAGGGTCCATCACCTCTCTAGAGAGTCCGCTCCACTAGCCAACAGCTCTGTCCACTGGGCCATCGCCATGAACAGCGTTGTCCAAGACATACCTCAATGTTCCCACCGACTCTCGCCAATAGCGGTGGGAGGGGCTTGTCCCTGTCACTCTTCAGCTGCCTTCGGGACTGCCGCCGGCCACCTAGAGAACGTCAGAGAGATCCTGTGTCAATAAGCTGAGATCCTAGGAGGAAGCTGCAGCCTCGAAAATGCCCTGTGGAGGGAGGCAGTGCTCTAAACTTTCTAGGGCGCTTAAAAAATAATAATGCATGGTTCTTTGTTAAGATGAGCAACGTGGACTGGGATCCACCGAGGACCAAAAATGAAGACTTGAATTCTGCACGCACTACACCAGAGCATCCCTGCATTCCTAAGGCATCGCTGCAAGGACTCGGCCCAGAATATAGGGCAGGGCTTCCGGGTTAGGCTTTGTTCGCTGACTCTCAGAGTGTCTTCAGCTGTGAGCCAGGAGGGCTGAGAGGCTACGGTGATGTTTTATTGGGTAGGGTGTTAGACTGGACCCGGGAGAGCATTTGACCACGATGAAGCTCGGTGGGTGATCTTGGGTTGAACTACCTCACAGGGTTATTGTGGGGGTTAAATGAGAACTAAAATCTTGGAGAGGCCAGGATTGAAATTCCCACGCAGCCAAGAATAAAGCTCACTTTCTTTGTTTTTTAGGATGGTGTTCTCTTCATGAAGATGGGAGAGAAAGGGACTTTAAACAGAGAAAGTGTGTGCAAGATAGGCAGAGATTCTTCAATAATGATCTAGGAGAGACAACGTCAGCAAAGCCTTTCTTGTACAGAACTGCCAAAATGGAAGGACCTTTCTCCTCCTTTCCACGGGGTCGGACCAGGTCAGACTTTCCCCAATGCTGGTGCCTCCAGATCTTTTGGACCACAAATCCCATCAGCCCCAGGCAGAACAGCTTCTCCTTCTGTGACTGATGGGGGTTGTAGTCTGAAATGACCTTGCTGGCTGAGGCTGATGGGAGCTGTGGTCCAAAAAGGCTGTGATGGCTGGGGATGATGAGAGTTGTAGTCCAAAACATCTGGAGGCCATCAGCTTAGGGAAGGGTGGTCTAAACCAGTGGATCCGAAAGTGGGTGGTACCACCTGCAAGGGGGTGGATTCCTTGGGGGGGACACTAAGAGGCAAGGGGGTGACAGGGAGGTGCTGGAGGTGCAAGTGACTATCAGAATGGTGTCGCTAGATCAAGTTCAGCAATTTTGTAGCAATAGTATTAATGAAATAATGCAGAACATAGACCCAGCATCCATGCTGTAAGCGAGAGAAATTACCAGAGACAACAGCAAGCATAAATCTTGTCCAATTAATATTTTTTATTGGATTTTGAATAGACGTGCAATGAATTGTGACTGTTTTGAATTTTAGCGTGTTCTTCTCTTCCATGCTGGGTCGTCCAAACTGCTGTTCGGAATCATGTTTTTTATAGGGGGCGATGAGGATGGGTTTATGCAACAAAGGGGGAGGAGGACCAAAAAAAAGTTTGGGAGCCACTGGTCTGAGCAAAGATTTGGGGGGCAGGGGGAGAGACATGACAAGGAAGATTGCAGGCTGAACTTTAAAGATGAGTTCCAGGTCTGCAGGGTCAACTAGGGGTAACTGTGCAAAGGAATTAGGATCCCCCTTTTCCTTTGCACCCCATTCTGCCTTGCTCCAACACCCACAACAGACTCTGAGGATGCCTGAGCAAACGCCTGCTGTCCATCCACTTTGCTCCCACTTCTGCCGGGATCAGCCTCTAAGGGCCCAAGAGCAGTTGCTGGAACATGCCTGGCTGATGTCAGCCCAGACGAGGAAAGGGACGGGGTGCCGTCGAAGTAACAAAGGTCTGACTCACTCTGACCTTCGGGCCGCTCCTCAAAGTCTTCGTCCTCATCTTCAGAGCCGATGGAGTACTCAGACTGATTGTCGGACAGTTCGTCCTGCCACTCTGCCGGCAGAGGAGAGGGAGGGGTCTCAAGAGGGAGAAGCAAGGGGTCCAATGCTAGGAGGCTCAAGGCTGGGTGCAGCAGCAGGCTAAAGTGGCAGAGTCCTCAAGGGACTGCGAGGACTCTGCCACTTTGGGCCGCAAGCGTGAACTCACATTTGTGAACGTTTGAAGCATCATAATAATCATCTCCTCGCAACGGATATTTAAACAACAACAACACAAGAGGCAAAGGTTAAGCCCGCCAAGGTCAAGATTTGGTTGTTGACATTTAAAAGGTATCTAAACAATTTTTGGGGGGGGGGGCAGGATACCTAGCAAGTCACCTCCCCAAGCTGAACTTCCAAGAAGACCCTGCTGCTCACTGCAATTATGAGCAGATTGTCACTTAGTGGGTCATTCTAGGGGGCAGCAAACACCCTCGGGAATGCCCACCCCCCTCAAGTAATTTGTTAGGCAGACGAAAAACATACATGTTTACCCATGGGCTTCTACTTTCCTGGACTTTTTGTTCTTGATTTCATTTGTTCCCTGCACACGCCAGCTTTATTTATGGCTTGCAGCTGCATATTCTTCTTTGATTCTTACACTTGCTTTTAGGAAAAGTGGTTGAATACTGTTGGGTTTTTTTTTTATTGTTTTCACAGAAATAGCTTTACATTACATGAAAGCATTTTTGCAAATAAATAAATGCACCCATAAATAGGGGTCAGCTAATTCTCTTGACTGATGGTTGCAAACGTTCCATATGTACGTTTAACATTTAATATGTTTTTTTGGTGCACCGGGTAAGTCGATGGTCACTCAGGGGCTTTTCCAAGGGGCCAGTTTGGGTATACGCGACATCCCAGAATGTAAGCCTTGTGCAAGATGCAATTGTACTGTGTTGGGATTTGCCATTGGGCTTCAGCTGGTGGGATCTCACAGGTTAGGCACCCCTCTTTGTAGATCAAAAGCATCATTGTTTGCTGATTTCAACTTTGCTTTTATTCTGATTCTCTTTTAAATTTAGTTCTGATTTTACATCCAAGTTGTACCTTATGCAGTTTCCCCCCCTTTTCAAAATGTACCCAGCACAGAGAACATTGGGTTGATTGGCAGCATTAAAAAATATCTGGAACTTATTAAATTGGGGTAGTCAACACGGTGACCTCCAAATGCTTTGGACTTCAAAACTTGCATCCTCCCTGGATACAGGCCATGCCAACTGTGGCTGAGGGGAGTTGTTGTAGTCAGAATATCTGGAGGGCACCAGGTTGGTTACCCTTACATTAAAAATGTGAGCAGCAAGGAAACTCTCAAAAGGACAGATGAAAGCTTTTCCCATCCTTTCCCCTGAATGCTCACTTAGAAATAGAATCAGAGAATTGTAGAATTGGAAGGGAACCAAAGAGACATCTAGTCCAACAGCTAAACCACACAGAAGAAAACTGGTCAGGATCATAGCCCCGTGGAGAGAACGTACAGAGAATCACTGTGTGAGCAAAATACACCTTCCTTCAGGGGGCAGCTGCACATGTCAAGTTTAAACACGTGTAGGCTCTTTCTCACGAGTAGCTGAACCCATTTACAGGTATCTTACACCCATGTACAGTACAGTGTAACGTGGGGACACCCCGGGAAAGATTGTCCGGGAATAACTAGTTTTCAAGTTACTAGATAGGATGAGTGCATATGTTTGAGAGAAGTTCCTGGACTACAGTTGCCATTGTCCATTTCTAGCCACTGGCTACGGGCTGATGGGAGATGGAGTCCAACAGCAGCCAGAGATCTGCAGGTTTGCCACCCCTGGACCACAACAGCCTCACCTTGGTCCTCCTGCGAGGCGTCGTTGTAGTTGACCTGCTTCCGGACTCTCTTCCCTTTCCCAAGGTTACGGGCCAGATCCTCCTGCTGCTGTTCATAGTGGTGCCTCAGGAGCTTCTCCCAGTAGTCGGGGTCCACGTTCTCCTCCTGCTTGATGATCTCACGCTCAACCTCCTCCTGCAAGCGGAAGAGGGGAGAAGGGGACAGCTCTCAAACCACAGCTTTGAGAGTAACCATCCCCAGTAACCATTCCCAAAAGGAGACACTCGCATGGGGCATGATGGCAGGGCTGCAGTCCAAGAAAGAAAGAAAGAAAGAAAGAAAGAAAGAAAGAAAGAAAGAAAGAAAGAAAGAAGCTTCCAAACTGGATTACTGCAATGCACTCTATGTGGGGCTGCCCTTGAAGACTACTTGGGAACTTCAGGTGCTCCAAAATGCAGCAGCCAGATTACTATTGGCCGGGGTTCCATTTAGATCACATATAACCTGCTTTAAAACAGCCACACTGGTTGCTGGTTCATTTCCCAGCCCAATGCAAGATGCTCACATTGATGTTTAAAGCCCTAAATAACTCAAGACCCAAATACCTGAAAGACCATCTCCTTCCCTACAGACCCTCACGGGTGCTGTGATTGGCAGAGGGGGCCCTCTTGGAAGCTCCTCTTCAGGAGGAGGTGGACCACAAGAGGGCCTCCTCTGTGGTGGCCCCTGAGCTGTGGAAATGCCTCCCCACAGAGGTGTGTCTGACACCTTCATTGCACAGCTTCCAGCCAATGCTGAATTTGCACCTCTTTACCCTGGCTTTCGACACTTGAGGTGTTTGTTTTTAGGACCCACCTTCTTTTCATGGTGGCAAGTTGTTCTTAATTGTTTTTCACATTGTGTTTTCATGCTGTAAGTAGGACCTGACGGCGAAGGGTGGGCAGTAAATGAACTAGCTGCTCCAACACTTAAGTTACGAGGCAACCTTTGCTGCCTGGCTGTGACTCTACTGCTAAATCGCTCAGAGGTATTTCACGGGAAGCGATTCATGAACACAGTGAAATAAACAAATGAGTAAATACTTAAGGGCTAGAAACATGGGTTTGGCTTGGGCTTTGAATATTTTCAAGATGGCGGAATCACAAACCACCACCAATCTCTGCCCAATGGAGTGTTCTTCAGTGCCCCGATGAACAGATTCCAATGGCAGGTGGGTATTACTGTCCTTAAGCGTTCAGTATGATTTGTTTATATGTTTTATTTGTACCATTTTAGAAAGTTGCGTGTGTGTGTGTGTGTGTAGATTTTAGTGTGCCATGCACAATGTTGCTTTGTGTGTTTTTAAAAAACGCAACACCCTGAAATAAGCAAACTTATTGAAAAGGAAGGTAAACCATGACTCTGAACGCATTACCACACCATCCTCTTCTCTCACAACATACTGGGCCACTTTAAAAGAGCTGAGATACTCGTTCATGTTCTGCAGCTCCGTGTCGTCAGTGGCATCTTGGTTGCGGTCCAGGAGCTTTGAGATGGCTGCATCGTCATAATGGATCACACTGCTGTCCTCGACGTCTTTATTGTCACCTGAGAGGGAGAACATACGCGTGTGAGGAGAGCCTACTGGATCAGGCCCATGACCCACCTGGTCCAGCAGGAAGTCCACAAGCAACAGTGCTCTCCCCTCCTGCAGCTTCCAGAGACTGGCAAACAGAAGCATTCCGAGCCGTTGAAGCTAGTAGCCATTAACAACCTTCCTGTTGTCCAATGAATTTGTCCAAGCCTCTTTTCAAGCCATCTAGGTTGGTGGCCATTAATGCCTCCTGCAGGAAGGAGTTCCCATGATCAGAGGACTGTGGCAAACTCTATTGTGTGAAAAGGTTACAATGCCTGGGGCTTTTTAGTTTAGAAAAGAAAGGCGTGAGAACATAAAGGTGCATAAGATCATTTGCAGGAGAAAGTGGGTGGGGGAAACTTCTTCTATCCCTCATTTGACATCAGAACTTAATGGGGCCATCCTGAACTTTGAGAGGTTCAGGACAGACTGAAGAAACTGCTTCTTCACATGGCGCATAATTAAAACTGTGGAACTCACTCCCACAAGAAAAACTCACTCCCCAACCTGGGAGGCTTCAAAAGAATATTAGATAAATTCAAGTTGGATAAGGAGATCCACAGCTACTAGTCTCAAGGGCTGTGCTCTGCCCCCACTTTCAGAGGCTTTAGGCACTCAAGTTCTACTGGTTGGCTTCCCTTTGGGGTGTCTAGTTGGCCACGGTGAGAAGAGGAGGCTGATTAAGAAGGGCCTCCTTTGACACCTCGTCTTAGCTTCTGACATACAAACTCCAGAGCAAAAAAGGAATGTCAGCGTTGGTGGCCTTTGTGCCTTCTATCCTTCACATACCTGGTGGAGCAGGGCCATGTTTTTTCTTCATGCCAGGAGTCACCGTCCCACCTTTGGAGGTTGGTGCCTCCATGAAAGGGGTCATGGCCTCAGGTATGCCAATTTTCTGGGCCTGAGATATCATCCCTGGGAGCAAGGAAACAATGTGAGTGTTACAGATTACTAAGTCCAAGTAAAGCTCAATTGGCTGAGGTGTCTAGAACCTTGGTTCTTCAACTGTTTGAGGTGTCTAGAACCAGAACCCTTTGACTGGTTGAGCTATCTAGAACCTGGATCATTTGACTGGCTGTGGTGTCTAGAACCATTGTCCATCAACTGGTTGAGGTGTTTAGAACCTGAGCCTGTTGTCTGTTGAGATATCTAGAACCTGGAACTTCAACTGCATAATGTGTCTAGAAACTTGATCCTTCAAGTAAGTGGGGTGTCTAGAAACTTGATCTTTCAAGTAAGTGAGGTGTCTAGAACCTTGGCCCTTCAAATACAGAGATAGAGTAATTCACAGATGGCCCCAGGCTCAATCCTGGACATCACGTAGGACTGCAAAAGTCCCCCATCTGCAACACTAGGCAGTTGCTGTAAGTCAGTGCAGACAATACTCAGCAAGCTGGACCAATGGTCTGGCTAGGTATAAGGCAGCTTCTTATGTTGGAATGGGACTGTGACTCAGTTGCAGAGCACCTGCTTTGCATGCAGAAGGTTCCAGATTCCATCCATGGTTCCCCCTTCGCTGCCACCCTTCCCCACTCATGCATGGATCCTCAAGCACAGCCATGCCACCTCACCCTCAACGTCATCCTTGAACAGTTCCTCTGTGCCAAACTTCAGGATGTCATCCAGCTCTTGTTTCGTCATGGAGCCAGACTTGGAGCCAAGGCCCGGGCGCACCACCAAATGCGTCAGCATCATCTTCCTCTTGGCCACTTGGGTGATGCGCTCCTCGACGGACGCCCTCGTCACAAAGCGGTAGATCATTACCTTCTTATTCTGCCCAATCCGGTGGGCTCTGCTGAAGGCCTGGATGGATGAACAATGAGATGCTTCAGAATAACATGGAGGACCCTTCATGGAGGAGAAGACTATTAATGACTCCTAGCCACAATGGCAATGTTCTACCTCCATGGTTGGAGGCAGAAATCCTTCTGAACACTGGAAGCCAAAGGAGGGGAGAGGGCCTTTATGCTTGAAAGCTCAAATATAACATGGAAATTAACAGTTATGAAAACATTGGGGAAATGGAGTAGACCGCTGTGTGAATGCAGCCTTAGTCATGCGAACACCCCAAATGAACAAATTATTTCAGCAACTTCATTTTTCAGCCATCAATAAAATGAGGAACATCTGGAGCAAATGCTGAAGCAAAGGAAAAACAGCAAAACAAAAACAAAAACCAGCCAGCAGAACATTTCCCTGTGAAAATGGCAGTGGGCAGAGAGGGGGGAGAAGGAAAGATTTATACAAGAGGAGAAGGAGGAGCGAAGTCAGAAAAACAGGCATGCATTTCTAGGAAACACCAGCAACTTGCTTTGGAGCCAGGGATGGGGGGAGTTTTTGAGGGACCCTAGCAAGATTGGTAGGGGGTGGGGAATGAGGCGAGGGATGCTAAGAGGAGGGTGGGAGGTTGGGAGATGGCAGGTGTGAGCGGGGTGCCTTTTACTCCGGGGGTTACAAAGGCAGCAAGGGAGAACCGACGGAATTAACCTGAATGTCATTGTGGGGGTTCCAATCAGAATCGTAAATTATGACTGTGTCGGCTGTTGCAAGGTTAATGCCCAAACCTCCGGCTCTGGTGGAGAGCAGGAAACAGAATTGCTGAGCTCCGGGTGCTGAGGATGACAAAATCGACAAGGTTGTGGGGTGAGGGTGGGGAGAGACGAGAGGGGTGGGGAGACAGAGAAGTGTCAGGGTTAGTAACTGACTTCAAGGGGGGTGGGGAGAAGACAAGATCAGTTAGTGGCAAACAAAGAGGGGTGATCCAGAAGCAGGCAGGAGAGAAACAGACAACCTGAGCACCTTTTCTGGGGCGTTTATAGAGCCCTACCAGAGCTGGCTAAACTGCTCCACCAGTAGTAGAAGCAAATTCATTTTGTGTTGGCTTAAGTCCATCGTTTTCAAGTTGTGGGCCACAAAGGAAGGGCTAGCATGCTGTGAGAAGCAGATAAACAGAGCGAGGAAAAGCTCTAGTGGTCCAGAAGCCTGCAGACAAGACTCTGCTCTGAGCTCGCCTCCTTCTGATCTGGCAGTCTAGCCTGTTCAGCCCCCAACCAGCTGCAGCTAAAGGAAGGAATTGCAGAGGGACCAGGGACATATAAGTAAATGAAACTGTGCCAGCCAGGGGGAGCCCCAGGGAACCAACACAGCAGGAGAGGTAGCTCTTTAACCAATGGAAAGCTGGAATGAAAACTGTGCTAGTCCATGAGAATTAAGCTAAATAACATGATTCCCCAATCCTTTTTGGCCATTTGGATAACAAAGAAACCACTTCATCCTTTGTATCTTGCAATGGAAAGACATCAAATCCTGCAAACTTTCAGTGGCTTTGAGCTCCAGCTGGTTCCCCAGCATTCATTCATTCATTCATTTCATTTATATCCCCCCTCTTTTCCTCCATGGAGCTTAAAGTGGCTTACATGGTTCTCCCCCTCCACATTTAATCCCCACAACAACCCTGTGAGGTAGGTTCAAGGCCAAGTGGGGATTTGAACCCTGGTCTCCCAGGTCCTCGCCCGGCACTCTAACCACTACACCACCACTGCCTCTCCGCCAGCCACCTGCAGGCCAGAGCAAGACCTGCGTTTTGAACACGGAAAAGCCAAAACTGAAGTACCATTAAACCTGTCGATGGCTTCCTGCCTCAGTCCTCCAGTGATGCCGCCATCAATCCTCTCATACTTATAACCCTCGTATTCCAAGAAATCTTCCAACAAGTCAAGCATCTTCGTCATCTATTAAAAAATTAAAATAAAATAATCAGACCATGAGCGAGCGCACCACCTGAAATAAAAAGAAACAATTAAAGGTCCCTTTAAGCCCAAAGTACTCAGAAACAGAATACACTCTACGGCAGCTGCAGGATTCCCCTGTAAAAACAATAGGAAGGTAACTGCACGCTGGTATACAACTCTGAAACATTTATCACTTTACTCCCACAATTTTTCTTGGTCAAACATTTTATTTTTTCCTTTTCTTTCTAGACTCAAATAACACTAAATTGAGCGCTAAACAAGCCCCACGTTCCCAAAGTTTTCCTGAAGTGCTTTCACATCATGCGGAAGAACAAATAAGATGCGGAAATTAACAGTTTCTTTTGGGAAATGGAATAAATGGCCGTGTGGATGCAGCCTTTGCCGCTCGACCTGTTCACACCTGGGAGAAGATGAGCACCCGGTGGCCACCATCTCTCAGCTTCTTGAGCATCTTCTGCAGCAGCATCAACTTCCCAGACGACTTCACCAGTGAGCTGCCATCGTAGGATCCGTTTGGCAATACCGGGGCTTCCTAAGAGCAAAGGGAAGTGAGTGGGGTATGGCTAAGTCTAGCTTGCAAGGGAACAGCTCCTGCACAGCACATGACCTCTTCTAGGAGGCCGCTGGGTGAGCAAGAAGTGTCTCCAGAGAGATTAAGCCACACCCGGTCTTGGATGGACCAGTGGTCTTGCTCAGTCTAAGCCAACTCTCTGTGCTTGAGTCAGTCATGCTTCTGAATACCAATTGCTAGGAGCCACAAAAGGGGAGAGGGTTCTTATACTTGGGTTCTGCTTGTGGGCTTCTCTTTGGGGTAACTGCTTGTCCCCTGTGAGAACAGGATGGTGGACTAGGTGGGCCACTGGCCTGATCCAGCAGTTTCTCCTTATGTCCTTATGTTCTGAATAACTTAAGAGGTCCACAAGAAAAAATCAAAAATCCACAGTAGTTAGAACCCACCAAAATGTCACAGGAATGTCTTCGCAAATTTTATATTTTATAATGCTGACTAAACAGATAAACACACTGTTTACATCCAACAGCAGTCCTACTCAGAGTAGACACATGCAATTTAATGGGCATGGTTAACCTGGGCCCAATTAAGTTCAGTGGGTCTGCTGTGAGTAGGATTTAGCAAGAGACAACCCATTTTGTTGGTTGCTGGCTTAAGATACTGTGAGTAAAAAATGCATAGAGTTCTTAAGCAAATGGAATAAAGAAAATAAAAGGTTTATGGGATATATTCTGCTTCTGCAGTTGGAGGCAGTAATGAATACCAGTTGCTGGAAGCCACAGGAGGGAAGAGGGCTCTTGTGCTCGGATCCTGCTTCCTGAGTGCCATCTGGGTGGCCACTGTGAGGACAGGATGCTGGACTAGATAGGCCATTGGTCTGATTCAGCAGCCTCTTCTTATGTTCTTATGAAAGAGCAAAGTTGGGTCAAGGAGTTCTCCCACCTCCAGTGGTGAACCTGATGAGAGTGACCTCATCCAGAGCAAGCAGACCCCTTAACACTGGGTTGTTGGGCCTCTTGGCCAAAAGCAACTCTGCCTTGGCTGGAGTAAGCTTCAGACCTTTTGTCCATGTCCAAACCACCCTTGACTCGACCCAGAGGTTCAGAACCTCCCCAGACTGAGATGGTGAAGAGAGACAGAGGTGCACATTGGTGACCACCAACTCTGATTCATACAGAGGAGCCCCACTGCGGCACTTTTATTAGGTCCATTTGGACTCTCTCTGGAGTGACTCTCCTTCCTTGGAGGTTTTTCAGCAGAAGTTGGATGGCCGTCTGTCATGGATGCTTTAGCTGAGGTTTCTGCATTGCAGGGGGTTGGACTAGATGACTCTCAGGGTCCCTTCCAACTCTATGATGGGCAACTGTCTAGGAAGCCCACCCACCCAGTGCACTGATCTGAGCTCTGGTTTGGAGCAAAGGTGCGGAGGGGGAAGACATGAAATAGAAACAGACCTACCACAGCCGCCACGGGGAAAAGGTATGGATGGTTACAACACTTCTTGAGATCCATCATGATATTGAGCAGGGACACCTGGTTGCCTCCACCTTTCGAATTCAGAGCCTCAAAGTTCCTTGTCAGGATTAACTTGTAGTATTTCCTGTGTGAACACAAGCGGGGAAGGGGCATCTTACTTAAGGGGCTTCTGGGCTTCCCCTGGAAGCTGTAACAGTTCCATGACTCGCAAGGGTATTGAATGGGCATGCTAGATCTCCACCCAGCCACAAGCAAACTTAAGACTTGGGTGCCTTCCTATGATTCAGTCTGAGATCCTAGACACACTATCCTCCAATGAATGGGGCGTGGGGCGGGGGGGTAGGATATGAGCATTTCCCTAGGCAATCATATACATCTGCAAAGCTACCAGGACTTCCTCAACAGGTTGTGATGCTTTGCTTATGTTTCTGGAGCTTGGAACGAAAGCCACACTCTCCTGCCAGGAAGAGTGAAAGGGAGGGGGGCTAAAACACAAAAGAGAACAAGAGTTTTGGAGGTAGCAGCTGTTAAGAAGCAGCCCCATAGAGCAGGAGGGCAGTGGCCTTTGAGGGAGCACATGGGCTTCCCTGCTTCCCACCTGCTCAACCTGTAAGTAAACAAGGACACAGCAAGTCCCTAGCACTCTCTCTTCCTGGAAGAAAAATGATGGCAAACACGCTGTCTCTGGAAAGGCCTTTCCGTGGGGGAAGAAGAAAGTGGAGGCCCTGTGTGTAAAAGGCTGGCACCATCGGCCTTGGGAAAATTAGTGAATGTAGCTCATGGGATCCACCACCACCCTCCAAGGCCCCTCCCCTTGTTACATTTTTTAAAGGGTTTTTTTGGACATCTTCTGGGGGGTGGCCAGCTGGGAGCACTGCCTCCTTCTTGAGGGGGTGTTGCTCGCTTTTCCAAACTTCTTCTCTGCTCAGAGTTCTCACAAGATGAGACTATTATTCTAATTGCAATTCACGCATCATGCTTGATGCTTGTGTCATGCTGCCTCTTAAAGACATGTGTGTTTCAACAGTCTACTTTGTTTTAACGGGCCTGTGACTCTATAATAAATGATGGATGGGTGGAATGAGTTTTCTGTCTGTGTTTCATGTGTGTGTTTTTTGTGGAGGGTGGGGACTTGCAGGTATTCTCACATTCCCTTTTCCACTACAAGTCTGAGAACAAGGACTGTTGTGGAAGTCACTATGGACTTATATGGGAGCTTTTTCCTGCTAAAGAGCATGATAAATTTGCCAATAATAATAATAGACACACCCACCATTTCTCTAACTATGGTAATGGATCAGTAAAGGTGGGGGTCCACATGCAGATGAAACATGTGGCCACCAGGACCACTGCAAATAAAAGCACCCCACCTGCCCCCCAGTTTCCAAGCTGAGGGCCATAGGGCTCAGTCACTGTGCTATGGCCTGGCCCAGCACGTCTTGCAAGGAGAGAACTCACTTCTGCATCTGGCTCAGCTCCACCCTGACAATCAGCTCTGTCTTGGCAGGCATGTTCTTAAACACATCGGCCTTCAGCCTCCGGAGCATGTGAGGTCCCAAAAGGTCGTGCAGTTTCTTGATCTGGTCCTCCTTGGAGATGTCTGCAAACTCTTCCAGGAAGCCCTCCAGGTTGCTGTGGATGCAGAGGATGGATTATGGAGCAGCCAGGGCTTGGCAAAGGCAGCCAGGGCACTCCAGCACAGCAAATGCTACGTGCTCTGCCTGCAGGACGCATCTTGCACAGCCTCATTGGGTGGCTTCAAGGCAATGTCTGGAGAAGGTCTTGTTGCCAGCTGGCCAGGCTGGAGCTCTGGGCAGCCATACCTGAGCGCAGGTTGGGAAGGGCCGCTCTCCGGCACGTGGGCAAGCCACCGAAACAAGAGCTGCAGTTAGCATCTGGTAAACAGAGCCTTAAATACAGCAGGAAGGCAGCCCTGCGAGGTTGGCCAGGCAAAGTGGAAAGACGAAGATTTACACCAAGCCCAGTCACTCCAAAGTCTTCATGCAGACCACTAACCAACCACAGGCACATCCACAGTCCCAAACAAAGCATAAGGTGTGGCTTCAGCCTCAAGCTACGGTTTGTTCAATGGTCTGCCACAGAGCAGCTTTCCCCAATATGGTGCCCTTCAGCTGTTTGGGAACACATTTTCTATCAACCCTAGCTTAGGGATGATGGGAGTTGCAGTCCAAAATAGCACATTTGAGGAAATCTGTTTTGGAAGGTACATGAGGAGGGGCATAACTTGCAGCATTTAGGATTTTTTTTAGTTTAGAGAAAAAGTGAGGAAGAGGCGACATGATGGAAGTTTATAAAAAATTATGCATGGCATTGAGAAAGTGGCCTTTCTCCTCTCATAACACAGCAATTCATAGGCATCCAATGAAGCTGAATGTTGGAAGATTCTGGACATTTTCTAAAAAGTGCTCCTTCACGCAATGCATAGTTAAGACTATGGAACTCACTGCCACATGAGGCAATGCCAGCCACCATATTGGGTGGAATTAAAAGAAGATTAGACAAATTTGTAAAGGAAAAGGCTACCGATGGCTACTAGCCACAATGGCTATGCTCTGCTGTCACAGCTGGAGGTAGCAATGCATCTGAATACCAGTTGCTGGAAACCACAGGAGGGGAGAGTTGCTCTTGTGCTTGAGTCCTGCTTGCTGGTTTCCCACGGGGGCATCTGGTTGGCAACAGCGAGAACAGGAGGCTGGACTAGATGGGCCATTGGCCTGATCCAGCAGGGGTCTTCTGACGTCCTTAAATACTCACTTGAACCTCTCTGGCGTGAGGAAGTTGAGCAAGTGGAAGAGCTCTTCAAGGTTGTTCTGCAGAGGCGTCCCGGTCAAAAGCAGCTTATAGTCGATTTTGTAGCTGTTGAGCACCCTAAAGAACTTTGGAGAAAAGGGGAGGGGTTGACAGAGAGCTTATGGCAAAGGATCTGGGCAGTCGAACCATCACATAATCTTCCATTCAAAGAGAAGCCACTGACTACTGACCCTCCTAACCCATGTGATGTGATGCAGGATTAAGAGGCTGCTCTGGAAACTGGTGCCCCACCATCAAGTTCACCCTCCTCTCCCCCTTGGAAGGTGGTGGACTCTCCTTCCTTGGAGGTTTTAAAGCAGAGGTTGGATCACCATCCTTCAAAGATTCTTTAGCTGTACCTCCTGAATTGCAGATGATTCTTGGGGTCCCTTTCAACTCTACAGTTCTATGGTTCTAGGAGGCACCCCCAGAGCAATGATCTACCTCATTTGGAGACCGGTGTTCTTGTTGGCTTCTCTTGGGACAGGTAACCTTGTGTCTCTTTACACATTCCCCAAACCAGCTTGTTCTTGCGCAAAGGCAATGTGGTGCCTCCAATTTAGAGTCCAGAAAGGAGCATGCCTCGGCTATCAGCCGTTTGGGAAACACATCTGTCATTCAACCCCTGCACCAAACTCTGCCAACCTGCCCTGAAAAGGTGAACCTACCTTGGACTGGTTGTTCTTCAGTCTGTGGGCTTCATCCACCACCAAGCATGCCCACTCAATGGATCCCAGAATGGCCTGGTCAATAGTGATGAGCTCATAGGATGTGAGCAGGACATGGAACTTGATCTGAGCTTCTTTCTAGAGGAAACAAGGAGACAATGTCGCCAGCAAGAGAGGCGTGATCTGGGGAGAGGCCCAGAGCTCAGAGCACACTGGCTTTTCATGCAGAATGTCCCAGGTTTACTCCCTGGCATCTCTCATTACAAGGAGCGAACAGAAGACCTCTTCCTTCCACTGTCTGGAGTGCTACAACCAGCAGAATAGGCAAGATGGAGCTATGTGGGCAAACATTCTGCCTTGGTGCAAGGCAGCTTCCGAGGTTCCATGATGGCCCTGGTTCACACACAAAGCTGTCAGCTTTGGTTCAAGCCTAACTATGGTTTGCTTCAACATATAGACCTGGCCTAGCAGACTAGCCATGCTTAGTTTTCTGCCCAACAAACCATGATGTGACGCTATCGTTTGTTTCAGGCTTATGAACCGGCAGCTTGTTTTAACTATGGTTTGGCATAACAGAGGTTCAATGGTCATCTGTCACAGATTCTTTCTTGCTTTGCAGGGGGTTGGACTAGATGGCCCTTGGGGTCCCTTCAAACTCTAATTCCCCCCCCCCAACTGTAGCTTGTTGAGGGTGATGAGAGGTGTTAGGAGATCTCCTATTCCCTGCACAGAGCTACAATTCTCAGAAGTTCCCTGTGAAAGATTATTAAACCACTCTTGAGAGATTGATTTTTCTTTAAGAGTTGAAAAAGATGCTCAAAATCACCATAGGAAAGAAAGCAGAGGCGTATTTACTAGTTTATTAGGGAAGGATATCCCAAGGGAAAAGAAAACAATCTTTCTATACACCATGGCAACTGCCAGAATAGCTCTCGCCAGTAAATGGAAAGGTGAAACAATACCCACAAAAGAAGATTGGATATGTAAATTAAGTGAATTTATAGAAATGGCAAAGTTAACAGCAGTCATAAGGCTCCAGACAAATCAAAAATTAAGATTAGAATGGCAAGGTTTTGAGGAGTATATGGAAAAACACTGCTCTAAAAAGAGTATGTTGATATGCATGGATTAAGTACGTAAAGTATAAGCTAGAACAATAATTGGAAATGGCTATAAGAGATGTATTATCCAAAGAATGCACTGACAGTATTTAAATTTGAACTAAAGGAAGTCGAGTTGTGGGGGGGGGGGGTTAGGGATCGGCAGCCAAAATAAGGGATTTTCCGGGCACAGGTATGTTCGACTTCTGAGCCCCTCCGAGCCAAAGGCAGAAAGCCCAGCCAGCAGCCAAACGAAGCCTCAAGCGGTGGTTCCCACAGCAACCCAGCAAAGGGGATGCCGTAAGGAAAACCACCATCACCTCTCCACTGGGAAGTGCTGAGCAAAGGCGAGTCCCCAGGCAACGCGGCCAAATTGATAAGCACAAGGCATGCAAGCTCCACCCCCAGTCGTTCTTAGACTCCTTATTGGGTGAGCAACGCAGCCAAGCAACACAGTTGGAGCCTCCCTCCTCCCTGGCCGGCAGGGAGGGAGGGAGAGCAGCTGCTTCCTTTGAAACCTGGGAAATTTAAGGGACATCATCAATAAGGGACAGCAGCGGGACACAGCACTGGGATAAGGGACTTTCCCGCCAAATAAGGGATGGTTGATAGCTATGCCTCTGTGTAGAACTACTTTGGATACAACCCACTATGTCTGGCATCTCCAGGGAGAGCTGGGAAGAACAATCTACACCTGAAACCCTGGCTGCCAGCCAGTGTCAGCAATACTGAGCTAGATGGAGCAGTGGTCCATTGTGACATAAGGTAGCTTTCTATGTTCATAAGCAAATGATGCTTGCTCACTCCCCACCAACCAGTGCTCACCTTCATCCGAAAAACTTTCTTCCCGCTCCGGATGGCGTTGTCCTCAAAGGAGAACTCGTTCTCGCGAATCACAGACCGGCTCTCCTTATCCCCCGTGTACGTGACCACGTAGAATTCGGGCGCCCACATCTCAAACTCCCGCTCCCAGTTGATGATAGTGGAAAGGGGGGCACTGACCAGGTACGGACCCTTGGAGTGGCCCTGTTCGGGGAAAGAGGGGTGTTTCTGTGCAAAGGGGAAGGATTTCCCCATAAACAACCTCCTTGCAAAGGAGGCCAAGTAAGGAAGAATGGTTGTGGGTCTGTTTAGCTTGGAGGAGAGATGACCAAGAGGGGCTATGATGGTCATCTTTAAATATCTGAAGGGCTGCCCCATGGAAGATGGAACAAGCTGATTTTCTGCTGCTCCAGAGGGGAGGACCTGAAGCAATGGATTCAAATTGCAAGAAAGGTGATTCCAACTAAACATCAGGAAGGACTTTCTGACAGTAAAAGCTGTTTGACGGTGGAATGGACTCCCTCAGAAGGCGATGGACTCTCCTTCATTGGAGGTCTCTAAGCAGAAGTTGGGTGGCCATCTGCCAGAGATTCTTGAGCTGCGATTCCTGCATTACGCAGGGGGGTTGCACTAGATGACCCTACAATTCTACGATTCTGTGGTTCTAGGTCAGGGATAGCACAAAAGAGACTTCTACCTCCTTGTAAAGGGAGTAAAGGTACACAATGGTCTGGACAGTCTTCCCGAGGCCCATCTCATCAGCGAGGATGGTGTCCGTTCCCTGCGCCCAGGAGAACCGCAGCCAGTTGAGACCCTCCAGCTGATAAGGGTGCAGCGTCCCACCGGTTGTATCAATATACCATGGCTGCTTGTCGAATTTTACTGTGGGCTGCAGGGGAAGGAAGAAAACAAGGCATGCCATTAAAGCCGTCAAGCGATGGGAGACATTTCCAGTTGACTCATCGCTTTTTTAATAAATAAAAAAAGACGGGTATGCAATTGAATCTTCCATTGCTTCAAAATGCAATTGCTAAGGGCTGATCTTTCTTTCCTTTTGCTTAAAACCAAGCAGCTAGCCCTTATGACTGCAACGGCATTCCTGATGTTGCGCAGCCAATGCCTGCTGAACTCTCGGAAGCAGGCCAAAAGGTGAGAAAGAAAGTGTAAGAAGCTTTCAATAACCATTTTTAAGGGGGACAAAATGTCATCTAGGAAACGTATGAGGAGGGGGTGGGGAAACAAGCTCTCTCTCCCCCCCCCTTCCATATCCCGAACGTACATCCACAAGAGGCGATTCTGGAGGCCTTTCTAGTTTCTCATCATTGAACCTCTTCCCTTTCTTGCTCAGCCTCTTGGCGGTCTGGCTGCTCTCCTCTCCCAACATCATCTCCCTGCAAGGGAATCAAACACAAAACTCAATGTGGTGCAGGAAGCTGCCTTAGACCAAGTGATTCCTGCACTGCAGGGGGGTGGACCGGATGACTCTTGGGGTCCCTCCCAACACTACAATTCTATGATCATCATTTTTGTCAAACCATCAATCTGTCCAGGCTCTCCATAGTTCAAGCAGGGGGTCTTTCTCAGCCCTGCATGGAGATGATAGGAATTGAACCTGTGACCTTCTGCATTACAAGAACCTGCAGAAGGCATTACAAGCACTCAGCTATGAAAACTGACACACATCCGCCAGAGACATGGCATATCTGTTTGCAAAGCCAACTTTGGCTGATCTCTTCAGCCACTTGCAACAACCACAGAAACAACAATAGCATCTCAGATTAAAACTGAAGGACGTTTGCAAGGGATCTTTGTCAATTTGAACCCAATGACAAAATGGATGTAAACACAGACTGTGGGATTGGGCACCTCTCTAGCCCCTAGCTGTAAGAGCCCTGGATTCAATATACTGAAATAAGACAGGGCTGGCTAAGCTGCTGGGGTGGCGTGGAACATCCATAAACCCTCCAACTTCACCTGGTGAAAGGTGGAAGGGCAAAGGGGCTGATTTAGGGAAGGAGGACAGAGGAGGGAGAGCTATTGCAAGGATAGGTGTGTAGTATGGGAATGGAAGAGGGAGAGCAAAGCTGGATGTAGAACTGACACAGAAACAGAATCTATATATCCTCCATTCTCTGCTCTTGTTTTTATTAAGTTTTTATCTTGTATTTCTGTGTTGTGAATCGCCCTGAGATCTCCCGATGAAGGGCAGTATACAAATTTAATAAATAATAATAATAACAACAGAGAAGTGTTTGAGCTTGCTTTTCCCTCCTCCTTCCCATTCTTTTTTCCTCTTGGGTCATGTCTCTTTAAACTGTGTGTCTGAAGACAAGGGACCATCTTAGCACTGATTGTTCTAAGCCACTCTTAAGGTAAGGTTGCCATATTTCAAACAGTGAAAATTGGGACGGAAAAGTTGTTTGCAAATAAATAACAATTGCCATTTCTGAGCTATTTTAAGGGGAAATTGGCAAAATTGGCAACCCTACTTAAGGACTCTTTTGGCTAAAGGGCAGGCTATATATGCCTTAAGCACATGAAGAAGACTTTTCTGGTGGTAAGAGCTTTTGGGCAGTGGAACAGACTCCCTTGGAAGGTGGAGGCCTCTCCTTTATTGGAGTTTTTTAAACAGAGGTTTTGTGGCCAGCTCTCGGGGATTCTTTGGCTGTGATTCCTGGATTGCAGTGGGTTGGACTAGATGTCCCTTGGGGACCCCGTCCAACTCTACAATTCTGTGATTTTATTCTCTGATTATCTGAATGCATTAGGCCCCTGGCTGCCCTCCCCGCATCAACGTATGCTGCACAGTGCCTCACCCCCTGACCTGTGATTCCAGTATTGCTGCTTGAAGTTCTCGTAGTACGGAATGTCGATTTCATCCACCTCCCAGGTGCACTGATCATACGGCAGGTCCTTCCACTTAATCAGATAGTGGACATCTCCTTTCTTGTCAAAGCTGGGAAGCAGAAGACACAACTGGTTTTTCAAAGCAGAGCCACAAACCTGCCCCCGGTCCACCAATGAACAGTATTTCAGGATTCAGATTACATGTTCTAGAAGTAGGATTAAGAATCTTCTGTTTAGTATATTTCATGTTGTGCAGATATCATTTTATGACATTTGTGTTGTATGTTGCAAACCTCCCTGTGGTTTTCTGACAAAAATTGGTATAATAATAATAATTATATATATATATATACTATAATATGGAAGAAACTTTGTTAATTAGATCCACATCTTTTTCATCTGACCCTGTTTTCCTTTTAAAAAAAGACTAAACTATCTTATATGCAGTTGCAGCTAATCCACCAGATCCCCAGATATAAGACTGATAAACAAAGACTAGTCTGCCAAAAACTTGTCCTTTGACCTCTAATCATTTGCAAAACCATCTTCCCGAGCCAACAATTCCGATTTACATGGGTGCGACATGGACCTCCTCACCTGTGGTTGAGGATACGGTGAATCATCATCCATTCGGGCTTGATACCGTAACGATAGTACTTCTCCTCCATCTTGGCGTATTCGGGATCTTTGCTCTTCCTCTTCTCTATCTTGGTGTCCTCATCGCCTGAGCCATAGTCGAAAGCTGGAGGGTCGTCCATATCGTTCTTCCTTTGGTAGTTGCGGAACATCACCGTGTGGTAGAGCTCCAGCTGTAAAGGGAGAGTGCTGAGAAAGGGCCGTAGCTCAGTGGGTAGACCGTATGCTTTGCATGCAGAACTTCCCCCTCAGGGCCTGTTGGGACTGTCTACTCACCTGCAACTCTTTGACCCAGGAGCAGTGCCAGTAGGACAGTCCTGCCCACTTCACGAAGAACTCTCTCTCGGGGATGCCCTCCAGAGGCTTCGGTGGCAGGGCAGCCAGCTCTGGATCCACCAAGGGCAAGGCTGGCGCAAGCGGGGCTGGGGGCTCCTGCCAGATCCAATGGAGGATCCTCTGCACTTTCCCTTTCAACGGCGGGCACTGAGGACGAAAGAGGGCGAGACGCACACAATCTACAATTGGCTTCACCCGCAAGATCCAGACCAAGATCTGAGCGCAGGACGTCTCACTTGCCTGTGGCACGGAGTACACAACCAGCCTGGGGGGTGCAGTGGGAGGGAGAAGGTTGTCTGCCCTGAGGAGCTACCAATTTAAAGGAAGGGAGAGGGGGAGACCAGGGCAACCAGCTGGCAAAGAGAGTGGAGTCGCCCAAGAAGCAAAGCAGGGGGAAGAGTGAGGACAATTTCTAGCCCCCCCAGACAGGAAGGAAGAAACTGTGCAACTGAATTATAAAGTAGGAAGATCCCTTAAAGATGGGTTGTTTTGACTCATCTTCTTGATGCAGGATCTGCAAAGATGAAACTATACCTTTCTTATATATATTTTTAGAAAATTGAACAAAAATAATGGGGGGGGGTGCCTTTTCCATTCTGAAACTTTACAGTGGAACCTTGGTTCCCGAACTTATTCCGTTCCAGGAACCTGTTTGACTTCCCAAACAGTTTGAGAATCAAGGTGCGGCATCCGATTGAAGCTTCCTGCAGCCAATCAGAAGCAGTGGAAGCCGCACCAGATGTTTGGCTTCCAAAGAATGTTTGAAAACTGGAACAATCACTTCCGGTTTTCGATCGTTCAGGAGCCGGAACATTTAGCTCCTAAGGCGTTTGGGAGCCGAGGTTCCACTGTACTTGGTGTGGATTTGACTTTTTAAAAAAGAAGACAGGAAAGAGAGGGTGGAACCCCTGCTGCCTGCCAGGCAAAATTCCCCAAATGCACCTCTAAGGGGACTGACTGGTGGCAGGGCTTTTGCGTTCTTCTCCAGTGAGTGCATATGGGCAAAAGAGAACCTCAGGATTTAGGCTAGGACCTGGCAGAGGAGAGCCAGCTGCTGGCTGTCCCAGTCCCACTTTGGAAGTCCCGAGCCATCGGCATCAAGCCCGGCCCCACTGCCAGGGGGCGCAAGGGAGCAGGTGGCATGAGGAAGGCTGGTAAAACACTCACTGTACAACGGGGGCAGAGCCATTCACCATTTGGTATCTCCGGCAAAGGTGGGTTGAGGCAGTGCAGGTGGTAGGAGGACGGGCAGGTGTCGCAGCAAAGGAGCTCCCCTCCGTCCTTGCAGATGCGGCAGAACTCCATGTGGTCATCCTCTTCCTCACCAACCTCCTCTTCCTCCTCATCCTCTTCCTTCGGCTCCCATTGGATGCCTTCTTTTTCCTGGTGTAAAGGGGAAGGCAGAGCTGAAACGTTTTACATCCCAACTCTGGGCCCGCCATGTTTATCTCCTCTGCAATGGCCTCCAGTAAAAATTATTTGGGAGATTTATCAGACAGTTTAAAACAACTGGGGCATATTTATTGGCTTGCTTAAGATGGTGAAATGGCACGAGTCAGGCAAAACATATTTGTGCAAGTTGACAGAAATTACAAATTATGCTTCTAGGAAGTGAAGTCTCTTCTCCCCCTGAGGATGAAATAAAAGACTGCATCTATGGAATGTGTGTTTAAGGCAAACAAAGGAATCATTATGCTCTGATCATTAGAACCAGTCCTTATTAAGGGGATATGTTTGAATCCAGTGTGATGTCACATCCCTGCGGAACACAAGAAATGATGCAACGCTGGCTTCAAGCAACAGTACTCCGTATGCCAGAGTAAATACAGGCCTAATTTTTAATAACTTTTAATTCTTATAAAATATTGTGAGGTAGGGGTGGGTGGGTGTGTAAAATTATTTTAGTAAGTAAACCACTTGAGCTGGCCTTGGAATGTTCATTGGTATATACCAGTTTTACAAAAAAAAAAACCCAAAGCTATCCAGATATTCTCTGCAGAGATATTTGCCTAATATTTGACACCTGCATTTGATATCCAGAGCTGCTTGATTATCATATGGCATCCTCGAAGCTAGATACTTTTCCCCTCATCATAGCAATGTTCACACCATACATTTAAAGCACTATGATACCACTTTAAACAGTCCCCCAAAGAATTATGGGCATTATAAGATGTTAAGGGTTCTGAGGGGTACTAGGAGAGCCCCTGATTCCCCTCCCAGAGTTACAATTTCCTGAATTCCCTGGGGTTGACTGTTTAAGCACTCTGGGAATTATAGTGCTTCAGTTTCCTCAGCTCAGCAATTAGCCCCAGGACTAATAGTCTGCCATGCAGGTTAGAAATCTCCCTCAAAGCACATTCTACACCCTTTTCTTGCCAACGGCTGACTCTCAAGTGCCAAACTTCCTTACACAGTGTGGGCAGCTCCATTTCCCTTCCGGCGCCTTCTCCAGCTCTGGGTCCAAACAGACAAGGTGGTAGGCCCGGGGGCAGGTGTCACAGAGAATGATCTCCCCTCCTTGCTGGCACACCTCGCAGTAATCCTGGTGGTCTGTCTCATAGCCGTCTCCTTCTTCAACTGGAAGGCAAAAGCCAGGTGGAGGAAACATCATTCTGGACTGCTTATCAGTGATTCCTCAATTAGTTGAGGTGAGTCGATTTAATATTTGCATCCCGCTTTTCCAACAACAAATGTTGAGCTCAGAGTGGCTCACAATAATCACAATAGCATTAAGAAACAACAAACGTTGCAACCACTATGCTATCAAACACAACAGCATATAAAGCAAGCAACAACAAATCCATCAAAACAATGAATATAATTCAAGATAGCCATCATAGCTTATAGTATTGCCAAGATATTTCCTTTTCTTTTTAATTTATTTATTTGCTTTTTCAAATTAAAATTTTACAGAGATATATCAAACATAAATCATAAAAACAAGATTCCAAGGAATCTCCTGGACTTCCATCATCCCTTTTGTGGGTCCTATTATTAATCATTTCCTCCTGCATCTTTTTGCCAGGATCCTTCCTAATCCCATGGATGTTTACTACAGAGCAACAAAAAACTGAATTCGTTGTTGGCTATCAAATGCATTGTTTTTCAACACGGCAATGAAGGGAAGCCTCATTCCCTGTACAGTGGTACCTCTGGTTATGTACTTAATTCGTTCCAGAGGTTTGTTCTTAACCTGAAACTGTTCTTAACCTGAAGCACCACCACTTTAGCTAATAGGGCCTCCCGCTGCTGCCGCATCACCATCACGTGATTTCTGTTCTCATCCTGAAGCAAAGTTCTTAACCCAAGGTACTATTTCTGGGTTAGCAGAGTCTGTAACCTGAAGTGTATGTAATCTGAAGCGAATGTATCCCGAGGTACCACTGTACATGAATTATAGACACTGACACAGAACATTTAAACACCATTTGGGATGGGTGGGCAAGGTCATTGAGCCAGTGGTGGCTGATCAGCTGCAGACATGGTTGTGGGGAAAGAATTATCAGCCTGGCTTCAGGACTAGTTTCAGAACCGAAAGAACCTTGATGCCAAAGGCTTATGTCAGGAGTGGAGAGCCGGTGGTCATCCTTGATGTTGTTAGACCACAACTACCATCAGTGCCAGCTGGCATGGCCAAGGATCTGGGATGGGGGCACATATTCCCAAAATGGTTAAGCTGCTATCTCTGTGAAGCTCACAAGGAAGACATGAAGCAATAGCCATCTCCCACCATTGTTCCACAGTGACTGGCATCCATTGCCACTCAGTTTACTAGTTACAGGAAGCCATCATGGCAAATAGTCATTGATGGAGATACCCTCCAGCATGTTGGAAAACAAGCCCCCTCGGGAGAAGCAGGCCCCCTCGCAGGTTCCCGGAGCTTGTTTACCAGTGATCTGCCCTGGCTGGCATCCCCGCAAGTCCAGGGAGATATTGATAGGCGACATCCCCCAGCGTGGAAGATGCACACCCCCTTTGCTCCTTGCATACCAGCAGGAGAAAGAAGAAAGGCAGAAAGTCTACATCATCTACGATTTATTTCTGTCTTTACATCTGTAAAAAACACGTCTGTAAACAGCTCAGTCTCCTCCTAGCATCTCAGTAAGACTTCCTACACATGCGCAAACGGAAGGTCTCATATTACACTCAGAACAAATCCCTGTGAACCGTCCTGATAAGAACTGCCTAGCACATTCTTTCCCAGGACTAGTCACATCGTGTGATGCCAACATCGAACTGCTTGTTTGCAGCTGCGTTGTACTCATATGCCAACACAGCCCAGGGGTCACCAACCTTTTTAGGCCCATGGGCTCATTCGGATTTTTGAGTTTTGGAAAGCACGTAGAACGGAAGGGTGAAGTGACAAAAAGGGTCACTCTTCCAATTTCCTTCTTCAGCTCTATGTAAACTCCCATGACCAACGGGGCAGTGAGCTAGACAGGGGGGAGCTCAATGGCTTTGGAGGTGCCCAGAAAAGTTTGTGCCCACAGGCACCATTGCCCCAGCCACTACCCACCGCTTCTGGTCTTCCCAGACACATCAAAACATAAGAACAGACATAGGCAAACTCAGCCCTCCAGATGTTTTGGAACTACAATTCCCATCATCCCTGACCACTGTTAGATAGGGATCATGGGAGTTGTAGTCTCAAAACATCTGGAGGCCCGAGTTTGCCTATGCCTGCATAAGAATATCAGAAGATCCTGCTGGATCAGGCCAGTCCAGCATCCTCTTCTCACAGGAGCCACCCAGGCGCCCCTTAGGAATCCTGCAAGCAGGACCTGAGCACAAGAGCACTCTCTCCATTACTAAAGTGTGTGTGCTTAGCTCTTGGTGTGCTGCCCTGTCAGGATGAAGCCCTGCACCAGCCAATGCTGTGCCCCTCCCCATGGGCAGCCCTGGTGTGCCCCGAGAGAAGCACCTGGTTGATGACCTACTTTTTTTCTTCTTCTTCCGCCTCTTTCCCCTCTTGCCCAGAACAGCAGAGGACTCGGAGCGCACCGAGGAGCTGTTGATGCTGGCACTGTCGGATTCCTCCCGTTCCTCCTCCTCGCTCTGGAAGGGAAGCCACATGGTTAGCACTGCTGACACTGGGGACCCTCCCAGTCATCAGCCCATGCCACCCGCCTCCAGCCATAACCACTCCCTTCGAGATGAAACAACCTTCTAGCATTAGACAATGTAATTAGGGATGCATTACAGTGATCAATGCAGATCTCCTTGTGCTGCCTTTCAGCTCAATCTACTATTTTCTGTGAACCTACACAGGGAAAAGATTTGGAGTGCTCCAATATGATCTTGCGGAGCAACTTGTTTTCCATGCTGTTCATAGCAGAACTTGGGTTCCCTTGAAACTGAAGCACCTAAATGCTTAGCCCTGGAGCACACAAAATAATTCCTCCTAGGTCTTCTTCCTGTGTGTCTTCTCCAGAGGAACCCGAGGAACCCATCCTCAGAGGCTGACTTGCCTCCTTCCACTATGATTGGCTCCAATCAGCCCAGAGGGTGAGAAGACCTCTTCTCAGTGGCTAAAAAGCTCCCCCTTCATGCTGATTGGGCAGCCCCAGGACTCTGCAGACCATGACCCAGCTTCAGAAAGAGTAACAGGACTTCAACCCTCCACACCCCTAGACCACTGCCCACCTCTCTTTGAACAAGAGCTATCCAGTCTCAGAAGTAGTGACTTAGTGCAGTTGTGGGACAGGCAGGAGGATGCAGAAAGCTGGGGAGGTCAGGGGACTGCCACTGTTATTGCAAAGGTTCCAGGCATGTGAGCAGTGATTCTGCACGTGCCCAGGAACACTGGGCTTTAGTACAGACAGGAGCTTACTTACCGAGGAGCCCTTTTTCCTCTTGTTGGCAATTCCCCCAAAGCGGAATTTCAGAGCCCCTACTTTCTTCCCTTTCCCCTTCTTCTTGATCTCTTTGGTGTTCTTAATTTTTTTCCGCACGCCGGGACCTGCAGGAACATAGAGGCATTTGCAATGGAGACCACCTGAATTTCATTACTTCTCCTGAGCCCTAAAATCCCACATACTTCCCTAACTTGAGCATTCAGCAGTTATCAAGGGCTCAAGACTTTCCTGGGCTTCTCCCTCCCTCCCTCCCTCCCTCCCTCTCTCCCTCCCTCCCTCCCTCTCCCTCTTTTCTCCAACTTTTTATCAACCTTTTGTTGACCTTAGCACTTCCCCAGCCCTCATTGTTCTATTAATCACAGCTAGCACATCCATTCGCATTCTTCCACCCCATTTTACCCTTTCCCTCCTTGGTTTTGGCTTTCCTGATGGCGGGTGGTGGTGGCAGCAGTTGCTGGGAGCTGAGGGTCAGTGGCGCCGGAGCTATGGCAACGGTTTCAACAGCTGCCGCTATAGCGGCTGCAGCAGCAGCAGCTGAGCTGCCTTTGAAGGGGTTGTTGGCGCTGAACTCCCTCCACTTGGCACCCAGAACAGTCATCATCTTGGACATGGGGATTTTGGGGTTCCTTTTGGCAACCAAAGGTCTGGAGAAGAAGCAGAAGGGACCATTAACAGAAATGCAAGACACCAGTTCAAGTCCACAGACACACAAACACCAGACAAGATCAAGCCAGGCAGGGAATGGCATGACCTACCTGAGAAACTGGCTGAAGGCCTTGTAGTTTGTCAGCATGTGATAGTCTTCTTCGGAAAAGGCATAGTCCACATCATCCAGACCCCACTCCTCCATCAGCTGAGCCGAGGTCTTGGGCTCCTGCAGGAAAGCCAAGGGCTACAGTGAAGCTTCCCCACAAACATCTGCAACTTCCAAGGCAGAGCTGGGTGAAATGCTTAGCAAACAGCATCACAGAGGAGTCATAGAATTGTAGAGTGGGAAGGGGCCATGCAGGAATCCTGCCCACAGCCATCTCTGGGTGGGCTTGCACCACCAACCTTCTGGTTAACAGCCAGACACACTAAGCCATTCACAGACATTTCCCCACCGCCTTCCCACAAAGTTGCAGCAGGCACACTCACCTGACTGTAGTCATCCTTGTACCCGTGGCGTTCTGGTGGCTGCTGATTTAGAAGGGAGGGAGGCATGGTTAGTGCCTCTTCAGAGGGAAGAAAAACACCTTGCAAGTCTACCGTGCTCCATTAAGAAGTTCCGTTTGACTTTCTTGGAGCTTCGTGTCTCATGAGGCCTGATCCTGATTAGCTTCAACAATGCTGGGGCATCACAGACCCTTCCCTGGACCCCAAAGAAGCACACACCCCAAAGGTCCTTGGTGGAAACCACGAAGTTCAAAAGCCCACCCACAGGGCCATTTGCAAGCCACAGGGGCACAGGGAGCCTGCGTTGTGTAGTGGTTTGAGTGGCAGACTAGGAGCTAGGAGACCAGAGTTCAATTCCCCCACTTGGCCATGAAGCTCACTGGGTGACCTTGGGGGCCCATCACTGCCTCTCGGTCTAACCCACCTCACAGGGTTGTTGTGGAGATTAAAGGAGGAGTGGGAAGACCATGGTTACCACCTTGACCTCCTTGGAGGAAAAGGCAAATACAATCAAAACAATGATAACAATTGTTGCCTGTGGTTCTTTCTGGTCACCCTAAGTGATGGCAAGCCTAAGACATAAGCTGCCAGGGATCAGCTCTCGTCATGCCAACACACTTGAGAAGAAAACCATTGCATAGACTGTCCTAAGATAGGTTTGGGTGCCCATGGCTAACTCAACATCAAATACGCTGGGTCAAGGATGTTCCCATATGGGTACCACACACACGCAAGTGCATGTGTACACAGAGCCTTAGTCTGTAGTACTAATGTGATGCCCTCTCCTTACCCAGCCCCATCACAGCACCAAGCTGCTG
This sequence comes from Podarcis cretensis, assembly GCF_951804945.1. Classification (NCBI taxonomy): domain Eukaryota; kingdom Metazoa; phylum Chordata; class Lepidosauria; order Squamata; family Lacertidae; genus Podarcis; species Podarcis cretensis. Next base: position 66,523,964 of record NC_137177.1, read on the forward strand.
GTTGCCACATCCCAAGATATCTAGAGTTGAGGGTTACTTTTAAGCCTCCTTCTTCGTTCTCCTCCTCGTTCTCCTCCTTCTTTTTCCTCTTGGCCTTCTTCTCCTTCTTCTCTTTCAGCTTCTTCTTCTTCTTCTTGTTGGGGGAATAGTCGCTGCCTTCGCTCTCTGATTTCTCTCCTGCTTCCTCTTCGTTTTCGGAGATTTCGTCGTCTTGGTTCCCCTAGATTTCGACAAAAACAAACACGCATGCATGAGTTAAAGGAAGACAGGTCATAAAATTGGATGAGACAAATTCATGGAGGAGAAGGCTATCCATGGCTACTCTGCCTCCACTGTTGGAAGTGGTAATGCTAATGGTTTCTGGTTTCTGGGAGAGTGCTGTTGCACTCAGGTCCTGCTTGCAGGTTTCCCACTGGGGAATCTGGGTGGCCATGGGATGCTGGACTAGATGATAATAATAATAATAATAATAATAATAATAATAATAATAATAATAATTTATTTATACCCCGCCCTCCCCAGCCAAGGCTGGGCTCAGAGCGGCTAACAAATAATAAAAATAGATGGGCTACTGGCCTCATCCACCAGGCTGTTCTTACATTCTTATGTTCTTAAGAAAAGAGCAGAAGGCAGAGAACAGTCAGCTCTTCTTGTCAGCAATGGGACTGCTTCACACACACACAACCCCCTCCTGGGCAGCTTCAAAGGCACGGCTCTGGTTGTTAAGACCGGGAGGCAACTTTCTCTTGTCGTTATTATTGTCATTAGCTGCCCTTCAACAGCAGATCCATGAGCAGGTGACAGCCATTTTCAAATTCAGAATGAAAAACAGTTAAAACATATTCTGTTCACAATAATAATCTGTCAGACGTGTGCAGTTAAAGTTTGCTTCTCTGTGTAAAAAGAAAAGAACCACTAGATTACAAAAGAAAAACCTGACCAAGTTGCGGTCAGTGGGTCGAGCATTCTAAATATGATCCAAAAAACCAGAGATGGGGAATCCTGGGGGCTCTGGGTGTTGTTAGACTCCCAACTCCCATCACCTCCAGCCAGCATGATCAATGGTCAGGGATACATTTGTGTCATGCAAGCACTTGAAATTGTCTTGAGTGTATACCTTAAATGTAATGTGAAAACAGTCTTATCCGGATGCACAGACTTATGCCATGGATCTAAAAGAGACCAGGATTGCTTGAGAGCAACATTTTTGCAGCTTCCCTTTCCATCTGGCAAAGGCGGCAAGTACATGCTGCACCAAGAGCTGGCAGTGATAAAGCCAGGAAGATTTCAGCACCTTGGACAGGGACAGAAGCCCAGAATGGGGCAGACCCAACTGCATCCCCTGGCACAACTGGAATGCTCTGCATAGGAAGTCACTGCCGCTGCCCCCTTGCCCTGTAAATCCTGAAGCTTTTGGTGCTGTTTGTATTTACAGCTGCTACACAAGCACCAAAACTGATGTGCAAACATCTGGCCGATTATAAAGGGTCTGGAAGCCTACATGAGACAGTCGAGGGAGTTGGGTATGTTTAGCCTGGAGAAGAGAAGACTGAGAGATGCCATCATAGCCACCTCCAAATATCTTAAGGGCTGCCATGTGGAAGATGGAGCAAGCTTGTTTTCTCGCGCTCTGGAGGGTAGACCTGAACCAATGGAATCAAATGACAAGAAATGATATTTTGACCAAACATTAGGAGGAAGTTTCTGATGATAAAAACTGTTCTACAGTGGAACCAACTCCCTCAGAAGGTGGTGGACTCTCCTTCATGGGAGCTTTTTGAGCAGGGATTGGATGGCCACCTGTCAGGGATGCTTTAGCTGTGATTTGTGCATTGAAGGGCCTTAGACTAGATGACCCTTAGGGTCCCTTGCAACTCAACAGTTCTATGGTTCTGTAGTCATGATTTCACTCTGCCCAGTGTTCCATGCATGAGTGTCTTGGTTGAAACAACAAAGGATGGATTTCCCCCCAGAATGCCACCTTTCCATCACAGCTTAGCACAGGGGGCAGCAACCTAAGGCCCATGGGCCATAAGCGGCCCATGGGGGTCGTTTAACCAGCCCACGAGCCACCCCTGAACCGAGCCACCTGCTTGGTGAGTCCCCACACGCTGTGCTAAACTGGAAATCGCATCTACACAGATGCAGACGCCAAAAATTGCATCTGCACAGACACAGACGCTGGAAATCGCGGGGGAGGGGCGCTCACGCATGCACATGATCTGGCCCATGGAAGGAGCTCCACTGGAGTGAACCAGCCCAGGCGAGGTAAACTTTGCCAACCCCTGGCTTAGCATGAATGAGAGAACCTGGGGCGGGGCTATGCAGATAAAAGGGGTGGGGTTATGCAGACCAGAAGATCTGGATTCTCAATGGCCTGTGGGGGGGGGGGGTGAGGAGCTGCCACCAGATGCACCTGAGAATATCCCTTTACTTTCTCTCAGATTGTGAATAGCACCATCTCCAGCCTGCAAATATTTGAGCATCCCTGGACCAGCTCGCATCATGACCGGATGGATGTTCACGCTTGATATAAGCCCCCAAATCTCAATCTAGGCCCCTCCTGATGTTTTGGACTAGCCTGGGCCCATGGGAGTTATAGTCCAAAGTATCAAGAGGGCACCAGGTTGGGAAAGCTGGACCTAAATCATAGAAACACACAAAGACAGCACTGGCTAATAATTCTGTGTCCTTCAAGTTTTCCATTTAATAACGGGGGAAAGGCGGGGGGAGAGAGAAATCTACTGTTGCTTTTCACTGGCGATATGAACAGTTATAATTTAGGCCTGAATAATTGGTTGCCATGGTAATTTCTGCAGAACTGACTGAAATCCCATCTCTCTCTCTCTCTCTCTCTCCCTCCCTCCCTGACAAGGACTTCCATCTACATATGTTCAGACTCAAACAGCAGCCTGGTTGTTTTATGTCAATACATCTCCCTCCTGTTCAGGTTATCCTGTTGAGAGTCCCGGTGGAGAACAATCAGCAAATGCATTTGGCTGCCAAAATGGCAGGCATTGAGACAAATTATCTCTTGCAATCTAGATCTAGAATGAGGATTGGGGGCGGGGGGGGGGCTTCCACAGATACAGATATGCAGATGCAGGGGAGGCAGAGGGGAAATGAGCTCTTCTCTCTCTCTCTCTCTCTCTCTCTCTCACACACACACACACACACACACACACACAGCACAGCACAGGTCACATCTGCAGTGATACATGTATCAAGAAGAGTTTGCGGCTGCAGGGTACAGTACATAATCTACACTATAATTTTTTAATTTTTTTTTATTTAAATATTTATGAGCCACCTTGTCAAAGAAAATATCGCAAGGTGGTATACAAATGAAAAGCACAATACAAACATCACAAACACGTCAGTAAGAGCTTGTTGGCAGAAAAAAAGGAAAAAAAGAAAAATCGGGTATGAAAGATCTGTCATCTAAAATATCATCTAATATTGAGCAGGAACAGCTCCCACCAAAACTCAACTGGTAAGGAGTTCCACAGGGCAGAGCGCATCACACTAAAAGACTGGAAACCCAAAATCTCCCCATCAGAAGACAGAAGAGCTCATATGCAGGATTTTCTAGGGGCCACTCGCCAGCACCCCCACTTCAAAGGATCTCAGGGTCTTTGCCCAAGACCTACTGCCAACCGTAATTATTATTTTTAATTAACTGTTAATTCATATACTGCTTAAAGTGGCAAGCTAGGCTTCAGAATGGACAGTTCATAGCCTGACAGATCAGTATAAGGCAGCTATTATCTGTATGCACAAGTCCTGGGTAAGATCAGCTCCTGCTAAAAATGGGCAAAGCCACTTGCATGAAGAAGCATTGCAGGGGGTTGGACTAGATGATCCCTGGGGTCCCTTCCAACTCTGCAATTCTATGATTTGATGAACCAGCTTTATACAAAATCAAGCCATTGGTCTGTCTGGCTCAAGATTCTGTCCCCCAGCCTGAGGACCTCAAGATGTTCTTGGACCAAAATCCCCATAATCTCTGACCCCTAGTCATGCTGCCCACCCCATTCTTAGTGAAGAATTGGATAGATGACTGCATGCACCTTCTCCATTCTCCTCCACAAACAGAGGAGCTAAATTCAAAGAAAGAGAAATGGATACTTGGATCCGGCCTGAAGTACCGTTGAGAGGACCAACATCCCTCCCCCCTTGCAACTTGTTGGATCAAAATAAGGATCCGCCCAGCCTAGTGTCCTGTTCTCTGACAGTGTTCAGCCTCTGGGAAGATCACATGCCAAGATTAGTCACTGGATTGTGCCACGGCGATAGCCCAAAGGAGGACCAGATAAACTAGCAAGGTGTTCTGTCTGCTGGTCAGTTTTGCCCATTTCTTTCAACTAGGAAACGTTCCACTCGGTGGCTCATGGAAGCAGCACGCACCTCACATGCAGAAAATCCCCTGGGAGAGTTGAGAAAGACCCCCATCTGAAGCCCAGGAGAGCCAGTATAAGGTCAGTGTGAGCCCACCTCCCTGAACCTCTTGCCCAGCAGATGTTGCTGGACTCCTGACTCCGATCAGCCCCAGCCAACATGACCAATGATCAGGGGTGTTAGGAACTGCAGTCCAGAAACATCTGTAGGGCACCAAGTCCAGGAGGGGTGCCCTAAACTCAGAGCTGCTGCTGAGAATCAGTATCAACAAAGGTTGATGTGTGAACCTCCCCTCCCTCTCCATCCCCCCCACCAAACACACATCGGCTTTGAGAACGGTGTTCTGCGTCACCACCAGGAAGACGGCCACCACTGTTTCCCCACCCATCTCTTCTTTGTAACAGGTGGGCGAGCCGCTCCCACGCACGTCTGTGCCGTCAACCGATGCAAATTGCTACCAGAATCCGGAGAGGAGAGACAGACAGATGCAGGAGCCAACACTTCTGCTAATTAGAGCAACACCGCAAATGCTCACCCAAACAAAGGAGGCGTTGCCCGCATGCCCAAGCAGCTTCAGAATCATGAGCAGGAAATCTATACATTCATTTCTGTCGTGGGAGGGTGTATCCTTTTAATTTCGTCCACGTGTCTTGAAAGAGCATAAAACTCCCAGGGTGAATGTGGGCTTCTCTCTATGTGCATCAGGAGCAGTGACCTCTGGCCTTGCTTAGTCTTTCCTGAGCTGTATAATGTCATTCTGCAGCCAGGACTCTGTACACTCTGTACATTTAAAATAATAACACTATTATCATTATTATCATTATTCTGCACAAATTCCAAACATAATTATGTGTCCTTGATGCAAATTAAGGGCATTTGCATTGCTGGGCATAATTTTCATTTCCCTGTGAAGAATGTATGTAGAAAAACATAGGAAGTTGCCTTATATGGAATCAGGCCATTGGGCCATCCAGCTCAGTACTGTCTACACTGACCGGCAGCACCTCTCCAGGGTTTCATGTTTTATTATGTTTTTGTATATGTTGTAAGCTGCCTGGAGTGGCTGAGGAAACCCAGGTAGATGGGTGGGGCACAAATAATAAAATTAAAATTTTCAGGCAAGCGTCTTTTCTCATTGCTAACTGGAGAAACCAAGGATTGAACTTGTGACCTTCTGCATGCAAGGCAGTTGCTCTACTACTGAGCTACGGTCTTTCCCCTGTTTCAAGGTAAGAAGGCGTCAAAGGCCCTCTGACTCTTGACAGCCTTATTCCCTTCCAGCTTCCAGGATTTCTTCTCTAGGCGTTGTCCACATGCTTCCGATCACTTCTTCGCAAAGCTAGAAACTTGCTCTGTTGGAAAACAGAGATGGCCAGGAAACTGGGTCCTGCCTGTGGAACCGTGGAACGCAGGCAGCCCTCCGTCCCGTCATCCCGCTCTCTCCAAAAAGCATCCCCCAAGGTCCTCTCCCCTCCCTCAGATGCACCATCCACAGACAGAGCACGGTTGGTACAGCAGCGAGCTGCCAAGATTTACAGCCAGCCACCAGGGACAAACTGTAAATGAGGTGCTGCAATGCAGCTGGAGTATCACACGGAGGGGAAGGCCCAAGATGCTGGAGAAAACACTTCTGGTAAGGTGGAGAGGATGGGGCAGAAACAGCCACATCGGGATCCTGCCTTCACAGAGTTCTGAATTAGTGCATGCATATAGTGTGAACACCTTGGCCCTTTCCTCAAACTAAAAGCTAATTCTCGTGCCAAGAGATCCAGGACATACATACATCAGCAACATCTGCTAATACTTTGCAAATCCAGACTGCCGCCAGAGGGAGGATATTCTGTCCAGTGGGGCCAGGAAAGGGCAACCAAAATGATCCATCGGATAGGGATTACCCCCCCCCCCCGCCAAGAAAGGTTGCAGTGTTTGGGACTTTATAGTTCAGAGACAAGGTGAGTAAGAGGCAACATCACAGAAGCTTAAAAAAACAATGTGTGGCATGGAGAAAATGGACAAAGTTTATCTCCCTCTCACATAACTCTGGAGCTCGTGGACATACAAGGAAGCTGGACGTTGGAAGATTCAGGACAAGTAAAATAAAGTTCTTCTTCATGCAACACCAAATTAAACTATGAAACTCACTCTCACAGGAAGAAGTGATGGCTACCAACTTGGATGGCTTCAGAAGAGGATGAGACAAAATCATGGCAGAGAAAGTTATCAATGGATACCAGTTATGATGGCTACACCCTGCATAAATGCTTCTGAATATCAGTTGCTAGAATTTACAGGATTTATTGAACCATAGAAGCATAGAGTTGGAAGGGACCCCAAGGGTCACCATCCAGCCGTCTGCAATGCAGGAATCCTTGACAGATGGCCGTCCGGCCCCTGCTTGTAAACCTCCAATAAAGGAGAGCCCAGTGAGCTAAATTTGCCATGTGCATCAATTTCAGTGGGTCTACTCTGATTAGGTCTAATGTTGACTACAACCCATTATGGTGCTGAGGCGCCTGCCATGCAATCTTGAGATTGGGGGCCCAACCATGCCTCAGCTTACTGTGAACTGTGAATCCCTCGTGACTCCTTTAATTCCCTCTTGCTCTCTACAAATACTGTTCTCCTCCCTAAATTGTAATGTCCACAAGCAGCTGAACTGCAAGCACTACTTTACAACGACCCGAAGCCTCACATTTCAAAATGTGAATGCATCCTTAAAACTGCATGTGTGCAATTGCAAAATGCATGGTGTCAGGGGTTCAGGAGCAGAGGCACAGGGAAGAGAGGAGATGGAGAGCGAAGGGGAAGAATCTGGGGGGAGCGTAGGAGAAGAGGACAGTGGACCGAGGGATTCCATGAGCCTCTCCAGCGAATCGGAAGATTCACAGAAGGGGGCGCCAGTGGCCAAGGGTAGGGAGCTCCCAAGGGGAACGCCCCAGGAGCAAGGGGGCAGCAGGGACTCCCAGAGCAGTAGTTGGAAATCAGGACCAGCTTCCCCACCAGAGCAGAGTGGGGGGGAAGAGTCCCAAGGATCGGGGCCAGTGCATTCTCCACCAGGGAGAGAAGATAAGGCAGGGCTGACCACACCTCCATCGGAGAGTCAGACAACGGAGGGGAGGTCAGATCCGGCCAGTATCCCGGAAGAGGGAAGCAGTGACAGAAGTAGTGTAACGGTCAGGAGGAAGGTCACTGGGTTGGCGCGAGAGGCAAGTTCAAATGTACAGGAGCGCGGGACAGCAGAGAATGAGGATTGGGAGCCGGGTCCTAAAGCCCGCCGGAGGGAGGGGGAGGAGCTAAGCGACTCAGCGTCGGAAGAGTCCAGAAAGGGCAATGCCCCAGCGGGCAGGAGGACCCAGAGGAGGAGAGAGCAGCGTAAGAGGTGGAGCAGGGCTAGGATCTTAAACTGGTGTCATAGGGGAGGAGACTCAGACGGGACTTTGCCGATCTAGGGTTTAAGACGTAGAGCTGCACGCTGTGGCTTTGAAATGGAAACTGAACCTCAATAAAGACTTTTGTACATAACAACAGCCTAGCGTTGGTCCTCTGTGAGCTGGGACCTAGAGGCAGCTCTGACACATGGATTCTTTGGGGTGGGTTTTTTGCATATTTGCAAAGAGCACAAGTCTACCTCTCTGCTGAGACACCTTTCCCATTGCTTTGATCTTCTTGTAGCAGATCTCCTTGCAAGGGAAAGGAGCTGTTATTGTGCACTTTGCGTAACATCAAGTCCTTTCCTTCTCTCAGCTAAACAGCTGAGAGGAGATACACAGGAGGAGACCCAGAGGGCTGGAGGTATGTATGGCTTTTGGGCCTGAAGGGTCCTCATCACTGACAAAAGCCAGATCAGCAATTCTGAAGGTACATACAATATCTCAAGATAAACTGGACAATCACACAATGTGAACCTCTTACTCCTGCTTTCCTCATCCCAGAAACCCCAAGAAAACCTACCTCCTTCTTCTTCCTCTTGACTTTAGACACCTTGTTCTCCTTCAGCTTCTTGGCCTTCTTCTTCTTCTTCTGGGTGTTCACCTGCTCCTCAGGATAAAACTCCTCCAGATCTTCCAGGACTCCATCCTCTTCTTCTAGACCAGGAAGGAAAGGGATCAGTCAATAAACTGGCATCCAGGAAACAGCTGTTTTAGCTGTACACTTAATCAGGTCATTAGAACCTCAACGGCTACCTACTAGTACACCCAGCCTTCAATTTGAATTAGCCTGATCCTCTATTCCCTTTTCCCTTTCCTCTTCTATGAAGAAACCCTTTCTGGGACCCCACATTTAAATTCTTCCCTGGTCTTCTTGCTGGCAATAGTAGGACCAACTTGGCCAGTTAGCCCTGGTCATCATTTAATGTCTACTGACTGGGTTGTTGTTCCCCCCCCCCCAAATGATCCTGAAATTTTGAATTTTATTGATATTGATGCTGCATTTTATGTTGTATTTTATGCTGTTTTTAAGTCACATTTTAATCAATGTTTTATATTTGCTGTTAGCCGCCCTAGGCCCGGTTTTTAAACTGGGAAGGGCGAGGTATAAATAAAAAAATTATTTATATTAATTATTTATAACGGCTGCTTTTCCCCATACAAACCGACCCGGACACTGCAATCATCACCTGAGGCCCTTCTCCATGTGCCTCCTCTGTGACAGGTCCAGAGGGTGACAATAGGAGAACAGGCCTTTTCAGTGGTGGCTCCCTGCTTGTGGAATGCTCTTCCTATGGAGGCTCGCCTGGCGTCATCATAACATACTTTGAGGTGCTAGGCAAAACCATTTATTTTTCCCCAAGCCTTTGGCTGTGCTGGCCTCCAGCACAATATTGATTCTGCCTGTTGTTTCTCTGCATGACTTCTTAGCATCAGCCTTCAGTGCAAGGGGATCATTCTGCTGCTTGTCTGCATCAGGAATGATTGGCCCACCCACTCAGTTGCCAATGCAGATGCAGCAGAGGAGGCCAGGTCCAGAAAGGGGGCTCATTCAGAGATGCGGTAGGGGTGCTCCTCTGAGGCTGCATCATTCTGACTCACTGCAGTTAGAGTGTGTGGCTCCAACACTCTCTCTCTCACACACACAGCCAGCAAGTATGAAAAAAATGTTCAAAACGTGCAAACACATTGTCACCCTCACAGGGCTGTTGCAGGAATCATGGGGCCAATGCTAAGGCATGCCTTGAACAAGGTCCAAAATGTGCCTAGTGCAGCCCTTGCTGAAGTTAAGGTGATCTGACTTTGTCAGCGCCTGCATAGGAGACCACCCCATGTATGCTGACTTTGATTGAACTAAGGCAGGTTATAAATAGGTGCAAAGTGCTGTTACAGTTCTGGTGCAGCAGGTGGCCTTCAGTCACAGGTTCAGGTGAGCTTGTGATAAAGTATTCCAGCATCCTTTTCTCACAGTGACCAGTCAAATGACCCAATGGGCAAGCCACAAGCAGGATCTGACCACAATATCACTCTCCACTCCTGCGGTTTCCAGCAACTGTCAGAAAGTTCTTCCTCATGTTTAAATTGGAATCTCCTTGCTTGTCCATTGGTTCAAGTTGTACCCTCTGGAACAGCAGAAAACAAGTTTGCTCCATCTTCCATGTGGCAGATATTTGAAATGGCTATTATATTTGAAGATGGCCATTTGTCCCTTCCCAAAACATTCTTCAAGGGCAGCCCTATGAAGAGTGCCTTATAGTAATCTAAGCTGGATCTTGCCAAGGTAATAGTCACAGTGGCTATTATTGGGTATCCAGGATCAGAGTTTAGATCCAGCAATTATAACCCATATTCTTAAGGGGGAGTGCAACCCCCTCCCAAACATATTGCATGACTCACCCTGCCTCTGCCCTTAAAGATACTATCTCTCAGCCTCAGAGCCACCATCTGCATTATGGGGACAACAATACTAACCTACTTTACAGGGTTGTTGTCAAGATTACTGGCAGAAGCACTTGAAAATGAGAGGCTTGAAAGTATGTGTGTTCCTGCAGCAACGTCGCAGAAGTACAGTGGTACCTTGGGTTACATACGCTTCAGGTTACATATGCTTCAGGTTACAGACTCTGTTAACCCAGAAATATTGCTTCAGGTTAAGAACTTTGCTTCAGGATGAGAACAGAAATTGTGCTCCGGTGGCGCAGCAGCAGTAGGAGGAGGCCCCATTAGCTAAAGTGGTGCTTCAGGTTAAGAACAGTTTCAGGTTAAGTACGGACCTCCGGAACAAATTAAGTACTTAACCCGAGGTACCACTGTATTTCTAGGGCAGGGGGTGCAGGACTTCAGAGGTTCCCCCCGTAACTCAAAAACCCCTCCCCATAAAACAGGACAAATTTTGCCAACTGTTGAAGTGTTAGCTCATTAAGGAACTTTTTTCTTCAAGCAGCTTGAAGCAGAAAAGGAAACATTATTAGGCAAAGCACCCAAAGACCAAGCAAATGGATAACCATATTATTTATTAGCATCCTTTGGAGACTAATATGGTAACCTCTTAAAACTAGCAAGGCAAGCTTCCAGGTTACTAAGACAGGAGTGAACAGCTGAGAACCCACCTAGTAGACTTTGCTAATTAAGTTTCAGAGTTCACTATAACGTCAGTTAGTAGCAACAGCAGGGAGCCTCTTTGGCAGTTTCCGAAGAGGCCTAGAGACAAATGGACTGAGGATATATCCAGCATCAGCTTAGAGCCAAGTGGGGCCCTCCCCATTCCTCAGAAGGAAACCCCAGGACACGAGAAATTTATAAAAGTTTATAAAATTTATAGAAGTTTATAAAACTATGCATGTCATGGAGAAAGTGGCCAGAGAGAAGTTTTCCTCCCTATCTCAAAACACTAGAAGCTGAATAAAGCTGAATGTTGGAAGATTCAGGACCAATGATAAAATAAAGCCCTTCTTCATGCAGTGCATTGTTGAACTGTGGAACTCACTCCCACAGGAGGCAGACGTGGCCACCAACTTGAATGGTCTTAAAAGAGGATTAGGAAAAAAATATCTGGAAGAGAAGGCTATTGACTGCTACTAGCCACAATGGCTAAGCTGTGCCTTTGTGGTAGGAGGCAGTGATGCTTCTGAATGCTACAGATGGGGAGAGACTGATCATGTGCTTGCTGGCTTCCCATAGGCATCTGGTTGGCCACTGTAAGAACAGGGTGCTGGACTCGATGGGCCATTGGGTTGATCCAGCAGGGTTCTTCTTATGTTCTTAAATGAAAAGGAACAGAGGATAAGTTCCCCTCTTGTGTTTCCCATTTTTGGAATTCCCTGAGGTCTCTCTGGAGACGGAATACTGGATCAGAAGGACAACTGGTCACCTGGCCCAGAGGGGCACACTTTCCTAGGCTGTCCCATCAGGCTTGCAAAGGCCACCAAAGAACATCTGCTACTTGTCAAACGTTGTTTACAACCTGTGCTCAGGCTTGGCAGGAAGCCCCATCGATTTCAGTAGGGTGTGTGCAAATCACTGCCCTCCCTTTGAATAGGCTTACTGAGGACAGCTATTAGCTAGAGAGACAGGTGAGGTAGCACACTTCTAAACTCCAGAGGTAGCACACTTCTAAACTCCAGAGGCTCAAAGAGATGTGGAGAAGACCGAGAGCTAATATGATAGCCATCTTTCTGCTGCTCCAGAGGGTGGCTCCCGAACCGACTACTAAACCTTAGGAACAACTTTCTGAGCTGTGGAAGGGCCTCCCTCAGAAGGTAGGGGACTCTCCTTCATTGCAGGTTTCGGAAACAGAGCTCGGATTCAGAGTCAGGGATTCTCCAGCTGTGATTTCTGCATTTTAAGGGGTTGGACTAGATGACCCTGGGGGTCCCCTCCAAATCTACAATGTTATTATTCTAGTGGCTTTGCCCTGCTGCACCCAGACTCCGGGATCGGGTGGAGAGAGGTGCCCAACAAGCCTTTGGATAAGCTAAAGGGAGCATCCATGGACAGGGGCAATCTACCTCAAGTAGATGATCAGAGAGGGAAAGGGGCCACCACTTCAGGGCCCTGTTTGGGAGAGCCCACCCCCCTTCCAGCGTGGGGGCAGTCTTGTAGGCCACCTTGGAGAAAGGTACCTGACCCAGCAGGACTCCTCTTTGGGCTGTTTTGGGGGAAAGAGGTGCACCCTCCCATCTGAGCCTCCACTCGGGTCAGGTTTTGTCCCCCCCCCCCTTATTCCTCCCCACGCTTTCTCCACCTACCTGACATGTCCTCCGCGATCTGCGGCTCCTCCGCGCCGCGCATCGCTCCGCGAGCCGAGCGGCGGCCGCCTCCGCCCGGTGCGCACGTTGCGCTGCGGAGGGCGAGGCAGCGAAGATGGCCGCTGCAGCGACTGGGAAGGGATGGAGAGGGGGTGCTCGAGAGCCCGGCGCGCGGGAGGGGGGCAGAGATCGGCCCCTCTTCTTCCTCCTCCTCCTCCTCCTCTTTCTTGCCGCTGCCTGCCCCGCCGCGATCCGCAACCGCGCAGGAGGAGGAGGAGGAGCGCGCTGGACCCACCTCGCACAAGCCAGCCCGGAGCGGCGGCCGCGCACACATGCCCAGGCGCGCGCGCTGACGTCCAGTCTGGTTACCTTGGCAACCGCATCCCATCATTTTGGGCACACCACCACCGGCGGCGGCGGCGGCGGCGGCAGCATCTCTCTCGGTAGACAGCCAAAGCAAGCCCCCTTCCCACCTCCCCAAACACGCACAAACGCCCCTCCAAGAATCCTCCCCGCGGAGATTTTTACGCACCAGGAAAGTGAGAGGCGCAGGGGGGGAAAGATGGGTTGGGGTTGAGAGGGTTGATCCTGCAGGGACAATGCGATATGAGAAAAGGATCACAATATTTCTGAGGGGAGATACTTTGATTTGGCATTTGTTTTTCTTTTTAAAGGACCATTTATTTAAGCTTTTCTCTAAAAAGCCGTGCCAAAAGCCCATCAAGGCTAGAGAACCTGTGGTGGCGTCATGGTTAGAGTCCAGGCTTCAAATCTCCACTTGGCCACTAAGCTCACAGGATGACCTTGGGCCAGCCACTCACTCCCTGCCTAATCTACCTCACGGGGTTGTTGTAAGGACAAAGTGGGGAGGAAAGGTGGGACAAATAAATGCAACAAATAAATAACAGACCAACCTCCTGTTCTTGCAGTGGGAGATGTCTATGGGGAACCTGCAAGTGGGACCCAAGAACAGGAGCACCTTTTGCCCAACTGCGATTCCCATCAACTGTTATTCAGGGGCGTCTGCTGCCTGCAACAGTGAAGGCAGAACATAGCCATCAGGGTTAGTAGCCATTGGCAGCCATAAATTTGCCCAGTCCTCTGGGTTGATGGCCATCTCTTTCTCCTGTAGGAGGGAGTTCCATAGTTCATGCACTGCCAGAAGGAAGACTTCCTCTTATCTGTCCTGCATCTTCCAGCATTCTTGGACATCCCTGAGTATTATGAGAGAGAACTTTCTACAGTTCCATCACGTCCCCTCTTATTCACCGTTTCTCTGAAAAGTCCCAAACTCTGAAGCTTTTCCTTGATCATTTTGCTTGCCCTTTCCTGAACCTTCTCCAACTCTGCAATATCCTTTTTGAGGTGAGGTGACCAGAACCACACACAGTACTGCAAATGTGCCATAGATTTCTATAACGGCACTATGATGTCAAAAGTTTCCGTTCCTTTCCTGATGATCCCTAGCATGGAATTTGCCTTTTTCACAGCCACTACACACTGGGCAGGGACATGGGTGGTGCTGTGGGTTAAACCACAGAGCCTAGGACTTGCCGATCAGAAGGTCGGCGGTTCGAATCCCCACGACAGGGTGAGCTCCCGTTGCTCGGTCCCTGCTCCTGCCAACCTAGCAGTTCAAAAGGACGTCCAAGTGCAAGTAGATAAATAGGTACTGCTCCAGCGGGAAGGTAAATGGCATTTCTGTGCGCTGCTCTGGTTCGCCAGAAGTGGCTTAGTCATGCTGGCTACATGACCCAGAAGCTGTACACCGGCTCCCTCGGCCAATAAAGCGAGATGAGCGCCGCAACCCCAGAGTCAGTCACGACTGGACCTAATGGTCAGGGGTCCCTTTACCTTTACCTTTTACACACTGGGCAGGCACACTCTCTTCCTATTTGTATTCCCCAGCAGATGGTATCCAGAGATGACGCTGGTTAACCTGAAGGAGGACAGGGAGGAGACTGGTGTGACCCGTGCCCAAGTGAGGTTTCGAACTCAGGGCTTCCTCGCTTCGGATATTCTGAAGGCGAAGAAGCTGGCAGCCCACAAGGGAAGCAGCAAATTGGTTCCCTGGGAAAGCCCCACAGCCACCCTGGGGAGGTTTGTGGCAGAACAGAGAGTCAAATGGAGGCTTCCACAGCCAATCTAGCATCCCCAAGGACCCAAACTTGGACCGGATCCCAAATGATCCCTCACCTTTAGGATGTACCTCTCCAAAACTAAGGCAACCAGAAGCCAGTAGGCTTTGGTTATTATGCTGCTCTCTTCCAGATGACCAGTTAATTGAGCATTCAGTCTGGTTTTGTTTGCAGGTAGATTACACCATACATTGAAAGCAAATTATACCCACGCTTAAAGCTCATGATTTCTCCCCAAAGAATCTTGGGAATCGTAGTTTCCCCCCTTCATAGACCTACAATTCCCAGCACCTTAACAAACTACAGTTCCCATTATTCTTTCGAGGAAGCCACTCTGGGATAGTTCAGTCAGAACTTGAGTCTCTTAATCTCAGGGTTGTGGATTCGAGCTCCACATTGTGCAAAAGCTTCCTGTGTTGCAGGGGGTTGGACTAATGACACTTGCGGCACCTCCAACCAACTTCTGAAATACTGTTAAGCATCCTTAATATTTGGTGTGAAATGCCAGCTTAGCAGTATTTAATAAATTCAAAATATCTCTTATTGCTTTCCTTAACTACTGGCTGACACAATAGCCAGAGTACTTAGATGTTCCCCCCTGCACAGCTTGGCAAACTTAATATTGGGGATTTTTTATTAAAAAAAAAAAAAAATCTGGGGAAAAAGCTTTCCTCAACCTCTTGTTCCTCAGAAGCAAAAAGAAGAGTTTGCCTGGCAAAAGAAACCCCTCTTCCACAAGTCTGCTGCAACAGTCAACGTGGGAATTTCCTTCACAGCCAGCAAACTGCATTTGCTCTCCAACTCATCTCATTCCACCCAGCTGCAAGAAGTTCTAAGCAAAACTTGAAATAAGGACAGAGGTAGGAAGAAGTAGCCAGGGAGCTAGAGGCATGGCCTTGGGGTAGCAGAGGTTCCGTGGTGCCAGCATGGTCCAGAAAGCAAGGCGTATAGTTCGAAGGGATCCCCAAGGGTCATCCAGACCAACCCCCTGCAATTCAGAAATTGCAGCTAAAGAACCCCTGACCGATGGCCGTCAAATCTCTGCTTAAAAGTCCAAGGGACTCTGACCCACTGTCAAACCCCTCTCTACTGTCAGAAAGTTATTCCTAAAGTTTAGTCAGAATCTCATTTCGAATCCTTTTGTTTGGGTTCTTCCCCTGTGGAGCAGCCAAAAACAAGCTCGCTCAGATTTTCCATGTGGCAGCCCTTTAGCTATTTGAAGGGGGCAGTCATATCACCTCCAAAGTCTTCTCTCTGAACGTCCCCAATTTCCTCAGCTGTTCCTCCTAAGACTTGGTTTCCAGACCCTCTGGCAAGCCACTAGTGCACCTGTCAAAACCCCAAACCCAACCACCTTCAATACTCTACACACTGTTTCATACATCCCCCCTCCCTCTGAAACCAGCCTCCTCTTCCCTATTATACAAACACATGCTCTGCACCCCCCTCTCCAATTATGAAGCCTTTTCCATCACAGCAAGTGTGGGGAGCCTTTAGGAATCTAGATACTGATGAACTACAACTCCCAACATCAA
The DNA here is from genome assembly GCF_951804945.1 of Podarcis cretensis. Taxonomy (NCBI): domain Eukaryota; kingdom Metazoa; phylum Chordata; class Lepidosauria; order Squamata; family Lacertidae; genus Podarcis; species Podarcis cretensis. Next base: position 66,540,211 of record NC_137177.1, read on the forward strand.
CCTTGACCATGCTTCCTGGGGCAGACGGGACTTGGTAGTTACGAAAAATTAGAATATTGTGGAAAAGTTCATTGATTTCAGTACTTCAACTTGAATGGTGAAACTAATATATGAGATCGACTCATGACATGCAAAGCGAGATGTGCTTCCACTTCTCAGAGGTCCAATCTTGCTTGATTTGCAATCCTTGTTTTGCTGATTTCCTTGAATATTCTAATTTTCTGAGATTGTTAATTTGGCATTTTCATCAGCTGTACACCATGATCATCACAATGATAACAAATCAAGGCTTGACATATCTCACTTTGCATGTCACGAGTCTATCTCATATATTAGTTTCACCTTTCAAGTTGAATTACTGAAATCAAGGAACTTTTCCACGATATTCTAATTTTTCGAATTTCACCTGTAGGTTCCCCACACCTGAATTGCAGCAGCTCTTTCATCCCACCCCAATACAAGGGGATGAACCTTCTCCAGCCCAGAGTCTCCTAGGCTGGCACCCGCAGGTACGATGACCCTCTCAAACACCAGCACCCAACACCTTCCCAATTTTAACTTGAGGTGCTTTAGCTTGTGGAAAAGATAGTTTGGTTGGGGGAGTGAAGGGCTTGCCCAACCTTTGGGGGTGGTCTTTTCTCCCAGTGTTTTATTTCTTTTGGGGTGGGGTGGGTAGTTGTTTTCCCCTATGGGGAGAGGCGGTGTTTCCGAGCATCGCCAGTTTTTTCTTCTACAAAATGGGCCCTTTGCAGCGATCCTGAGTTTGAGATTTCTAAGTGGGTTCTTGGGCACATCAGAAATGGGAACAAGACTGTGGCGCCACTACTCTGGAGAGATTTTGTGAAGTTTCGGCTACCAGTGCTGCCTTTCTGGCAGTGGCAGAGATGCCCACAGGGGCCACTTCGCCCCACGCCACAGGTGGGCTGGCTCTGCTTGGGCAAAGAAAAAAGTTGGGGATCCCTACCCCAAGCCCATACCACCATCTATCCGCAGAGGGCAGCAAAGGACAGGGGAAGCTTTTGGTGCGGACTTCTATTTTGGCTGTGTTTACATGGCAGACTGCAATCTAGACAGAACCACACAAGGAGAAATGTTATAACAACTTTCACCGTATTTTATTGAAGGAAAAGTGAATGTACAAAATATTGCCAGATTCCTTTGCATTTAATCTTCTTCCTCCTCCTCCTCTTCATCCTGGTTGATCTGGAAATATCGCAACTCATAGCTCTCCTTGCTGTTGGCGACCACGCGGAGCCAGTCGCGCAAGTTGTTCTTCTTCAGGTATTTCTTGGTGAGGTACTTCAGGTATCTGCAGGAGGAACAAAGAAGCAGGGAAGCAAACTGACTGCGGCCCCCAAATGATGCCAGCGGAGTCCGCTGGGTCAGTTGCATGCCCGGTTCTCGAGCGGCTTAAATAATTCAAGCTGAGTCAACGGCAACAGGATCTCAGTCGCCTGATGGGGGATGCAGCAGCCCAAGATCCCCCAAAGGCATGATATCTGCAAATGTGGGTAAAATTTGGACAACCCAAAAAACCCTTAGCTTTCTTGTCATTTTATTTTTTAAGAAATCACATTTCCAACTTCCTGTTTCTGGGTGTGAAGTTGAGTTGACGACACCGACTGAAATCTCCAAGGCTTAGAGGAAGAACTCAGTAGGACACCCAGAGGGTAAGGAACTGGTTTCATGGGCTTGCATTCTTCAAAACCCCAAGCCAAGAAAAAAAATATATTCAAGTTTGTTAAATGAGCAGTTTGGCTTCATTTATACACGGAATGGGAGGGCCTGCATTCCTCTAAAAATATTTTTGGACTTTCAACTCCTGTCAGTCCCCCCACAAACCAGCACAACAGAGCCTTTCCAACCCTCCTTCTCACTGTACTCAAATCTTGTTTTAAACTGTCTCTATCCTGCCCTCCATGACACCACCTGCTCACTACTCAAACTTCCATGTTTTCCTCTCAGTGTTCAGGTTGCAAGGTTTTTAGCTGGGGCAATTAGAATAAGATCCATTATTTGACTATTAATCCAAACCCTAAAAACGTACTTTATATAAGTGACTTTTTACCTTTATTCTTTGTATACCGCATTTTGTTTGTTTTATTGCTATGGCTGGTGGCTGATGCAAATAACTATTTATTCATTCATTCATTCCTCTCAGTGTTACTCCATCCCTGCTCTACTCAAACCTCCACCACTTTTGTTCTTCTATCCCACCTGGACTTCACACAAATCCAGGATTGTGTTGCGACACTACAAATCCTCAAACGGGGGCTGCACGATAACATTTTTATTGGAAATGTTTTATATATAGAACTGTTTTATATTGTTTTCACACTTTTTTGGTTCAAGGCTTTTTAAACATACAGTAGAACCTCGGGTTACGTTACCCTCAGGTAACGTAAACTTCAGGTTGCGAAAGCGGCAAATCCAGAAGTGTTTTGCTGCGTGCGCATGCACAGAAGCAGTCTACCGCTTCTCCTCCGGTTGCGAAAACCTCAGCCGGACCTCCAGATCGGATCCCGTTCGCAACCAGAGGTACCACTGTAACTGTGTATTTTAATGTTGCATCTCGCCCAGAGACCTTCCTTATGGTAAAGTGGGGAAGTAATTAAATAAACAAACAAATAAATAGCCCTCTTCCACTATTGCACCTCACCAACTGGTAATTCAGAGGCAAGATTTCTCTGAAGATGGATATTCTAAATAGTCCTTATGAATAGCAGCCATGAATAGATTTCTCCTCACCTCCTCCTCCTCCTCCAAGAATCCCCTTTCAAAGGCACTCATCCCTGTGGCAATGAGTAAAATGTATTGTATGAAGCAGCACATAAGCTTAATTGGGTGATCCTCTTTTCTCAGCCTGCACCTGCAGCCAATTGTACAAGACACGAGGGCCAGAGGCTCCTTTAAGTCAAAGCCACACCCACCCCAGTCTTTTAACCCCACGTGGCTCCTTACCTCTTGGAAAAAGGGACCTCTGAGGTGACTGTGATTTTGCTTTTGCTTCTCTCGATGGTCACCACACCGCCACCAAGGTTCCCAGCTTTCCCATTCACTTTGATCCGCTCCTGCAGGAACTGCTCCTGCAAAAAAAATAAAAAAAATAGGAATGTCTGTTTAGGAACTGGCATCCCAGTTTAATTTGTTTTTTCCTCTACTCTCCCCATCCCTTTTCCCTTGCGTGCTGCATTTTTTAAGGTTGTAAACCTGCAGGAAGGGACTGTCTCGTTTTAAATGACTGTATGCTGGCCACTCTGGGAGCCTTTCTGCCTGAAAAGTGGATAACAAATGCTCTAAATAAACAACAAGCACTTGAAGAGCGACTGTTACGAGGCGATGCCTAACCTTTTATTTATTTTCAAGAACATGTTTGTGTTGCCATTGCTCCCTCTAGGAAGATAAAGTCGGTGAAACTGGTCCCACCAATCCATTTCATCCCTACAACAACCCTGCAAGACAGGCTGAGAGACAGTAACTGATCAAAGATCAGTCTGCGAGCATCATGTCTGTATAGGCAGGGCTTTAAACCAAAGTCTCCCTGGTCTTAGTCCAAAATCCCGATCACAACACTAGGTAAAGGTAAAGGACCCCTGACAGTTAAGTCCAGTCACAGACGATTCTGGGGTTGCAGCACTCATCTCACTTTACAGGTCGAGGGAGCTGGCATTTGTCCACAGACAGTTTTTCTGGGTCATGTGGCCAGCATGACTAAGCCGCTTCTGGTGCATCGGAACACTGAAACCAGAGCAGTGCACGGAAATGCCGTTTACCTTCCTGCTGGAGCAGGACCTATTTATATACTTGCACTTTTTTGGGGCGTGTTTTCAAACTGCTAGGTTGGCAGGAGCTGGGACCGAACAACGGGAGCTCACCCCGTTGCGGGGATTCGAACCGCCAACCTTCTGATCGGCAAGCCCAAGAGGCTCAATGGTTTAGACCACAGCACCACTTGCGTCCCTTGTGACCACTATACTAGCCCTCCCCAAAGCTGGTGTCCTCCAGAGGCTTTGAACTATGGATCCCATCAGTCAGCTGAAGTCCCAAAACATCTGGAGGGCACAGGCTTGGGGAAGGCTGTTCTGCAACAAAACTGGACATGCAAATGTCCTGAAAAAGGAGGCACCACTGCCAATTTCTAAAGGTCTAAAACCCAACAAAGGTTAATGAGAGACTTCCAACGTAATTCTCACAAATTTTGAGAAGAACCATGACCCATAATATTCATCTGTGAACAATGTGAGGCCACCAGCCAATTAAAGGATGCCTAGATCAAGGATGGGGAACCTATGGTCCTCCATCTCTCGTCTTTTCTAGTCAGGGATGATGGGCCAACAACACCTGGGGATGGGACACAGGTTCCATATCCTTGTTGTTCTGGAGGGTCGTAGTTTAGCGCCAGAGCACAAGGTCCAGAGTTCAATCCTGGGTGCCTCTCATGGAAATCTCTCAGGCAGCAGGCTTGGCAAACTCTTCTCTCTACCCCAGACTGTGGAGAGTTGCTGCCAGTCAGTGCAGACCAGAGAAAGGGAACCTGCAGTTCTCTGGCTGCCACATGGCTTCAATGTCCATCAGGCCCAGCCAGAATGGTCAGGGACGATGGGAGTCATTGTTCAGCAACAATTGGAGCAGAGGTCCCCAAACTAAGGCCTGCGGGCGACCCCTGCCACCACCCGCTCTTACCGCCGCTGTGCGGCCGCCCACTTCCAGGTCGGAGGAGCACCAGAAATAGCTTGTGCGCATGCGGAAGCATTATTTGCGCATGAACGTTATTTCCGGTGCACATCCGGGTCAGAGGCCTGTGCACATGCACACAAGCTATTTCCGGTGCTCCTCCGACCCGGAAGCGCACTGGAAATAGCGTATGGGCACGCACTCCCCTGTCCTCCGGCCCACCGCGCAATCAGTGCTGGAGACACCGGCCCAAGGCACGGTAAGTTTGCTGACCCCTGAACTGGAGGGTCACAGGCTCCTCACCTCTGCCTAAGGTGGTTCCTTTTCCCCAAAGAGTGATTAATAAATTTACATTTGCATAAATCTGCATGTATAATACAGACAATGGCAGAAGCAAGAAAGGATTTATAATACATAGAAGCCTTTGAAAGAATGCACAACCAACAAGGAAAAGGGACAGCCCACTAGGGTATCCAAACTACTGGTGATACTCTGAGAAGAGTCCTCATCTGAAGCCCTGGAGTGCTGCTGCCAGTCAGGGTGGAAAGCACCGAGATGGATGGCCTAGCAGTCTGACTGAGACAAAGCATTAGTGCAAGCACATACCTAGTAACTTTGTTCAGAGCTGAATGTATGCATTGCAGCAAAATGGCAATGCCACAAGCAAACAGGCATCAGGCTTTGCCACACAAACTTCAGATACACACACATACAGTGGTGCCCCGCAAGACGAACGCCTCGCAAGACGGAAAACCCGCTAGACGAAAGGGTTTTCCGTTTTGGAGGCGCTTCGCAAAACGAATTTCCCTATGGGCTTGCTTCGCAAGACGAGAATGTCTTGCGAGTTCCTGCGGGTTTTTTCCCTCCCCCCCCCCTTTTTCTAAGCCACTTATCAGCTGATCCGCTAAGCCGCTAAAAGCGCTAATCCGTCAATGGGCTTGCTTCGCAAGACGAAAAAACCACTAGACAAAGAGACTCGCGGAACGGATTAATTTCGTCTTGCGAGGCACCACTGTACACAGAGCTCCAAGATCTACCCACTCCAAACCAGGCTGTTCCAAAACAGGACACAAAGCAAGAATAAGGAACTGGTGGCCCTGCTGAGGCCATTGGACTACAAGTCCCATCATCCCTGACCAATCTGGCCACACTGGCTATGGCTGGTGGGAGCTGGAATCCAACATTCTCTGGAGGGTACCAGGTTCCCCACCCAGAAGCAACAATAACCTCCTGCAGGATCCAAAACCAATTGCAACCAAATGTATGCAGCACGAACAAGAAAAGAGCTTGCTGGATCAGGCCAGTGGCCCATTTGGTCCAGCCTCCTGTTCTCACCACAGCCAATCTGATGCCCCAGTGGGAAAACAGTTAGCAAGAGCAGAGCAGAAGAGCACGCTCCCCTCCTTCGGTTTCCAGCCACAAGAGCACTTCACAAGCGTTACTGCCTCAGACTCTGGAGCACAGAGCACAGCCATCACGGCTAGCAGCCATCAATAGCCTTGTCCTCCATGCTAGCTGGAGAGATCAGAGACAACAGCAGATGCTCCCGTTAGTAGTGTATTTGCAAGCAGCCTTTCGACAGCACAAGGAGGCATATCCTGCCTGTCAAAAACACACTCCGAAACAGAAGCCCTGAACAAGATAGAAGTGCCTCCCATTTCCAAAGGTGGCATCAAAGCAACCAGATCTTCTATTTGAAATCTGTGTGGGAGATGCGTTCAGTTACCCGCCTGGCTTCTCAGGGTAGCAAGTGCAGGCAGTTAATGGGATTCCAGAGGTGGTCAATGCCTCCAAGGGCCGGGAACTTACAAAGTTGGCAGCATCCATGATGCCATCTTCTACTGGATGGGTACAGTCTAGAGTGAACTTCAGAACCTGCTTCTTTTTTTTGCCACCCTTCGTCACAAGCTTCTTCTGCAGGAGAGAGAGAAAGAGAGGTTACTGTTGTTCAAGAAATCCTGGCACATGCACCAGAGAGGAAATTTTAAGGGCTCTTGTATTATTTTGATATGTTGAAAACCGCTTTAGCTATTTTCCTATACTTGAAATGCAGCATATAACTTTCTATAACAAATAAATAAAACTAATGTCCCACAGCCTGCCAAATGTAGGGGAGGGGTGAAACAGGCAGCTGTCCCTCCCCAAACCCAGATTTTTCATCTTGGCTGGAGTCTAAACTTAACCAAAAGATTCAGGGTAGATCACACTGACTATACACTGGTCCCTGCCACCCAAAAGGAGAAATTAAAGTACTGAGGAATGCAGTAAAGAGGTAAGAAATTGTTTCTCAACAGATTCTTGTCCACAAACGTTTGTCCCATAATAAATTTAGTAAGACTCTTTTGTTGTTTTTGCAGCCACAGACTAACACGGTTACCCCTCTAGCTAACAGCTTTAGATGCCTTACAGGAGGTGACAATAACCATAAACATGTTTTCTTTCCCTATTGGTGCCGATGCTCACTGCAAAAGCAGACATCCTCTTCGCAACATCAGGTGAGTCCCACATAGAGAAGAAATTGCACATCACATGTTTTCCCAAACCCTTTTTTCTCCCACCCAACACCCTGATTTTGTCTCACACCTGTTGAATCTTTGTGCTGGCTCCTTGCCACTTCTCTCAGCCAATCTAGAAGTTCCTCGTCCTTAAATGCAGGGCTCTACAACCAAGCTGCACCTCCTCTCAAATTTTCCACCAATCTTTCTTGCTCTCCCCAACCTAAACCTTCTGCCCCTACAATGCCTTTCATGGTGAAGATTGTGCTTCTGAAGCCGAAACCATGTTTTAAAAAGTCCTTCCTAAAATCCCCTTTTTTCTCCAAGATTGTCAAGCTGCCCCAGGTCCAACTTTTCTTCACTCCTAGTAGGTTTCTTCTTATTGCTTTATCTGCTGCTATCCTATGCTTTAATTCTTTCTAACTCTGGCTGACTGGAAGCCTCCTGAGGAGAGTCCAGAAGGGGAGTGATGTTGCTCACTGGGCTTAGAGGAGCTCAGGCTAATCCACCTCGCAGAATTCTGGAAAAGAAGTTTGTCATTCGCCCTCAGCCATGACAGCAAAGAACGGAAGTGAGAGGCGGCATGTTGACTATCAAGCACTGGGGACAAATACCAGTGGGTGGCTATTTCCCCTTAATCCATGCTGGCCTAGCTATCTGCTTGCAAGCTAGCAGGACTACAAGCAGATGATGCTAACTGCCCCCTTATCCGGTTGTCTACAGAGAGCCAGAAGCGATTCCAGGCAATCAAGCTTTGCAGAAAGCTATCACCTTTTTCAGATTTTGCTAGAAAAGAATGTCAAAACAAAAACACACCACCAGACCACTAATACACTGAATAATATAAATGAACTTGGGGCTGTAATCAATGCTGGTCCTACTCAGAGCAGGAGAATTAAGAGAAATTACTAATGCAGGTCCACTTTATAAACAGTCATAGGTAAAGGCAAAGGGACCCCTGACCATTAGGTCCAGTCGTGGCCGACTCTGGGGTTGCAGTGCTCATCTCGCTTTATTGGCCGAGGGAGCTGGCGTACAGCTTCTGGGTTGTGTGGCCAGCCTGACCAAGCCGCTTCTGGCGAACCAGAGCAGTGCACGGAAACGCCGTTTACCTTCCCGTCGGAGCGGTACCTATTTATTTACTTGCACTCTGATGTGCTTTCAAGCTGCTAGGTTGGCAGGAGCAGGGACCAAGCAACAGGAGCTCACCCCGTCGCGGGGATTCAAACCGCCAACCTTCTGATCGGCAAGTCCTAGGCTCTGTGCTTTAACCCACATACACAGTCATAGCTATCTCAAAGAATCCTGGGAACTTAAGGCTGCTGAGAGCTATTACGAGACACCCCTATTCTCCTTACAGAGCTACAATTCATAGTTACCTGGGAAGAGGGACTGACTGTTAAACCACTCTGGAAATTATAGCTCTGTGACAGACCTTGGGAGGAGGGCCGCCTAACAACTCTTCGCACCCTTAACAAACTACAGTTCCCAAGGTTCTTTGAGGGAAGCCAGGGCTGCATAAAGTGGTATGAGACAGCTTTAAATGTATAGTACAGATGGATGTATAGTACAGATTAATTGGATTAATTGGATGCAACCACTAACACTGCTTGTGTGTGAACAAACCTAACCATTTTGGTGGACTATAAGCAACTAAGCAGTGATCTAGCCCTAGATAGCTGGACAGTGAGGTCTTCCCTAGTGCTCCAGCAACCTAGCTCAGTAACCTAAAGGCAAAAAAAAAAAAGACATTTAGTATGTGCACATACTAATCTTGTATACTATAGATCACATCTGGCACAAACTCTGCCATGGTTTGGGGCTTCCCTTGGGCTTGATCCAGAAGCAGCAGTTAGTGCAGAACGCTGCAGCACAATTGCTGAGAGGCGTGACTTTGTCCACATAGAACAGCTGTGCTACAGTACAAGGTGCTACAGTACAAGCATATAGTCGTACCTTGGAAGTCGAACGGAATCCGTTCCAGAAGTTCTTTTGACTTCCAAAACGTTCAAAGACCAAATCGCGGCTTCTGATTGGCTGCAGGAAGCTCCTGCTGCCAATCAGAAGATGCGGAAGCCCCATCGGATGCTCAGCTTCCAAAAATAGGTTGCAAACCGGAACAGTCACTTCTGGGTTTGCGGTGTTCGGGAGCCAAAATGTTTGGGAACTGAGCTGTTTGAAAACCAAAGTACAACTGTAAAGCCCTTGACAACTTTGGAACCAGTTTACCTGCAAGAACTCCTTACCCCGTATGTGCCTGCTTGACCACTTCAATCTGCAGAACTGGCACTGTTACCTGTTCTGCATTTACCTGATCTGCATTTGTAAAAATCAATTTTGTTATGTGGCAGCACCTGCACTTCAGAACTCCCTGCCTACCGACATTGGGCTGGCACCTTCACTGTATACTTTTCAGTGTCTGCTAAAAATATTTTTGTTTAGCCAAGCTTACCCTGATATCTAGAATGCTGATATGTGTGTTTTAATTTGTTTTTACTTTGTTTCTGATTTGAATGTTTCAAATTATTGTTTTTAATTTTTTTTTTACCAATAATGTTATTGTTTTATACTTCTTATAAACAACTTTGAGGTTTTCTACAATGAAAAGTATCTAAATCTTAGGAAATAAATATATAAATTGAGGCCAAAAATATAGTGTGCCTTTAGTCTGACCCCGCTGTCAGTCAATTTCCTGAGGAGTTGATGTGAAAATATGAAGGTATGCCATCTTTTCATATTGTTTCGTTAGATTTATGTTTCAGCTTTAAATTTTGATATGGTGTGTTTTTTTGTTTTCTTACTGACTGCTTTGACTGTTCCGATAGAAAAGTAGTACAGAAGAAATAATAATAATAATAATAATAATAATAATAATAATAATAAACACAGCAACCTGAGAGTTTAAAATAGCTCTTATTGCAACCAATAATTGGAACAAAAGACAAAGCTATAGCTTAAATATTGTGGCTAGGATTATACAGCAGGTTCAGCATTCTGCCCACTCTACACATTTTTTCTTATATTATCATACCTCGGGTTACAGATGCTTCAGGTTGCGTTTTTTTGGATTACGGATCGCCGAAACCCGGAAGTACCGGAACGGGTTACTTCCTGGTTTCGGCAGTCATGAATGCACAGAAAGCTAAATTGCGCTTTGCGCATGCGTGCTGAATTGCAACCTGCCCGTGCATCCCGCACGGATCACGTTCTCAACCCGAGCGTCCACTGTATGAGTGAATAAGTGTCACCTGGTCATATGGGAGGGGGGAATTAATGGTCTAAATCCAACACAGGCAAGATTAAGCCCACTGAATTCTGTGACTTTACAGAGTGTTGGATATAGGCCAATGTTACTGGGGACACTGCAAGCTGGTGTTGGTCCCCATCTCACAGGCAGATTTTTCAATTTCATACCCAACACAGCCACAAAGTGGTGGCCCATACAAGTTGGAAAGCGGACACTGGTGAATCCTGGACTGCCAACAATCAGAGCTGCACAACATGTGTGTCTGAACACATGTTCTATATATAATGTGACCTGGCTTCACAGACAATCACACTGGGTGAGGTGTGGACTGCACATAAAGCGGCAGGCCACAACCCTTTAGAGAGACTATTCTCTCCCCCAAATGCTTATCTGTAAATCAATGGAAGGCCCCCCCCCACACTGTTGGGACTCCCTTCAGCTCCACTTAGCATGCTCAATGGTCAGGGACGATGAAAGCTACAGTTGTTCAGCAGCCTCTACACTGCGTATTTTGGGTCTATGGACCGCAATAAATTTGTGTGTGTGCTATAGTCCAGCAACATCTGAAGGCCTCATGTTGGCTACACCTGCAGTAAACTATTGATGGTTTGTAGTAAACCTATGGTCCTTCAGGTGATGTTCAGCCTCCAGCTCCCATCAGCCACAGCCAGCATGGGCAATGGCAGTTGGGAGTCCAAAAGGCAACCCTTGAGACACCTCAGTTGAAGCCTCTGAGATAAACAGAGAGATAAAAGGGGTCTCTGATATAAAGGGTGCAGCAGGGCTGTGAGAAGGAGGATGTGCACCAGGCATAGGCAAACTCCAGCCCTCCAGATGTTTGGGACTACAATTCCCATCATCCCTGACTGCTGGTCCTGTAGCTAGGGATGATGGGAATTGTAGTCCCAAACATCTGGAGGGCTGGAGTTTGCCTATGCCTGATGTGCACTGTGAGAACTGGGCTGGACTAGGTGGGTCCCTTTTGGCCCGTTCCAGGGGCTGCAGGGCTCTTCTCAGTTTTGTAAGATTTGTCAATGGAGCCTCCATAGACAGTGCATTCTACTTTAGAATGCTGGAGAGTAGAAGTGGGAGGAGGCTGTTACTCTCACGAGCTGCTTGGGGGGGTTCACTTTGGGGCACCTAGTTGGCCACTGTGAAAACAGGACGCTGGGCTGGATGGGGCCCCCTTTGGCCTGATCCAGCAGCTCTTATAGGTAGGCCTCGCTTCCTGCGCTGTCCTTCTGGAGCCATATCCAAGAGCTCAGCTGCTCTCTGCACATGCTCAGGGGGGACATAGGGAGCCTACCCCGGAAAGTAACAAGGGTGCGGGTCCAGGGAAGTCAGAAATGAGCTTCATGGGGTGGGAGGAGAGGCTGAGGCCTACCTTGCAGGGAGGAAGGGGCAGGGGGAACCCCCCCCCGGCCAGGTAGACTCCCTCCCCTCCCTGCTCCTTATGACGTCACCGCCAACAACCCCCCTCCGCTTCCTTAATACGTCACGAGCCTCACCCCGCCACCCTGGACCTCCCTTTCTAGGCCCGACTCGGCCGGAGACTCACCGCAGGCGCCATGGCGGCAGCAACGAGGGGGAAAGAGAGAAAAAGAAGGCGGCCGCGCGCATGCGCCTACTTCGGCTCCGCCCTCCCGCCCACTTCCGCCCTTGCGTCAGGCGGCGTGCGCTTGCGCACTCGCCGCATAGGAGGGGCGGGGGAAGGAGAGAAAGGAGGATATAACCATAGAGACGAGCGGGTAGGGTGGGGATCGCCTTCGGCGTCCCGTCCTCTTAAGGCCGCTGCTCGCGGAGCATGCTGGGAGGTGTGCCGTAAAGAGAAGCATGGCGGGGAGGGATTGAGCAATACCTTTGGCCCACTTCCCATCCTGCTCCTCCTCCCTTCCCGGGGGCTGATGGGAGTTGTAGTTCCAGGGGCTTACCGGAGCTACCTGAGGGGATTGAGACCAGGTTGACGGGGAAATGTCACAAATAAATACCGTATGAAATGCATAGAGAGACTAACGAAGTATTCCACTAATTCAAAGAAAGAAGGAAAGGAAAGAAACTTTATTGGTCTCGTTATTCATTAAATAAAATAAATAAATAAATTTCAAATAAGTAAAAAAGAATGTTAATGTAATTAAAAATTTAAAAATGCTCCAAATAACATAGAGCTGCCTCTCTGCTTCTTTATGAGAGCCGGTCATGCATATGCACTGATGTTCACTGTATATTAACAGATATATATCCTTCTCAAGGTATTCCTCCCACATTCAAAACCATGGGTAGGCAAACTAAGTCCTGGGGGCTGGATCCGGCCCAATCGCCTTCTAAATCCTGCCCGTGGGTGGTCCGGAAATCAGCATGTTTTTACATGAGTAGAATGTGTCCTTTTATTTAAAATGCACCTCTGGGTTATTTGTGGGGCCTGCCTGGTGTTTTTACATGAGCAGAATGTGTGCTTTTATTTAAAATGCATCTCTGGATTATTTGTGGGCAGTGGCAGAGCTTCATGCTCCGGCACCGGGGGAGGGGCAGAGAGCAGGCAGGGGCGTGGGGCGTGTCCTGGGGGTGTGGCGCGTCACCTGGGGGGGGTGGCGCCTAGTAGGGGGGGGCAGCAATGGCACCCCACCGGGATCGCACTATGGGGGGCGGTACGCTCTCCCCCGCACTCCTCTTCCTCCGCCAGTGTATGTGGGGCATAGGAATTCGTTCCTTTTCCCCTCCCCCCCAAAAAAAATATAGTCCGGCCCCCCATAACGTCTGAGGGACAGTGGACCAGCCCCGTGCTGAAAAGGTTTGCTGACCCCTGTTCAAAACTGTTTACTGTAAATACATAAATGGTTGTCTAGGTAGGCAGAACTCGCTAGGAGAAAATAAGATCCGGTGATTGAAATGGGGGAGATTTACCTAACTTCCTCAAACAATCCACGAACTGAAACTCGGCTCTCCTTGGAATTTAACACTTTTCCAAATTTTGCAATGTGCTTCTCCAGCTCTCAAAAATGTGTACAAAGATGCTTATATTAGGGGGTCGTGGTAAGCACACCTTTAAAATTGCTTATATTGCTAAAATTGTTTGCAAGAAAAGTGTGTGTATTCAGCAGAAATTGATACAAAAATTGTGTAAATCGGGAGAAACCAATGCTGACAGGTTTTCCTAAGGACTTGTGGGGCTGGGTGGGTTGGAAATTCATGTGGAAATATTGCCAATGGATATGTGTAGATGTCATGGACTGAAGACTGGAATAAAGAAACATCTATTGTAAGCCTTTGCCAACCTGCTGCCTTCCAGACGTTGAACTACAATTCCCAACAGCACCAGTGGCACTGATGGGAGTTGTAGTTCAGCATCTGGAGGCATAGCTGTCAACCTTCCCTTTTTTTGCAGGAAATTCCCTTATTCTAGCGCCGTTTCCCGCTGCTTCCCGCTGCTATCCTGGATTGTTAGATATCCCTTAGCCTGTCCCCAGGACAGGTGAGGCTGCTGATCCCTTATTTTCAAATCTGAAAGTTGACAGCTATGTCTGGAGGGCACCTGCTTGGAGAAGGCTGATCTACCCATAACCAGTGACTGTGCATAGTGTCTACCTGTCTTACTCCTTTGAAATGGCCATTCAACTTGCTAATCCTCGTGGCCTTTGAAACACGGAGGGAGTTTGCTTTGTTTCCATCACATGGGCACTTGATCTGACCTTGAATGAACCTTGACAGCGGTGGCGAATGAGAGAGAAAAGATTTTGACGTGCTGGAGAAGGGAAGCAGACCGTCAGTCGATAGACATTTGCGCTTGCCTCTTAGTTATCCTGCTTTCCCAGAGCAACAATCCCAAGGGAGCTGGGGGAGCAGACGGTTTTCTAGCACTTCCTGGGAAATGAGATACAAGAGCCGATGAACTTTTTGCTTCTTCAAATTTGACACGGCGTCTTCTCCAAAGTACCCATACTTACTGAGCTTCTGCAGAAGAATTTATGAAGTCTGTATTTGTTCTAACGCCATGGGTGCACACCTGAAATTTGCCTACTGTCTTTCAGAAGGAGGATTATTTTGCCATTGTCTCAGCAGAAATTCTTGTCCAGGAGGGCACGTTTCCCCTCACGTTACTACAATTCTAAACAGGTGGTAATTTGTCTTATGCACTGGTTGGCTGAAAGCTACAGCAATTTTGAACTGAAACAAGTGGGGAGGTGGAGGCAGCAAATCGATCACTGCAGAAGTGGGCAAAGTGGAGAAGACCGAAGGAAAGCCAGAAAAGGTAAGACATTTCTGCTCTCCACCCAAAAGAACAGCATGGCAGAGGTGAGATCATTTATAATTGTAATTATGACACCCACTCAACTGATGCAGGCCTAAATTCATAGGGCCATCGCCAATGTTAGTCCTCCTCAGAATAATTTGTGTCCATTAATTTTGGTGCATGGCTAAATTCCTGGATGGAATTCTCCAAACTTACAAAAATTCTAGGTAGGAAGGACTCATACAGGCTCAATGGCTGATAGGGTTTCCCTTAGATCTATTTATTCCTCAGTGTGAAGTTGCCATTCTGCCACGCAGTTGGGGAACAACTGACCTAGTAGGAAAGGAAGAGCTCTGGTATTTTCAATTTGCTTAATAGCATGCATCCAGAACATGATGGATCACTATCCACAAAGCCCTCAAGACTTTTCCCCAAAACAGCTGTTTCAGAATGAAATGAAGGGATTACCATCCACTCTTGAAATATTACCCTTTCGCTGTCCGTTCGTCCTTCACTGGTCTTCGCAGCCCATTAATCCATATTAATTGTAAAGCTTAAGACAAAGCAGATCATGGTTGTGTTTTCCTCACATGGGTGGTGGCAGGGGGGCGGGATGAACACGTATGTACTATAATGTGTGAAAACTGCACACAAGTGTCAATATTGCCTCTGTTTATACATGGAAGCCACATCACATCATGGCTCCCCAAACGTGTACTTGCAACTGGACTTGCAAAATTTTCACACATTATTTGCACACTTTTGTTCTCTGTCCCTGTGGAGGAGAAAATCTTGTGTGTGAATATGACTTCTTCAACCAGGCATGCTGGTATCAATTCCACTGTATTTCTGGGTTCTACCAGCAGAGGTCACTGTAGAGCCAATGAAACCGTTGCAACCTAAAGAAGAAATTGCCAAAGTACGGTATACCAAAACCCCAAACACCTTTCAGTATATTTTCTTCAGAAATTAAAATATGATTTCTGGTTCCCCAACCTTTTAAAGTTTTCAGTGATCAAAAATTGGAAAGCTGGAAGGACTTTGGATTCTGTTTGCTGCTGGATAGCAATGTGCATAAATAGTTTTTCCTTTCAAATCACTCTTTGATTACTACAGTGGAAATATGTCTCAATTGCTACCTCATTTCCTCTAGCCAGAAGCAAGCAATAGAAAGCCTTTGCACACACTTGTGATCCTTATAAATGTGTGTGTAACTTGCTATAAATACACGCACTCCCTACTGGTCTTAGAGAATACAATACTTTAATAGTTCAGTGTTGATACACAGTGGTGTGCTGCAAGAGAACACATAATGTGCTGTGAGAAAAAATTGAAATTGTTAAAAGCTCCTCTGAGCCCAAAGCACCCTAGCAGCACAGGATGCTGCCTGCTGTATCTCTGCATGAGCCACTGCTCTGGGATTGCTTCTTTTGAACCTGGGTGCCTACCCAAATCAATGACTCCGGCACAAACACTAAGGATGGTCTCCTCTGAGGGCATGCAATTGTTAAACTCACACACCCTAAAAGCAGAGAGGTTTATGAGTGGGCCTCCCATTCAGAAATAAAACTCACCTTGACTATCAATTGCTCCAGGGGGTAGGACCCAGACCAATGGATTCAACTTACAAGAAAGGAGATCCCAGGTAAACATTAGGAAGGATTTTCTGGTGGGAATAGCTGTTCAGCAGTGAAACAGACTACTTCAGAAGGCAGTGGACTCCCCTCCACTGGAAATTTTTAAGCAAAGGTGTGTGGCCATCTGTCAGGGTTTCTTTAGCTGTGATTCCTGCATTGCAGGGGGTTAGACTAAATTCATTCAGATGTTTGGGAGATTCTGTAATAACTTTGACAGGCCAATGTTGAATTGGCAAAAGGGATGTGTAGGCTTTGAGCTCACACAGAGCTCTTCGCCTTTCTGCTTCCACAGGACTCTTTGCCTGTGCAATTCAAAAGGGCTGCTTCTTGTTCTGTGGCCAGTCACCCCTCTAGCCTCTCCAGTAACCTTCTCCTCGCTCGCCACTACCCTTCCAGATGTCTGGTGGGATTTTCTCCCCCTTGGAGAACCTCTGCGACCTGGACAACGCCAACTGCCACCCGCTGGTCTGCTTCCTCTGCCACGAGCAGTATGAACACCCCTGCCTCCTCGACTGCTACCACAACTTCTGCGCCAGCTGCCTGCGGGGCCGCGCCATCGAGAGCCGCCTGACATGCCCTCTTTGTGGGTAAGGAAGGACCATCTTGCTCCCCTACAGTCCAGAAATATTTGGGTGATGGGATAAGCACCCCTTTTTACCGATGGGTTATTGTACTTCTGCACTAGCCTGGTGCCATTTTGGAGCCCTTTGGGTGTTGCAAGAAATGCTTGTACAGTAATTTGAGAAATGCATTAAATAAGTAAAGGTTGGTGTGCTGTGAGCCCAAAGGTTCTATCCACAGAGGAGGCTGCCCACTGCATCTCTGCATGATTCATTGCTCTGACCTTGCCTCCTTCCAACCAGTTTCCATCCAGATACTACAGATATCCATCCAAGCAGCAGGATATGGGCATCTTTGGGAAAGACATGCAAGATGGGCAGAGCCTGCAGGTTTTGTAGGGCCCCTGGGAAGACCCCTCTAGAGCACCTCCTCCATTTGTGTGTCTGCCTCCTCCTCACCCCTATCATCACCAGCTGCTCTCCTCCTCCTTGCTTGCCAAGCAGAGACCCAGTGAGCAAGCCGGCCATTGCATCTA
The DNA here is from genome assembly GCF_951804945.1 of Podarcis cretensis. Lineage (NCBI taxonomy): Eukaryota > Metazoa > Chordata > Lepidosauria > Squamata > Lacertidae > Podarcis > Podarcis cretensis. The sequence continues at coordinate 66,557,588 of NC_137177.1, forward strand.
CTGCTCTGCGTTGTCTGTATTTTAGAAACCTGCTGCTAAGTCTCTCGTTTTATGCTGCTGTGAAAATCTGTTTTATTACACATTTCTTATTATTGCAATTGTATTTCTACAATTGCCTTGATGTTTATGTTGCATAGTACAGTATTATGTTATGTAGTGACATTGGTACTGTCATGCTGAATGCTCACTGGGACTGGTAGGGCAGAAAGCAAGGAGTACAACAGTAGGTGGCGCAATAACCAAAGACAGGAAGAAGTTGAGCCCAGTGACAGGTAGAGCTAGTTCATTGTATGTACCAGGGGTGGGCAACCTAAGGCCCATGGGCCAGATGTGGCCCAATCGCCTTCTCAATCTGGCCCGCGGACGGTCCAGGAATCAGCGTGTTTTTACATTACATGAGTAGAATGTATGCTTTTATTTAAAATGCATCTCTGGGTTATTTGTGGGGCATAGAAATTTGTTCAGTCCCCCCCCCCCAAAAAAAATATAGACCTGCCCCCCACATGGTCTGAGGGACAGGACAGTGGACCAGCCCACGGCTGAAAAAGGTTGCTGACCCCTGGTATGTACCTTTTGTCCCTATCCTCTTCTCTGTTGAGTTCTACAAGGGCAAAACCGAGACACGTACAAATTTGCAGTATTGTGCTAGAACTTTAGGGTTTTGTAACCCTGGGGCAACAAATCACCCTTTAAAAAAGCATCAAGCTTTCTTGTGATTTGGAAAGCAGCAGGAGATGCACTGAAAAGTGTGGGATGAACAAATGATCAAAGGGGGGAACTGTATGAATACGCCACTAGCAAATGCACACCGGACAAATGTTCCCTGTGTCATCTCCCGGCAAATAAATCAGAACGGGTGTTCAATAAACATCATCCAACCTCCGTGCCAACTTTGCACAAGCAAACCAGAACATTGGCTGAATAAACATATCTTGTGGAGGGGCCCTAGTAAATCTCTCACTAGTGTGAGCCAGGAATAGAGTTTGGGAACTAGCAGAAGAGGAATGAGGCATTGACTTCCTAAAAAGGGAAGCCGTGACCAGGCTAATGCCTGGCCTTTGTCTTCAGTTGTAAGACACCCATATCAGGTTTGACCGTAGCTGCCAAAGGAATCCAAGGCTTTGTGATTAACTGCTAGGGACAGAAACTGGGAAATAGGAGGGGGTTATTAGGGTCCTCTTCAACATTAAGAAGAGCCCCATTTCCCCGCTTTCGGGGTGAGCAGTGTCAGTTTGTCTGTTTTCCCCTGCCTCCCCCCCCCCACTGGAAACCAGGGTGCAAATCCGCACTTCTCTAGCCTCTGAAACATGAAGCCTCCCATCACACAATGAGCTTCAGGTGTGAACAGCTGCTGAGCTGAATGTCTCCCCTTTTAGCTCCCGTGGAATGCAGTTTGGCAGCAGGAAGGGAGGAAAGAGAGAGATAGAAAGCCCGCCTTGGCCAAATCAGGCAAAGGCGTGCAGCAGGTGGGGGAGACAAATGCAACCCACCCATTATCTTTTTGTAAAACACTCCAAGGGGTTTTTAAACAATCAAGCCATGTCTACATGTTATGAAATAAATAAAAATAAAATAAAAATAAAAATAGTTAAAGCTTGTTCATTTACACACCTGGTTTTCCTGTCCATAAGGAAATCGATCTTATACCTGTTTGCTGAGAAGCAAGTTTCATTGTGTTCCATGGGGATTATTTCCACCCACTTAGCTCTGAGGGCTCATCCAAAGGTCCCTTCCTCTCGTGCATTTGTGACGAGTTACTCTCAGGATGCTTTTGGAACAGTCCTATGTGATCAACACCTGCATATATTTTTGGGACAGTCACACTGCTTCATTTCCAATCAGTGCATAACCCATAATTTCCTGCTAAAGTCCTATAATGTTAAATACAACAAATATTCTGGGGTTTTGCTTCTTTGCCTCCCTCTGGGTGGCAGTAATGTGGTAGCACTGGGAGGCACCGCAGAGCAGAATAAATCCACCACAAATGCAGCATTATTCTGTCATTAACCTTTTTAGCTGTGATTCCTGCGTTGCGGTGGGTTGGAATAGATGACCCTTGGAATCCCTTGCAACTTTACAGTTCTGTGATTCTGTGTTGCAGAAAGTGCCCAGACCACACTGTATCTCAACATCCTTGCATGAGTCTTCCTATGTTATTTTGACATCGTCCTTCCCAGGGCTTCCTCTTTCTCCCTGTGTCTTCCCTCTGCAGCCACCAGTCCATTGTCAGGGGGAATGGCCTCCCTCCAGAAGACCGGCTCCTGAAGTTCCTGGTGGACAGCTCTGGCGATTGTGAGGAGGAAGTCCAGTGTGCAAATTGTGATCTGCAGAGTACAAAGCAGGTAAGCAGAGAGGGCGGCAAAGAAGGCCTTTGAAGGTCAAGACCAGTGTGTGGGATTCAGCCAGAACTAGGAATGGGCCCCTTTCATTTTCTTTCCATTTCTAGTTTTGTCCAGTCTTTGTTTAGTTCTCCACATTTCCACACCAGTGTGCAATTTTATTTTATTTTTTTTAAAAAAATCCTGAAAATTCATCAGCTTTTTAGTGTGCATTTCTTCTAATACTACACCTGCCTGTAAGCAATTCTGCATACTATACACATTTTTTGCAAGGCCGTTCTCCCAAATATAATGCATTTTTGTATGTTAATCTCACTTAATATATGCATTTTTAACATACCCCTCAACCATCCTACTAAGCAGGACATCCCGGAATTACAGAAGCCATCCTGGGATGCCCCATTTTGGCTTCCATGAGAGCGTGGCCCCCAAAAGACACACATCCCGATTTTCCTGTGCAGCATCTTGGAGGGTATGTTTTAATGCTCACTTTCCCCTAGTCCACGTATTTCTGTACTCGCTTCTTGGCTGGAGAACTGCATTGTGAAATTCAGAGAAGTGGGAATTTGAAAGGAGATCTGTGTTTTTGTCCAAAAGTGCAAGTTAGGTAAAGCTAAAGGGACCCCTGACCATTAGGTCCAGTCGTGACCGACTCTAGGGTTGCGGTGCTCAACTTGCTTTATTGGCCGAGGGAGCCGGTGTACAGCTTCCGGGTCATGTGGCCAGCATGACTAAGCCGCTTCTGGCGAACCAGAGTAGCACACGGAAACACCCTTTACCTTCCCGCTGGAGTGGTACCTATTTATCTACTTGCACTTTGACGTGCTTTCGAACTGCTAGGTTGGCAGGAGCAGGGACCAAGCAACGGGAGCTCACCCCATCACGGGGATTCGAACCGCCGACCTTCTGATCGGCAAGTCCTAGGCTCAGTGGTTTAACCCACAGCGCTACCCGTGCAAGTTAGTTAGGCTCAAATGGAATTTCTCCAGCCTTTTCACGAAAATCAGTCAAAAACTGTCAAACTGCTGTTTTAAAAATTGCCTCTGTGTTGCAATCTATGCTGCGGTGCACATCCTGGGGCACCCACTGTTGCCACTGAATAAAATGTTCTGCCAGTGTGTGGTGGTGGACCAGGCATGCCAACCAGAGCTTTGCCCTCCAACCTCCCACCTCCCCCAGGACTTGGACGCCATGTATTTCTGCAATACCTGCCACCAGCCTCTCTGCTCCAAGTGCCGCGAGGAGACCCATAAAGCCAGAATGTTCTCCCGTCACGAGATCGTCTCCCTGACCAAGCGTATCAAAGACATCCACAAGAAATGTTGTAAGTGTCTTTCCCATAAAGGTAAAGGTACCCCTGCCCATACGGGCCAGTCTTGACAGACTCTGGGGTTGGTGCGCCCATCTCACTCAAGAGGCCGGGGGCCAGCGCTGTCCGGAGACACTTCCGGGTCACGTGGCCAGCGTGACAAAGCTGCATCTGGCGAGCCAGCGCAGCACACGGAAACGCCGTTTACCTTCCCGCCAGTAAGCGGTCCCTATTTATCTACTTGCACCCGGGGGTGCTTTCGAACTGCTAGGTTGGGAGGCGCTGGGACCGAGCAGCGGGAGCGCACCCCGCCGCGGGGATTCGAACCGCGACCTTCCGATCGGCAAGCCCTAGGCGCTGAGGCTTTTACCCACAGCGCCACCCGCGTCCCTTGTCTTTCCCATAGCCTTCCTTAACTCTCTGGAAGCCAAACCTTAGGAGAAAGGATCGAGGGAGTTGGGTTTGCTTAGTTGAGAGAAGACTGAGAGGGGATAGGGTAGTTTTTTCTTCAAATATCTAAGGTCCATTACATGGAAGAGGGAGCAAGCTTGTTTTCTGCTGCTTCTTTATAACAGAATGCACATCTAGGAATAAATTGATTCAAATTACAGGGAAGGAGATTCTGAATAAACATTAAGAACTTTTCAATAGAGCTGTTTCTATTTACAGGGCATGTCATAGAATTAAAGAATTGTTGAGCTGGAAGGGACCCTGAGCTCAACTTCCATTAATTGTAACAGTGGTCTCCCATCCAATTTGAAACCACACCAGATCCTGCTTAGCTTCACAAGCATGCCAGCAGCTTTATTGCTGCACCATGAGGAGGTGGTTCAATAGAGCTGTTTGATAGTAGAATGTGCTCCATCAGAAGATGATGGACTCTCCTTCGTTGGAGATTTTTTCTTTTTTGTTTAATTTCTTTTTTTATATATTTTAAGCTTAAAAGTGACACCTGTGTCTCTTCCAGCACTTCACGAGGAACTCTACATCATGTTCTCAACAGAGAAAAAGTCCATGCTCTGCATCAACTGCTTTCGGGACATGCCCGTGTGAGTTGCTGTTATTTCATATCTGGCCATGGCTTTTTGCAGCAAACAGGAAGAGAGGTCCCTGCTCTGAAGTGGAGCTTAGCATCTAGAGGGGTTCTCCAGATATTTTGAACTGCAATTCCCATCAGCCTAAGCCAGGCTGCCAAAGTTTGGTCTAAAGACTGATAGCAGGGAGAGAACAGAGAAAGGACAAAGCAGTAAATGACAAAATATGCTGCAATGCAGATTTAAATTTCAGTGCATCTGGGGAGAAGTTGAAGACTTCATGGACCAGGGTGGGGGTGTTGAAGAAGTGAAAAAGAGGGAAATGGCACCACATCCAGGATCTAGGAGGCTATTCCAGGCATCAGAGGATGCAAAACAGGTGGTAGGGTAGCCTGAGAGAATGGGAAACCCAGGAAATTTCTTCTTAAGGCTGCCTCCAGACTTTTGTTGCTACTTTCTGGGGAGTGCAGTTCATTCACATACTGGCAAATTCAGGCTGCACAGCTACAGTTGATTAGGAGCACTTGTGTAACCAACCCACTTCCCCAAGAGACTGTGATTTTTTCCAGTAAGCAATAGGAAAACGGGAAGGGTGGGATAAGAACTACCTCTGACACAAGATCATGGAACCTCCCTGCAAACATATCAGGATGAATGCACAATTAACAGGTCATCTGGAAGTACGTTTAATGTTGTTGGGTTGGTATTGTATAAAGGCAAAGTAAAAAAAAGGGGGGGAGAAAAAGCATTTCGGAAAAAACAAACTGAGATAATGGAATTGATAAATGAATATCATGATTTTTTAAAAACAACAACAACATCCAAAGATGAAAGCTTAAGAGTTGCCCGCTGAACCCTGATGGGTTTGACACACACATCTGCAAAGGAAGCATTGCTACATTTATATAACGTGCATAATGAGCCAGTGGAACTCCTTGCCACAGGATACCCTTTTTTAAAAGAAAGAAAGCGGTCATGTTGTGGATGACAAAGACTTAATATTCCTTAATAGCAAGTTTTGGTCCATTTAGCTTAGTATTGTCGACACTGACTAGTAGCAGCTGTCCAAGAATACAGACTGGGAGCTTCCGGTCGGCGCCAGCGCTTAATGGCGGTCCGAGCCTCGAGCTCCGAGGCAGGACTGCTCCGTTAGTTCGGGTCTTACCCGCTACGGCAAGCGGGGGACCCCTAAAATCACAGGCGCGGAGCCTGTGAACAAAGGAGATTCGGTGGGCACCTTTTGCGCCCCCCGGTACTGTGAAGGAGCCTTTTTAAAGGCTTCGGAGCGGCATCGGGGTAAGCGCGGTGCTGAGAGTCGTCACCCAGCTAGCGGAGTGAAGCCGCGTCGCCATGAGCGGAGAGCGCCGATTCCTTCCTGCAATTGGAATTTGACTACAGCACCCGTGAGTAAGATTGAAAAAGTAACGGGACATTAAAAAAGAAATTTGGCTGAAAACGGGAAAGGCAAAAATTAAGGAAGTCTGCCTCCCCGGAACTGCAGAAGAGATAAAGCAACGAAAATCAAGCTGCACTTAAAGGGAATCTTTCTAATTTTTTTAAGCTGTCAAACTGACATCGGACTTAAAACCTCCCCCCAGATTGGCAGGAGAAGGGGGGAAGGGATTGGAACGTTGTTAACCTGCTGGAAAATTAATGGAAAATTAAGATCTTCCATTGCCAAATCCCCCGGGGTCGGGCTGCCCAAATAAGACACCGGGACGTGGACTGTCAAACTTTGAGAAGTGGGGGTTTGTTTGCAACAAAGTTACCGGACCTTAGACGTACCCTGTTGCATTTTGGCCACATAGAAAATAGAGACATTACAATTTGGATATTGGAAACTTCTGGCTACTGTTATACTTCCTTGCCTCTTTGTTTTTTTTCTATCTTTGCCATTTGGATACAATTGAATGCTCCCTCTAGAGGGTTCTATGTGAAACTGTTGCACTTGGAAAAGTAACAGTGGGATTTTCCACTTGGGAATCAACTCTGTGAAAACGACCTTGAGGATATGAGTGCCCCTACAGAAGAGATAGTAACAAGGCAGAAAGCAAAACAATCTCAGAAGAAAAGGGGCTCTATATCAGGAACTGCAGCTGTGCAGGAAAAAACACCAGCTTCTATGGATCCTATGACTCAGGCACTACTTAAAATAAATCAATCCCTGGAAGCATTGACAAAGCTATCGACAGAGAATTCTAAAAAATTAACAGAGTTGACAACAAGGTTGGATGTGAATACAGCTAGTGTTAAATCTAACACAGATTCTATAAATAGATTAATTCAGGAAAATTCAGAAACACGAAAGATTGCAGAAAGTGCAAAAACAACGGCTGAAGAGACAAGGGAAAAGTTTGGGCCTATTATTAAAAAAGTGAATGAGCATGATGCAGCCCTCTCCTTACTGGAACTTCAACGTAAAGAGAAGAACTTAAAATTTAGATTGGTGCCTGAAGGGGAAGGGGACAACCTTGTGAAATTTCTTACAGAGAACATCATAACTTTTTGGCAGGAGGAATGGGAGGAAGACGAGGAACTTGAGATAATATCAGCCTTTCGACTGGGTAGAAAGCAGGATAAAAAACCAAGGGACTGTCTAATTACACTGAGATCAAAAGAAGAAAGAGATAGAATATTGAATCTGCATTATCAAAAGGCATTGGTGATCCAAAATTGTCAGATACAGATTTTTAAGGACATTCCTAAATACATTTTAGAGGTGAGAACATATTACAAAAGCCTAGCAGACCTGCTGAAGAAAAACACTATACCATTCAGATGGGAGTTTCCACAAGGATTGTCCTTTAACTTCAAAGGAAGGAAGATTAAAATAAAAACAATTCAGGACAAAGAACAATTTTTGGAGAGGTACCTGGAGGATCTGCAGAAAGGAACTGTGGAGGAGAGGGAACCACCTGATATAGCAAATTTGTCATTTGGACTTTCACTACCACCATCGGAGGAAGAGCAGAAGCTTGGAGCAGTTGGAGGAACAGCTACCTAAATACAAAATGTCTCTGCAACTCCTTAGTTGGAACTGTAACGGTTTGAACCTCCCTCGGAAAAGAAGACAGGTTTTTCACATTTTGAAGAAAGAACAATTAGACATAATATGTTTGCAAGAAACCCATATTGCCAGGATACATAGGAAATTACTGATAAATAAGAGACTTGGTCAAGAATTTATCTCATCAGACAAAGTAAAGAAAAGAGGTGTGGTGATCTATGCAAAGGAAAAGTGGGCTCCAAAATTGATATTTAAAGATGATCAAGGAAGATACCTGGCAATTGAAATACAAATTCAAGGAGAAAAGATATTAATTGTGGGAATTTATGCCCCAAATGAAGGGAAGGTCGAATTCTTTAGGAAGTTGCATGAGACATTAGTTGACTTTTTAGATTATAAAGTCCTAATGATGGGAGACATGAATGGAGTTGTCTCAACAAACATGGACAAAGCACAGAGACAAGTGATTTCAAAAGAAGGGAGACTACCAAAGATCTTTTTCGAAATGACTGAAACAATGGACTTGATTGATATTTGGAGAATAAAGAACCCTCTAGAGAGAGAGGGAACTTTCTTCTCTGAAGCAAAAATGACATGGACAAGAATAGACCAAATCTGGATTTCTAGCAGTCTGGCGTCAAGAACAAAAAAAGTAGAAATATGCCCAAAAACGTGCTCCGACCATAATGCGGTGAAGATGGAGATGAAACTAACAACAACTGGATCCTTTAGATGGAGAATGAATGACACCCTATTTAAGGATGAAGAGATCCACAAGAAGGCCCTTAAAACATTAAAAGATTACTTTGAGATCAATAGGAAAACAGATGTGGAAAAAAGAATAATTTGGGACGCAAGCAAAGCCGTGATGCGAGGTTTCCTGATTCAACAAAATTCTATTAAGAGGAAGCAACAAAATGAGAAGAAGGAAAAAATTTTAGAAAAAATAAAAGAAGGAGAGAAGAAGTTGAGGTCTAAACCAAAATCCCATGAGATCTTGAGAGAAATAAAGTTCTATCAGATGCAGTACATGGAGCTTATGAACCAACAAATAGAATGGAAGATAAGGCAAATGAGACAAAGAACTTTTGAATCAGCGGATAAATGTGGGAAACTTCTGTCATGGCAATTGAAAAAAAGGCAGAAAATGAATACTGTAACAAGTTTAGAAATGGATGGAAAAATTATCCATAAACCCAATGAGATCAACAATTGTTTTCAAAGCTTCTTTAAGAAATTGTATGCACAAGGGTCAATTAACGAGCAAGAAATAGAAGAATTCATCAGAAAATACGGTTTACCAAAAATCTCAGAACAAAGTAAAAGGATCTTAAATGAGGAAATAACAGAACAAGAAATAGAGGGTGCCATTCAAAATATGAAATTGGGAAAATCACCAGGACCAGATGGCCTGACGGCCAAATACTACAAAATGTTGAAAGAATGGTTGACACAACCATTGAAGGAAGTTTGCAATGAAATTTTGAAGGGGAAAAAGGCACCTGAATCGTGGAAAGAGGCTTTCATCTCACTTATACCGAAAACAGAGACTGAGAAGAACCAGGTTAAAAACTACCGCCCTATATCCTTACTCAATGTGGATTACAAAATTTTTGCAGACATTTTGGCAAAAAGATTGAAAAGAGTTTTAGCAGAAGAGATTCATAAGGACCAAACAGGCTTTCTCCCAGGTAGACATATGTCAGACAATGTGAGAAATATTATAGATATTTTGGAGCTGTTGGACGTTGACATTAATAGGAAAGCAGTTTTGATTTTTGTGGATGCAGAGAAAGCCTTTGACAATATTTGTTGGACCTTTATGAAAAAGAATCTCCAAGGGATGGGGGTAGGCCAAGGTTTTGAAAACGGTATAGGTGCAATATATTCTCAACAAAAGGCCAAATTAATTGTAAATAATGTGGTAACAGAAGAAATACCTATAGAAAAAGGTACACGACAGGGTTGCCCAATATCCCCTTTGCTTTTTATATCAGTCCTGGAGGTATTGTTAAACATGATCAGAAAGGACCAGTTGGTTAAAGGAGTTCAGGTCGGAGTTAGACATTATAAATTAAGAGCATTCGCAGATGATCTAGTATTGACTTTGCAACAGCCAGACATCAGTACCAAAAGAGTATTAGAATTAATTGATATATTTGGTCGAGTAGCAGGTTTTAAATTGAATAGACAAAAAACGAAAGTGTTGCAAAAAAATTTAACAATGGAAGAAAGAGAGAGTTTTCAGAATGAAACAGGCTTGGAAATAACAAAAAGGGTAAAATACCTGGGGGTAAACTTAACATCCAAGAACGTGAACTTATTTAAGGACAATTATGAAAAATGTTGGTCAGAAGTTAAAAAGGATTTGGAAATATGGTCAAGGTTGAAACTTTCCTTGTTAGGCCGAATCGCTACCATTAAGATGAATGTATTGCCTAGAATGTTGTTTTTATTCCAGACGCTGCAGATTGTGGACAAGATGGAATGTTTCAAGAAGTGGCAGAAAGATATATCAAAATTTGTCTGGCAGGGCAAAAAGCCCAGAATTAAATTTAAGATTTTAACTGATGCAAAAGATAGAGGGGGGTTTGCCCTGCCGGACTTAAGACTTTATTATGAATCAGCAGCTTTCTGCTGGTTGAAACACTGGCTACTTCTTGAGAACACTGACATTTTGGACCTGGAAGGGTATGACAATAGTTTTGGTTGGCATGCATACTTATGGTACGACAAGGTAAAGGTGTATAAAAGTTTTAAAAACCATATTGTAAGGAAAGCATTGTATAACGTTTGGATTAGATACAAAGATTTGCTGGAAAGTAAAACCCCTAGGTGGGTGTCACCAATGGAAGCTAGGGAAGTAAAAAAGCTTAATATGGATTCTAAATGGCCAAAATATCATGAGATTTTAGAATATGATGGCGAAAGGGTGAAACTTCAGAGTTATGAGAAACTAAAGCCTAAGGTTCGAGATTGGTTGCATTACCATCAGATAAATGAGACATTTAAACAGGACAGGAAAATAGGATTTCAGAAAGAGAAGTCAAAATTAGAAACAGAACTGTTGGAATCCAATACTAAGAACTTATCAAAAATGTATAACTTGCTGCTAAAATGGAATACACAGGATGAAACGGTGAAATCAGCTATGATTAAATGGGCACAAGATATCGGTCATGATATTATGTTTGCTGACTGGGAACAGTTATGGACCACCGGTATTAAATTTACTGCATGTAATGCATTAAGAGAAAATATTATGAAAATGATCTACCGATGGTACATGACCCCAGTCAAGCTTGCAAAAATTTATCATTTGCCTAATAATAAGTGTTGGAAATGTAATGAGACTGAAGGCACTTTCTACCACCTTTGGTGGACCTGCCCAAAGGTTAAAGCTTTCTGGGAAATGATCTATAATGAAATTAAGAAGGTCCTTAAGTGGACTTTTCCTAAGAAACCAGAGGCTTTCCTCTTGGGCATGGTGGGCCAAGTGGTGTCAAGGAAGGATAGGACTTTCTTTATGTATGCCACTACAGCAGCAAGAATTCTACTGGCAAAGTATTGGAAGACGCAAGAACTACCTACTCTGGAAGAATGGCAAACAAAGGTGATTGACTTTATGGGACTCGCCGAGATGACGGGCAGAATCCGGGACCAGGGGAAAGAGACAGTGGAAGAGGACTGGAAGAACTTCAAAATATATCTTAAAAATAATTGCAAAATTGAGGAATGTTAGGATGTCAGGGGGTAAGAAGTAAAGAATTGCAGCAGTAAACAAAAAAACTTAAGAAATTTTTATGAAAGGGAACTAAGATAATGGACTCAAGGGTTGCTAAAGAATTATTAAACAAGGATGCAGGGATGGGGAGGTATGGGGAAGTCAAAGAAAGAAGGGTAAGAACCGATGAGTATGATGTGATACTGTTTTACATTGTTCTTTATTATATGTGTGGAAATTAATAAAAATTATTATAAAAAAAAAAAAAGAATACAGACTGGGGACATATCCAGACCTTCCTGGAGCTAGGGATTGAACCCAGGGCCTTCTGCATGCAAAACAAAATACTTTGCCACTGGCCCACAGCACTTCCCCTCTGATACCTCCTTCTCTGGTCTTTCCTCCTCCAGGGAGAGTCGAGCGCATTGCATCGATATTGAGACTGCGTATATGCAGGGCTGTGAGAAGCTAGACCAGGCCGTGATGGTAGGTATAAAAACTGAAGAGGTTTCACTGAGGGGGTGGGGGTGGGCTGTGGCTGGGAGACGCTTTATCTTAATGCAACCTGGGCAGAAGCATCTGGTCACCGTTATTGCTAGATCATCTTGAAGCAGGCCCAACCTCCCTGTTTTTTAAGCCAATTGGCAATGGCAGCCTTCACCTGATGATTTAGATTACAATTCCCATCAACCTCACTGTGCTTGCTGGGACTGATGGGAATCGTCCATCGTTTCTGGAAGGCTGTGGATTTGGGAACTGATACAGTTGTGTGACTGGTTTTCCTGGCTAGGACACTTAAGGCATCTGTTTTGTGAATGGGCTCCGGGTTGAGATTTGGGTGAAGGAGCTCCGAATACAGTAACAGAATGTACATCTAGGGACCTTTGATGTAAGTTGTTTTTAAAAGGCGAAGGGGGGTAGAATCAGTCTTTGCCAACCTGGTGCCCCCAGATGCTTTGGACTACAACTCCCACCCTCTGTGCTAACTGGGGCTGACAGGGGCTGGTAGGACCCAAACCAATGGATTCAAATGACAGGACATTCAGACAGGAAGACCGTCAGAAGGCGGTGGACTCTCCTTCATTGGAGATATTTAAGCAGATGTTGAGCGGCTATTGTCAGGGATTCTGGAGCTGTGATTCCTGCATTGCAGGGAGTTGGACTAGATGATCCTTGAAATCTTTTCCGATGCTGCAATTCCATGATTCTTAATTTTGCCCTTTCCGTGGGGTCTGCTCTGCTCCCCTACTGATAACGCCTGCGGTTTTCAACACTCGCCTTTTCTGCCCTGTGACTCAGGCTGTAAAAGAGCTCCAGACATCCACCAGGGAGGCAATAGTGCTCCTCAAAGCCATGATCGAGGAGGTCCGCAACAGCGCAGACGAGGAGGAGACATCTATAAACTCGCTCTTCAGCAGCATGCAGGTGAATTGAGGCCGGGAAGGGTCACTTGCAGCCTTGGTGCTTGAGTCTGCCTGCAGGGGGCGCTCTCTGAGGCAGCAGCCTACCCCCTAGAAGCCCAGTTGTGGTGGAGGGAGGGAGGCTGCCTAGCGCTTGGTGTGAGGAACAGTCCATATCTCTGTCTGTCTGTCTGTCTGTCTGTCTCTCTTTTCCACAGGAGAAATTGGCAGAGCGGAAGAAGATGCTTTTGAAAGTCGTTCAGAGGTAAAAGTGGCCCTGTGCTCAGACTCCCTGTCTGGTTTTTTCCCCCGTTGGAAGAAAAGATGCAGGAGTGTCTCGGGGCTTATCCAAACAAAACTTTAGTATAACGACAATAACCCACACAGACCTTGCTCATGTGTTGTGAAGGATTTATTCAGGACAGATAAAAAGAAAGGACTTCTTCATGCAGCACATAGTTAAACTTTGGAACTTCCTCTCACGGGAGGCTGACCTCTGTGAGAACAGGATGCTAGACTTGATGGGCCTTTGGCTTGATCCAGCAGGGCTCTTTTTATGGAGGTCTATTGTCAAAGCGGGACGCGGGTGGTGCTGTGGGTTAAACCACAGAGCCTAGGGCTTGCCGATCAGAAGGTCGGCGGTTCAAATCCCCACAACGGGGTGAGCTCCCGTTGCTCGGTCCCAGCTCCTGCCAACCTAGCAGTTCAAAAGCATGAAGTGCAAGCAGATAAATAGGTACCACTCCGGCAGGAAGGTAAACGGTGTTTCCTCGCCAGAAAGTGGCTAAGTCATGCTGGCCACATGACCTGGAAGCTGTACGCCGGCTCCCTTGGCAAGTAAAGCGAGATGAGCGCCGCAACCCCAGAGTCGTCCGTGACTGGACCTAATGGTAAGGGGTCGCTTTACCTTTATTGTCACAGCAGAACCTCCATGCCCAGGGACAGCCTACCTCTGAATACCAGATAATGAGGAGCAACAACTGGAGAGTGCTCAGGTCCTGCTTGCAGGCTTCGCATAAGCATCTCGTTGGCCACTGTGAGAAGAGGATGCTGGATTAGATGGGCCATTGGCCTGATCCAGCAAGCTTGCCTTATGTTCTTATCTTCTTAAGAGATTTACTGGAAAGTGCTGCCATCCCCCTAGTCTCTAACCTCAGTCCTGTTTTTATGGACAGGTATTAAGAGGAAATGGGACGCGGGTGGCGCTGTGGGTTAAATCACAGAGCCTAGGACTTGCCGATCAGAAAGTCAGTGGTTCGAATCCCCACAACGGGGTGAGCTCCCGTTGCTCGGTCCTTCTCCTGCCAACCTAGCACTTCAAAAGCATATCAAAGTGCAAGTAGATAAATAGGTACTGTTCTGGCGGGAAGGTAAACGGCGTTTCCGTACACTGCTCTGGTTCACCAGAAGCGGCTTAGTCATGCTGGCCACATGGCCTGGAAGCTGTACGCTGGCTCCCTCGGCCAATAAAGTGAGATGATCACCGCAACCCCAGAGTCGGCCACGACTGGACCTAATGGTCCCTTTACCTTTTATTAAGAGGTATGGAAGTTTCTCTGGCTGCTTCAGATGCATTTTAAATATCATCGATTAGCACATTTCAGGTTCATTCCCACCTCTCTAACTGTGGAGCTCTCTCATTTTGTGCATAAGCAGCCTTATAATAGGATCATTATTTTATATTATTGTCATTTCCAGCCAGTATGAAGAAAAGGAAAAAGCTTTCAAGGAACAGCTGGCACACTTGGCATCTTTGCTGCCCACCCTACAGGTAAAGCACCTGAGTCGGGAGGGTGACCATTCCTTCCCCCCCCCCCAAAAAAAGGAAGGCTCTCTGCACATTAACAGTAATGTGGCAGGCAAGAATTCAACAGGCACAGTCACCATATTTCAGCCCTGCTTACCTCACAGGATGCTTGTGAGGACAAAACGATGGGTGCTTCCTTGAGCTTGAGGTGGGGAGGGTGTAAATTTGAGTAAACAAACAAAAATACACCCAATCTGAATGGCAGAGAAGACGAGAATCCCACTTTCTATATTTGCATTGCATTATATTTATAGTGCACCCTAACCTTCAAGGTCAGGTAAGGTACCATCGTCCTCGTTTCCTAAAATTATATGTCAAGTTTTGCCAGAGTTTGGAGGCACTTGGAAGTCTCATGAGATTAAACGTAGAATGGCAGGTTGTGGTTGGACTGACACCAAAATTGAGTGAGGTTTAGGTCTTCATGGAAGCCAAGCAGTCTAAGGTGAGGGAGTCCTGTCTCCCCACCCCAGAGGGGAGGAGGCATATATAGCCTGCTCAGTGGTGAGAGAAACGCCCTTTGCACATGCTCAGAGGCCCTCTCGATTCCTCTGCTCCAAGTACTCATAGTTTTGGTATTTGCACAGGTGTCATGTTTCCTTTCTTCTCCTCTTCAGGTCCACCTGGTGACGTGCTCTGCTTTCCTCAGCTCTGCAAACAAGGCTGAATTCCTTGATTTAGGCTATGTAAGTCATCACCCCAAATTCAAATAACACCCCCCTTATCACAGCTGCCTCTGTGGGTACTCAGATGAGGTGCAAAGACCTTCTTGTGAGTTTCCAGGGCAAGAAAGGCACTCTGCAGATGCTCAGAAGCACCTGGTGGTTATGAATCTTTGTACTTCTATCAAGAAAAAGAGGATAGAGCCCTGCCCCAAGGAGCTTACAAACCAAACTTTGACACAGGGAAGACAAGGAAGGAAATGGCAGCTTGAGGATCAGGGGAGAAGATGGTGCATTTAATTCAGCTGTGTAGACATAGCAACAGCAGAGTTTGGGGGCTCAGAGGTTATGCCAAGGACTCTGGTGTTTTGAGAGCAGTTAGAAAGAAAGAAGTAGCTAAGGAGATCATAGAACTGCAGAGTTGGAAGGGGCCGCATCTAGTCCACCCTCCTGCAATGCAAAAATCACAGCTAAAGAATCCCTGACAGATGGCCAGGTGGTTCTTGTTCTTGACCAGAAACAGTCATGGGGCAGGGACTGCTTTCACAACGGAGGGCGGCATTTCATAGAACTGACCAAATCATCCTCAATTCTGTTTTCAGCAACTGATGGAGAGGCTGCAAAAAATCGTCAAGCTGCCCCATCGACTGAGGCCCTCCCAGACGAGCAAGGTACAAGTTTCTGCTCTTCCCTGCTGAGCCCACCCAACAACTCCAGGCACCCAGAGAGCATTTGAGCAAATGTTCACCCACCTTTCCCTCTGGGATCATGCCTGTTTCATCTATCAGTTCTTCATGGGAAGGTCACCCGGCAAGCCTGGAATATAGTCTGTGCCATGAGGTCTAGCAGCACACCTGTAAAGCCAAATTTGGGTGTTTGCTTTAACTCCAGGTTCTGTACCTGAGGCTTTCCAGAGTTTTGCGGGAGACAAAGATGAGGCTGCCTACACACCATAGGTGTGTCTTCACAGACAAGACCCTCTCCTGGATTGCACCCCCTTTCCACAAGCCTCTGAGAGAGAAAGAACTATCAAAAGGGCCCCTCTGCCAAACACAGGCTATAGAACGATTGCAAGGAAGGAGGCACGTCTTTGAGATATTGCTGAGTCATTTAGCTTTAAATACCAACGTGAGCACCTTGAATTGGGCCTGGCAACCAACTGGCAAGCAGTGCAGTTGTTTTTAAACAGGGGTTATATTGAGATCCAAACAGAACCTCAGCCAGTTATCCGACCACTTGAAGTTTCCGAGTTGCCTTCAAGGGCAGCCCCAAGTAGAGGGCATTGCAGTAATCCAATCTGGAAGTTGCCAGAGCATGGACTACGGTGGCCTCGTGTTTGCCTTGACACGTAATCCTGTCCAGAGAGTCCTCTTATATCCACATGCAGGAGAAGGCTTGCAATTCTGGGTGCTTTCAGAATCACGACCCGTCTTAATTGGTTTCCCTTTCAGATCAACACGGAATACAGAGCTGAGTTTGCCCACTGCCTGGAGCCCCTGCTGCTTCTAGCGCCCCGTCGCTCCGTGGTGGTGAATGGAGCGGGCATCGGACCTGGGATGAGCAACAGTAACATGTAAGCTGCTCCCGAGTCCTGCTTCATCTGTGGCAACCTTCCCCAGATGTTTTGGACTACGAGTCCCATCATCCACTGCCAGCAAACACAGGCAACAGCTGATGGGAGTTGTAGTCCAAAACTCCTGGAAGAAGTTGGAGAAGGGGGATCTGTGAGGAGGGAAATGCAATGAAGTATTTTTTAACAATGGCGGATTGCACAGAGCTGAATACGGGTTGGAGACATTTTGAAGCCCAAACTTCTCTTGCCTGCCTTTGAGCTGGGCACCAGGTACCCCTGGAGACAAAAAGAGCTGTTCTGATTAGCGAGCAGATCAGATGGGCTGGCGGTGCCAGTTCTAGGAAGCCAAGCTGGCTGGTTGGGAGGCTGTTGTGTCAGAGAGTCCCAGTGCAGCTGGCTCCCGACTGAACCTAGGAAAACGAAGAACGCTGTTTCTATTTCTTTGGGATGTGGAGCAAGGAAACTAGCTCCAGCAATTGTAGCAAAGAGGCTCCAGGGATGGGGCAGAAAATTGATTGTTTGCATTTAGATGCAAATCTACCTACTGACTTCTCACTTTGTGAAACAATATGTGAAAGAGGCCAACCTTCAAAATTTGCCCTGTTCTCCAGCATGCATTAAAAGTATGCATTAAAATGCACATATTTGTAAAAATAACATGCGAAAATGCATTATATTAGGAGAAACTGCTCTGCAAACATTGCAGAGAAGCATGCGCATATAAGGAGAAATTTGCACCAAAGTGCTGGTGAATTTTTTTGAGGATTTTTTTTTTAAAGTAAACTGATGTAGAAAATGTGGAAAGATGAGAAACTAAGAGAAACTGAAATGGACGTATTTGCCCATCTAGTTCAGATTTGCTTGAAAATAATCCTTTCTGTTCTGGCAAACGATTTCATTTGCTTGCCTTACACACACATTGCATCTCCAAATGTTGCTGAATGCATTTGGAGTTGGTGTAGCTCTTCTGCAACCAGCTGCACTGCAAAATCAAACTTTTTAGTAAGAATATTCTTAGGCGGGGTGGGTGGGGATAAGCTAATACATTTATTGTGGCTTTCATCGAAGGGATTCCATAAGCATGTTCGCTTCACTGCAGCCTTGTTTCTGCTGCAAGAGACTTAAACAGTTACACCTGTGTCAGCTTAAAAAAAGAAGAAAAGAAAACGTTTTGGTCAGTTAACTGAAGGCAAATACGTAACCTCCATCTTTGCACGTTTGTGATCCTTGCTGTGCAAACAAGCGTTTGAGGGCTGCTAGTTTGGGAGGGAGGAAATGGGAGACTGGTGTGACAGCTACGGCCAACAGTCTGTTTGCACCATAGCGCAGCCTCCAGGCAGGAACAGTCTACCTGAGTGATAAGAATTTTGGAATTCCAGCAGTTAAACTATGGAACTCTCTCCCACTGGAGGCAGTGATGGCCACCAACTTGGGTACCATTACAAGAGGATTTGGCAAACAAATTCATGGAGGAGATGGGCTAGTGATGGCTACTGGCCAGGTGGTCTCTGCCCTGAACAAAAGTTGCTGGAAGCCCCAGGAGGGGAGAGTGCTGCTCTTGTGCTCGGATCCTGCTTGCTGGTTTCCTACAGGCATCTGATTGGCTACTGTGAGAACAGGATGCTGGACTAATGAGTCATGGTCCTCATCCAGCAGGGCTCTTCCTTAAGTTCTTATCTGCAACATAGTAAAGGTAAAGGGACCCCTGACCAGGTGGCCGACTCTGGGGTTGTGGCGCTCATCTCGCTTTATTGGCCGAGGGAGCCGGCGTACAGCTTCCAGGTCATGTGGCCAGCATGACTAAGCCGCTTCTGGTGAACCAGAGCAGCGCACAGAAACGTTGTTTACCTTCCCGCCAGAGCGGTACCTATTTATCTACTTGCACTTTGACGTGGTTTCGAACTGCTAGGTTGGCAGGAGCAGGGACTGAGCAACGGGAGCTCACCCCGTCGCGGGGATTCGAACCGCCGACCTTCTGATCGGCAAGCCCCAGGCTCTGTGGTTTAACCCACAGCGCCACCCACCACTGATTCCTGGAATGGGGTAAGTGGTGTCAGCTGAGGAGCCTCTCCCAGGTATCAAAACACCCTATTACAACTACAGTACTTGGGTCTGGAATGGCCGAGAGCCCTAGAAAACAGCAACATCCCGATGTGTCTTGCTTTTGGCGCTCAGCTAGCATGCCTGTTCCTGTTGTCTGCCTGACCACCTTTATGCCCCGACCTACTTGAGAAGCAGATGGCAAACCCAGTGGATCCTTGCACACATCCCAGCCTGCCTGGCTAGCAGTTTGCCCGTCCCTATTTTTATCAGAATTTCAGAGAACTCTGCAAAGCACATTTCCCTGGCACTGGATATATTTAGGACCATTGACATCACAGGCCCTTCTGCTCTGGTGCAGCTGATTGCTGTGCAGGCAGGGACGGCCCTCTCCCAAAGCACTGGGGGCAAAGTGATGGGTTGGGCCGGGGGTCTTCAGGATCCCCTTTCCCTCCAAAGGGAAACTGAGGCTGAGAGCATTGGACTGGGAGTGCCAAGTGCCCGGCTGAGGGGAAAGGCCATGCAGAATCTGCAGGGAGTCCCCATCTGCCGGTCTGGATGAACCTTCTGATCCGTAAGTGGCGATCTGAGCATCTGTCTTGGCTGCGGGATGAGTCAGTGGGAAGGACTGTCAGGCTGCAGCATGGTTCTTTATAATTTGGTTGTGGGTGGAGGGTTTGTTACATCACAATTAATTGGCAGATAGTCCTTTACTGGTGTAGATGGACCAGTCTTTGACTCATGACGCTTCCAGGTAGGTGTGTGTGTGTTTGTGTGTGATAATGATTAATTTCATTTATAGACTGCTCTCTGTGCAGCATATCAAAGCCATTTCGCAATCCAATAAAAACATACACGAAATACATTGAATATTTAAAAACAGCTTTAAAATCACAGCATGTCTTTCTTTCTTTCTTTTTTTAAAAAAGGTCAACACAGTAACATATATAAAACCAATTTCAAATCCAATACTGTGATATTGCAAAGGGGCTGCTGAGGTACCACAAAGGGTTTGCTTCACTGTGGTGTTTATTATGGGATGCATGCACATTTCCCCAAGTGTCAAAACACCGTTGCCATCAAAAAGCCAGTTTGTATTGCTCACTGACTCTACCCACTTAACCCAGATTTACATTTTCCTGGAAAAATTGCTGTTTGCCAGTGACCCGCTTGTGATATCTGCTTGGCTTGTTTGCTATATGAAACCCCTGTCTGGAACCAGCCTTGGTCATCGGCAATAGCTTCCTTTTGTTTTTAACTCCCATCAGATTTTCCTTGGAAAAAATAACTCTGGATTAACTGGTGGTGGTGGCGGGATTTGGGCTGGGATTTTGACGATGACGTCTTGTGGCTACTGCCCAAAACTGACATGTGTGCAGACCATCCATCCCACAACAGGCGACATAATCAAAGCTTATAAAATAATGCGTGGCCTGGAGGAAGTGAATGGAGGAAAGTTTTCCTCCCTCTCTTATATGCCTAGGAATTTGTGGACACCCCAATGAAGCTGAATGTTAGAAGATGCAGGACAAGAAAGTCCTAATTCACAGCGCAGAGCTAAACTGTGGAACTCCCTCCCACAGGGGGCCATGATGGCCACCAATTTGGATGGCTGTAAGAGAGGATTAGACAAATTCATGGAGGAAAGGGCTATCGATAGCTACTAGCCATGATAGCTATGCTCTGACTTCACGGTCAGAGGCAGTGATGCTTCTGAATACCAGTTGCTAGAAACCACAAGGTGGGAAAGTGCTCTTGTGCTTGGGTACTGCTTGCTGGTTTCTTACAAGCATCTGGTTGGCCCCTGTGAGAACAGGATGCTGAACCAGATGGGCCATCAGCCGGGAAAAAAAGGGCTCTTCTTACGGCCTTACGATATGATATGATACGATAATCTTTATTGTCATTGTCCCATACAGAACAACGAAATTGAAAAAATCTACATCAGACATTCAAAAACCAACAAGCCTGCTATCCCAGCTATCCCAGCCTGGTTAGCCCCCTAAAATCTCTGATACCCCATAATTAAATTCAATATACTCCCATAAAGACTCCTTACACTGCGTTTAAAACCAAAATCACATTTGGATAGAAACTGTTTCTCAGGCGGTTAGTCCTAGTCTTTATAAGCCTGTACCTTCTTCCAGAAGGCAGAAGCTGAAAGAGATCATTTCCAGGGTGCGCATTATCCTGCGCTATCTCTGCAGCTTTCTTATGGCACCTGGAAGCATAGATTTGATCAAGGTGGGAAGAGTGCACCCAATTATTCTCTCTGCAGTCTTTACAACCCTGGACAGGGTTTTTTCCCCCTTACAACACACACCTGCTGCAGAAGCAGCCTTGCCACATCTTCCAACACACTTTGTTCCCCCTTAAGCAACACACCTGATGATGAGTGCTGAGATCCAAAGCCATTCCCTTCTGGAGCCTCTTGCTTAGGAACTCCTCCTCTCTTCAGCTGGCTCCCTCTTCTTCCTCCAGGATGTCCGGAGGTCCCTGCTCCAAGACCCTCCTCGTGTCCGGCTGCCCCTCTACCTGCGAAAAGATGTCCCTGGTGGGCTCCCTGGTCCGGAAGCCCACCATGCACCGGTACATAAGCACCAAGGTGCTCCTGGCTGAAGGTGGAGAGACACCCTTCACCGAGCATTGCCGCAACTACGAGAACATGTATCGGGTAAGGATGGCTGGGAAGGGAGAGGCTGCTCTTGCTCTGTCCCTGGTGATGGTGTGTGGTCCTGGGCACCTGCGGGAGCAAGCCAGCGCCGCTGCTGGAGATGCTGTTTAGCCTTGCAACAGAGCAGGCCAAGATGAATCAGCAGGCTCAGCCAATGAATGTGTGTGCACGCGCGCACACACACACATGTATGAATGCAAAATAAGACAGGAGCATTATAGCCTGACCACTATAGTCCATGCTTTGGTGACCTCGAGGCTGGATTACTGCAATGTGCTCTATATGGGGCTGCCTTTGGGTCTGATTTGGAAGCTTCGGCTGCTGCAGAATGCAGCGGCCAGATTGCTGATGGGAGCTTCTGGCTGAGAACATGGGGCACCAGCTATGCCTGCCCATCTACTACTGAGCTAGGCTCAAGGTCCTTGTGTTCATTAACAAAGCCCTGAACAACTTAGGTCCAGGGTGCTTCAGGGAATACCTGAACCCTAATATCCCCAGCTTGATCACTGAGATCATCTGCAAGAGTACTGTTGGTTGTTCCTCGAGTTGGCGAGGCTCCTTTGACCACAACAAGGAACTGAGCCTTTAGAGCCATCAGTCCTGACCTGTGGAACATTCTGTCACTAGATTCAGACGCCAACCTTCTGTGCCAACTTTTAAATGCCTGTTGAAAACTTTTCTGTTCCGCCAAGCCTATACAGGCACTTAAGAATGCATTCTTCCGCAATTATTATTAATTAAATTTGTATACAGATCTTCACTGGTATTAATGAAAGCGAACATTAAAAGCATAAAAAGCCAAAAACAAACATCAGTTGCTGATGCTTGTTTTTAGCTTTTAATGTTTGCTTTCAGGTTTAGTATTGTTGCAAACATCTCATATCTGTTTTTCTGATATAGTGGTATAGAAATATTTTTTACAAACAAAAAAAGAGTAAGTCATAAATCCCAGCACCCTTCCCTGGTTTGGCAAAAAGGAAGTTTTCAGCATTCTCTTGCTGATCCTTCCGCCTCGTCAACTGGAGTCTTTCGAACTTGCTTCCTTTCCTCCCTGTGTTGCTGCAGGCCCTTCAAATAGAGATTCAGAACTTGAAGGATCAGGTGCAGGAGCTCCACCGTGACCTCACCAAGCACCATTCCCTCATCAAGACAGAGATCATGAGCGAGATCCTGCAGAAGTCGCTGCAGATGGACGTGCAGATTGCTTCAGAGTATTCCTCTGTGGAGATAATGCGGAGCGTGTTTGAAGAGGTACGCTGACTTTCTCAGGCTGCAGAGTCCTGCAGCAACTATGCAATCACAGTACACACATATGCACAAAATCCCCCCGCTTGAGGAGCATGTGCTGATAACTCCGACTTTGTGTTTTGCAGACCTGGGAAGAAACCTATCAGCGAGTGGCAAATGAGCAAGAGATTTATGAAGGTGAGCACAATATGAATTTCTCTGAAGCCATCCAACCCCACCGACCAGTGGTAGCTGGTAACCTTTTTGACCTGGTAGGGCTGCAGTATTATACCTTGCTGTAGGTATAATAAGGACTTGTATAGCTCTTATGTAGGAATGTGTGCCATTGCGCATGTGCAGAGTGCCATTGTTTCTTCCACTCTGAAATTCAAACCACTGATTATTACTCTGTACATCTATGTACGGGAAAAGAACTTCCGTGTAAGAAGGCCAAGTACACTTTTCAGAAAAGATTTGACTCCATGCCTCTTATTTAGAAACGTAGCCATGTCACATAAGGTTTTGAATTTGTGTATGGAGAACCACAAGCTTAACTTGAGTCAACAGTGTGATGCAGCGGCAAAAAAAAAAAGCTAATGCAAGTCTAGGCCGCATAGACAGAAGTATAAGGTAAAGGGACCCCTGACCATTAGGTCCAGTCATGACCGACTCTGGGGTTGCGGCGCTCATCTCGCTTTATTGGCCAAGGGAGCCGGCGTACAGCTTCTGGGTCATGTGGCCAGCATGACGAAGCTGCTTCTGGCGAACCAGAGCAGCACACGGAAATGCCGTTTACCTTCCCGCCAGATTGGTACTATTTATCTACTTGCACTTTGTGCTTTCGAACTGCTAGTTTGGCAGGAGCAGGGACCGAGCAACGGGAGCTCACCCCGTCACAGGGATTCGAACTGCTGACCTTCTGATTGGCAAGTCCTAGGCTCTTTGGTTTAACCCACAGCGCCACCCACATCTAGGTAAAGGGAAGTAATAGTAGTGCTCTATTCTGCCTTGGTCAGACCACACCAGGAGTCCTGCATCCAGTTCTGGGCCTCACAGTTTAAGAAGCATATTTACAAACTGGAAGGTGGGCAAAGGAGGGCAACCAAGACCAAACCTTGTGAGGAACAGCTGACAAAGTTGGGTATGTTTAGCCGGGAGAGCGAGAGGATATATGATAGCCATCTTCAAATAGCTGAAGGGTTGTCACATGGAAGATGGAACCAGCTTGTTTTCTGCTGCCCCAGAGGACAGGACCCAAACCAATGGATTCTAGTGACAACAAAGGAGTTGCCAAATAAACATCAGGAACGACATTCTGACAGTAAGAGCCATTTGACAGTGTAACGGACTCTCCCAGAAGGTGGTGGACTCTAGGCTTTTAAGCAGAGGTTGGGTGGCCATCTGCCAAAGATTCTTTAGCTGTGATTCCTGCACTGCAAGGGGTTGGGCTACATGACCCTTTGGGAGTCCCTTCCAACTCTACAATTCTATGATTCTGTGTACCTATGCTTATTGTATGAAAGGACCAATCCTTTGGACTTGACTGACTTAACGCCAGACTTCCTTCTCATGCAGCACAGCTCCATGATCTGTTGCAGCTGAAGCAGGAGAACAGCTACCTGACAACCATCACCAAGCAGATCGCCCCTTATGTCCACTCCATCGCCAAAGTAAAGGAGCGGCTGGAGCCCAGGTGAGGAAGCCGAGAGCCCGGTCCACTGCTGCTTTCCTGCTCCGCTCCCAGATCCTGCACAAGTTTGCCTTCAAAAACCTCCACTGCCTTATCTCCAGAGGGGAGGATTGAAACCGATAGATTCAAGTGACAAGGAATTAAACATTAATTTGACTAAACATTAGGAAGCCATTCAGCAGTGACAGGGACAACCTTGGAAGGTGGTGGAATCTCCTTCATTGGAAGTTTTAAAAACAGAGGTTGGATGACCATCTGCCAGGGGTGCTTGAGCTGCGATACCTGCATTGCGGTGGTTGGAATAGATGACTTGGCCCCTGAATTGTAAATCCCCATTGTGCTTCATAAAACACCCATAGCTGAAGGAATATGTAGTCTGGCAGAGGGATGATCAAGCCTTGTGACTTTGTGAGGGAGGAAGGACCCTCTGTCCTCCAGAAATCTCTTTTGCTCCAACCCTGTCAAGGTGTATGGTTTTAATCAGTCGGTATTTGTGGTACATCTCAAGTCAGCTTCCCCCATGCCAAACCCCCCAACTCAACCCAAATATCCCTTCAGGTTACAGGACACAAAGGAGGAGAGGAATGGCCAGCCAGAGAGCTTGCAGAAAATATACGATGAGAGCCCAGAGGCTGCTGACGTCCAGCACAGGTATCCATCTGATCCATTTCAGGTAGCAAAACATTTTGGTTCTATGTTAATGCCACAATACCGGAGGAGCAAAAAGGTAAATATTCAATCTGTTGTTTTCCAAGTGGCCACTCCTCAGGGGATACAGATTAACTAAGTGACCTGGTCATCAGCCATCAGTGTTCGCTTGGGAGGGAAAATACTTGATCTAAGAGGCTGGTTTCAAAGGGAAGCACTAGCAGTTTCATGCTTCAGTGTTAAAGAGACAAATTCATGGAAGAGAGGGCTATCAAGGGCTACTAGTTATGATGGTCATGCTCTGCCTCCACAGCTGGAGGCAGCAATGCTTCTGAATACCAGTTGCTAGAAGCCACAGGAGGGGAGAGGGCTCTTAGATTCAGATCCCGCTTGCAGGATTCCCACTGGGGCACCTGGTTGGCGACTGTGAGAACAGGATGCTGGACTAGATGGGCCATTGGTCTAGGCCAGAATTCCTCAAACTCGGCCCTCCATATGTTTTTGGCCTACAACTTCCATGGCCCCTAGCTAGCAGGACCAGTGGTCAGGGATGATGGGAATTGTAGTCTCAAAACATCTGGAGGGCCAAGTTTGAGGAAGCCTGGTCTAGACTCTAGCAAACTCTTCTAAAGTTCTTATAGCCTTGCTATACTAAAGGCTGCCTTGTCCAGAATCCTATGCCCAGTAACATCCATCCAGATGCTTCTGCAAATTCTATAAGCTGGTTCCCCAGAAACTGGTAGACTGTGCAAGAACAGAGAGGTTCCATTAAGCTGTCAGAGCTACTAGCCTAAGATAAGGCTATCCTCCAGCAGTTTACTTAATTAAAAAACGCTTGGCATTTACTTAGTGATAGAAAAGCTAGGGCTTGTTATGATTCCTAGACCATTCCTTCCACCCACTGTTATTTTTCTCTTCTGAGGCCTGATTTGTGCAGTGGCCTTGAGGAACGAGAAGGAGCCTCGGAGCCCAAAGCAGAAAGCCAGATTCTCAGCCCAGCCGCAGAGGACCCCCTGCTGAAATCGAAAGAATATTACAGGAGCAAGCAGAAAGGCCGACCTGAGAGTCCCCCTCGCAAGTCAGCCAAGGAGGCAGATCAGGAAACAGAGCTTCTCCTGTGCTGAACCTGCACTCGCAGTCTTTCTGAACAAAAATGTTCATGTATGGCATAGCAGACTCTTTTCAGTGTGGTGTGTGCTCAGAAAACCATATATATTCTGCACTAAGATAATCCTGATTCTGCAATCACTAAAACATGCAAAACAGAAGGATTTATTTTGCGTTACTCTGCAGGGCTTCTTTGTTGTTGGCACTGCCGGAGCCCAGGAAGGTGCAGGCTTGTTAAGAAACAATGGAGGGTGCAGCAGTGGAAATCTTAATTCCTCCAGCTTCTGACAAGTATTGCCGGTGTTCTTTCAGCCGTGCCTCCCACCACATCAATGTCTAGACAGGCACTGGCTTCTCAAACAGCTCCAAACTGAGTGAGTGAGTCTCGGCTTCTCTGAGAAAAGCAAAATCCTCCTATGACTACCAAGTGTGTGGATTTTCTGCACCTGCCTGGAACTGCAGGTTTTTCTTATTTTACCATGCAACTGAGAGGCATAAAATGTTGCTATGCAAAACCAGCATCTCCTATTATTCAGCTACACCCTTAAAAGCCAGTTCTCTAGATACAGCCATATCCACTAGCACACTAGAGGTTGGGGCATCCTTGGATCCTGAGAAAAACATTCATTCAGCAATTCTTCTGTATGGCTTAAAGTACCTGTGTGCAGAGGAGGCCTGCCCACTGTCTCTCTCTGCATGATTCCCCGTTTTAGCCTTGCTTATTTCCCATGAGCCTCTCCTGGGGTCTAGCAATCTTGCCATGTCTCCTGAGCAGATGTGGGGACCCGCCTGCTGTTGCTGAACTACAGATCCCATCAGCCCAAGGAAACACAGCCCTTGGCCAGGGTGCATGGAGTTGTAGTTCAGAAACCTCTAGAGAGCCCCCAGCTGTTCTGGGACAATGTGGTTAGATGATCCAATCCCTCCATACAGAGCAGAATTACCTTCAGAGGAGCTCACCTGTTGCACCTCTACAGCAGTCAGTGATGTAGGCTGGCCTCCTTCCAAGGAGGTAACTCGCTCTCTGAAACAGGGACTTCCAAATGCTGCTGGACTCCCCACTCACATACTCATCCCCGATGTGTGTCGAAGTTTAATTCGGGGGTGGAGGACATTCCTCTTATATTGCAAGGCCAGGAAACACTCACTTAGATGCAAACGTTTTCCTTGCCTTTAACGCTTATGGATTTTATTAAGCAACCTTCACAAAATGGATCCCATATGCTCAGTATGATAATTAAGGATGTGTATTTGTGCTATTAGAATTGGGGTGCGTGTGGAAAAAAACATACCTGTTTTCTGTTTGAAGACAGATGGCCCTGATGCAGTGCCTACTGGCATGATGGCTAGGGCTGATGGGAATTGGGAGTCCAACATCTGGAGGGTTGCAGGTTCCTAACACCTGCCAAAATGGTTTTAAAATAAGAGGGCCCCTTCCTTGTCCACCAGGAATTATGGGGTTATTCCCATTCATGCATTATGAGAGGGAGACTAGAGTGCAAATCCCTGCTTGGCGACCTTGGGCCAGTCATCAGCTCTCACCTACCCTACCTAACAGGGTTGTTGTGAGGCTTATATTATGGGCTACATACACCACCTTGAGCTTATTGGAGGAATGGTGGGGTTGTCAATGCAATAAATAAATATGATCTAAGAAAGGAGCGCTGTCAACATCTGGAAAAGAATAGAGACTTAAAAATATTTTATTATTATTCTTTTAAAAATACAAGAGAACAGAACTGATCCTCTGTTTGGCTGGTTGCCAGCCGACTGCTCCAAAGGGACTGGAAAGTAAACAACTGCCTCTCAGCTTCCGAGGTAACAAAGCAAAAAACAGCATGATTAATTTTCAGAGGGAATCTCAGGATATTCTCCTGGCAACACAAACTGGCTAGTTACCAGGGCAGCCGGGGGGAGGGGGAGGGGAAAGGGGGAGGCAGACCTGTGTGTATACCATGATTTCTATAAAAATGATGCTAGGATTATACATCCAAAATTCGTTCTAATAAAAGCTGTATTCCACAATCCATACAAATTACACTGATTTGATTAAATGTGCATACTTAAAAAAATTGCTTCTGCATATTACAGATATTGCCTGCATATTACAGATATGGACATGTATTTTGACCGAGGAGGGCCTACAGGTCTGAAGTAGGAACATAGGGTGAGACCTGATACTGCTTCAGATCTCTGGATCCATCTACCTCAGTACCGTCTACACTGACTGGCAGCGGCAATCCACGGTTTCAGGCAGGGGACAGTCCAACTGGGGACTGAATATGGGGCCTCCTGAATGCAAAGCACAGAGCTACCCCTCAGCTGCAGCCCCTTCCGTACAAAGCAGGGTTTGCAAACTACACACGTGCTATGCAGGGAATTCAAATCTCATCCAACTAAGTGCAGACCCATTGAAATGAATGGACCTTAAACATGCCCATTCATCTCAGTGGATCCACTCTTTGTAAGACAGATCAGAATCTGACCCTTGAAAACCTTAGCAACTTTCTAGATTTTGAAATTCAACCAGACATACCCTTCCTCCACCATGCAAGCTCATTTTGCAGCCACAAGGACTAGAAACTTTTATTTATTTATTAAAACTAATTTTATTGGGGAAACTGATTTCTGCAACCGATACCCCATCTCATGGCGTATATGAACCGTATATGAATCTTCTTCCCCATCAGAGCAAGCAAATATTGGGCAACATGGGTCAATGGACTTACTCAACATAAGGAAGAAGCTTCAGTTTTATGTTGCAGTAGGTCAACTGTGCAACAGGTTCCCCCACCAAGCTGTACTATGACATTTGCACAAAGCCAACCAAGGGGCTCTCAATCACCACCTGATAGTTCACAAGCTACAGAACAGAATTTTTCAGATTCTGCTTGATTCTTAATGAGTCACCGAGGAAACAAATTGCCCTGAAGATACAAGTCATGAGTTGTGTCTCTCCATCACACGCCTAAAATTAACTCAGCCATGCTCCCAGATTAAAGAATTAAGGTCAACAGAAGCTCTTGGGCAATGCAGTCTAGAAGGGCAAGGTCTGAGCTTCTACCTAACTCTGGACAGCAGGGGAATTATTGACCAGAAATTACCAATGCTAAAAGCAGACTCTACAGGTACAATAGGAAATGGGGGACACTATGTAGACTGTCTTAATTTATACAGAGGTGTAGAATCCAGCTTTTCCTAAACATAGAATTGTTTTGGACTTATTTTTGCAGTATATTTTTCTCTCTCTTTCTTTCTTAAGTGCACCTGCCTCATTTTCTTCCTCCCCCCGCCCCCAAAAAAGTGCCCCAAGTAAAGAAGCACAAAAGCCTGCTTACCCCTCTGTAAACAAGGATGTCACAGAGTGAAAGAGAAATTAAAGCTGCTTGCTTGAGATTTTGGCCGTTTTGCATTTACAAATCAAAGAAAGTGGAGACAGATGACAGCTTAAAGAATCATCCTTGCTGGGTACAGAGAGAATGATAATTGGATGGCAACTGGCCCCCCAAAACGACAGAAATGCCATTTCTGCCAGTCTTATTTCCCATCTTCATTATAAATAGATCAGTAGAAACAGAAACACATTAAACTTCTCTTTGGTATATTAAAATGGAAAAGTGTGCAGTGAGAAACTTTTTTAAAAGGCAGCCAGGGAGAGGGGCAGGGCACAGTCTCTCCCAGTCAGTCATGGGCATCCTGCTTAATAGATATTGCCAAAGTAATACTTGTTCAGTATGCAAATTCAAAAGCAACCATCCCCTTGCACTTTGTAGAAACAGAATTTGAACTTTTGCTACACAAGCAGGATTCTGGTGGGAGGAGAGGTGGTCAGTATCAAAAATGTGGAATGAAGACAAAGGTTGTGAGGCTGAGCAGTAGGAGTGAGACAGGACCGCTCAACCAGGAAGGACGTCAAAATGGCCGTGAAAGAAACAGGAGACCATAACATTTAGGTGCAAAGACTTCTCTTTTTTTCGTTCATTTGTGAGGTGTATTGCAAGCCTGGTTTGGAAAAAGGGCAAAGGGAAGGGAGATCTCTTTGCCTGTGTTGTTAATCTTGACAGTAGTCATGCATTTTAAGATAGAACCAGAGGGCCTGGATGCTGCAAACAGACCCTACCCCCTGCCAGCCCAGCCTTGGGAGTGCTTAGGAGATCAGGCCCAGAGTTTAAAGCTGTGCTGCGCTTTCCCTTTGGTGGGGCGGCGTTTGTGGAGAGGGGGAAGAACTGGAAGGGCTGGGCCCCTTTGCTTTAAAAAAGTAAAGAAAAACTTTTGACTAGAGAGGTGAGTTTCTATCCAAATCCCTTCCAGGGAGCAATAGTGGTTACTCAAAGGGCGAGCTTGTCATTGAAATCTGCTTTGGTGCACTTTGGTCCATCAAAGCTGCAAGAGGCAGAGCAAAGAAAATTATTTTGCTTTCAAAGTCGGCCTTGAGGATTCAGTGCAGCTCTGATCATCCAGGCAGTCCCTTCTCCCGCTTATGTCAAGGGAGGGCATCTCTTTTTGCCTAAGGTATGGAGCTTCCGCCCAGCCCTTCACAAACCTCCAGGAAACTCACTAGGTATTAAAACTGACCGCTACTGTACCGGCATAGCACGAATGTCACTGTTGTTCTTCTGCACAGGCCAGGCCAAGCGGCCCCTTGAGCCAGGAGCTCCCACGTTCTGCTCAATGCCGGCCCCGGGGTCTTCATAGTTCTGCTTTCACGCCTCTGATGAACGGCAAGCCTGTAGGGACCCTCCTCTTGTAGGCCAGGTACTCTTCCCCAAAGAAATGGATCAGTGTCATCTCCTCCTCTTCTATCCGCTCCCGGAAGAAGCGCCAGGATGCCAGCGTGTAGCCCACCATGCAGATTGGATTGCACAGCAATACCTGAAACAAGGAATGCAGGAGAATGGCTGCCAGGAGCATGAAAACTGGAAAGCTCAAGAGACTCAAAGGTTACATTCACACCCTATGTTTAAAGCGTTCTGATACCACTTTAAATGACCCTGGCTTCTTTCCCCAAAGGGTTTTGGGAGCTGAAGTTTGTTAAAGGTGCCAAGAGTGGTTAGGAGACCCCTATTCCCCTCCCAGAACTACAACTCCCAGAGTTTCCTGTGACAAGGGATTGACTGTTAAACCACTCTGAAAACTGGAAGGTTGAATTCATGAATTAAACGCTATCACACATTCCTCTTAATATCTCAAGTAGCCTAGGGTACCCCCTCCACCCACCGAAAGAGCCAAAATATTACAAGATGCACTAAGCTGTGCAACAGTACCTGGGTCCCAATACTCCAGTAAAACCATCCGACGTACGATGGGTGACGAAACCAGCCATAAACACCTCTGGTCACAAGAGTGTGGGTCTCCGATTTTTCATTCTGAACAATGTGGTTGAAGTTGGAGCCAGCTGTGAGCATGGCAGCCTTCCTCAGACAGTCCCCGAAAACCACCATGAGCAGCCCTGCTGAACTCAGCCAAGTGATCTGCTTCATCTCTGTAAATGAGCAAGCGCAGGTTGCAAAATGGTGCGACTCTGGTAGAGTTGCAGCTGCACCGGTCAGAAGGGGAAAGAAGGCACTCGGTGCTTGTAACAAATGGATTAACTTCACAAAAGTACATTCTTCACAAAGGACCAGGGCAAACAGCTAACTGGAGCTGGGTTTTGGTTTTCTTTTGGACCAAAAATGACTGACAGAAGTCTGTGCCAGCAGGTACAACAAAGGTTTGTGGGCTAGTTAACTTCTGTGGAGACCCATCTGCAAACTTCACAATTCAATGTACACAAGAAGCAGAATGCAGAGATCAAAGCCAAACACTCGTTGATAACAGTGATCTCCTCCCCTTCACAGTGTCATTTAAAACAAAAAAGGACCTTAATGTCAGAGCATGAAGTGAAAACAGTCACCGTTTTAGAAGGGTCAGAAAATGGTCCAACTAATGAGAGATCTAAAGCCACACACAAGTGGTGTGTGACCATCTTTCAATGCAGCCTCTAAATAAGCTTGAGGGGCAAAAAGTCCACCCTGTTATCAGCATTTTCAGGCGTGTATTAGTAACTGAGGGCCAGGAGGGTGCAATGAATAAAGCAGTGTTTTCCAACCTTGTGCCTCCAGCTGTTTTTTTGGACTACAATTCCCACCATCCCTTGCCATTGGTCTTGCTAGTCAGGGATGATGGGAGTTGTAGTTCAAAAACAGCTGGAGGCACAAGGTTGGGAAACACTGGAATAAAGCACTCTCAGGCACCACCGAAGGGCTGTTGTTATAGCTAAAAATGCGAGTTGTGAAGTCTCTGGTTCAAGGTGGTAATAAGCTGAGTAGGTGGCCTTCACAAAAGGAGTGCTGCTTACTCAGCCTCTGTACCTGCAATAGTAGGATAGCAACCCCGGCCTAACTTGGAAGCTTTCTGAGATAATGCATGCAAAGCCCCTTGACACTCAAAGGCCAAGTCCTACACCTTGTTTCAGCATACCAAGTTCTTATTTATTTAAAGTATTTATGACCTGCCTTTCTACCCAGAGGTCCCAGAGAAAGAATACATGGCCTAAGCACCAACAGTTTAAAAAAGAAGATAAAAACAGCATGTAGCAAAATACAGACTTCAGTTACAAACCACCAGCAGCAATGGAGATTCAAGCACCCAATATATACTTCATCCCTCCCCAAAAGCTTGGGCAAAGAGGAGTGTCTTCACCTGTTGTTTAAACAAA
This sequence comes from Podarcis cretensis, assembly GCF_951804945.1. Classification (NCBI taxonomy): domain Eukaryota; kingdom Metazoa; phylum Chordata; class Lepidosauria; order Squamata; family Lacertidae; genus Podarcis; species Podarcis cretensis. The sequence continues at coordinate 66,590,523 of NC_137177.1, forward strand.
TATCAACGTTGTGGTGAAACAAACCTTCAAAGGGGAGATCATTTTAAAGGTGAGGGGTCAATATCACCCCAATTAGTTCAGGTTGGGGAGAGAAACAGCTTCGTTTTCAGACCTGCCTCCAAGTCCATGTTTCTGGGTCTCCCATTAGAATGATTGAGTTTTTCTGTTTCACTTGCATAAGAACTCAATAGTTACTGACCTGGGCAAATGAATTTTTCCACGGTGAACTCAACCCAGGATGAGACTGCAGCTAGGTTGTATTCAAAGCTGTGGTTGATCAAGAAGGAATCCAAGGAGAGACTTCTGGGGTTGTTAACGGCTGTCACCAAGTATTCAGAGTAATGGAAGAAGGAAAGCGAACACATATACCTGGAAGAGCAACCAGGGACTTAGCAAAACCCTCATGTTTCAGCTTCCTGGGTTTTAACTCTAGGTTTGCTCTTCTGAAGAGCTGTAAACTGGGCTGCTCAACACACCAGCTGCTTAATCTCCAATGATGTTTTAAAAACAATATTACAAGGGTGGGCTCATTCTCTGGATGGTTCCTTTTCCAGGAAGCATGCAGACTCAAATATAGCATCATTCACGTCACTCAATGCAGGTGTCCTAAAACAGTGAGAAGAACTTGCACACATCTATATATACATTTTACAGAGCAGATGCCTAGGTCTCACATCCAAAATTAGGAGTGGGGAGGCTAACCACCTCAAACTAAGAACCATCAGTTATTCAGACATTCCCCTCCAGGTGTCTGCTTTTCTCCCCTGGCAAGCAGCTAGGATTTCCTGAGTACAGAAGGCAGGGGAGAAAAGGGGCTCCAAAAAATGGATTCAGAAACAATGCATTAAGTAGCATTTGTCTCCTATGGCAGGCTCTCCTAGTGCCCCTAAGAGGATCAAGACCAGCCAAACAGAGGTGAGTGCAGGTCCCAAGAGTCTCCAGGAACAAGAGAGCTGTCCCCCAGAGCCCACAGTTTTCTTTTCAGAAACCTAAAGTGCTGCCAAACCCAAAGTCTTACCATCCAAAATGCTTCCACGTAGATTGTCCGAAGCTGAGCAATAAACCACACCCGAATGCAAAGCCCAAGAAGCAGGCACGGATGGCAATCTACAAGGCAAGAAAAGGCAGTCAGAAACTCACCTGCCCATCAGCCAGAGGGGGGGGGGGGGCAACCCCACATACTCCTACCCCACAAGTCACCAGTTCTGAAGCCAAATCCTAAGGCAGTCCTATCTCTCCAGCACACCATGGAAGGGATTGACAACAGGAAACCCCTGGGTGGAAATATGCCTATCCTGTCCAAACTCCCATCACCACTCCAAACTCTCATCATCCTCCCCAACCACTGGTGATATTGGAAGTTCGAGTCAAAAAACATATGGAAGACTGCAGGTTCCCCTTCTTCTCTATAGCTTATTTGTCTACAATAACATTTATGAGAAAAAGATAGATGAGCTCTATCGGGGACGGCTTTGCATCCTAATCTTCTAGCGCAACCTTATTTCAAATAGGGGTAAGGGCTTGAGGTTTCCTCTTCAAACTTTTCCTACTTATCCTACGGCAAGACATTAAGATCTAACACAACGCTGAAGACTTTAAAGAGATCAGCCACAGCAAAAATGACTGTGGGCTTGACAAAGTAGGTGCCAGGCTAAAACAAGTCACGCCACAACAGGCAAATAAGAGCCTGGCAGGATGAGGCCAATGGCCCATCTAGTCCAGCATCCTGTTCTCACAGTGGCCATCCGGAGGCCTCCGGGGAAACCACAAGTAGAAGATGAGTGAAACAGCCCTGTGCGCAGCAACTGAGGAATAACGGAGGCTGATTCTGGCTAGCAGCCAGTGACAGCCTTTTCTTGCATGATTTTGCCCAATCCTCTTTTAAAGCCATCCAAGTTCGTGGCCATCACTGCCTCCCACCATGCGAGGGAGTTTCATAGTTTACCTATGCGCTGTGTGAAGAAGTCCTCTCTTTCATCTGTCCTGAAAACTCCAACATTCAGCTTCATCAATGTCCACAAGTTAATGTGAGAGAATAAGAAAAGCTTTTCTCTATTCCGTGCATAATTCTATCAGCTTTTATCATTTTATCTCTTACTTGTCTTTTTGCTAAACGAAAAGGTCCTGAGTTCCGAATGCTGCAACCTTTTCTGATAGGCAAGTCACTTCTCCCCTTTGATCCTCTGGTTGCCCTTCTCTAAACCTTTTCCAGAAATTTCCTTTCTGAGGTGGGGCAACCAGAACTGTGCACAGTATTGCACATGGAACCACGCCATAGATTTGCATAACGACATTATGATTTCAGCAGCTTTGGCTTTATGTACTTGACGAAGCAAGTGCCAGCCTAGGACAAGTAAACAAGCCAAATTTTCAGAGTTCTGCAAGACGCCTCACAGGCATGGACTGCTTCAGTGGTTAAAGCACTCTGTGCTTGCGGAGGGACATACTTGCCCCATGATTCAGCCCTAAGCACTGGCATCAGAAGAAGATAGAAAGCCATTCAGCAGAGCTGACATATCTGGGTGAGGAGCAGAAAAGGAAACTCATTAAGGAGACAGCCACACCCCTCCTTAAGCAGAGAAGGGAGTAGCCTTTGATGCAAAAATTGGGGTTTGCCTTTTGCTGTCCAACTCCCCATGGGACTCTGAGTCCCCTAAGTCCATGATCGGTCAGAGAAGAATGGATGGAGGCAGGATCCAGTGGAAAGCAAGGCAGATATATATATTTTTCTGTTCCACGATGGAAGGGACCCTGAACAAAAGAGTGCAGGAGCCTTTAAAGACGTTTGACGTTGCCCAACCCCCTTAGCCAAAGACCACTCCCAAATCATCATACATGCATCATAGGAGGCAGTCGACATCAGAAATCCAGTTTTCCAGGATACCTGATAATGGTCGCTGATTGCATTACTTGGGAAGCCTGGCCATTTTTGTGATGGTTAATACTTTAGGTCCTGAATCCAGGTCACAGGCTCACCCTATTTGTACACAAATATGCCCCCTGTAAGACAAGAAGGCTTTCCCCATTTACTTCCCTTACTGCAGAGGAATATTTGAAGTCATTGGGAGAGTCAACATGGCTTCAGGATTGCTCTCCTGCACTATTTCAGACACATGGATTATTTATACAGTGGTACCTCGGGTACCTTGGGGACGCGGGTGGCGCTGTGGGTAAAACCTCAGTGCCTAGGGCTTGCCGATCGCATGGTCGGCAGTTCGAATCCCCGCAGCAGGGTGAGCTCCTGTCTTTCGGTCCCAGCTCCTGCCCACCTAGCAGTTCGAAATCACCTCTAAGTGCAAGTAGATAAATAGGTATCACTTTATAGCAGGAAGGTAAACGGCGTTTCCGTGTGCTGCGCTGGTGCTGGCTCGCCAGAGCAGCTTCGTCACGCTGGCCACGTGACCCAGAAGTGTCTCCCGACAGCGCTGGCCCCCGGCCTCTTAAGTGAGATGGGCGCACAACCCTAGAGTCGGACACGACTGGCCCGTACGGGCAGGGGTACCTTTACCTTTACCTCGGGTTAAGCACTTAATTCATTCCGGAGGTCTGAAACTGTTCTTAACCTGAAGCACCACTTGAGCTAATGGGGCCTCCTGCTGCCGCCGCTGCACGATTTCTGTTCTCATCCTGAAGCAAAGTTCTTAACCTGAGGTACTATTTCTGGGTTAGCAGAATCTGTAACCTGAAGCGCATGTAACCTGAAGCACATGTAACCCGAGGTACCACTGTATTTAGATATGCATGCAACTATGAATATTTTTCTATTTTTAAGACCTTAGAATTCTTTTAGAATTCCACACCCCTGGGCGTGTCTAACCAAGTTATAGCAAAGAGGGGTATGGCCACGCCCTTCCCAGCCAGAAGTGGGCGGTCTTGCACTAACCACGCCCACGAGCTCGCGAATCCCTCCGCCGAGGGGCGGGGCTTCGCGTGGACACGCCCTCCTCCCAGCCCTTACCTGGTACATGCCCCCCGGAGCGCGACCCCAGGCCAGTAGGAGAGCAGCGTTGACTCCGGCCACATGAAGGGCCAGCGCGGCGCGGCCTTGGAAGCCCAGCCCGGAGAGCAGCGCTGGCGGAGGTGCCGACAGCAGCAGCGGCACGGCCGCCACGGAGCTTCCCAGCACGAAGGCCGTCAGGCTGGTCCGTGCCTCGCGTCCCCTTCGCCCGACGCCCGCCTTCCCCTCAGCGCCGGCCATGATGGACCGGCGGCCGGAGCCAAGCCCCGCTCTCGCGAGGCCTCGCCCCCCCAATTCTCGCGAGACAACTCCGCGGAGGCGGGGCGCAGACTCTGGCATCTCAGCACAGGACGGCGGCGAGACCTCGCGAGATTTATTGAAACCGGCCCAGGGGGGCGTGTCCGCCTCGGTAGGGCAGGTGACCATAGAGATAAGAAATGTGAAGAGAAACGCACTCAGCGCGAGTTTCTGGTTTCGATAACGCTTTGGTGATGATGATGATGATGATGTACTTCCCGACCCCCCTTTTCTATTTAACAGGCTATTCCAGCCGAAAGGATTCCAAGAGCAGCTCAAATAGCAGCCGATTTTTACTGCTGGCCGGTTGGCGGACAACCTACCTATCTTGACTTTAATCAATTTTTAACATGTTTTAAATAACTGCTTTTAATTCTTTTTATTTATAATTGCTATTGTTTTTCTCCATGTAAACTACAGTACTTTGTGGTGCTTTCTTACAGTTGAGTATGCTTATGAAATGATTAATTAATAAATAAGAGGTGGCACAAAAATAATTAATAAATTAATAAATAATTAATAAGAGGTTCAGGGAGGGAGGAGGAAGGAAGGAAAAAAGAACTCTGGCACCGATGGTAAATGCGGAAATAGCCGTTCTCACAGTCAGCAATGCAGTTAGGCTGTTTTAGACTTGGGACTTTATGGCCTTACATTGTGGGCTCTTGATGTGGCATCACTTAAAAATGCCATCTGCTGCCTTTTGAAGTGGGGGGATACATACATATATATACACACAAAGAGAATGGGAAGAGAGAGGGAGACCAGTCTAGAATGCAAGCAGTTCAAGAAACAGAAGCAGCCCAATGGAGCTGGCCCTTCAGCCATGCATGGTGGTATGGGCCCTGATTCCCATCTCACCCACTGAGGCAGCCCATAGAAACCAAGGCAGACATCCAAGAGATCTCTAAAGTCCTGACTAACGACTTTCAGCCTGCTGCATTATTAAGAGCGGCCTACATGGCAGAACAGGGATGTGGGTGGCGCTGTGGCTTAAATCACAGAGCCTAAGACTTGCCGATCAGAAGGTTGGCGGTTCGAATCCCCGCGATGGGGTGAGCTCCCGTTGCTCGGTCCCTGCTCCTGCCAACCTAGCAGTTCAAACGCACTTCAAAGTGCAAGTAGATAAATAGGTACCGTCCCTTTACCTTTACCTTTACATGGCAGGACATGGTGGGGTGGTGGTGGTGTTACAATCTTATCGAATTGTAGAGTTGGAAGGGATTTACAGTGGTACCTCGCAAGACGAAAAACGCGCAAGACGAAAGAGTTTTTCGTTTTTTGAGTCGTTCCACAAGACGAATTTCCCTATGGGCTTGCTTCGCAAGACGAAACGTCTTGCGAGTTTGTTTCCTTTTTCTTAAAGCCGCTAAGCCGTTAATAGCCGCTAAGCCGTTAATAGCCGTGCTTCGCAAGACTAAGAGACTCGCGGAACAGATTAATTTCGTCTTGCGAGGCACCACTGTATTTAGTGCAGTGCCCTGCAATGCAGGAATCTCAACTAGATAATACATGACAGATGACCATCTGCGACCTCTGCTTAAAATCCTCCGAGGATGAAGAGTCCACCACCTCCCATGGGAGACCATTCTGCTCTTCAGAGCAGGAGAAAGCAATCTTGCTCCATCTTCCGTTATCCACCTGCATCGGGGATAAAACGAAAAGAATATTTCCTTTCAGGGTCATTGTTGCAATTTTTAATTTTTAACCAATTTCTATACTGCCCTGTATCCAAGGATCACACGGCAGTTTACAATACAATATAAAACCACAAAAATACATGACATATTAACAAACAAGGACAAAAACTATTCTACCAGCCTGACCCTCAACCTACAACATAGGACAGGGGGTGGGGGAATTGGCAGACCTGGTCAGCACTGCTGGGAGGGTTGTATGCTGCCTTTCTATCCTCATCCCGGTCCATTCTCTTCCTGGTGCTGTGGTTTAGTGTGTCAGACAAGGACCTGGGAGAGACCAGGGTTCAAATCCCCAGTTGGCCATGAAGCTCACTGGGTGTGACCCTGGGCCAGGCACTGTCCCTCAGCCTAACCTACCTCACTGGGTTGTTGCTGGATTAAATGAGGAGGGGGAAGAACCATGTGCACCACCTTGATCTCCTTGGAATAAAAGTGGGATATAAAATGTTTAATAAGTAATATAGAAACCACTTGTTCTTTGGGGTTGAGGCATTGTAAAGCTTAAGTGTAGGCTGTGCATTAAAACGGAACATCGTTCGAAAAATATCTTTGAAACTGTGTTTGTACTGTAAAAGGATATTTTGTATTCTCTGGATATATTATGCTTCCTTTGCTAATTGTTTGTCGGCTGCTCTAAACATGTAGAAAAATATATGGTTCAGACTGCAGTTACTTAAGTGGCTACGTATATTTTAGAAGATCTGAAAGATACCATTGGATCACCTTCGATTTCAACTTTTAAACACTTGCGGAAAACTTTTCTATCAGGCTTAAGCAGGCAATTAATTAGACATTATTCCATCATAGTTAGTTGATTTCTGATTTTGATATAGTTTTTATCATACGGTGTTGCATACAATTGTTGTTAACCGCTCTGATTCGTTTTTAAATGAATAATACGTATTTTTTTTAATGACTGAAAACAAAATACCAACCAAAGGTGGGTTCTTTAAGGTTTACCTTTTGCAGGCTGCCCCTGCAAAAACAGAGCCACCACCTCTGGAAATGGTTACACATTCCCCTGCTGCCCCCCCCCCCCCCGCTGTTGCGTGTGCAAATGAGTTTTGAACAATAGAGCAGGGTAAATATTGAAAGATTACCTCCAGCTGGCTCAAGGCACAAAAGACACAGACAATTGGGCCTTTCTCTGAATTCACTCCTAACTCTCACTTTGCACACTCTGGTTGAGTGTTAATTCACTCCTCTGAGTCTATTGTGTCCAGGCATAGTGGGCCCCTCCCCCCCCCACCCTTTGGCAATTCACATTGCTAAAAGCCAACTTTTATTAAGGACACTTTGAAAACCTCCAGCCCCTCCAGGATGCATCTCTAGAGAAAGTGTGGTCATTGTCTGCCAAGAGACAACAGAGGCTGAAATTCACTCAGCTTTCATGGGGGGAAAGAATGCACAGCCTTTTCTCTTTTCTTTCTTTTTTCCCTCCAAGCTCTCTATCACCCTCAAAGCTTTTTCCAAGAAATTGGAAAGCGTGACTCCTTTTCACAGGCAGACTGCCCTGAAGAGCTGTTCGCCTTTTCCTCCGAGCCACCTCCCCACTCCTTGTGCAATGATTAACTTCATTTTGCAAATGTTACATTCTGTTGGCTCCCAAAATACAATCTCTAGTTGGGTATGGAAGAATTGGGTTTTGTTTTTTTCACATCTAACATGGCATTTGCAGCTTAGATTGGGTTGCAAGTCTAAACTAAGATTGGTGCCTCGTTTTTGGAATGCATTTGGAATTGCAGGAAGACTTGCCTAGGGATAAGTCCCATCACACACACAGTTGGACTTGTTGTTGTTGTTTAGTCGTTTAGTCGTGTCCGACTCTTCGTGACCCCATGGACCAGAGAACGCCAGGCACTCCTGTCCTCCACTGCCCCCCGCAGCTTGGTCAGACTCATGCTGGTAACCTCGAAAACACTATCCAACCATCTCGTCCTCTGTCGCCCCCTTCTCCTTGTGCCCTCCATCTTTCCCAACATCAGGGTCTTCTCCAGGGAGTCTTCTCTTCTCATGAGGTGGCCAAAGTACTGGAGCCTCAGCTTCACAATCTGTCCTTCCAGTGAGCACTCAGGGCTGATTTCCTTCAGAATGGAGAGGTTTGATCTTCTTGCAGTCCATGGGACTCTCAAGAGTCTCCTCCAGCACCATAATTCAAAAGCATCAATTCTTCGGCGATCAGCCTTCTTTATGGTCCAGCTCTCACTTCCATACATCACTACTGGGAAAACCATAGCTTTAACTATACGGACCTTTGTTGGCAACCGGCAAGCCACTCCAGTATCCCTGCCAAGAAAACTCCATGGACAGTTGGACTTACTTATGGATAACTATTAATAGGCTTGCACCTATGAGGATGCAAATCACCCACTTGGGAGTGCTCTCCATGGGTTTCAGTGTGACGTACTCCTGAACAAACACACATTGCGCTGGACTGAATGGCTTTAAGAAGTGTAGGATCATTTGGGCACATTTTAAAATGACGGTCCTGCAAATTCAGAACACACGATTATTCCTTGGAAGTTTCTTTTGGTTCTGGCGTTACTGCAACAAGGAACAAAGAGGAATCAGATGAGATGGCTTTTCAGTCTGACAGTGAATGGTCCTGCATTGCAGGGGGTTGGACAAAATGTAGTCCCTTCCAACTCTACAATTCTGTGACTCTATATCACACATCCTTCAGCATCTCAATAAAGGCATTTCTCTTTGGGCTTTGGCATCAAGGTGCAAATGTATTTTAAAAGGTAAAGGGACCCCTGACAGTTAAGTCCAGTCACAAACGACTCTGGGTTGCGGCACTCATCTCGCTTTACTGGCCAAAGGAGCCGGCGTTCGTCCACAGACAGTTTTTCCGGGTCATGTGGCCAGCATGACTAAGCCATTTCTGGCAAAACCAGAGCAGCACATGGAAATGCTGTTTACCTTCCCGCCGGAGTGGTACCTATTTATCTACTTGCACCTTGACATGCTTTCAAACTGCTAGGTTGGCAGGAGCTGGGACCAAGCAACGGGAGCTCACCCCGTCGTGGGGATTTGAACCACCCACCTTCTGATCGGCAAGCCCTAGGCTCAATAGTTTAGACTGCAACGCCACCCGCATCCCTGCAAATGCATTTAGATTAAACCAATTAAACACTTGATGTTTTGGGTTCAAAAGCCCATGATGATTCATCAACTCACTTTTGTACTGCCTGGCTCACCCAGGGCACAGCCATCGTGGCTAGTAGCCATCAGTAGCCCAAATCTTTCTGTCTCTTGTATCAGCAGCTTTAGCAGTAGCAAAAACAGGCAAAGAAGTCTTTTCAGTACTCTTCCTCACAATACAGTGGTACCTTGGGTTACAGATGCTTCTGGTTACAAGCGCTTCAGGTTACAGACTCCGCTAACCCAGAAATAGTACCTCGGGTTAAGAACTTTGCTTCAGGATGAGAAGAGAAATTGTGTGACGGCGGTGGGAGGGCCCATTAGCTAAAGTGGTACCTCAGGTTAAGAACAGTTTCAGGTTAAGAACGGACCTCTGGAACAAATTAAGTTCTTAACCAGAGGTACCACGGTACAGATATTTGGGGGACACCTCTGCCTGCTTACCTCCATGGTGAGAACTGTCCATTTATTCCTACTCTGTCCCCACCCAGTTCCTTAACCAGTTATCAGTCCCTAAAAGGACCTGTCTTCTTACCCCCATGACTGCTAATTTTACTTAGGGACCATTGATAAAGGACTGTTAAAAAGTCCTTAGGGCACAGACCCAGGACACTAATTGGCAGGTGCTAATTGATATGCATAGGTGCTATAACGATGCATTGTGTTTTAAAAGCGTTGCCCAGTAGCTGATGTGGGGTCCTTGGAGAGAAAGGTGGGATATCAACGCAACAGATAAATAATAAATTAATAATAATATTCCCCCCCTTAGTTTATTTGTAAATCCGGGTTAAATGGGCAGGAGATATGAGGGTACGAAAGACACAGGGCTGTACCTTCTGGGTTCCTACATCAATGTTTGGTGTTGTCAACGTTGTTGCGCAGCTGCTTCTTCTGAGCAGTCACAGTCTGTCTACCTTGCACAGAGCTTGGATTAGATGAGACTTGGGGTTACCTCCCCAACATAAGCAAAGAGAAGCCTGCATTTCAGCAGTTCAGGAGATCATATCAAACGCTTCTGTAACACTCGGTAAATATGATCTCGTCTTTCCAGGAGCTCCGTAAGAACTTAGCAGGGAGCTCATTTATAACCATTAGGACAAGGCATGGCAATTTCTGGACAAAAACCGAACTGGGAGCCATCTCTGTGTGAGGTTGCCGTTGGAGGGGGGGGCATCAGCAGCGCCACAGGGCCCATTTAGTACGGTGCAGCCTCACACCACCGAGCGTGACCGTGCGTGAATGGCAACGGCGGGCTTAAAGCAGGGGATCACTCCAAAAGCAGAACATTGCAAATTAGCACCATTTTTCGGTCAATTTTCCACCGCTGAGAGGGCCCGCACCACCACACAAGGCGTTCAAAACCAGCTAGATGTGGCATGCAGGAGAGGCTGGCCTGCTGGCTGGTTTGGGATCCCTTTGAGCAAGACACTCATTAAACACGGCCTGCTGTGTGGGAAATATCCATGTAATTAAAATAATGGTGGAGCAAATTGGGGGACTGTTGGGGATTGGCCGGCATTAGGGAGGAGGTGGGAGGCAAGCAAGGAGAGTTGGTTACAGTTTGCACAGTGGTTGGAAATGTGGGTTTAAAACAGCAGCGTTCAGATCCTGCCCCAGCCACAGGTCAGCCCTGTGCGTGTTTACTCAGGTGTAAATTGCATTGGGCTTGAGGGAGCAGCGCACAGGAGCCATTCAGCCTGATGTGATGCATATTTACTCAGGAACAAGCCCCTTTCATTGTAATGGGCTTAATACGTCCGAGTACAATTTAGTTGGCCTCAACCCACTCTACTCCATGAGACACAAATAGCCAAACAATTGTGTCCCTTCCTGGCTTTACACATGCCTCTCCGCCTGACCATTGGCTTTTCCTGACTCCTTAAGGCCTGCCTCTGTATCTCTGTATTCATTTATTACTTTATTTGCACTTCTGTCTGGATTTTAATGGGTACATTTTTTACGGGTGGGGAGAGCACACAATTTTGTGCCTAATTCTGTTCTGTTCTGTTTTTATCTAAAAGGGTATGCAAGCTTGAGACTTCTCTAATTTTGTGCTTAATTATGTTATGTTTTCATCTAATATCGTACGCAAGCTTAGGTCTTTAATGTTAATTGGTTTAGAGATTATTATTTTTTTACAACTGAATGGATAAATCAAAGGATGTGTACAATACATTTCAAACTTTAAATGTGCTGTAGAAATGCTTGATGTTGTTATATATTTCAAAGTGCTGGCTTGCTTTTTTGTTTTTAATTAAAATTAAATACTGTCCAAGGTGCTGGACTATAACACAAAGCTCTATTTATGCTGTCTAACTTGGAGGGAGTTTGGGGGCCGAGGGAGGGGAATAGAGAGATTATGATTTCTCTGTAACAGAAATGTACTCCCTACGACCTCAGAAGCACTCTCTCCACTATTACTATTACTGTTATGCTTATGCATGTTATAAAGTTGTTCTTTGGTGGGTGGTGGTGGGGTTGGGGGGTTCAGTGTTCTGGAATTAGAGGTGTTTTCTTTCTTTGTTTGTTTGTTATTTAATGTGTTTATACCCTGCCTTTCTCCCAGGCTGGGATTTGAGGTGGCTTCCGACATCTAAAAACATGATTATAAAACAAAAAAGTAATAAAAGCAAACTGGTTAAGAACAATAGTTGAAACACTGTTAGAACCAGCAATTAAAATACAGTTCCCCCTGAAGGCAGCCTAGTTGTCAGCATTAACTGCACCTTAGTTTTCAAAGGTTCCAGGTGCCGTACTAACCATCCTTTCTATCCCACCCCCCACCCCTGTTAACTGGGACTAAGCTTGCAATTGGCAATAGGTTGTGTGCTGGATTCAGAGGACCAGTTTTCATTCTGTGCAACAAACGCTAACAATCTGAAGGCTTCTGGTTAGGACAAAGCCCCCTCTCTCCCCACCTGTCTGCTGGACGGACATTCAACAGGTGCAGATTGCCTCTCATCTCATGTAGAGATGAAATGATGGGGGGGACAGTTTCACCTGTTGAATTTCTGCCTGAGAATCAGAGAGAAGAGGAACGCAGCTAGAAGTGGTGGATGTAAAAGCCACCTGGGCATCAGCATCACACCAACATCTGGTTTGATGAACACATGCCTTCAGAGCTAGGAATTAGATAGATACAACTGCAGCCGCCTGTTGCTCTTCTTCCATGTCCTCTGGGAAAGGATGTCACTTTAAGCTTGCCAACTTATTTACAGCCTCCTGCTTCTCTGTGCACCCGTGAAGATAATTAGCAACAGATTGTGCTGCAGGCCAGGTCAGGATATCTATCTATCTATCTATCTATCTATCTATCTATCTATCTATCTATCTATCTATCTATCTATCTCTATCATTTATCTATCTATCTATCTATCTATCTATCTATCTATCTATCTATCATCTATCTATCATCTCCAACCTGGCTTAACATGCCCAGCCCTCTTCCATCATCTGGCCCACCCTGCTGAATTTTAGGGGCATCCAAAGTTGCATAAAGCAGGTTTACTTGTACCAGTGGATTCAAATTGCAAGGGAAGACATTCCAACTAAATATTAGGAAGAACTATCTGAGCCGTTCCACAGCCTTGCTAGAAAAGCTAACCAATAAATTGAAACTGACATGAGGGACAAATAGAAGAGGGCGCCTTCACCCCAGTATGGCTCCCCTTTATCTCATACACAGCCCAACAAGACAACAACTGGAACCCACCAACAGCATATGAATCAATCTGGCTTACTTGACTCAACAAGGCTCCCCCCACCCCACTCACAAATGCAAACAAATCCCATTGCAGCCAAACACAGACAACCAACCATACCCTGGGCCCCCAACCTCTCTCACTATCAAGGAAATGTAAAAAGCGAATAGAAAGAGAACCTATCTAGTGGACGCTGACACGAAACCCCCACAAGTACACTGCAAAAAAAATATAAATTTCGCCTTCGCCGCCACCCCTCTTTTTCCTGACCTTATATTGTACTCAGCACTAATGTCTCACAATAAAATGTAACAGATCTGTAGAAAAGACTGTAAAACTTGAAAAAAGAGACAAGGCATGTACTTTTGTAAATCAAGAAAATCTTTAATAAAAATATTTTTTAAAAAAAAAATATATCAAAGGTTGGGTGGCCATCTGTCAGGGATGTTTTAGCTGTGATTCCCTGCATTATAAGGGATTGGGTGAGATGACTCTTGAGATTCTACAATCCTAGGAGAGTTCTGCCTGATGTTGCCTTTGGAACCATCCCTCCTCCCGTGGCCCCGGTTAGACCCATTCTGTTTAGGAAAAGGGAGCGCATGGCTCTCTTCTTTTCACCCCACCGAATGCCAAAAGTGAGGCAGGAGAGCCTGGGGCTGGTTAATAGAAGACTAGCTTTGCAGCCTCTTGTTTAATTACCCTCCAAGGCTCCACCAAGTGGGCTTTGGGTCCTTTGGCTGGGCATCAACATAACAAGGCTTATTGGGTTGCTAATAGAAGATCCCTTTTGAGAAAGCTTTTTTTTCTTGGGGGGGAAGGGAAAACCATGGGGGCTTTATGGCAAGGAAACAGATCATTAGCTAACAAATTGCTCCCGGAGAGGCAGGAGGTGTCCCTGACAAAGGCAGGCGCTGGCTAAGTCTCACCCTGCTGTCCTTTTCAGCCGGGCACCTCCGCCCACCATCCCAGCACATGAGGTCTCATAGAATCGTAGAGTCGGGAGGCACCCCCAGAGCTCATCTAGGCTAACCCTCCTGCAATGCAAAGGTTCCTTGGCCATGTTCATACATGCGTATCTCCAGGACCGCAGAGGGTGGAGAAAACCAGTACAAAATCCCTGGGGCCCCGTCTATTTGGCATCCGTTTTATGCCATTCTTAACAATATTTCAAGCTCAACGCACGCACAGTTATGAAGGACGACTTGTAAACTTGTGACACAAAGTGAGTACAATGGTACCTCGGGTTACAGATGCTTCAGGTTACAGACTCTGCTAACCCAGAAATAATACCTCGGGTTAAGAACTTTGCTTCAGGATGAGAACAGAAATTGTGTTCCAGCGGCGCGGCGGCACCAGGAGGCCCCATTAGCTAAAATGGTGCTTCAGGTTAAGAACAGTTTCAGGTTAAGAATGGACCTCCAGAACGAATTAAATTCTTAACCTGAGGTACCACTGTATTTCTAATTGCCTATGGACATCCGCGCCTTCGCTTTCCCTGTGTGTGCCAACACAGCCTCGTCTGTGTTTGCACGTTCTCAGAAGCAAACCCCGCATGCATAACAACAAAGCCGTCGCGTGACCCACATCGCGTCGTGTTGCATGTACGAGTGTAACGTTTAATGTGTATGTTGCGTCCAGCAGCAGTCTTGTGGGTGCTTCTATTATTGCTGTTCGTCATTAGGATGGTAAGATTCTGCACAGGTGCAAATATTGCAAGCAAGGCAGGAGTAGGAAGGGCCTCGGCTCAGCGGCAGAGCACCTGTTTGGAGTGCAGAAGGTCCCAGGTTTCATCTCCAACAGCATCTCCCTGTAAGCCTCGGAGAGACCCTTGCCTGCAAGCCTGAAGAGCCCTTGCTGCCAGTCAGTGTGGGCAACATTGCGCTATATCAGCCAAGAATCTGACTCAGTGTAAGGCAACTTACTCTGTTCCCAGCAAAAGGTGTTGAAACGATTTCTCATTTTACTCTGTACCTAGACCATCCTGGGGTTTTCCGCTAAATGTTAACCCTTTCCCCCCTTTTTATTTTGTGTCTCCCTTCTTATTTTAGGCAAACCCGTCTCGGATCAAAGAAATCAGACTTAGCAGATTTGATAAAAAGGCAGTTTGGGGGCACAGACGCACCCACCAGGGTACGCCTCAGATTTGGGGAGAGGGTCTGCAAGGGGTTTTCTATGGGATCCTACCCTAAGCTGCTTCAGCCTGCCCCCTCCCCAGACTTCAGTTTTTGCAGCATTTGCAGCAATTGAGTGGGGGGGGGACTGAATAACCATCCTCTCCACCCCACTTCACCCCACATTTGCTTTCTAGTTCACAGGCCCTTTATACAATACACCAACTGCCTCCCTCCTACTCTTTACCCAAGACCCTCCAAGAGGACGTCTGTGCAAGGAGGGTTGAAACCAAGTGCCCCCCCCCAGCAGAGTGCCTGGCTATTTGGAAGGGGGGGGGGGTCTCAACTCACAACACTGAAAGACTGTGGGGCGGGCCACGATTTTCCACGGTGTAAGATGCTGTCCTTCCTGAGAATACATCAATATTCCCCCATGAAAGGGGCAGACAGGCTACCAGGGCGGGTGGGAGAGAAGTCCCCCCCCCCCATCTGTTTGGAGGAACACAGACAAGCCTCATCTAACTCCCCCCCCCCCATCTCCCCAGGCACAGGCTGACTGGACTACACAGAGCAAGCAGGGAGACTCTGGGTGGAGAGGTTTTTTTTGGGGGGGGGACTTGCCTTCTTCCTGATCATCATCCTGCTCCAGGACAGAGAAAAACAGGGTTCCTCCTGAAACTTCAAGGCCCATCTGGACAAGTAGGACGCAGAGTTTGCTGCCCACTCCCCCCCCCCAAATAAAACCCCCAAAGAGGGTATGAGGCAGAGTGGTCTTGGAGAAACAGCCCTAGGCTGGGAGGGGAGCTTATAAATTGGAGAAAGCTATCAATGGCTACTAGCCAAGATGACTATGCTATCCCTCCAGGGATGGAGGAGATAAATGCTTCTGAATTCCAGTTTTGGAAGCCACAGGAAGGGACGGTGCTCTTGTACTCAGATCCTGTTTCCAAGTTTTCCCGCAAGTCAGGTTGGCCACTGTGAGACAAGGATGCTGAGCAAGATGGGTCATTGGCCTGACACAACAGGGCTCTTTATCATCATCATCATCATCATAAATTTATTATTTATACCCCACCCATCTGGCTGGGTTTCCCCAGCCACTCTGGGCAGCTTCCAACACAATATTAAAATACAGTAATGGATCAAACATTAAAAGCTTCCCTAAACAGGGCTGCCTTCAGATGTCTTCTAAAAGTCTGGTAGTTGTTGTTCTCTTTGACATCTGGTGGGAGGGCGTTCCACAGGGTGGGTGCCACTATCGAGAAGGCCCTCTGCCTGGTTCCCTGTAACTTGGCTTCTTGCAGTGAGGGAATCACCAGAGGCCCTCGGTGCTGGACCTCAGTGTCCGGGCAGAACGATGGGGGAGGAGACACTCCTTCAGATATACTGGACTGAGGCCATTTAGGGCTTTAAAGGTCAGTACCAACACTTTGAATTGTGCTCGGAAACGTATTGGGACCCAGTGTAGGTCTTTCAAGACTGGTGTTATGTGGTCTCGGCAGCTGCTCCGTCACCAGTCTAGCTGCCACATTCTGGATTAGTTGCAGTTTCTGGATCACGTTCAAAGGTAGCCTCACATAGAATCATGGAGTTGGAAAGGACCCTGAGGATCATCTAATGAGGTTTATAGCTAGTTACTTGTCTGTCCTCATCCCCCACCCCCTCTATGCCTTGATCTGAGACGGATTCCCTGTGTCGGTGTTTTAACTGCACTGTGCCAGTTTCTGTTGATGGAGGAATCTGCAAGTTTCTGAGTAACGCAGAACACCTTGGCAGACAGAGGTGTCAACACCTTACAGGGCTGTTCTGAGGATTACAGAGGTGGATATACTTGCATGTG
Organism: Podarcis cretensis; assembly: GCF_951804945.1. Taxonomy (NCBI): domain Eukaryota; kingdom Metazoa; phylum Chordata; class Lepidosauria; order Squamata; family Lacertidae; genus Podarcis; species Podarcis cretensis. The sequence goes on from NC_137177.1 coordinate 66,607,271, forward strand.
TGTATTCTTTCTCTATTGCAGACGGAAGCTGAGAGTGGTGTGCTTAAGTCGAACAATCTTCTGTTCTGCCTGTCTACTCAGAATTAACTTTGAGATGTTTTCAGGAAAGTGGATACAGCAGGGGTTGGGAGCCTCTCCCCACACCCCCAGATGTAGCTGGACTCCAACTCCCATAAGCCCCAGCCAGCATGGTCAATAGCCAGGGATGATGGGAGTTGGAGTTGAGCAACATCTAGAGCAGTGTTTCTCAAACTTGGGTCTCCAGCTGTTTTCGGACTACAGTTCCCATCATCCCTGACCACTGGTCCTGCTAGCTAGGGATGATGGGAATTGTAGTACAAAAATAACAGGACATCCAAGTTTGGGAAATGTTGATAGAGAGGGCCTCAGGTTCCCCATCCTTTGAGTATAAAAAAGACAACCCTAGCAAGTTTGTGGCTGAGATCATATTTGAATCTAGGACTGCCCGGATTCTAGATCCACCTTTCAGCTGCTGTGCTACTCTCACTGTCAAATGTAAATACTTTTGGAGCAGAAAGAATTAGCCAAATATCTCCGCAGACTCCTTTGGGCCTTCCCAGAAGTCTGCACACTAAGGCATGCTCCTTCTCTGTTTCAGAACATCTGGAGAGGGCCATATTGGTCACTTCTGTCATAGAACAGATGTCAGCTTTGAGAGCAAGGTTGGGTTATTTTTTTTGGGGGGGGTTAGCTTTGGGATGGAGAGGATGCCAGGACTTCCTCATAGGGACAACCTACTCATCATGGAGTGCATGGTTTGGATTGACACCATAATTATTTTAGGGTGCAAAACATCCAGATCCTTGTTTGGAAGCTTTAGACCAAGTGCATCAGAAGAAGGAACAACCTCCCGGTCAGGAAGACCTATGATTTTGGGACATCTCAATGTCGGGGGGTCCAGAGTTGTGCCCCCTCCAATTCAGGCTATGATGTACTTTGAGTGCTGATTGTGGAACTGAGAGCCAGGAAGAAGGAACTGGGACACCAGCAGACCTCAGCTCACGCCGTAATAAAATGAGTTAAGTCTTTCTAAAGACCACCAGACTTTTGTTTGTTTCAACACATCTCCAGGGCTGAATAAGGAACTGGGAGGCCCTTCAGCCTGGCTTGGAGGGTCCCACTTGCTGACATTGTTCAGCCGGATTGCAGGCAAAGCAATAAAAGGTCCCTTATTCCTTGTGACCCCCCCCCCCCACTTCCAACTGTAGTGTGTGTGGTTAGCAGACAGTATCCTTAAGAAACTGGAAGGGAGGGAGGACAAATTACAGGCAGGGGGGAGACTTCCTTTGGCCACCTCTGGGCCATCCAATGGCCAGGAGGCCCCCACCTCCAGCCAAGCTGGCTTCCATTTACAATTTCAGAGCAGGCGTGCCTGCCTTAGCTGGGGGGGGGGCAAGCATGCACGGGTTGGATAGTCATTGGCATTCTCCTCATCTGTTTTCCCCACCAAACCACCAGCAGCAGCAGCCCGGCTCCCACCGCCAGGCCGCGCCTGGCAACATCTGGGGTTTTTGTCTGAGGCACCAAAGCGAATCGCCTATTATGGAGGCGGTGGCAGTGAATGGGTTCCTCAACAGGAGACTCAGGCTTCATGGGGCAGGCCTGGGGCGAGGAGAATTAGGGCCACGCCTCCCCCCTCCCCAGCCAAGCTCATTTCCCATGTGCACTTTGGAGGCAGGGAAACAATCCAGCCTCCCCACCCCCCCAAAAAAATGCAGTCACAAGGTCCAGGGGCAAGGAACCCCGAGATCATCGAAGCCTGCCTAGGCAAGTGTATCTTCTTTCGATCTTCTTTCTTATTCTTCTTGGGATTAAGAACCTAGTGATTATACAGATAAGAGAAAACATCAAGCAATGTCCAAAATATAGCAGTACTGTAAAAAGGGGAGGGGGGTTATTCCAAACGTACACAGCTTCCCAGCTTTGCAAGAAATTAATTTCGTGAATTGCATCGCTAGAAAAATGAGAGGTGCTCTGCAATTTTGTCCTCCTTCCCTGGCTGTTCGTCACCCATTCTAAACCTCTTGCCTCAGTTATGCTCTCTTGCAAAAGCAAAGAATCAAAACCCTCCCACTATTTAATGTACAGAAAACTTCAGTACGACTATTAATGCCTAAATAAACAAATGAAATGCAAGGAAAGCGCTGCTGGATCAGACCCAAAGGTCACGCTTCCTCACCGTGTAAGACAAGGTGTCTCTGGAAAAACCCACAAGTAGGACATTAAGAGATCAGCCCTCCCCTCTAGTTCATCCCACACCCAAGTATCTTTAGTTAGCATCCTCTCTACTAAGGCCTGAGTGAAAGCACTCTCCACATGCTCAGAGGCACACGTCATGTCTCCTGTGGCTCAGCCCTGGCACAAAGAAGCAGCTCTGATGCTAATCCCTGACCCCAGGGAAGAAAGTGTGGGGAAGAAAGAGGGCTCTGCTGTGAATCTGGAAGCCCTCTGTTTCGTCTTGCCTCTGTCACAAAGCCCTGAGGTGGTCTTTGGCGAATGACCACATCTCAGGTAACCACTTGCAACATGGGGTGTTGTCACCCTTACTGGCCTACCTTGCAGGGGTGTCTTAAGCACCAGCAAAAGGAAGTGTAGAAAACGCTGCAGGAACATAGGAAGCTGCCATACATGGAGTCTGCTGTGTTCCATCTGGCTCAGTAGCGTCTACACGGACTTGGAAGCAGCTCTCCAGTATTTCAGACAGGGAGTCTTTTCCCAGCTCCACCTGGAGACCCTGTGGGGAATTGAACCTGCGGCCTTCTGCATGCAAGACAGGTGCCCTGCCACTGAGCTACGTCTTCCTTACAGCCATAGAGGGAGTTGAGCAGAGTCCTATCCCCTGGGGGTTCGCTGAGATGAGAAAGGACAGGAGAAAGTGGAGCATTCCTGACCACTTAACAGCAAGCGGTGTGCCTCCCCCCCCCCCCCGTCTCCTTGCGTCTTTGCTGCCATGCTTTAATGGGACACATGTCCAGGCGGAGCTCAGCGAGAGCGGCTACGCTCTTTTACAGTCACAAAAAGGCAGAAAATTGCTACATTGTCCAGCTCTCCTCCTTCGTCCCCAGCATGAAATGTGCGGATGGATGGCCACTCAGGGAGACCCCCCTGAGAGAAAGGCTTTGGATCCTGGCTCTTCAACTGCAAGGGAGCCTAAACATTTCTTTTAACGAGGCACTGCGCGTGCTTCTCCATCTCATCCTTACAACAACCCTGTAAGGTAGGTTAGAGACCCAGAGGATGTGGCCGACCCAAAGTCACCCAGTGAGCTTCGGGGCCGAGAGAGGATTCGAACCCTGGTCTCTCTCTGACACTCCTCGAACCACAGCACCAGGAGGAGGAAGGGCTGGGATGAGAATGGGAAGGGACCATATAACCCTCAAGCCAACATTTGGCAACTTACACAGCAATCCTATATTTCAGGTCATGAGTTAAACGGGCTGCGCTTAAGGCTGATTCAGCTGTTGATTGTTTTGCCTAGGATTTGTCCCCCAACCTCCACTGTATTGTGACTAAGCAAGCGCCAGGATCCAAGTGCCGTAATCAACTCACAATTATTTGGCCTGGGCGTTTCTACAGGAGACAAAACAATCCCCACTTGAGCCTTTAAAGCAGTCGCCCCTGGGGGTAAGCAAGTGCTTAACTGATCAACAAAGAGGTTCTGGGGTCCCTTTTGGCTTCCCTCCTGATCCTAGCTTGTTTGTAGGCTGTGTAGTTATTCCACCGAAATGGGAAAGCGCTTTGTACATGCTCGAGGGACATTACAGTGAGGAACAATTCACCAGGGGAGCGGGGTGGGTGTTGCTGCCTTCCACCACCAAGTCCCTCTTCTTCTCCCCAAAGGCCTCGATGTTTCTGAGTAGGCAAAGCGCATGACAACAAATCTGTCCTTAAAGCAGGACCTGAAAGCCGTTTGATGCAGGCAGATCCAAATGCCTGTATCCCGCCCTCCATCTCTCTGCAAGCCGCTACCCTCTCCTCCACCCTCCACCACTTCCCTCCCCTTTGCGGGGGAGGTTCCCCAGCCTGAATGGACCCATTGAAATGGAAAAACGACTCCGGAGATAAAATGCCACCTCCTTGGTGCAGGGAGGGCAGAGGATGCAGGATGGGTACGGACCACAGACTGCAAGAAAGGAGGGCGCTCAATTCCTTCCGCAAGGTTGGTGGGTCTGATGCTACAGATGGGAGCAAAAGGACAGGGGGGCAGCCTACCTGCCCCCCCCCCCGGGTGGAAGGAGAAAAGGGTCCCTTTGCCATGTGTTTTTGCCCAGGGGTTAATGTGTTCCCCACATCAGCATGGCACCTGTTTCCAATGCCAGGAATAGTTGGAGATTCCCCTGAGCTTATACAGGGAGAAACTGCAAAAAGCCAGTAGTCAATATCTAGACAAAAAAAGATTGTTCTGACCTGAAAGTTCTTCCCCACCCACCCACAATCTGCAGATGTCTGGCAACTCTCTGCAGGCAGTAGGGGTACCAGCAAAAAATATTGGGGGGGGGGGACATACACAGAAGGAGGAAAGTTTATTTCTAGGTGTGCAAGTTGTGCCACACATATTAACATCTCTTTGTTAATGGCAGAAGTCTAGCCACGGGAGGCGGACAAGTGGTGAGAGTGAGATCCTTTGTGTGTGGGGGGGTGCTTGCCCCTCTGTCCCCCCCCCCGCAACACCTATGTCTTTATTCTGTAGTGGAAAGAATGCACTCTGTGTGCACTCAGGAGTCCCTTCATCTCTTCTTGCTTCAGAAGTTGTATACCTTTTTTAAAAAATTGCATTTGAGAAAAAAAAAATTGTAGTAAGCAACGAATGAATATGTAATAATATGGTATGTGATATAATGTGGTTTAAGTTCCAGAGTTAAGCCTGGCTGATACCTGAAAGGCAGTGCGGTGTAATGGTCAGAGTGTTGGACTTCTAAGCATTCTAATTCCCTTCCCTGCCATGAAGCTTGGGGACCAGTCCCTGCCTCTCAGCCTAACCTACCTCACAGGGTTGTTGTTGTTGTTGGGATTAAATTAGGAGGGGGAGAACCGTGCATGCCACCTTGAGCTCTTTGGAGGGGGAAAAGTGGAATTGAAATGTAATAAATAAAATAAATAAATAGATTCCCTCCCCCCCCCCCGTGTGCATTTTCTCAGGTCTCCAAACCCCTCATGGAGAAGAGGAGACGAGCTCGCATCAACCTCTCCCTAGAGCAACTCAAAGCTCTGCTGGAAAAGAACTACTCCCACCAGGTGAGGCTCCCGCTTCCCTTGTATTTCCAGGAGAGAGGGAGAGTCAGGGAGCCAGTTTATCTCCACGAAAGCGGGTTACATTTTACTTTGAAAATGACAGAGGCAGGAGCACAAAGGACCCCCAGCTCCTCTTCACCCCTCTCCATCTTTTTACCATATTCATCACACCAGTGTTGGAAAAACGGAGCAGCTCAGTGGTGGAGCACTTGCTTGGCATGCAGAAGGTCCCAGTTTTAATCCCCAATGGTAGGACTGGGGATGTCTCCTGCCTGAAACCCTGGAGAGCCACTGCTAGTCAGTGAGGACAATAACACACTAGATGCATCAATGGTCTGGCTTAGTATAGGGCTGACTCTGATGTTCGTAAGTGCAGGATGGGGTGGGGGTCGGGAGAAGGGAGGCGCTTGGTACATCAGGGGACGGGTGGTGAGACTCCAGTATCCTTGCTTTGGAACCAGCAACGTTGAAATAGGGGTCCATCTCATCCCCCTGAAGTGTAGAGTTCCAGACCAAAACCTGGATTCAAATCCCCACTCAGCCATGGTAAATCTACTTGGGTGACCTTGGGGGCTAGCCACTAGCTCTCAGCTTAACCCACCTCGCAGGGCTGCTGTGGGGATTAAACATGGGATAGAAATACAATAAATAAGTTACTTCCATCCTTCGATCCAGCTGAGAGAGAAGCCAACAGGGTTATGGGGGGGGGGAGTCATTCACTAAGGGCAGGGCAGGCAGAAACGACCCCAGTAACCCCTTGGCTTTCTTTGGTTTGGTGGGGAAATTGCAGATCCGGAAACGCAAGCTGGAGAAGGCAGATATCCTGGAGCTGAGCGTAAAGTACATGAAGAGCCTACAGCCCTTGGCCCACCAAGGTAATCCCCCCAAATGGAACCATGGGACCCAATTAAGGAAGCATTGGTAGATTAACATTTTAGCTGATTGACATAGGGGAAAGCAACACCTCAAAAAAGATGGATTGCTTCAGCTATAATGCCACACACACTTGGGTCTAAGCCCCCTTGAGCTCAATGGAGCCTACTCCTAAGTAGACCTGCACAGGGTTGCACTGTCCCTTGGGTTTCTAGAATGATTTATCAAAGAAGCCATGGTCTCAGGAGAGGCGTTCTCTTTCTGCCCACACAGAGGCAGAGATACTGCTTGCTGTCCACAGTTAGTAGCCATATTTTTTAAAATATTTTTTTTTTTCATTTTTAAAAGCCTGCTGACTTTCAAGGACACATTGTCATAAAAAAAAGACGCAGTTGATTAACCGACTAATTGACCAAACGCTACAAGTGCTAGCAAATTGTAACTGATCATCAGACCATCACAGTTCTGAGCAAAAGTAAAAAAGGAAGATGAGCTGGAGTCCTAGCAGAGCTGTTTTTTACACAATCGGCTCTTGCAGGACACAAATTAACAGCGACCCTGCGGCTCCCCAGGTGTTATTGGGCTACAACTCCCATCATTCTTGGCTATTAGCTATGTTGTCTGAGGCTACTGGGAGTTGAAGTCCAGAGACGTCTGAAGCCGCCACAGGTGAACCTTCACTGCCTCTGACAAGAACAGCTTCTGATAATTAACCTCTAGTGGTTCCCAAAGTGGGCAAGAACACTCTCTATGGGACAGTGGGATTAACTGGGGGGCAGGGGCAAGGGAGTGGGGTGGCAGCACTGGAAATGTAAAATACTACCAGACTTTGGAAAGCTGGATCTAGCTAATTAATTTTGTTGAATTCATGAAACCAATTAGTTTTAATTTGATTTTGAATCAATGCGCAATTAATTGCTCCTGTTCTGAATTTTATTCTTCCTCAGTGGGTCGTGCAAACAGATATTCTGAATAATGCTTTGTATAAAGTAGGGCACACTGCGGATGAATTTATGGAACCAAGAGGGCGGTAGCCTGAAAAAGTTTGCGAGCCACTGGCTTGAGCCTTAAAGAGTGATCATCTCCCCTATCTTGACTTCTGGAGCGCGAGTGGGACTGGGAGCGTGAGTGGCTCGGTCTCCATCCGACTTCCCGACTTCTTTCTTCTTCCAGGGGTGCCGCTGACCAAGAGCGCCGACTACCAGGCCGGTTTTCGGAGCTGCCTGCAAGGAGTGCGCCAGTTCCTGCTGCGCTCCGAAGCGGCCAGCGAAGCTTCCTGCTCCTCTTCCTTCCAGCTCCTGCACCAGCTCGCCCGAGTTTTGCCCATGGCCGCCGCCGGAGGCGTCTTCAGCACCACGGACAGCGACCCGCAGGAGGCGCTCCCCAAAGCCCGGCTGGCCGCGCTGGGCAGCCCCGGGGGGCCGCCGACGACGACTCTCAGGAAAGCGAGGCCGCTGAAGGGCCGAGGGTGCGAGGCCGCCTTCCCCGCGGCGGGAGGCCGCAGCCAGGCGGGGAGCAACCGGGGCCAGAGCGGGCAGGCGCTCCCTGAGCGGAGCCAAGAGCTGTGGCGGCCTTGGTAAGAAACCGGTGCGCCCTGGCCGTGCGCTCTCGCCGTGCGCTCTTGTGCTGCGTCTCCATGCCAGCCTCCGCCTGCGCTCTAGGTTGGAACTTGCCATCCTATGTACATTTACATGAGAGTAAACCCCATTGATCTCTATGGCGCTTGCTCCCGAGGAAACACGCATGGGCTCCGTGTGTGGCACTCGTCCTAGAACGCTGTAGGCACCACGGTTTGCTTGAGGGGCTGGGAGGGGGGGGGGCTTTGAAGACTGGCGGAGAGACTATTTCTCGAGTTCTATCAACGCTGTGGACCCACAAGGGATACTTTGCTCTTCCTTAAATTGCATAAACTGGGTGGTTCCGATCCAGACCCCAAAGGCCTAGAGTCCGGGTTCCAACTGAACCAAGCGTTTAGTTTCAACGACGACCTGGTTTAGTTTCAACGTCTGAACTGAGCCCCCATTCCGTGTTGGGCACCGGATTCTGACGCTTTAAAAATCCTTCCTAGCCCCGTGCCCCTATTTGGTATTAAAATTGGGCGGGGAGACAACGCAAGAAAAACAAAACCTGCCAGAAAAAAAGTTTTCACCATGGACAGAGAGGCAGTGGAAAAGAGGAGGTTTCACCTGTTGGATTCCTGCCCATTACAAAGCTGTTAAAGGCACATAGCCCCCTACATTGGGAGTAGGAGTTAATATGACAACCCCTGTTTTCAATTTTAGGGGGGGGGTCAGGAAAATTGAGAGGGATGAACAGGGCAGTATGAAATTGCCAGCTGAGGAGGGGAGCTGGGGGGGGGGACAGAACAACTGGGGCAGGATTAAATTAGCCTTGGGGTCCCTTCCAACTCTACAGTTGTACTATTCTATTATTCTTATGCCCTAAGCAGTCACAGGATTCAGCAAGGGACACGTTTACATGAAAGCAGCATTGCTGCCAGATAAGGGCCCATTGGAGCTAGTTTTTTTTTTTTTTTTTTTTTTAAAGAGGTTGGCAACCTTTTCACAGGATCAGGCCCACCTCCTTTTTTGTAGTTCTGTGCATTTCTCCTCAGAGGAAGGAAACTGTAGCTTTCACGACGTTGACTTTTATATCAATAACTCCTGTTTCTTTTTAAAACTATTTCTTAATAAAACTAGTGTACAGTTACTCTAAAACAATGTAATAACTTTAATAATAAAAATAAAAATAAAAAACTGCCTTACCCCAAAATTGGTGTGGGTCTCCTCTTTTCCATAATTCAGAAGGCTACAATCAGCTACTGGTGCGTCCCTCGACTTTCAGCCTAGGTCACTGCTTGGACCTTGCCACCTGTGAGATATAGTGACAGCCCCCAACTTGGGTGGTTTTCAATGGAGGACCAGGCTATCATTTGCCATGTCAGAGGCAGCATCCCAGATACGAGCTGCTGGGGAGCCCAAGTGAGGAGAAAGCTGTTGCGCTCAAGTCTTGCTTATGGACCTCCTTGGCCACTGTGAAAACAGGATGCTGGACTAGATGGGCATGATCCATCAGGGCTCTTTTTAAGACTGTGAACCCAGCCCCCAGAGAGGAGGGCACTTGTTGCAACTCTGCATGAGTCACCATTCTAGGGTTTTCTTCTTTGCACTTTCTAAAGCTAATGTGCAATTTCTAGCTACTTCTCAGCCTGTGGCCAGTGCCTATAAAATGCAAAGGAGCTCACAGTTTCCGCTGTGAATAGACACCATAGAGTTTAAGGTCTTTTGCAAACTAAGCAGACTTGGGATCAGTTGCAGTACCCGGAATGCAATCCTATCATTTTCTCCCCCATCCTTCCTTCACCTTACATTGATGAGAAAGAGAACAATCCCCAGCCTGCACAATTGTCCCCAATCTTTATTCTAGGGGAAGGAAGAAACCCACCAACAATTGCTGTGGAACGTGTTGAAATGGCCTCATTGAAAGGGCCAGGAGTTGGGGTTGATTCCTTGTCTGTCACAGCAACCTGAATCATGGGAGGAGAAGCTTATTCCAGAGTGCCAAAAATAAAGGAAGAGGAGAAACCTTCCCTTAACCATTTGAGGCTCCCTGTGGGGCTTTTTTTATACGAGGTGCTAATTACGGTTAAGATTGAGGGGGATTTACAAAGGGCACTTGGAGATGGTTGCTGATTAACTGGGTCATTCAGTCAGCACCTGAAGCCATTAAGGTTCATTTGACTCAGAGGGGCTGTTGCATTTCCCATCCTGCTTTCAGAGGCTTCTCTTTGCAGAATCTGGCTGGCTGCTGTGAACAGATGCTGTTGAGCTAATTGGGCCCTTGGTTTGATCTAGTAGGACTCACACGAGGTCCTTAAGAGCTCATATAGCAGGGGAGGGACTGTATCATCATGCATACGAAAGAACCTCAAGGGTGTTAGGCTCAGCCAGGAAGTGGGTTGCTTTACCTTTTGGAAGATTCGTGGGTAAAGGGACCCCTGACCATTAGGTCCAGTCGTGGCTGACTCTGGGGTTGTGACACTCATCTTGCTTTATTGGCTGAGGGAGCCGGCGCAGTGGCGTAGCATGGGGGGTGCAGGGGGGGCGGCCGCACCGGGCGCAACATCTGGGGGGGGCGTGCTCGCACTCACAGCTCTCTGCCCCTACCTGGCTCGAGTGCTAAAATCCACGGGTTAGGGGGCGCAAATTACTTGCCTTGCCCAGGGTGCTGACAACCCACGCTACGCCACTGAGCCTGCGTACAGCATCCAGGTCATGTGGCCAGCATGACTAAGCCGCTTCTGGCGAACCAGAGCAGCGCACAGAAACGCCATTTACCTTCCCGCCGGAGCGATACCTATTTATCTACTTGCACTTTGACGTACTTTTGAACTGCTAGGTTGGCAGGAGCAGGGACTGAGCAACGGGAGCTCACCCTGTCACAGGGATTCGAACCGCTGACCTTCTGATAGGCAAGTCCTAGGCTCTGTGGTTTAACCTGGGCTTCTGTTAGGCGGGTAGTAACACCCCAACTTTCTATGACTGCTTCAAAGCCAAGGAATTTGGGTGGTGCCTGTGATGCCCTTGCCAACCACTAGGTGGGAGTGATTCCATGCAAAGTTCCAGTTGTTTGCCAAACGAGAAGCACATTAAAAATTAAGGAGCCATTTCCTTCGTTTACCCAGTCTTAATGCTACTACTAAGTCAGGCTTAACAGCAGCAGCTGAACCCCACCCCCCTCTTCTTACCTTCCGTTCTGCTACTGGGAACCAGATTTCACAACCCTGCGGAAAGGAAAGGGGACCAGAGACTGGGCAATGTGTTATTTTACACCAGATGAGGTTGGACTCCCAGCTCCCAGAAGCCCCAGCGTGAGGGATGATGCAGTCCATAAGGTGAGCCTGAAAAATCTCGTCAAGAAAAGGAAAGGAAATTACAGGAGGGGAGAGTGCTCTCGTGCTTAAATCCTGCCTGCTGCTTTCCCTCAGGCATCTGGTCTGCCACTGTGAGAACAGGATGCTGGAATAGATGGGCAATTGGCCTGATCCTGCAGGCTGGTTTTTTGCTCATAAAGCTTTTGTCTTACTGCCAGAATGACTCAATGAAAATCAGGTCCAAGAAAAAGAAAACATCCAATTCTAAAAAAAAGAGGAGAGGAGCTACTTTGCATTGGTAAATTCAGACAAGCAGGCATTTTTACATACTGTATTCGCCAGAATATCCAACTGGAGGGAAAATCTGATAAGGCGGGACCTTTTAGTGCTGGATACCATCACAGGATAGCAAATGGGCCCGTTTAATTTTCGATAATAATTTTACTTCTAGGGTGCATCATTTGGATGTTCTGCCCCCTGCAACCAACATTTGGGTTCCTTGAATGTAAACTCCATGCCCGAGGCCTAAACACAGGCTGGTTCCCTGGACATAAACCAAAGACTGTCCTTGTGGCAGTTTCACAAATGGTTTCTTAGGTTTTGGAACTCATTGCCACCAGAGATGGTGACTGCCACTAGCTTTGATGGCTGTTCAAGAGGATTGGACCACTAGATGGAAGAGGAGATTGGCATGCTGACATAACCTCCAACATTACTCTGATGAAAGTAGGGATGTCGTCAATAATAATAATAATAATAATAATAATTTTATTATACCCCGCCCATCTGAGTGGTCTGCCCCAGCCAACTTGGGTGGCTTCCAACAAATATAAAAACATCACAAAACATTAAACATTAAACAAAACTTTCCTATACAGGGCTGCCTTCAGATAGTTACTTATCTCCTTGGCTTGGGGGGGGGGGGGCTTGCCTAACTCCATACCCTCCAACATTTCTCTGAAGAAAATAGGGACATCCTAAGGAAAAGTGGGACATTCTGGGATCAAATCAGAAACCAAGATGGCTTCTGTAAACATGAGACTGTCCATGGAAAATAGGGACACTTGGAGGGTCTGCGCTGGTTATGGCTTCAGTTGTCTAGTCCCCCTTCAGTAATTTGAAGAGATGTAGCTTACCCCCCCCCCCAGTCTCTTTTCCAAGCTAAAAATCCTCAGGATATTAGATTAGACCAATATTCACTAACCTACTGTCCTCCCAAGGTTTTGGACCACAAATCCCATCAGCCCCTGCCAGAATGGGGTGGGGCCATAGCTCAATGTTAAGAGCATCTGCCTTGATTTCAGAAGGTCCCAGGTTCAATCCCCAACAGCTCCAGGCAGGGTTGGGAAAGTCTCGCTGCCTGAAATCCTGAAGAGCCACTGCCAATCAGTGTTGATGATACTAAGCAAAGATGGACCAATGGTCTGACTCGGTAAAATGCACTTCCTATGTATTTCTCTGTGTTCCTTTTTTGGACTACAACTCCCATGAGCCCCAGCCATTTTGGACTACAACTTCATGCTTGCTGAAGTTGATGGGAGTTGTAGTCCAAAACATCTGGAGGGCACCAGGTTGGATTAGATAGGCTTGCCCTTGGGTGGGTTTTTTTGTTTTGGTAACTAAAAAGAAGGCCAATGAGGTTTAGAGACAAAGAAAATAACAGACGGGTTTTTGTTTTCATTTTTAATTTGGTCTTTAAGAGAAAGGAACCCTCAAAGTGGTTGGAAAAAAAGAGCAAACTACAAACAGTTTGGAAAAACCGATGAATAAAACTTTTTTTTTTAAATCTGGTTTCAAGACAAATCCAGACACAAATCAGAAAGTTTGTCTTTGCACAGCGTGGAACGTCACCAAGAGAAAGGGACAGAACACAAAACAGAAATGGAGTCTTTTTCGGAGCAGGCCGAGTGAAGCCTCAGCGCTGGAATAAACACTCCCCACCCCCACCCCGTGGTCTTTTAGCAGTAGAAAGGTATTGCCTCGCTGGACCTATGAATTTTAGCCGCCGGTACAGTATTCTTTATTAAGGGTGCCAAGGTGGTGAGTTTTTTCTTTAAAAAAGTATTATTTCCCAAAAGGTCAGTAAAAACATGGGATCTGATTTCTGAGATACGGTGACCCTCCCAACGGGTTTGGAAAAGTATTGCCTTGTGACACTACAAAGAGTTAAAAAGATACAGTACGACAAAAGGGTTAAGTATCTCATCTTGCCCATCCCACCTCTTACCTGACTGCTTTCTGCAAAAAAGAAATCCAATATACGCTCATCAACAGGACTATCGATGTTCGTCAGATATTAATTACCAGCATCGTTATTGTCAAACCCTTAAAAGGCACAACATCCATAATATATTTGTGGGGAGGTGGAATATCAAGTGGTTGGAATAATAATAATGAAAAAACAGCGCCCCAGAAGTCTGTTGGTCACGCCACAATGACCAAGAAGTCTGTTGGTCACACCACAGAGAGCCATGGCTGGTTTCCTGGCCAACATCTTTTTCCCTGTGGGGGGGAGGCAGTTTTGTTCCAAAGGTGCAACCTCTACAGTTAGCCTTCAAATAATTACTGCTCCTTACAACTTTGGACATTCAATGGCGGACGCAGCGAAAGAGCCCCTTTCTGGAAACCACAGCCCAAACTGAATGATCTCCTCTCAGCAACTGGCACCCTTGTCCCCCTTGCAAACCCACAATGTGGGGGACGGGGGACGGGACCCCATCCCGTGGCCTGTGTGAAAACAAACTACACTTGAGATGAAGTGAGGGACTATCACAATTCCTCTGAGATACCCTTTTCGACACAGGAGCTGCTGCTGCACTGGTTCAGATGCGAGTTAGCATCTGTAAGCATGAGGGCTAGAAGCATGCTTTTTTGGTGCTGCTGTTGTTTTTCAATAAAAGGAAGAAAAGCCGAGTGGAAGGATGTGCACTGAGCACTTCTGTGCCCTGGAACCTGCCTTTTGAGATGCCTTGCCCTGATCTGTCCCCCCTTTGTGGATTTCATAGCGATGGGGTGAGGGGAATAAATCTGCTACAATGATTAAAACAGTACAAGTTTCAAAGTGCAACCAATCCCACCCAGCCCCACCCCAAGATGTTTTTGAACCCTCCACATCCCCCACACCACAAATACAGGCATGCATAACAACCCCTTCCTTGACCTATGAGGAAAATGCTCATCCTCCCAAAGGCCCCATATCTATTCTTAAAGCGCTGGGGAATAAACTATGAATGATGCCATCCTACATTTTGGAAAGCTGTCTCCAGATTTGGCACCCAAGACAGGCGACCATCCTAAAACAGATTGGGGTAGGGGGTGGGGGCACTTGAACCAATTCATCAACTCTCCACTGCGCATTATTTTCTTTTTCAAGTTGTGGACCATATGATGGCAAACAGGCAAGCTGTTGTTTGTTCCTGTATCTCTCAAACATTTGTATATGTACAGTGGTACCTCTGGTTACGTACTTAATTCATTCCGGAGTTCCGTTCTTAACCTGAAACTGTTCTTGACCTGAAGCACCACTTTAGCTAATGGGGCCTCCCGCTGCCGCTGGAGCACAATTTCTGTTCTCATCCTGAAACAAAGTTCTTAACCTGAGATAATATTTTCTGGGTTAGCGGAGTCTGTAACCTGAAGCGCATGTAACCTGAAGCATATGTAACCGTAGGTACCACTGTAATAGCAATTGCATTGCTACCCCTACCCCCAATACCAATACAGTAATTCTTTTCAGGGATTGTGACCGAAAGGATGCAAATTTGCATTTTGTGTGTTATGTTTAACTTCAATTTCACCGCATTGTCTTTCTTTATTTCTTCACTCCTTGTATGTTATTGAAGTGTATGTCCTTTCTTAAATAATCCAAAATCCAAAAGGGAAAAATAAGGAACACCCAACAGGTTTCAGTGAGATGAGAACGTTTCTCCACAGCACAGGATTATAGCTCTGTTATCAAGGCAGCATCTGCCTCGGATGTGCGGGAATGCTCAAAGAAATTATCAGTTTCCAGCACCCTAAAGTGGTACAGCCTGCTCTCCACCTCTGGACTCTATCATCTCATTCTGCTCTGCTTGCAGAAGGTCCCAGGGCCAATCCTGGAAGCATCTCCAAGTGGGGTGCAGAGAATGTCCCCTACATCTGAAACACTGGAAGAACCATTGCTGCCACTCAGGGTGGACAATATACTGAGTGAAATGAACCAGTTTGGACTCAGAGCAAAGCAGTGTCCTAGGTGTAGATCTGCCCAGCAAAGGGATGAAAACAGCCATGGACAGTGCGGGTTGATTTCAAAAGCTGTGTGCAACTAAGTTTTGAAGAGGAAGGAAAAGGGGCACTTCATATTTCTGCCTGCTCTTCAGCAGCTAAAAGGCACAGATTCCCCAATTTCTGCTGCTCCAGGAAGTAGGGCCCGCACCATGGGATAATAATAATAATAATAATAATAATAATAATAATAATTTATACCCCGCCCATCTGGGCGGCTCCCAACAGATTATTATTAACAATAATAATAAAGCGATAAAACTTCAAACATTAAAAGCTTCCCTAAACAGGGCTGCCTTCAGATGTCTTCTAAAAGTCAGATAGTTGTTTATTTCCTTGATGGGAGGGCGTTCCACAGGGCGGGCACCACCACCAAGAAGGCCCTCTGCCTGGTTCCCTGTAGCTTCACTTTTCACAGTGAGGGAACCGGCAGAAGGACCTTGGAGCTGGACCTCAGTGTCTGGGCTGAACGATGGGGTTGGAGTCAAGAAAGGAGATTCTGATGAAGAACGTTCTGATGGCAAGAGCTGTTTGACAGTGGAAAGGACAACCTCAGAAGGTGGTGGACTCTCCTTCCTTGGACGTTTCTAGGCAGAGGTTGGATGGCCACCTGTCATGGATTCTCTAGCTGCGGTTCCTGCACCGCACTAGATTGGACTTGAAATGGTGGCAAATCCAGCCATTAGCTGAACGTAAACAAGCACTGAATCTGGTTCTATCTTAGCTTGGGGAAGCTTCTCGTGACTCCATTGGGAGACCCTCCTGCCCCAGAGGGAGGAGACTGTTTGACTGAAGACAGTGCACCTGAAAGCAAAAATGTTGAGGACTCTACAAATGCTAATTCCCTCCCTCCCCTCCCTTCTCCACTTGCCCTCATTCCTTTCCCGGGCATCTATTTCCCTAAAGCAAACCTTTTCGACTCCCCTGCTACCAAGACAACATCACACACACAGTCGTGCACACGAGAAGGAACTCAAGCAGGAAACTTTGTGCTGACCCTAATGGTCATAACATTCACTTGCCCCATGCTAAACTGGAAAAGTGACAGTGGCAAAGGGTTCAAAGCAGCCTGAAAAAGAGGCCCTGTCTCCCCACCCTGCCATCACATAATGTGCTTTCAAATAAATAACTGGGAGTGAACTCTTGGGGGTTTATTTTTGCTGCTGGGGCCAGATGAACTTCCACTTCCCACCAGCTGATTTTCAGGTTCAAAGAGCAGCATGGGGCTGTTTACAAAGGGGTTTCCAAACAGCCCTGTGCTGCACTTTGAAGTCCCGACCTTCAAAGCACAGTGGCATAATGATGTCAGGTGATTGGCAGGTGGGCAGCCGCTTCCACCAGTCAAATTTGGCCCACCTGGGATGGGGAGATAAGGATCCAGCCCAAGGGCTAGAAAGGATTCCTTCCCTGCCAGTACCAAAGACATGCCACCCTACATACAGAAAAACCAGAAAGGTGACGATCTCATCCCATCATTTTCCGATCAAGCAGGCTGAAAACAGTAGCCCCAGGTGCAACACTACAATTTGAATGATGCATGCAAGTGGTGCTCCTGGCCACACAGCAGGGGCGCTGCAGCGATGCCATGATTTTGTCTTTTAAAAAAATATCACTAGGTGTTCCTGGGGCTCAGGAGAGAACAGGAGGATGGGTTGCAGCTTTGGCCCTTAACTCTGTGCCTGTCGTGCTTTTTCGCCCCTGGAGAAATGCCCACTGCAGGGGGTTGGATTAGATGACCCTAGAATCATAAAGCACAGTTTCTACCTGCAATATGCTGCTTCAGATCAGACCAGAGGCAGCAAATCAACCCATGGTGTGGGTGGCAGGGCTTTGGCACTGGAAAGGTGGTGGCGGCGAAATCTCCATCCTGTGGGCCAAATGTGTGTGTCAGAAGCTGCTGCCTGAGTCCCAGGAAAAGAGGGAAGAAAGCCCCAAATGCCAACATAGACTAAACCCTTATTCCAGCCTAATATTGTTGGACTCCAAGTCCCAGCAGCCAGTTTAACCAACAGTTTCTTCTCTCTCCTTGCCTATCAGCTGCTAGGCTAGATTCCACAGGGGCCTCATCCTGCAATACCCTACGGCTCAGGGGATGGGGCAAATCAGCACAGAGCTTTGCGCCTGCCTCAAACCCTTTGCTTGTGCAGTGATATCATGGACAAATGGAACACAAACACAGAGCTCTTGTCCCGCAAACCAGGGTTGATGGAGGAAAGGGGAACACAGACTGCTTTGCCACCCTGCCAACAGCCCCCTCCGAGAAATCGGTGACCCCCCCCACCCCCACCCTCTTGCAAGCCCGTAGCTTTCGTCAACAGCCTCATCCAGGGGACGCATCGCAGGGTCATTTGATACAGAAAACTCATGCACACTTTACATTGTCTTAGAAAGTACCAGGTGCGGGACACGGGATTATTAAAAAAATGGAAAATTCCTGATCGGGCCCAGCTAGCGGCTGCAGCTGGAAGTAAGGAAGGAAGAGGGAAAGGGGAAAGTGCACCCCACCGCCCTTCTGCTGGCGAGGTCTGGTTCAGCCAAGAGGGACACGGGTCTCCAAGCTGCTCCGCTGCAGCTCCCGAGTCCTCAGATCATCCTGGCCGCCCTCCTCCTCCTCCTCCATCCTCCTGCTTTTTTGCAAAACACGCAAGAGAGGCTGGAGTTTTGGTTTCTTTGGTGCTGTGCCCAGTCCTCTTTAAATAAACAACAAAAGCCTGGACCACGAAGAGGAGAAGACTTTTCCCGAGAGAAAGAGAAAACTGAACGGGATCCGCCAGTGGCTTCCGGTGCTTTATGCTTCTAGGAGCTTGAACCCATGGAATCCGAGTGGTACGTGGCGTACCCGGAGGAGGCCGAGGGCGTGCTCAGGAAGCTGCTGGTGCTGCCCTTGCTTCCGCCCTTCCGGAGCTCCTCCTGGCCCCCCCAGGAGGGGCTGAGGCCTGTCCGGAAGCCCTCTGGCTCGGAGCAGCAGCTGCTGGCTGGGCGTTCCTCAGGAGCTTCGTACAGCTGGATGCGGATCTGCTCCAGGCACGGGGAGCCGGCGCTGCTCTTAGGGAAGAAGTTCTTGGCATCCTCCTGGGCCAGGAAAGGGCCCGGGACCGTCAGGGAGCACCCCCGGCCTTGGGCCGAGAGGCGCCGCAAGCCCTGAGGTTCCCGCTCGAAAGTGGTCAAGGGGAAGTTGGCGAGGTTGGCCGAGCAGTGGCGGAACGTGTCCGGGATGAGGGAGACGGACGCAGAGCGCAGTGGGCCCTTCCTGGGGCTTGGCAGGGGGCTGGTGTCAATGAAGTTCACCCCTTCCTCCTTGCTGAAGCACTTGTAGCCTCCAGGCCCCCCGCCACTGCCCTTGTAGTAGTCTTCCGGATGGAAGGGCCGGAGGGACAAGGTGCTCTCAGCGGACTTCCGGCGCCTGCGGTGTTGATGCTGCCCTTCCTCTTGATAGGACAGGAGGCTGCTGCTGCTCCTCCGGCGCTCATAGCCGTGCCCCCGCGGGAGGAGGAGCTGGGCCAGGCTGGCGGCCATGTCCCCGCTGGCCCCCCAGTGCTGGAGGTAGGCTGAGATCTGGCTGGTCGTCCAAATGTCCGTTTCGTCGTGGGAGAAGCGCCGGGTGGGGGGGACCTGCGGGAGGAGGAACGGAGAAGCTTCAGAGTGATTGCCGCCTCTGCACCGGGGTCAAGGGCTCTCAAAGGCCATGTTCACACCGTACCATTGAAGCACTGTGATACCACTTAGAACAGTCATGGCTTCTCCCAAGGAATTCTGGGAAGGGGGCGGAGAGTTGTTTGTAGGCCCCTATTCTTCTCACAGAGCGACAACTCCTTGTGAAGAAGGATTGGTTGTTTCACAACTCTGGGAATTGCAGTTCTGTGAGAGGAATGGAAGGGGCCTCCTAACAGCTCTCAGCACCTTTTACAAACTACCCTTCCCAGAATTCTTCGGGGGAAGCCATGACTGTTCTAAGTGGTATCATAGCGCTTTATATGGAAGGCGTGAATGTGGCCCTGGAGCACCCACAGGTAAGCCACCCCTGTTCCACAATTTCTCTGGCAGGTGCCTTAGAAAGGATTCTTGGAGCTGTGCAAGACAACACATTTGAACCATTATTCTGCTTTAAACAGTCATGTCCTCCCACCAGAGAATTCTGGGAACTGTACATCTCTCAGTCGGTAGAGCATGAGACACTTAGGGTTGCGGGTTCGAGCCCCACATTGGGAAAAAGATTCCTGCATTGCTGGGGTTGGACTAGATGACCCTCATGGCCCCTTCTCTGAACTAGGTGAATGGAACTTAACTCTAGGACCGAGCAGTCTCAATCCATGATAAGTAAGCTGCGACGTGACACCTCTAATGTTTCTAAGCTTCTTTTCACACCATCCATAGTTGACAGGAGCTCGGCAGATGGGAACTGGGACTTGGAGATGGACGCATGGTTTTTTAAGACAGCTGAAAGCGAAAAGCAGCCGGAGGGGAGGAATGGGCCTTGTGTGGGGTGGAAGGAGGGGCAGAGCAGCACCATCACTGCTAAAGAACACAGAAGTGCCATTATATTAGCTGTGATCCCTGCATTACAGCGGGTTGGACTACATGACCTTTGGGGTGTCCCTCCCAACTTGACAATTATATGATTACCTTTTCCCCATTCCCCTCCCTGGTAGGTGGTAGAAAGCAGTTACACTTTGTACTTCTCCTGTTCACTGGGATGCAACTCAAACCCTCTGCAGCTCAGTGGTTAGAGCACTTGCTTCCCATTCAGAAGGACCCAGTAAAGCTGGGAAAGATTCCCTGTCCGAAAACCCGGAGACCTGCTGCCAGTCAGTGGAGGTGTTACTAATCTAGGTGGGCGAGTGATCTGACTCAGTATTTTAAGGCAGCTACCTGTATCCCCCCCTTACCTGCAGATACTGCATCTTGTCCTCTGGGGGAGGCTTTGTAGGGTAGGCTTGGGGGAGGCCCCTCTCCAGGGCCGAGAGGTCGTATTTGGCAATGTGGTCCAAGGTCAGGGCGTCCCCAGCAAAGTTGTAATCGTAGGGCCGCTCGTACATCAGGTCTGTATGGATCACCCCGTCCAGGCTGTTTTCTGCAGTCCCAGAGGAAGCAAAGCTGCATTAAAAAGGGTGGGGTGGGGTCCACTGCTAAGAACTTTGGACAAAGGGGTCGGGGTCACAGCCATGCAGGACCCACTCCTCCAAGATGTCAAAGCCCACCTCTCTAATTTCTTTTTTTTGGGGGGAGGGGGTTTCCTTTGGGGGGGAAGTAAGCAGCAAGTTTCTCCTCTTTCACATTGTGTGGCAGGCCTTTGGAACTCCCTGCCTATTGATACCAGGCAGTCTCCTTTGCCAGACTCTTGCCAGCACCTGCTAAAAACAAGCCTGTCCAGTTATATAGGATGTTGGCATGCACTCTGATCCATTCTTTTATTGCCAATTTGCATTATTTCCTGAATGTTTTAAGTAGCTGCTTCCTTTTTAAATCTGTTTTCAATGGTAATTCCTATTGCTTTCTTCCTTTTTGTAAACCACTCTGAGGTCTTGGTTTTTACACCCAAGTGAAATATATAAATTCCACAAACACCATAAATAAAACACACTATGGGGAATACATGGAAGAGTAGGTAGAGTCAGCATTCCACCTGAATGTTCACTGCGATATTAACAGATAGGCTATGCTGGAGGGCAGGGATGAATGCGGACAGATATAACTGCACTGCAGGGAGTTGCATTAACTCACCCTTTGGGTCCCTTTCAATTCTACAATTCACTTGGGCCAGGAGGGGCACATGGAATGGATTTGCTGGCTGCCTTGGTTTCTTCCTGGTCTTGTTCATCATTTCCTACTACTCCCAAACATCAGCCTTGCAACTGAAGGTTCAGCCAAGATGCTGTCCTCCATTCACGTAGGAAGGACACGATGCCCAGGACTGGACTGGACTGCCCAAACGCCCTACCTCCAGAATTTGGGGGACTCCCCCCGCAAAGAAAAAGCACCACTCACCTTCCCCCACATCGTCATTGGACATGACGGCCACACACTTCTCCCAGACAGACTTGATGTCAGCTCGGTAGCGGTCACAAGCCCAGAGGAAAAGCGGGAGCAGGAGGGACTGGATGACCGAGCACCAGAGGACGCAGAGGATCATCCAGTTGTAGGCCACGTCTGACTTCAAGCTGGCAAAGCTCACCACCTGCAGGACAAGGCATCAGGCACGTCGGTAGGGGCTCCTAACAGGCCCTCCAGACTCTCACGGTGGGCAGTGGGCACATTGGCTGGTGGGGTATCTAATGCAGCCGCATTGTGGAAGCTAAGCTGGTCTCAGGCTGGTCAGGGCTTGGATGGGTGTCTGCCTGCCTGGGACCGCCACAGACCTGGACTTGAGTTCACAGAAAATAGGAAGGGTACAAGTAGAGGTTTGTTTGCTTGTTTTATTATTATTTTTTTTTTTTAAATAATTTTTATTGCATTTTCCACAAAAAAGAACAAAAAAAGCAAATTTTCACAAACATTACAAAAAGAAAAGTTTTCACAAACATTGCAAAAGAAAAGAAAACATAGACAAAAAAAGAAGAGAAAAAAGGAGATTTTAACATAAAAAAAAACAAAAAGAAATCCCTCACTTTCCAATTATAACCTTCAAAACCTTATTTTCCTTACTTCCACCCGCCTCCCGATCTTGTATTCTATGTAATAATTAGTTCAGCAAGCTCAATCTTTGTTCATTTTGATTCTTGATCCCTCCCTTTGTGCTCTTATTTAACTCAGTCACTAGAACCCCTTCTTTCCTTTTCAATGTCCTCAACATTCAAAGATTTTACAGTGTTTTTGTAGATAGACTTTAAACTTCTTCCAGTCCTCTTCCACCTGCTCTTCTCCTTGATCTCGAATTCTGCCAGTCATTTCAGCCAGTTCCATATAGTCTATTACTTGCATCTGCCATTCTTCCAGAGTGGGTAGATCTTGTGTCTTCCAATACTTTGCGATGAGTATTCTTGCTGCTGCTGTAGCGTACATAAAGAAAGTTCTATCCTTCTTTGGCACCAATTGGCCGACCATGCCCAGAAGAAAGGCCTCTGGTTTCTTCAAGAAGGTATACTTAAATACCTTTTTCAGTTCATTATATATCATCTCCCAGAAAGCCTTGATCCTTGGGCACGTCCACCAAAGGTGAAAGAATGTCCCTTCAGTTTCTTTGCATTTCCAACATTTATTATCGGGCAAATGGTAGATTTTTGCAAGTTTGACTGGGGTCATGTACCACCTATATATCATTTTCATAATATTCTCTCTTAAGGCATTACATGCCGTGAATTTCATACCGGTGGTCCACAACTGTTCCCAGTCAACAAACATAATGTTATGACCAACGTCTTGTGCCCATTTTATCATAGCAGATTTTACCGTTTCATCCTCAGTATTCCACTTCAACAGCAAGTTATACATTCTCGACAATATCTTAGCATTGGGTTCTAACAATTCTGTTTCCAACTTTGATTTTTCCACCTGGAAGCCAATTTTCCTGTCCAAATGATAGGCCTCTCTTATTTGAAAATAATGTAACCAGTCTCGCACCTTATCCTTAAGTTTCTCATAGCTTTGCAATTTCATTTTATCTCCCTCCTGCTCCAGAATTTCCCAATATTTTGGCCAATTAGATTCCATATTAAGCTTTTTTAAGGCCTTTGCTTCCATAGGTGAGAGCCACCTAGGGGTTTTATTTTCCAATAAATCTTTGTATTTCATCCAGACATTAAACAATGCTTTCCTGACAATATGGTTTTTAAATGTCTTGTACACTTTAGCCTTACCGTACCACAAATATGCATGCCACCCAAAAACGTTATCATATCCTTCCAAATCCAAAATATCCGTGTTTTCAAGAAGTAGCCAATCCTTCAGCCAGCAAAAAGCTGCTGCTTCATAATATAACTTAAAGTCCGGCAGGGCAAACCCCCCTCTTTCCTTTGCGTCAGTAAGAATTTTGTATTTTATTCTGGGCTTTTTGCCCTGCCAGACAAATCTAGAAATTTCTTTTTGCCACTTCTCAAAACAGTCCATTTTGTCAATGATTTGTAGCGTCTGAAACAAAAACAACATTCTTGGCAATACATTCATTTTGATAACAGCAATTCTACCCAGTAAGGAAAGTTTCAAGTTTGTCCAAATTTCAAGATCTTTTTTCACTTCTGACCAACACTTCTCATAATTATCTTTAAATAAATTTACATTCTTCGAAGTCAAGTTCACCCCTAGATATTTCACTTTTTTCACCAATATTAAACCTGTTTCTTCCTGAAACCTTTCCTTCTCTACTGCTGTCAAATTTTTCTCTAAAACCATAGTTTTTGATTTATTCAATTTAAAACCTGCCACCCGACCAAATTCTTGTATTATTTCCAGTGCTCTTTTAGAACTAGGGATTGGCTCCTGTAGCGTCAGTACTAGGTCATCTGCATAGGCTTTAAGTTTATAGTGTTTAACTCCGACCTGTATACCCTGAATCTGTTGGTCCCTTCTAATCATATTCAGCAAGACCTCCAGGACTGAAATAAAAAGCAAAGGGGAAATTGGGCAGCCTTGTCGTGTCCCTTTCTCTATCTTAACTTCTTCCGTTACTGCATTATTCACTATTAATTTCGCCTTCTGTTCTGAGTAAATCGCGCCTATACCGTTTCCAAACCTTTCTCCAACCCCCATCCCTTGCAAATTTTTCCTCATAAAGCTCCACGAAATATTGTCAAAGGCTTTCTCCGCATCAATAAATATTAAAACAGCTTTTGTATTTATATTAACTTGTAGCTTTTCTAAAATGTCAATTAAGTTTCTCGTGTTATTTGACAATTGTCTGCCTGGGAGAAAGCCAGCTTGGTCTTTATGAATCATTGTTGCTAAAACTTTTTTCAATCTTCTAGCTAAAATATCAGCAAAAATTTTATAATCCACATTAAGTAGGGATATGGGGCGGTAGTTCTTTAGTTGTGTCTTTTCTATCTCATTTTTCGGTATAAGCGTGATGTAAGCTTCTTTCCACGACTCCGGCGCTCTTTTCCCTTCCATAATTTCATTGCCAACCTCCATTAGAGGTTGAATTAAGTAATCTTTCATGTCTTTGTAGTATTTGGAGGTTAGCCCATCCGGGCCTGGAGACTTGCCTAGTTGCAGGTTCTTAATGGCACCTTCAACCTCCTGTTCAGAAATTTTGTCGTTCAATATTAATTTATTCTCTTGAGAAATTTTTTGTAATCCATTTGTTTCCAAAAATTTCTCGATTTTAATCTCATTCTGTGGCCCTTGTGAATACAGTTGTTTAAAGTATCTCTGGAAGCAGTCTTGAATCTCCCGTGGGTTTTGTATATTTCGTCCATTTACTTCAAGATTGGTAACAGTATTTAATTTCTGTCTTTTCTTCAGCTGCCAAGCTAGCAGCTTTCCACACTTATTGGCCGATTCGAAGGTTTTTTGTCTCATTTGTTTAATTTTCCATTCTATATCCTGGTTAACCATTTTCAAATATTGTGCCTGATGTAATTTAATTTCTCGTAGAATGTCCTGTGACTTAGGTTTAGTCCTTAATCTCTTCTCGCCTTCTCTAATTTTCTCTAAAATCTTTTCTTTCTTCTCCTCTTGAAGTTTCCTCTTTATAGCATTTTGCTGGATCAAAAACCCCCTCATTACGGCTTTACTTGCATCCCAGATTACTCTTTTCTCCACGGTAGTCTTCAAATTTATCTCAAAGTAGTCTTTTAGTGTTTTTTGGGCCTTTTTCACAATTTCAGAGTCTCTAAACAAGGTGTCATTCATTCTCCATCTAAAGGAACCAGTGGGTGTTAGTTTCATATCCATCTTCACTGGGTTATGGTCGGAGCAGATTTTGGGGCAGATTTCCACCTTTCGAATCTTGGGTGCCATCCCTCTTGTAATCCAAATTTGGTCTATTCTAGTCCAGGTCAAATTGGCTTCAGAGAAGAAGGTCCCCTCTCTACCTAGGGGATTTTTAGTTCTCCAAATATCAATCAAGTCCATATTGTCTGTCAATTCAAAAAAGGTCTTTGGTAGTCTTCCATCTTTTGTGACTACTTGTCTTTCAGATTTATCCATATATGTCGAGACAACGCCATTCATATCTCCCATCAAAATGATATTTCGATCTATAAAGTCCATTAACGTCTCATGCAGTTTCTTATAAAACTCTGATTTCCCCTCATTAGGTGCATAGACTCCAATTATTACTAATTTCTCTCCTTGAAATTGTATTTCAATTGCCACAAATCGTCCATGTTCATCTTTAAGGAGAAACTTTGGTGATAATTTCTCTTTTGCGTAGATCACAACTCCTCTTTTTTTTACTTTGTCTGATGAAATAAAGTCTTGGCCTAACTTTTTATTTATCAATAATTTCCTTTGGAGTCTTGTTATATGTGTTTCTTGTAGGCAAATTAGGTCCAGTTGTTCCTTTTTCAGAATATGAAAAATCCTCTTCCTTTTGCTGGGGGAATTCAAACCTCGAACATTCCAAGTTAACATCTGCAGAGACATGTTGTTGTTATTCTGCTGTTCCACCAGTTGCTCCTAGAAGTTGCTCTTGGTTTGTCGGCGGTATCTCTTTCCGTTGGTCCAGTCCCAAGAGAGTTCTTCCTAAGTCAGGTGGTCCCAGTCCTAATATTTCCGAGTCTTTTGTTCTGGCCTCTCTTTGTAATTCTTCTCCAAAATTTCTCAGAAAACTCTCTTTATCTTCCTCTGATCTTATCTTAATTTTCTTTCCTTTAAATGTAAACGAGAGGCCTTGTGGGAATTCCCACCTGAACAAAATTCCGTTTCTTTTTAGCAGGTCCACCAAATTTCCGTAATTGGTTCTAAGATCAAGCAGGTATTTCGGGATATCTTTAAAAATCTCAATTCTCACCCCTTGGATATCGAGTGCCTTCTGGTAGTGTAGACTCAGTATTTTATCTCTTTCCTCTTTTGTCCTTAGAGCAATCAAGCAGTCTCTCGGCCTATTTTTCCTCTTAACCCTTCCCAATCGAAAAGCACTCACTATCTTAAATTCTTCTTTCTCTGGATCCAGGTCCCAGCACTCCTCAAATTCCGATGTCAACAGTTCTATCAAGTCTCCTTCTTCTATTTCTGGGACCGATCTAATTCTCAAGTTGGTCTGTTTCTCTTTAAGTTCAATCAAAGAGAATTGTACCTTGTATTCATCCAATTTTTTATTTATTGGTGGTATCTTTTGTTCTACTGCCAATACCCTCTCTTTGGCTTCCTCCGCTGTCTTCTTTGTCTCCTTAGACTCCTGCACCAGTCTGTCAATCGCCTGGGTGTTAGAATTCACATTCGTCCCCAAATCGTTTACTTTTTGCCCCAGGTCCTTAATAGTTGAAGTATTTTGATCAATCTTAGCTGTCAAATTTTGCAGAGCCGATAAAATCTTATCTAATGTTGCAGAATCCGATCCTGTTCCTTTTGATTCTTCCCTTTCTGTGGCTTGTGGGACAGAGAGTCCTGCTGATGATGTTCTTCTATGCTGGAGTTGCTGCTGTGCCTGCAGCTGCTGCTGTTGTTTAATTTTTGCTCTTGTTGATACTTTATCTGGAGGCTGTAACTTGTCTGGTTGTTTCTCTTCCATTGCTTGCCTCTAGAAATCAAG
This sequence comes from Podarcis cretensis, assembly GCF_951804945.1. NCBI lineage: Eukaryota > Metazoa > Chordata > Lepidosauria > Squamata > Lacertidae > Podarcis > Podarcis cretensis. The sequence goes on from NC_137177.1 coordinate 66,634,165, forward strand.
GTCACTCACACAGTTCCCAAGCTTCCTTCTTAGCTATAAACAATAGCAGCTGCAGTGGAAAATCCCCAGCTATAACACACAGTTCCTCTAGGGGAGCAGAATACCAGGTTGTTTCTTCAATAATTGTTAAACAGTAACTTCATCAGCTCCCCAGTTATCTTTCCAATTTGTTGCAAGAGTAAAAGAGTAAAAAAGTTATAAATTTGGAGGCTCCCTTGATTGTTACCAGTCCTTCTAAGCATTCAGTAGCAAAAGTTACAATGTCCATAAACAGTACTTTCACAGTAGCCTTGCATTTATTTAAAACAGACCGGCAGATCAGTGTTAAAAGTAAAGTGGTGGATTTTTTATCCCCCCTTCCCTACTTGGGGGGGGGGGGTTCTTTTGCTCTGACAGTGAAATTTAGCTCTTTATATAAAACAAGTCAGTGGTTCAAAGTTCCCTTGTCCCTTGCTTTTATTCTATTTACAGGATCGGCAAAGCGGACTTCCTGTTTGCACTTTGCCGATTTCAGGTCCGAATTTTAAATTCAAGTTCAAAATCCCGATCAAAGTTTCTAGTTTCAAGTTCAAATTTCAAGTTCAAGTTTCTAGTTTCAAGTTCAAATTCAAATTCAAAATCAAAGTCCAATACTTGGTCTTAACTTTGATCTTTCCAAGTTCCCAATTCTTACTCACGGATAGCTGTTTTAATCCGATGTTTCACAGGAAAAAGGCCAGCGCTCTCCGGTAACTGCTATGCAGCTTCACTCCGCAGAAGTAGCGATCGGCTCCAGCACAGCGCTACACCCCCGCTCCGCTCCGGAGCTCTTTTCAGGGCTCCTTTGACAGTTCGGGGGGGCGCAAAGCGTGCCCGCTGAGCCCCACGGCCCCAGGCTTCACCCGCCTGTGGGTTTTTTGAGGGTCCTCCGCTTCGCTGTAGCGGTGGACCCGATTTCTGCGGAGCTTCCCCCTCCGTTTCAGAGGGTATCCGCCATTACCGATGGCGCCGCCTCCGGAAGTCTTGTTTGCTTGTTTTAAAGTCCTTCACGCAGAGCATAGCTGAACTGCAGCACTCACTCCCACAGGAGGCAGTGGTGATTTTAAGAGAGAATAAGACAAATTCATGGGGGAGTTGATGGCTACTATATTCTGCCTAAGTTAGATGCAACAATGCTTCTGAAGATCAGCTGCTGGAAGCCACTGGAGGGGAGAGGGTGCTCTTGCTGGTTTCCCTTTGGAGCACCTGCGAGAACAGGAGGCTGGACTGGATCAGGCCATTGGTGTGATCCAGCAGGCTCTTCTTATGATCTTAAGCAGAGTGCAAGCTGATGGTGGAGCTCCAGAACAGCTTGCATCTGGCGACGGTTTCAAGAGGAAACGTGAGAGAAGGCAGTAGATGACTGAGCACACTGGCATAGCAACATAAGGAGGGTTCTGATGGATCAGGTCAACTTGGGAGGCCCATCTAGTCCAGTATCCTGTTCTCAGTGTGGCCAACCAGATGCCTTTCTTCTCCTGTGGTTTCCAGCAGCTGGTGTTCAGTAGCATGACTGCTTCTGACTGTGGAGGCAAAGCATAGCCCATTATGGCTGGTAGTCATGGATAGCCACCTCCTCCTCCATGAATCTGTCCAATCCTCTTTGAAAGCCATCCAAGTGGGTGGTCAACCCTGTGTCCTGTGGGGGCAAGCTGCATAGCTTAACGAAGAAGGACTTTCTGTCACCTGTCCTGGATCTTGCAGCTTCATCAGATGTTCACAAGTCCCAGTGCCATGAGAGACGCGACTCTTCCCTTTGTACAGAAGGCACATCCTGTGCAAAGGTACGTACCTTCCTGCTGCACAAAAGGAAACAGGTTTCTACACAGCAGCAAACCTCTCTCTTCTCCATCCAAACAAGCAAGCAAGAGGCATCACACATGGAGTCTGTTGAGTCGATCTTGTTCAGCATAGCCTACAGAGACTGGCAGGTTCCTTCTGAGACTGCAGGCAGATATTCTCTCCCAACTTTTTCTGTGGAGCTGGGAATTGAAATTGGGAACTTCTGCGAGCAATCCAGATGGCTCTACTACTGAGCTGTGGTCCTTTCCCAGCTAGGCAGAAGCAGTCAAAGAGGGCACGGTCAGTAAGGGGGCGTGGCCTGGGCAGAATTCTGAGATCCAGGGAAAGGTTCCTGCCCCAAAGAGCTTACAGTCTCAGCTGAGACAGAGGTATGTGGTGGTGACACAATGCACAAGGAAGGCATTTAGATTCATATTTTTTATTTTTTTAATTTATTCCAAAAGGGAAGGGACTCATTCCAACATTTAGCATTGAAGTCTAGCTGCAAAAAGCCTTTTCTTTCCCCAGTGGAGCACATTTCCTTTTTGCCAGCCTCAGCCCTGTCTGGAGACTCAAAATCGCTGCACAGACATTCAGCCTGTCCAATGCAAAGCCATCCAATTAATAGCATCTTTGAATTTAAATTGGGGGCCAGAAGGGTGAGGGTGGTGAGGGTAGATGGGAGGGGAGCCAAAACCGGAACACGTGGACATTTATATCAATCAAGGCTAGAAAACAGAGGTTTTCCCCACTGTTAATCAATGTTTCATTAACACCCCCAGTGCAAGCCAAATTCAAATTAACTTAATTTGATCTTTATAAATTGAGTGCGTAATGTCTCTCAGCAGAACAGAGCCGTGGCGGTGAATCAGGCTTGAAGTACATGAGGGAGGATTTCGGTTTGCGGGCGGGCGGGTGAGTGGGAAAGAGAAGAATCTCATTTCCATTTTTATAAACAAGAAGGAATGGAGGAAGGAAGAGCTACAGAATGATGCTTCCAAGAAGAACAGCCCCCACTACCCAGTCAGACACATCCTACCCACCCTCCTGCTGAAGCTGCCATACGTTTGCAAATTTTGCAGCCATGTGGGCGCAGGGAGTTTGGCATAGTGGTTAGATTGCTGGAGAGGTGTGGAATCCCGGTTCAAATCCCCATCCCACCGGAAGTTTCACTAGGTGACCTTAGCCTAATCTCTGTCTCTCTCTCAGCCTAACCCTACTGTGGACTACTCTAACACACTCTATGTGAGGATGCCTTTGAAAAGGGAGCTTCAGCTGGTCCAGAATGCTGCAGCCAGACTGCTGATGGGAGCCAACAAGGGAACAGAGACAGCAGTCCCTAGTACAGTGGTACCTTGGGTTAAGTACTTAATTCATTCCGGAGGTCCGTTCTTAACCTGAAACTGTTATTAACCTGAAGCACCATTTTAGCTAATGGGGCCTCCTGCTGCCGCCGCGCCGCCAGAGCATGATTTCTGTTCTTATCCTGAAGCAAAGTTCTTAACCCCAGGTAATATTTCTGGGTTAGCAGAGTCTGTAACCTGAAGCGTATGTAACCCAAAGTACCACTGTAGTCTAATAACAACAGCAAGCTCAGAAAGATTTCACAGTCAAAGAGGACTCTTTAAAAAGGAAGGTTTGTTCTCCATTGACTAAGACGAACCCCTGATGGCTCAGATATCACATCTACTCACAGGAAGAGTCCTCTATCCATTTCCATTGCTAGGCCCCGTCCCACTCAACTGATTCACAAAGTCTCTTTGGAAAGCCCAAGGTCAGGATAAGGAGACAAAACCTGCAAACATTCCACTTAGTAATGTTTGCTCAAAGACCCCCTTAAGGTTAACATCTCAGCAACACTCCCTTCACCGTGATGCCCAAGCCAAGAGAGCTCTTCCATGACATCCGAGCAGCTAAGCCAATGGCCCAGAGCAGGCTGACTGCTTGAGGGTGGACAGCACTGTCATCCACAATTGTAAGAGTTTTAGAGATGAAAGAGGAGTGATCTGCTGAATTTCACTCTGTCTTTTAGGGTGTAAAATGCAGCAGAGATTCTCCCACCCCAGTTCTTCCCTTGAGGCCCAGCACCTTTTCCAAGCGCACACATCAAAGGAACACAGAGTTCTTTCCACCCGCTCAAACTGTACATCCTTTCCCCCTCCCTCCTGGCCCCAGGGAACGAGCAATCTGAAAAGAAATTCTGTTGCTGTCCAGCCTCACCACCCTGGCTGCTAAAATCCTGCCAATCCTGTAAGGTTTAACCCTCTTTTAAAAAGCATCAGAGATCAGTTAGGGAGGAAGGTAGCTAGTTACTTAGTTGGGAACCAGTTTGGGCACCAAGAAATAAAGTAGACGCACATTGGGTTCTCTCTGTTTTATGTCAGTGACTTTCCCTTTGCTTTCCAAACAAGGAGAGGGAGTGAGGCTTCTTGGCTAAGAAGCCAAGATGCTGTGGATCTTCAAATCTGGGCATAGCCCGGTGTGGGGCTTAGCAAGCCACTGTTTAGCCAGCCTCCAACTCACTCCCATCTATATTACGGATTGGGCTTCTGCCATCTAGTGGGTTACTCAAAGGAACACTGGCAGAGACAAAAGGAAAAAGAATCCCAGTGGCTGATAGGAACTCATCTGCCTATGTTGAGTTTACATAACAACATGAGAAAGAGCCTGCTGAATCAGGCCAATGGCTCACCTAGTCCAGCATCCTGTCCCCACCTTGGCTGACCAGGTGCCCCAGTGGGAAACCAGCAAGCAGGACCCAAGTGCAAAAACACCCTCTGCCCTCCTGGAGCTTCCAGCAACTGGTATTCAGAAGCATCGTTGCACCCAAATGTGACGGCAGAGCAGAGCCATCATGGCTAGTAGCCAGTGATAGGCATGAATTTGTCTGATTCTCTTTTAAAGCCATCCAAGTTGGTGGCCCTCATTGCTTCCTGCAGGAGGGAGTTCCGTAGTTTAACTGCACACTGCATGAATAAGTCCTTTATTTGATCTGTCTTGGATTTTCCAACACTGAGCTTCACTGGACAGCAACGAGTTCTAGTGTTATGGGGGGGGGCTTTTCCCCATCCTTGGGGCCCCTTCCAACTCTGAAGTGATGATTGGCTGCCCCCACACAGGGGAAAAACCAGCTCTGCCCTGATCAGCCTATCTCAATATTGATTCATTGGACTTTGATCTGCCACTGACCTTCCATGGAAAGGACTTGCGTGCTTGGCTACATGCTGCTTCCTGGCATTGTTTGTTCAAGTTCCCCTTGCATGCTCCTGATTTCCACAGGAATCATACACACAGCTTCTCTGCCTTCACCTTGACTGGCAACCATCCTCTAATAAAACAATTCATCTGCATTAATTGGGAGAGCTGGAAGACGCTGCTTATTGTTCTGGAAAGTGATTAGAAACCCTTGGAACGGCAGGCAGGCATTGGGCGCGATGCCAGAGAGATAAGAACAAACCAGGACATGGGGCACCGGAATGTAAGGCTTCTCCTCGTTGGGCTCCAGCCTCCGAGATGCCTTTTCTTGATTTCCAGATGATGGCGAGGCAGCAGCGGCTATGTTTAGCCGGAGCCGTCTCAGTGGGCTGCAGGGAGGTCCTGGGAAGGGGGACTGTAGGAGCTTGGAATCCAGTCTTGGCAAGCGGGCTGTTTTCCAAGGGAGTGGAGGAGGAACCACGTGCAACAAAGGCGTGCTCCTCAGGGCTTGCTTTATCAAACAAGGGAGGGAATGAAAGCCCACGGAGTGACTGCAGCTTGCTAACTAGGAGAGATGTGCCTGAAACGTACCCTGGTTTCTGGAGAGGGATACACACAGGTCCCTTGTTGGCACTGTTAAGAGCCATCAGGGGATCCATTATATTTGAAAATTCGGGTTCTCTAGCCAAGGGGAAAGTAACGTAACCATTTTGGCATTTTTTGCAAGTCAGCCTGTTCTGGGCATCATACCAGGTTGCTCTGCCCGGTGCCCTTCAGGTCTAGAGGGGGCTCCTCCTGCCTTGGTGGAGTCAGACAATATCATCTGGAGGGACTGCTCAACATTCCCCAACCTCAGCGGTTCTCAACCTGTGGGTGCCCAGATGTTGTTGGACAACAACTCCCATCATCCTTGAGCTCTGGCCTTGCTAGCTAGGGGTGATGGGAGTTGCAGTTCAACAACATCTGGGGACCCACAGGTTGAGAAAGGCTGCAAAACCAAGTGCCTTCCAGATGTTGTTGGGGACTAACTACCATCTTCCCTGATAGTTAAGGATGATGGCCAAAATTGATGAGAGTTGGGACACCAAGAACACCTGGAAGTCAGTCTCTCTCTCTCTCTCTCTCTCTGTGTGTGTGTGTGTGTGTGTGTGTGTGTGGTCCCATCTGCACTATACATTAAACCTGCATCATACCACTGTAAACTGTCAGGGCTTTCCCCAAAGCATCCTGTGTAATGTAGTTTGCTGAGGTTGCTGAGAGTTGTGAGGAGAGCCCCACTCCCCTTACTGAACTACAATTCCCAAAGTCCTCCGTGATGAGAGATTGATCATTAAAGCCCCCTAGGAATTGTAGGTAGGTGAGGGGGGTATGCGCTCACCTCACAACTCTCAGCACCTTTAAAAACTACATTTCCTTTCTCCTTGATCATTCTGGTTGCCCTTTCCTGAACCTTTTCCTCTTTGAGGCAAGGCAACCAGAACTGTGCACGGCATTGCAAACACGGTGGTGCCCTGGAATTGTATACAGTGGTACCTTGGGTTACATACGCTTAGTTTACATACGCTTCAGGTTACAGACTCCGCTAACCCAGAAATAGTGCTGCAGGTTAAGAACTTTGCTTCAGGATAAGAACAGAAATCGTGCTCCGGCGGCGCATTGGCAGCAGGAGGCCCCATTAGCTAAAGTGGTCCTTCAGGTTAAGAACGGACCTCCGGAACGAATTAAGTACTTAACCCGAGGTACCACTGTACTGTATTCATTGTATACATTATTAATACTGGCTGTTTTATTTTCAGTTCCTTTCCTAATGCTACGTAGCGGGGAATTTGTCTTTTTCACAGCCACTGCACACTGGGTTGACATTTTCATTCAGCTATTTACTATGCCACCATCTCATGCCTGGTCCATCACCGCCAGTTCAGAATGTATAGGTAAAGATAAAAATTTTTTGCTCCAATGTGCATCCGTTTACACTTGTTTACATGGGATTGCATTTGCCATTTTCCTGCCCTTTCACATGGTTTGGAAAGAGCTCTTTGCAAATCATAGAATCATAGAGTTGGAAGAGACCACAAGGGCCATCGAGTCCAACCCCCTGCCAAGCAGGAAACACCATAAGAGCACTCCTGACATATGGTTGTCAAGCCTCTGCTTAAAGACCTCCAAAGAAGGAGACTCCACCACACTCCTTGGCAGCAAATTCCACTGTCGAACAGCTCTTACTGTCAGGAAGTTCTTCCTAATGTTTAGGTGGAATCTTCTTTCTTGTAGTTTGGAACCATTGCTCCGTGTCCGCTTCTCTGGAGCAGCAGAAAACAACCTTTCTCCCTCCTCTATGTGACATCATTTTATATATTTGAACATAGCTATCATATCACACCTTAACCTCCTCTTCTCCAGGCTAAACATGCCCAGCTCCCTTAGTCGTTCCTCATAAAGCATCGTTTCCAGGCATTTGACCATTTTGGTTGCCCTCCTCTGGACACGTTCCAGTTTGACAGTGTCCTTCTTGAACTGTGGTGCCCAGAACTGGACACAGTACTCCAGGTGAGGTCTGACCAGAGCAGAATACAGTGGCACTATTACTTCCCTTGATCTAGATGCTATACTCCTATTGATGCAGCCCAGAATTGCATTGGCTTTTTTAGCTGCCGCATCACACTGTTGGCTCATGTCAAGTTTGTGGTCAACCAAGACTCCTAGATCCTTTTCACATGTACTGCTCTCAAGCCAGATATCACCCATCTTGTATTTGTGCCTCTCATTTTGTTTGCCCAAGTGCAATACTTTACATTTCTCCCTGTTAAAATTCATCTTGTTTGTTTTGGCCCAGTTCTCTAATCTGTCAAACAAGATGAATCCTTTCTATTGCAGAGACCCTGGACAACTTAGTACCACCAGCAATTGCAATCACACTCACCAGTATAGGAAAGCCCATGAGGAAGTCATAGATGAAAACGATCCCCGCGATCAGATAGGTGATCTGCAAAGAAGTCTTAATGGGTTCCGAGCCATCAATGGATGAGCGCCTCTTGCCTTGAGCGTCCTCCACCACGATGGTGGGGACGTTGAATTTGTTCTTGTCGATGTTGTTGCCTGCCTGGATGGAGAAAGTTTGGAAGAGGGCGATGGCCATGCAGACCACGCCCATGACCACGCTCCCACTGATCAGGAGCAGGAAGCAGACGCCAAAGCCCAGGCCGATCTCGGTGACGATGAAGCGGCAGTCGGTAGCGTAGAAGCGCTCCGTGGTGTCGTGCCAGCCCACGGCCGGCAGCGTGGAGAGGATGAAGGACACCATCCAGATACCCATGACGGTGTGGACCGCTTGCTTCTTGGTGTTGCTTAACCTAGAGAGGGGAGGAAAAAAGACACCTCCCCTTAGGACAAAGCCACATTCTCCGTATCCTTTCGGCTGAAAGCGAAACAGATCATCCCAAGCATTTGGCAATGGCAACCATACAATCCTAGAATTGTAGAGTTGGAAGGTACACCAAGGGTCATCTTGTCCAACCCCCCTGGAGTGCAGGAATCACAGCAAAAGAACCTCTGGTACAAGGTTTCCCAAGCTTGGGTCTCCAGATGTTGATGGACTACAACTCCCATCATCCCTAACTAGCATGATCAGTGGATGATGGGAGTTGTAGTCCAAAAGCAGCTGGAGACCCAAGTTTGGGAAACTTTTTTTTGCGGCAGATGCCCATCCAACCTGTTTAAAAACCTCCAGTGAAGGTGAGTCCACCACCTTCCAAGGTCATCCATTCCACTGCTGAACAGCTCTTGCCACCAGAAAGCTCTTCCAAATGTTTATAGTCAGAACCTCCTTCCTTGTCATTTGAATCCATTGGTTTGGGTCCTCCTCTCTGGAGCAGCAGAAAAGCTTGCTGCACCTTCCATGGTGAAAGCCCTTCTCTAGCTGTAATTCCTACACTGCAGGGGTTGGACCAGATGATGCTTGGGGGGTTCCTCTCCCCTCTATAATTCTATGATTCTGCGACCACCGCGGGACTCATCCAAAGACAGGACTTGCCTGTAGTTCACCGGCCAGCGGACCATCCACATCCGGTGGTAGGAGAGGGAGGTGACTGAGAAGCAGGTGACCAGCGTCAAGGTGTAGAAGGTGGAGACGAAGACTTTGCAGAGACCCTCACTCCACTGGTAGTCGGAGTTTTGGCGGCGGAGCTGGACGACTGAGTACATGGTGATGGGAATGGCAATGTTAAGGATGTGCGTCCCGGCCAGCGTGCAGATGAGGAACTCCAGGGGCTTCCATTTCTTCTGCTTGGCGCTCACACTGAGGATCCCCCAGGCGTTGGCCAGGACAGAGAGCCCTGAGCAAACCAGCCAAGCCACGGCATTCCTGTTCAAGGTCTGCTCATCATCCATGGTGGAGGGAGGAGTAGTGGCCATCTGGCGAGGCCAGGTGAGGATGACGTACCAGGAAGAAGGAGGGGAGGAGATGCATCCTACAAGCGGGCCGGGGCCATCAAGGGTGCATCAGGGAAGTGGGGGGATCCCACCCAAGGACCGACGGGGAAGCAGCACCTGGGGTGGTCCTATGGCTCATGGTTCTGGAAGGGAAACAAGAGACAGCTCAGGAAACAAAGAGAGCATTGCCGCATGCAAAAGGTTTGCGTGAAATTGATATCCTGCTGGATTGCAAGGCTCAAACAGAGGAGGAACAAAACATAGGAAGAACCAGCTGGATTAAGCCCATCTAGTCCATCTTTTTCTTGCAGTGGACCCCGGCATGACAATCCTCTCCCCTCCTGCGGTTCCCGGTATTTGGAGGCATAGTTAAACTGTGGAACTCACTTCCACAGACGGCAGTGATGGCCACCAACTCAGGATGGCTTCAAAAGAGGATTCGGCAGATTCATGGAGCAGATGGCTCTCAATAACTACCAGCCAGGAGGGCTATCACTTTGCCTCCATAGCAGGAGGCATCAATTACTCTGAATAAGAGTTGCTGGAAACCGCAGGAAGAGAGAGGGCTCCTGTGCTCAGGTCCTGTTTGCAGGTTTCCCATGGGGTCATTTGTGTGGCCACTGTGAGAACAGGATGCTGGACTAGATGGGCTACTGGCCTGATCCAGGAGGCTGATTTTATGTTCTTATGTTAAACCCCTTTCAACCCCCAGAGGGGGCTATTGAGATTAGCATAAAGCAGCAACAACAGCACCAGACAGATATACTGTTCCCAACTGGGGAGCAACCTCTGATTCACTGAACTGTGGGCACCCACGTTTTTGAGGCACGATGCAAAGCCCACTGCCCCTATGTTAGGCAGCTAGCAGCCGGCAGCCCAATGCTTGGAGTCATAGTGGCTGGAGATGGAGTGTGCTGCCCTTATATCGAGACAAGCCATTAGTTCCCCAACACCAGTAGCCTCTACTCTCCTTTTTTATTGGGAGATGTTGGGGACCAAACCAGGGATCTTGGCCTTGCTGAGCAAGATGCTCTGACCAAGCGAGTGCCCCCTTCCTGCAGCCTAGGTGAGCATAAGACAGTGGTGGAGTGCTAAATTCTGAAGTGCGCCAGCTCAGCCTGGCAGCCTCCTCCGCCACAGCAGCAGCCCCCAAGAAGCATCCAAATACACAGGCCACTGAGTCAACCCACTTGCACATAGCCGCCCACTCCCCCAGTACACAGCACAAGGCCCAATTCATCAGCTGACGGTCCTCGAGTACATGCTTCTGAAGTCAAACGCATTGCTAGCAAAAAGGCCTTTGAAGCAGCCGAAATGAGGAAAGCTCGTTTACTAAGGGGTGCTGGCTGCTGGGCGCTCCCCTCCTCCTGAGCTACCTTTACAGCTTGCTCTCTTAGCATTCCAGCTTTCTGCAAAATGCTGAAATGTCCACCCTCGATGCTGCCTCCATTGAGCTTTGGCAACCTGGTTCTGATCCGCTTCCAAATCCCCAATCTTGGCTTGGCCCTTCAAAGGGTCTACTTATTATTCTGTCTGGCTGCAAAAAAGGGAAAGAAACAAAATACTTCTGCTCCAGAGGATCTTCAACAAAGGTGGTCAAGGAGGAATGATCAGAAGAGAACCAAATCAGCTACCAAGCACCTCCCAAACAGACAAAATGCACTCCTGTTGGGGTCCGTGACCACTGCATGGAGGCATCTGAATAACATGTCAGAACAGTTCAGACTACAGGTGAGAGAACAGCCTGGAACATCCCCATACAACAGCATTGTGGGGGGTTGGACTAGATGACTCTCAGGGTCCTATCCAGCTCTACACTTCCTTGACTCTATGATTCTAACTCTTCCAGAACGAACTGAGTAAGCAAAGCTTGGACAGCAGTTACTGGGAATCACAGGTGGGAAGAGCGGTGTTGCACTCCTGTCCCGCTTGTTGGTTTCCCACTGGGGGCATCTGGGTTGCCACTGTGAGAACAGGATGCTGGACTAGATGGGCCACTGGCCTGATCCTGCAGGGCTCTCTGCAGAGTCAGAACAGTTGTCCCAACCTGGCCACCAACTTGGATGGCTTTATAAGACAAGTTCATGGAGGATAAAGCTACCAAATGGCTACTAGCCACGATGGCTATGCCCTGCCTCCCTGTCTGAAGGAAGTCATGCTCCCCATGGTTCTCTCACTCTCCATTTAATCCTCACAACAGCCCTGAGAGGTATGTGAGGCTGAGAGAGGCAGCGACTGGCCCAAGGCCACCCAGTGAGCTCCATGGCTGACTTGAGTTTTGAACCCGGATCTCGCTCAGGTCCTAACATGATGCTCTAACCACTACACCACACCGACTTTCATGACCCCACCCCAGGCCTGAGTTCCCACTCATGGAGAACTCAGCCAGCCCCACTCTACACAGCAGCCACCCCCTTTCATCTGCCTAGCTCCACCCTTTTCTTGGTCACACTAGAGTGTGACAGAATGCTGAGAGCAGAGCAGTAGACAAGCGGGAAAGGTTGTCAAGAACTGGCTCTAAGGCAGATTATCCCCACCTCCTCACAGTATATGCTCACCAGTTTAAGAGGCTGGTTTTTTGTTTTGTTAACATTTACATTTTCCCACTTCTTTTCCATCTTTTGCTTTAAAAAACGAAAAAATGCTCCTTCGACCTTCAGGATGTGACATTATCTGTCAGGGTGCGATTTAATATTTAATCTGCAAAGCTTCCTGCAGCTCTAAGCAAGACTTAATGAAATATGTCTTTTGCTATTTATTTTACATTTTTTCTCTGCACGATTCCTAAGGAGCAAGGCTGGGGGCGAAAAGGGAGTGGTGCTGTTTCCTCCTGGGAGCGCTTGGCCGTTTGCTGCAGACAGCCAGCTGCTCACCCTGCTGGGTCAAAAGGCATATGCTGTTCCTGGAGGAATCCACCATGCTGGCCCTCAGGACAAACTCCATTATCAGTTCTCCTGCCTCACAGCTGACCCTGAACATGGTGAGCCCAACCCTTGACTACATTCCTTTTCTTGCAAAACTCGCATTGTTTGAGCAACTGTCTCAAGGCTCAAGCACTCACATTTCTGCACCAGAAGAACTCAAAAGGGTTCCTAGGAACTGGCTTTAAGACTGCGTCAGACCACTGCTCCAGCACTGTCAACTCAGACTGGGATTCAAAGCAGGAAGTCTCTCCCAACCCTACAAGGAGATGATGCCGGATGCCAGGGATTGACTCTTCAGTATGCAAAGCAGACGCTCTACCGCTGAGCTATGGCCATTCCCCTAAAAATAAAGTAGGATGCTAGTCTTCATGGTTCTGAACTCTCTCCCGCAGGAGTCAGCGACAGCCTCCAACTTGGATGGCTTTAAAAGAGGATTGGACAAATTCATGGAGGAGAAGGCTGTCGACGGCTCCTGGTATGCCCAGTGGAGGACCTTAAGGTCCACAAATGACAACATTTTGGAGGTCCCAGGTTGCAAGGTGGTTAGATTGGTCTTAACTAGGGCCAGGGCCTTTTCAGTACTGGCCCCAACTTGGTGGAACGCTCTGTCACAAGAGACTAGGGCCCTACGGGACTTGACATCTTTCCGCAGGGCCAGCAAGACAGAGCTGTTCCGCCCGGCCTTTTGTTTGGACTGAGTCTGACCCTTATGTTTCCCTCCCCTTATGGTCTTGATTTATTGGTTACTTTTAAAATGAGGCTGCATTTTAAATTGCATTTTAATCTGTATTTTAAATTGTTTTTTTCTTTTCTTTCCTTTTTCTCCTATTATGTTTTTTACTGTGGTGTTAGCCGCCCTGAGTCTGGCTCTGGCCGGGGGAGGAGGGAGGGGTATAAATAAAAATGTTTATTATTATTATTAATTATTATTATTATTATTATTATTATTAGACGTGATGGCTATGCTCTGCCCACCCACCAGTTGGACACCTGTTGCTGGAAGGGAGAGTGCTCCTGGGTTTCCCCAGAATAGGTACCTGGAGTTGCTAGACTAGATGGGCCAGTGGCCTGATCCAGCACGCTCTTTTTATTTCCTTATGACACCCATTTCCCTTCCTTGCAGCAACGCTTGGGACAGCATCACCATCTAGTCTAGCAGTGGAACATCCACTTTTGGGGGGCATCCCATCTCAGAGATGAGCAGGATGAGGGAGAGGAAGGATTCGGCTACCTGCCGGATGTGAGAGAAGCTGGCTAAAAATAACCCAGACTTGCAGTGTGTGTGTGTGTAGGGGGGGAGTGCATGGGTATCTCTGTGGAGGAATTCAGCAGGCTTCCTTTGCTAACCCCCCCCCCATTGACACCTCTCTCTTCGTTGACTGCCATGGCAACCCATCCAACACCAAGGAGATAAATATAGCCCGGTAGTTTTCTTGGGCTACATACAGTTCAGGTGCAAAATGCAGCCGCCACACCGCCCCCCGCAACACTTCCATTAAGTAGCAGCGAGACTTACAATGGCAGGCGCCCCACGTATTTATTTATGCTGTCCCTGCAGAGTGGGTGGTGCTGGTGGTGCAAAGACCCGGCGGGGTTTAAAAAGAGAGACTATGAACCACAGGCTTTAAATAGGCACCTTGCAAACAAACTGTCTGTATAGCTCAGTCAGTAGAGCACGAGGCTCTTAACTTCTAGAGTTACAGGTTTGAGCCCCACGTTGGGCAAAAGATTCCTTCATTGCAGGGGGCTGGGCTAGACGACCGACTCTATCAACGCTACCTGGAAAAGACGCCTCTCCCTTGCCCCAGTCCACCACCACCACCACCACCACCATCATTATTAATTGCATTTATATCCCACTTTTCTCTGCACATGGCCACGAAGCCCAGTGGGTGAACTTGGGACTGTCACAGCCTTTCAGCCTAGCCTACATCACAGAGTTGTGGTGGGAATGAACTGAAGAGGGAGAGTGCCGTGTATGACACCACAAGCTCCTTGGAGAAAAAGGTGGGCTTTAAATGTAATAAATAAATCAACCCCGGCCAGAAAAGCTACTCCAGATGACAATGATTAGCTGATGGACTGATTGGCTAAAATCCTATTGAACCTTGAAGCAGCTGAATGTTGGAAGATTCAGGAGAGATAAAGGACCTCTTCATGCACCACATGAACTATGGAACTCACTCACACAGGAGACCATGATGGCCACCAACCTAAAGGTAAAGGTAAAGGGACCCCTGACCATTAGGTCCAGTCACGGATGACTCTGGGGTTGCGGCACTCATCTCGCTTTATTGGCCAAGGGAGCCGGCGTACAGCTTCCGGGTCATGCGGCCAGCATGACTAAGCCGCTTCTGGCAAACTAGAGCAGCACATGGAAACACTATTTACCTTCCCGCTGGAGCGGTACCTACCATATTTTTCGCCCCATAGGACGCACTTTTTCCCCTCCAAAAATGAAGGGGAAATCTAGGTGCGTCCTATGGCGCGAATGCAGGCTTTCGCTGAAGCTTGGAGAGCGAGAGGGGTCGGTGCGCACTGACCCCTCTCGCTCTCCAGGCTTCAGGAAGACATCCGCAGCCTGGGCAGCCCTGCAGGAGGTCCGGCAGGGATGTCTAGGCTGCAGATAGCAGCCTGCTTCCCGGAGTGTCGAGCGCCTTGAAAGCAGAGCGCCCGGCGCTTCGGGAGCACATCCGCAGCCTGGGCAGCCCTGTGGGAGTTCTCCGCAGGGCTCCCCACGCTGCGGATAGCAGCCTGCCACCCGGCGGGTGGAGCACCCTGAAGCAGAGCGCCCCGCGCGCCGGGCAGACATCCGCAGCGTGGGGAGCCCTGCAGGAGTTCCCCGCAGGGCTCCCCACGCTGCGGATAGCAGCCTGCCGTCTGAGGCAGACATCGGCCAGCCCCACAAGCTTGGGGGACAGCAGGGAGGCGCAGCGCCGTTCCTCGACCTGGTTCGGTTTCCCCAACCTGCTTTTGGGGGGGGGGGGGAAATAAAGGAAAAAAAATTTTCCTTTATTTCCCCCCAAAAAAACTAGGTGCATCCTATGGGACGGAGCGTCCTATGGGATGAAAAATACGGTATTTATCTACTTGCACTTTGACGTGTTTTTGAACTGCTAGGTTGGCAGGAGCAGGGACCGAGCAACGGGAGCTCACCCCATCACGGGGATTTGAACCGCCGACCTTCTGATCGGCAAGCCCTAGGCTCTGTGGTTTAGACCACAGCACCACCTGCATCCCCTAGATGGCTTTAAAAGAGGATCGGACAAATTCATGGAGGAGAGGGCTGTCGACGGCTCCTAGTCATGGTGGCTGTTCTCTGCCTCCACAGCTGGAAGCAGCAATGCTTCTGAACACCAGCTGCTGGAAGCCACAGAATGGGCAAGAGCTCTAGTACTTGGGTCCTGCTTGAGGGTTTCCCACTGGGGCATCTGGCTGGCCACTTTGAGAACAGGATGCTGGACAAGATGGGCCAATCAGCTTGGCTGGATGCTCTAGTCCCAAATGCTGCAACTTTTCCTCAAAGGGGAGCCGTTCCATCGCTTTGATCATTTCGCCACATGTTCCTTTCCACCCTCATACCAGCTGTCATCCAGCTGTTCTATTGTCTCAAGTTCCCTGGAAAATCAGGGAGTTGGTGGGTTCTACACAGCGTGAAAGGATGCTGAGGAGTGGTGATGTCAACCTCCTGTGATTCCCGGAAATTTTTATTGTTTGCATTATCACCGTGGTCAGTAACAGAAAGTTGGGAAATGGATTTGAAAGATACCACCATAAGGACTCTTTGAACAGAAATACTTTGGACAAAGCTGGGAGAGATTTACCCACCAACACCATGTTCAACCAGGTCTTAAACATACAGGTCAATCATCATGAATGCTGACTGCATCATCTTTATCAAGACTGAGGAAATGGCAGTGTCCAGTATACCTCGGTCCAGTATACCTGAAGGAGCGTCTCCACCCCCATCGTTCTGCCCGGACACTGAGGTCCAGCACCGAGGGCCTTCTGGCAGTTCGCTCGCTGCGAGAAGCCAAGTTACAGGGAACCAGGCAGAGGGCCTTCTCGGTAGTGGCACCCGCCCTGTGGAACGCCCTCCCACCAGATGTCAAAGAGAACAACAACTACCAGACTTTTAGAAGACATCTGAAGGCAGCCCTGTTTAGGGAAGCTTTTAATGTTTAATAGACTATTGTATTTTAATATTCTGTTGAAAGCCGCCCAGAGTGGCTGGGTAAACCCAGCCAGATAGGTGGGATATAAATAATAAATTATTATTATTATTATTATTATTATTATTATTATTATTATTTATTAGTATTATTAGTATTATTTCTGCCTCTGCAAAAGCAGTATTCCTAGTGAGCACTCTTAAGGACTGGTAAACATAACTAGCTATGATTTCAGGGGCTGCTTAGCTTTGATTGTTCCATTGCAAGGGGTTGGACTAGATGACACAAGAGGTCCCTTCCAACTCTACAATTATCAGATTCTATAACGAGCAGGCCTTAAGCAGGGGTAACCAGTATGGCGCCCCTCCCATACGATGCTAGGCTCCCAACTCCCACCATCCCCGACTGCTGGCCATACTGGGACTGCTGAGAGTCTACAACATCCCATTGGCTACCTCTGCCCTGAACAGCCTGTTCCTTCCCTGCTCTAAAAATCCTTTCTGCTGGGACTCTGGGACTCCTGGAGCAGGACACCTTGCCCTGCAATTCAATATGTTGGTAAGGACTGCTTAGGACCACTGTGCTGTGAGCAATAGGCACTCTGCACATCCTCTGGGGCTCATTAAGAGTTCACATGTTCTGAAGATAAGGTCTAGCACTGGAAATGGAATTTATTGATTTTTATTTTTTTATCTGAAGCTCTGGCAGAATTTCAATTGTGTGGAGTTTCCACACACCTCCCTTCATTTTAACAGCTTGTTCAGGAACTGTGCCTTACAGGTTGCACAGCTGTAGGTTTGTGGTTCTCTCCCCTTTCCCCTCCAACAGCACAACCCCAAAGCAGAGAACCCAGCTGTTGCTCAAGAGCAAGCTAAAAAAAGCAGGCACGCAACCTCAGGCATCTCTCGGGCACCTTGACCTCGCCACTGTGTTCTGTGTTCAAAACACGTCTGCACACCTAGTGTAATTGAAATGGAATCGCAGGCACCAGGTGGGGGCAAAGCGTCATCGAGCCCCCAAATAGCTTGCCCGGGTGATTAAGTGCACGGCATTCAAGCGAGCACCCGGGGAATTATTATGCCTCTTTGGTGAATAATGGATCTTTTGCGCTCTCCAGAAATATAATTCATACCCTGGCTGGCACTGTACAGGGCTGCCTTTTGTGACTGGGGAATTGGCAATTACAAAAAATAATAATTAGAGCAAGAGGGGCCAGGCGAGAGGTTTGCGGAGCATTTTGGCTGGAGCAGGAAAGGGGAGGTGGGCTCTTTCGGTTCAGAGGAGCGATTCCCATTAATGGGCCTCTCCAGGGACTGGGGGGGGCGCGATTCGGCCCCTGCTGCTGGCAAAGTGCCAACATTTGAGCACTCCCAGGAGGCTCAGTGTTCAGAAGGTAATCAGTTGTGGCACTGCTGCGGCTCTGCACTACTAGGAAAAGCATACAGAACAGAGGCAGCTCCCCTGCACAAAGTGAGGCTGTTAGCCCATAAGAAGAGCCTGCAAGATCAGGCCCCTGGTCCATCTAGTCCAGCATCCTGGCCAACCAGATGCCCCAAAGGGAAACCAGGAAGCAGGATCTGAGCGCAAGAGCACTCCCCCCTCCTGCGGTTTCCGGCAACTGGTATTCGAAAGCATTGCTGCTTCCAACTGTGGAGGCAGAGCCGAGCCACAATTGCTAGGAGCTATGGATTTGGCTAATCCTGTGGGAGAGAGTTCCATAGTTTAACTATGCACTGTGTGAAGAAGTCATTTCTTCTATCTGTCCAGAATCTTCCAACATCTAGCTTCATTGGACGCCCAATGAATTATTGTGTTATCAGAGTGGGAGGGAAATGTTTCTTTATCTACTTTCTCCAAGCCATGCATAATTATCGAAACACCTATCATGTCTCCACTTACTCACCTTTCCTCTAAACTAAAAAGTCCCAAACGCTGCAATCTTTTTTCATGAATGGGAGTTGCTCCAGCTCATTGGTCATTTTGATGGTCCTTTTCTGGACCTTTTTCCAATTCTACAATTTCCTTTTTGAGATGAGGCAACTAGGATTAAAAAGTGCAATCCTGCCCTCTCAAGCTAACACCAGTCCCCCAGGGTCTTTCCCAGGTCTGCTCTGATCCTATTATTCATTGGGGATTCCATCACCCCAGCGAGGTGAGAGGGAACAAGACCAGGCTGGTGCTAATCTGGACTGGGGCAGGTTCAGCACCATGGACAGCACTGCAGATATTGGCCCACAGATTTTCACCACACTTTCAGGACCACAGCCAGCAACCATGCAGGAGACAAGTTGCCTCAGCACCAGCCTGGAGCACCAGCTAAGCTTTTACAGACCAGCCTAGAGAGTTCTTCAAGACATTCCACACTCTCTGAGAGCTGCATCTGGCATCTAAAGGGTTACCATCTGGAGTAGCTGGCTCCTTCTAGAGCAGCCTTCTCCAATCTTGTGCTTCCCAGACATTTTGAACTACCACTCCCATCATCCCTGACCATTGGGCTATGCTGGCTGTGGTTGATTGGAGTTGTGGTTCACAAACATCTGAAGGGCTGCAGGCTTGTGAAAGGCTGTTCTACAGGGGGCCGGTAAGCACAGAAGCAACCTGGCTGTAAACCCTTAAATGGCTCAGGACCACAATACCTTAAGGACCACCTCTTCCCCTAGGACAGACATAGGCAATCTCAGCCCTCCAGATGTTTGGGAACTTCAATTCCCATCATCCCTAGCTAACAGGACCAGTGGTCAGGGGTGATGGGAATTGTAGTCTCAAAACATGTGGAGGGCCGAGTTTGCCTATGCCTGCCCTAAGGAACCAACCCAGACCCTGCGATCATCATGAGAACCTTGTTCATGTGCCTCTTCCACGAGAGGCCTGGATTGTGGCAACATGAGAGAGGGCCTTTTCTGCAGTGGCTCCCCACTTGTGGAATGTTCTCCCATGGGGAGACTTGCCTGTCACCTTCATTTCATATCATTAGGCACCAAGTGAAAACATTTCTCTTCTCCCAAGACTTTGACTAATTGAACAATCGATGGTCTTTTATGCTGTGTGAGGCTATTGTTTTTATTTGTTACTATGTTATGTGTTTTCGTGTTTTTATACTGTAAACTGCCCTGTGGTGCTCAGATGAAGGATGGGATAGAAATTTAATAATAAATAAATAATAGGGAATACACTCCCAGCCCCCCTCGCTGCTCGCTGGAGAGAGTCTTGAGGTCCACTTCTGAGGGTAGCAGTATTTCTGTGGGTTTCAGTAGATGGGGCGTAGGGTCTGAAATGGAGGGACCTGCTTAGGAAGAGTTGAGGAGGAGGTCTGAAATTTCTTGGCCCAGCACCGCAGCAGCTTCTTGGCAGCCTTTCAACTTGCAGAAGCTGTCCTTGATTCCCCACCGCAAGTAACCTAAGCACCTGCGATCAAAATAATGCATCCTCTTGCCCAGTTCACCTGTGCCTCTGCTTCCCCTCTTCTTCCACTTTTGCTGACTGTGTGTAAGGTCCTTGGGGGCAGGGACCTGTAGAAAGCATCACACCCACTGGCATTCATTCATTCATTCACATGCCAGAACATTTATTTCCCTCCTACCTGATCTAAAAAGAAATCCACAAGGGAGCTAGCCATATAGAAACTCAAATTCAAAATATAAAAAGTAAGCGAATGGACTGTATTTTGAAGTGGTTATGGAGAGCAGATCACTCCCTTGTTAGCACAGCACCATTGTTTCTAGGCACAATTCAACAGTGCTGGTTATAAAGCCCTTTTAGATTTAGGTCAAGGCTACCTGTAGGACCATATTCTACCATACAAACCCACCTGAGATCTAGGTGGCTTCAAAAGAGATTTAGACATATTGTTGGAGGATAAGGCTCTACTAGCCATGATGGCTCAGCTCTGCCTCCAGAAGGCTCCTCCTTATGTTGTTCTTCCCTGTGGAAACAGAGTCTTGGGCAGAATTTTGCTCTGGCAACTATTTCAAATGCCGTCTCTCTTTAGAGTCACAGAGCCTTTTGGCAGACTTCTCTCTGATTACTGCCCACCTCAAGAGACCTCTGAAATACCAAACTTGGAGCCAGATGAGTGCAGTGCCAAAAGAGCAACCAGCAGCATGTGCACACACACATTCCTGCATCGGATCGGTTGTGCCAGTTGCACATCCGCTCAAATCAAGAGAGCCATTGCTATCCTTGCAAACAACTCTTTAGCAGAAATCAAATAAAGCATTTACTCCTCGTCAATAAGTGATCCATTCTGGGTCCGTCCTGACTTAACAAGCCCTGGGAATTGCAGGCAGGCAGCTTTTGAGAGCCCAGGCTGGTGGCTGCTTTGGACAGGGACGTCTTTTAGAATCATACAATCGCAGAGTTTAGAGGGGACCCCAAGGCTCATCTAGTCCACCCCCTGCAATGCATGGGGGAGGGGGGATGGATGGGCACTGGTGATGGCTCCCCTCGCCCCCACCAAGCCAAGGGGCAGGAAATGGGCTCCTGCAAAAGGGACCCAGGGCACAGATTGGTGGCACGCCGTTATATATATACAGTATATATGTATATAGATGCAAACAGAGGCTGACATTCAGAGGGGTGGGGGAGGGAAGCAGTGCTGTCAGGGCCGACTCTGAATTATAGGGTGCCAACATGCATTTCTGGGGGGTGGGCAAAGGGCCCAATCCACACACACAATCTATTGACAAGAACGGTCAATTATGTACATATTGTTTAAACTTTTTTTTAAAAAAGGTCTCCAGAGCACATAGAGGCAGTGGTTTCTAAGGCAGCCAGCTGCTCTGCAAGCAAAGCAAAATAATACTAACACTACTACTACTACTAATAATAGTAATAATAGAGGGAAGGGGGGGATAAAGGATATATAAACCTGAAGGATATGCTGCCCTTTAGAACAAACCTTCAGCTCCTGCCTCATCTGTGGTCTTATGGGAAGAAGGGGGGGGGGATAGTAGCGTAGATATTATGTTTGATCTACCTACAGATCTGATAAGAAATGAGCCCTGAAAGTCAACTCTGCGCATGCTCAGGGACACTGTGCACCATGTATGGGTGTATAGTGACACTTGCTGCTCCACCTCAGGCAGCAAAATATTTTAGCCTGGCCATGATCTCACTGCCCAATTTACATTAGGAAGAACCTTTCTGACTGTCGGACAGTGGGACAGAAGGTGGTGGCCTCTCCTTCCTTGGAGGCTTGTAAACAGAGGTTGGGTGGCCATTTGTCAGGGATTCTTCAGCTGTGATTCCTGCACTGCAGGGGGCTGGACTAGATGGTCCTTTGGGGTCCCTTCCAACCCTACAATTCTATAATCCCACCAGGGAAAAACCCAGGTGGAGACAGCTTCAAATTCCCTCTATTAGCAGCCACAAGTAAAGCAGACAAATCAATCAGGAAACAAAGGCCGAGTTTTTGATGCCACAGAGCATTTTCTCAGCTCCGAGGTTAAAGAAGAAGGGTTAGTGCCGCATCGGAGGAAAACTGACAAACGAACCCCACCAAATTCAGCAGAGCTCTTCCAAGTTGTAAAAGGCCTTTTTTTACATCTGGGCCCTCAGGGAAGATTGTTGCAGGGGGGTGGGGGGTGGTGGTGGTGGGGAGAGATGGCACAGTGGCCTGCTGCAACCAATTTGCAAGACACAGCACTGATAAATCACTCCCTCTTGGATGCTCGCAGGGCAGCCAGAGGCAGGGCTGGCTGAGTGGGCAGCGAGGGTGATAAATGCCTCCTTAAGAGAGGGAGGAACACCAGCGAAGCTTGAAAGAAACAGTAGTGGGATCTCCACACACACAAAAAAAAGCCCTCACTAGCACTGCTTGATCTTAACTAATTAATTTTCTGCAAGTTCCCAGTACTGCATTTTCGGACAAGATGCTTCAGTGGCAAAACCTGCGCCAAAACAGATTATCTAGATTAGTTTCTACCTGGCTTGGGGCCTTTTTTTCCCTTCAGGATAAGACTGTAATAAATAAATAAATAAATAAATAAATAAATAAATAAAATAGGTGCGCAAATCAATGCTCAAAACTGGACAGGAGGAGTGCTTTTGGGGAAGGGCCAAAGCTCACTAGTAGAGCATCTGTCTTGAATGCAGAAGGTCCTGGGTTCAGTCCTCAATGGCATCTCAAGGCAGGGCTGGGAAAAACTCTGAAGAATGGGTAGGCAAACTAAGGCCCGGGGGCTGGATTCCGCCCAATCACCTTCTAAATCCGGCCTGCAGACGATCCGGGAATCAGAGTAGAATGTGTGCTTTTATTTAGAATGCATTGCTGGGTTATTTGTGGGACATAGGAATTCATTCATATTATTTTCCAAAATATAGTCCGGCCCCCCACAAGATCTGAGGGACAGTGGACCAGCCCCCTGCTGACAAAGTTTGCTGACCCCTGCTCTGGAGAGTCTGAAGTGAGCTGGATAGACCAGCAATCCTATTTAATTCAGCACATTATTCAAACCCTTGAGGATGAAGACCTTACTTTATTTTTAGGGGAGAGACTTTAGCTCAGTGGCAGAACACCTGCTTTGCATGCAGAAGGTTCAATCCCTGGCATCTCCAGGTTGGGCAGAGAAATATCCTCTACCTGAAACCCTAGAAAGCCACTGCTGCCAGTCAGGGTAGACAATACTGAGCTCAATGGACCAATGCTCTGACTCAGCATAAGAGAGCTTCCTATGGTCCTACGACCACACAGTGGCTTTAAGATAATCAACAAGCACAGAACCATAGAATTGTAGAGTTGGAAGGGACCCAAGGGCCATCGAGTGCAACCCCCTGCATGGCACGATTTAACAGTAGCTCTGACCCTTCCTAGGGACGCGGGTGGTGCTGTGGGTTAAACCACAGAGCCTAGGGCTTGCTGATCAGAAGGTCTGCGGTTCAAATCCCTGCGACGGGGTGAGCTCCCGTTGCTCGGTCCCAGCTCCTGCCAACCTAGCAGTTCGAAAGCACAAAAGTGCAAGTAGATAAATAGGTACTGCTCTGGCGGGAAGGTAAACGGCGTTTCCGTGTGCTGCTCTGGTTCGCCACATGACCTGGAAGCTGTACTCCGGCTCCCTCGGCCAGTAAAGTGAGATGAGCGCTGCAACCCCAGAGTCATCCATGACTGGACCCTTTACCTTTACTTGACCCTTCCTGGGAAGGGAAGTCAGATTCCAGGAGATTTGGGGAGGGAGGGAAGGAGGGAGACCTGCTCACCCCTCCTGGTTGATGATGCCAGGTTAGATGCACTGCCCCAGTCTGCCCCACGCACTCTGAAATGAACCGTTGGCAGGAAGTGAGAAGCAAGGAGGCCACATTCATAGGACTGTGG
This sequence comes from Podarcis cretensis, assembly GCF_951804945.1. Taxonomy (NCBI): domain Eukaryota; kingdom Metazoa; phylum Chordata; class Lepidosauria; order Squamata; family Lacertidae; genus Podarcis; species Podarcis cretensis. Next base: position 66,657,993 of record NC_137177.1, read on the forward strand.
TGTTAGAAGGGACCCCAAGGTTCATCTAATGCAAGCCCTTCAAAGCAATTCGCGGCAGGAAGTTTATCCGCAGTTCTTTTAAAAGGTGCGGGGGCATCCTCTGCTGTGGGAGAATCGCAAACAAAGCCCAAACAGCGAATGCCAAAGCAAAGCAGGGTCCCCGGATGTGTGGGTGTGTGTCAGCAAGTCAACTTCAACCGCCTTCTTTTTCAGCGATTAAATGGCTGTTGGGGTTGGAAGAGAGCAATCGCTGTGGCTATTTTCTCCTTTCCATTCAGAACCAAAGTGCCTGCTGGGGTAGGTGAGGGTGGGTTTGTGCATTGCTAGAACCCCATGGGGCGGGACTGCCTGCGGGGTCTTTATTGGCAGCTGGAAAAGTTGCTGTGCTGTCCCTGAGCACAGCACCTTACTGTCCTCCCAAGGTGCCAGAGGAGAAAATTAAAGGGTCCAGTGGCGTAGCGTGGGTTGTCAGCACCCGAGGCAAGGCAAGTAATTTGCGCCCCCTAACCTGTGGATTTGCACCCCTAACCCGTGGATTTGTGCCCCCTAACCTTAACCCCCAGATGTTGCGCCCGGTGCGGCCGGCCCCCCCCTGCACCCCCCACGCTACACCACTGAAGGGTGCATCCCTGGGGGAAGGAGCTGAACACGCTCATTGGGGACACCCACTTCTTACAGTCACACATGTCACCTCTGGAGCAAATTCATGCTCACAGGGCAGCCTGGAATCTTAAAAGGGGCTCCCCTCTGAACAGCACCATCCTGGAGGCCGTTTACTTGGTCACACTAGAGCGTGACCAAGAAAGACGCAGGCTGCTTTTTACGTAGGCTATCAAGACATGGGAGAGTGTTGTCCTTTTTACTGAAGCAATTGGATGTGTGCTTTTGGATCCAAGTCCTTTGGATCCAGGCCCGCTTAATTTGGTATGGCAGTTGTGACTCAGTGGTTATCAGTATGAAACCTGGGAGGGGTGCGCTACCCACTCCCTAAACAACACACCCGGTGCAAATGCACTTCCACCACACAGTGACAAATTTTAAACAGATTTCAGCCGTCCATCTCCCAACAACCAGACCCAGAGTGACTGAGGCAGCCCATTCAGATGGGCAGGGTACCAAATTATTATTATTATTATTATTATTTGAAATTCCTTCCCCCAAGACGTGTGGCTGTCCCCCACACTTTTATTGATCTGGGATTCAACATTTCTTTCACTATGTAGCCTTGTTGTATTGTTTTTTTAAAGGAAAAATGCAGTTTTTAGGTGTTCTACTTATGGATTGCATTTTTAGTATTGTGCACTGGACTTTAGGGTCAGGATGGTATATGAAGGAAATGAAACCAATTAATGCATCATATGCACTACAGAGTACAGAAGAGAACACCTGAAATTCCATGAAGATCCAGATGAAAGCCTAGCCAGTGAATTGCATGTGCTTTAACCCATGGATCTTTCTGTTTATGAGTAAGAGCATTTCCTTCTCTTCTACTCTTCCATGGAAGTTCTACTCTTCCATGACAGAGGGGTCTGTTGATGGCTATTAGACAAAGCACCAAGGTCAGTTGCAGAGCATCTGCTGTGCATGCAGAACGTCCCCGGTTCAATCTCCAGGGAGGGCTGGTAGAACCTACACTGCTCCTGCCAGTCAGTGTAGACAACACTGAACTAGACGGGCCATTGGCCTGACTATGGGGCTTCTTCTTCTGTTCCCATCATCCATGGTGGCAATATGGAACCTTCATGTTCAGAGACAGGCCATCTCTGAGCACCAGTTGCCCAGTAGCACGAGTGAGGAGAGTGCTGCTGAGCTCAGGTCCTGACTGCAAGGCTTCTGGTTGGACACTGCACAAGAATATGCTGGGTAAGACGGGCCGCTGGTCTGAGCCATCATCAAGGTTTGCCTTATGCTCTTAAGAAACCCACTCTGACCAGGTGTAGAGATGGCCACCAACTTGGATGGCCTTAGAAGAGGATCCAACAAATAAATAGAGGAGGAGGCTACTGGCCGCAATGGCTATGCTTGCCTCTGCTGTCACAGGATGGTACGAGTGGGATCATCAGATCCAACCCCCTGCAATGCAGGAAGATGCAGCCGTCCCATATGGGAATCAAACCTGCAATCTTGGTGTTATCAACACCACACTCTAACCAACTGAGTTATTCAGTACATTTCTGAATAGCAGAGGCTGGGTATTGTAAGCAGGGAGAGCAACCATTGCACTCATGTCCAGTTTGTGGACTTCCCAGTGGGGCATTTGGTTGGCCACTGTGAGAACAGCATGCTAGACTAGATGGGCTTCTAGCTTGACCAAGCTGGGGGGTTCCTCTTGCATTGCTAAGGTGGCCTCTACCATCTTAAGTCTCTAAGTACTTGAATTACGCAGTTACGCATGAGCATCTGGTGCTTTTTTAAAAAAAGTTAATCAGAACCTTGCAATCTATTAGACAAGTGGTTCCCAAACAACTCCCCCCACTCAACAGTCCACTTGAAAATTGCTGAGGGCCTTAATGGTTTTTATGCCTATTGTAGCAATTGTAATGAGCTGCACTAGATGCTGTATGATTATTAATTGAATCAAGATTAAACATCTTAATTCTAGCCTCCCATTGACTTTGCTGCTAATCCTCTCCACTCCTCTCAAGTGCCGACTCTTCCCTCTGTCAATACTGGCCCTTCCCACTCATCTTCTGAATGGACCACCAGGTCTTAAGAACAACCGTAGCTTTTTCTCAGATATGGGATCACAGTTTGGGGACCCTCTTAATTAAACTAACTGATTCATCAATCAAATGACACAGCCCTCATTCGCTGGGTGAACACAAAACATCCTCTTGGAGGAGCAACTACAAGAGTTTATGGCTGCTTCAGCGACTTTTCAGATATTGACAGCAGGTGCCCCCAGCAAATTCCAGAAATTCCTCGCAATGCTAACAGAGACATCTTTGCAAAATGTCTTAAAGAAGGATCAGGGCAATTAAGTGACCCTTCCCCACAGCTGCCCCCTCCCTGGCTTTACTTTACCCTTCCTTTCCTAAGCCAGTGTCAGCTGAGGAACTGGCTGGTTGGGAGAAAGCTGGAGGGAAATGGGGCAGATGCCAATTTTGCAGCCTCAGTCAAAGGCGGAAGAGTTACAACAAAATGCAATAGGATTACAGAATCAGGACTAATGCCAGAAATCAGCCCAAATCGACCCGTTTGCAAACAAACAAAAGCCATCATCATCATCTTACATTGAGTACTGCAGGTGAGAGGAGCATGGACTCTGTGGCAGGCCTGGTTCACAGAGTGGGAGGAGAGATGAAGGGAAGACCCTAAAGAGCAGCCCTGAAGCAGCTGGATCGTGCAAAGGCCCATCTAGCCCAGCCTCCCACGGGTGAACCTAAAGAGAAAGGCTTCGTCTTGAGAACTAGCAGTAAAGACTAGGAGTCCTTTGCGCGCCTGCTCATCCTCGCCACCCCACCCCTTGTAAAATCTAGACGGAGAAGAAAGAAACTTGCGGTGGTTTAGGAGAGGAGGGGGAGAGGGAGGGGGGAGACGCATTCCTCGCAGCTTAGATGGCTGGGCTGAAAAGGAGGTCGCTCCCCCCACCGTCTTCGACTGCAAAGGGGAGAGACCCCACCCTCCGCGGCCCCCAAAGAGCGCGCTGCCTTGCGCGCCCCGGGGAAGGCGAGGGGGAAGGGAGTGTCCCCGCAGGGAGGAAGGGGGTGTCGTCCCTACACCACGAGGTGGGGGGTTGAAGGAACCCCCCCTTCACCGGAATCCATATCCCCCTAGCAACTTGGCGCGCCAGCGTCCACGCGGGGCGGCTTACCTGCGAGAGCTCCGGGCTGCAAGCGGGCGCTTCGCTGCTGCCGCTCCTTCTGCCGCCGCCTGACGCTCGCGCTCTTCGCCGCCGCCGCCTTCGCCGCCTGCCCGGGCTGGGCGGGGGTGGGGCGTGCAAGCGCATGCTTAGACTCCTCGCCGCCCCTCCGCTCCGCGCTCGTCCAGGATCGGGCCCGGGAGATGCGTTGCTGGGGGTGGAGAGGGGGCCTTCTGGCCGAGGCGCTTTGGACACGCGGGTAGGGGGGCTGCGTTTGTGTCTCCACCCCAGGGATGGCTCCTTTCCCCTCCCCTCCCCTCGTTCTCTCTTTTAGCCTGGGAGGGGGCGCACTTCCGAGCCGGTCTGTTATCCCGCCCCCCACTGCTCCCACCGGTAGTCCCTGCCGCAGATGGCGATGGCGCACCGGGAGGCGCAGGAGGCTCACTCTGCAGCCCCCATGAATCATCCTACGGGCGAGGAGGAGGCGCACGGCCGCACTTTGCATTGCTCAGATGAACTCGGGTCTCAGGAGCAGGCGAGGTACGTGAGCGCCTCTGAGCATACGCAGAGTGTATTGCTTTGCACTGCTCGGGCCTCCTTGTTTCCGTACGAGGTGCGTGGGCGAGCTAGTGTTTCTCTGAGCATATGCAGAGTGCTTTCCACGGCCACAGCAGTGAGGTTTCATCGAGACCGTTGGCCGGCAGAACTGGATATAAAATAAGGAAAGCCCCCTATCCTTTGTGACGCCCCCTTAGCTGTGTCTTGAGAAGGCAGTGTAGTTGGGAAGAGGGTTTGGTGGGGCGTGAGATTCCAGGCCCACTGCAGCCCTCACCCCTGGAGGAAGCCTACTCTGAAGACATCTGAGCTGCTAAGAAAAGAATGCCTCTTGGGTGGGTATTGCCCACCCCTACTGGCTCACTGCCCCCATAAGTGCAAAACTCAAATGTTGGTGACATAAACCTTGTACAAATCCAAGGCAGTCAAAACTGCTGAAACGGAACAGCACTACCAGAACCCCCAAACTCACCCTTTTCAAAACCTTCTCCCAAAGAAAGCCATTAAGTGTTATTAGACACTGTCTGAAAGGGGAAGCACTTTGTTCACATCACACTACAAAGTGTCGATCCTGAGGCAGAGTACACCTCAATGTGGAGAGAGAGCAACGAGATGGGGGAAGCCACCAAAAAAGGCTCCATCTCAGATGTGAACAGGAGCCTCAGGGAAAATCTCAAAGGCTGGCCAGGCGGATGGGCTTGCAAAACATTCTCTCCCTGACTTCCTAATTGTGCCAAAGAACCCCTCCAAGACTGAACCAACTTCCGGCAGTCCATCAGCCGCTCCCACCAGCATCAAACTCAAGAGATGGCCAAGTGGACCTTAGAGGAAGTCACTCTTCCCACCTGAACACTTCACCAAGCCTAGTCAGAAGCTGGAAGCTCTCTGAGCAGCATTCCCAGAAAGGCACTCTGCAGTGCACATCAGCTGCCAACACATAGGAAGCTGCCTTTTACCAAGTCAGACCCATTGGCCCATCTAGCTTAGTACTGCCTGCACTCACTGGCAGCTGCTCTCCAGGGTTTCAGGCTGGGAGTCTCTCCTGGCCCTACCATTGGGTAGATGCTTAGTGCTGAGCTGTGGTTCTTCACACAAAACGGGGGTCAAGGAAGCAAAACTGACAGATGCAGGAGCCCTGCCCCTTGCAAAGGAGGGGTGCAAGATTTGGCTTTCCACTTGCTTCCCATGTGGTCGCTTGCAGTTTGCTGACCACATATGGATGCATAGCTAGGAGGAGGTCAAATTCTTGCCAGAATCAAGGCCGGAAAACGGATTTCGGGAATGAGTAGCCATCCTTGGACCTACCTGCTTAATTCGGACTAGGTGTTCTGGTCCAGAGAGTGTTACGCCTCACCACCTCAAAAGTTACACAAGGGAGGCATCCTCTTTTTTGGCAGGGGAAGGGGGAATGTTTTGCCCTGGCAGCCCTGCTTTTGCCCATAAGCCTGAGACGCATTTCTTTCATGTTACAGAAACTCCCCCTTTTCCTGAAGGGCAGCCCTGACTCATCCTTCAAAATGCATCTTGATGTTTAATTGGAAGTGAAAAGCCAGCGCTGAGCCTCGCTGAGCTGCTGGAGACATGCGGCCGTGTTGCTAGGCTGGCGTTCGGCTGAGGGAGGCGCAGGGCAGAGGCTGCGCTCTTGAAGAAGCTGGCTGTGAGGCCATCTGCCTGGGACAGGCACTCTCAAGGAAAAAGACAGAAAAAGGGGGAAAGGGGCCCAGCTCAGATGAGCTTCCTGCCAAAAAAATTTTGGCTGACGCAGCAGACGTGTGGCTTCGAAATCCCATGTGGGACCCCTGCTCAAGTCACCTCAACACCATATTACAGGTACCAAAGACACACTTCTTTTTTCCTTAATAATAATAATAATAATAAAACGAAAATAACCAAGGTAACAGAGCAACTCCTGTATGAGGAAAGGTTGCAGAATTTGGTGGTACTTCATTTTTAGGACAAAGAGCGAGTAAGAGGCAACATGATGGAAGTTTATAGAATGATGCATGGCATGGAAAAAGTAGATACATTGGTACCTCTGGTTACATACTTAATTCGTTCCAGAGGTCCGTTCTTAACCTGAAATTGTTCTTAACCTGAAGCACCACTTTAGCTAATGGGGCCTCCTGCCGCCGCCGCCGCTCAATTTCTGTTCTCATCCTGAAGCAAAGTTCTTAACCCGAGGTACTATTTCTGGGTTAGCGGAGTCTGTAACCTGAAGCGTCTGTAACCCGAGGTGCCACTGTAAAGAGAAGCTTTTCTCAACTCTAGAACTCATGAGCATCCAATGAAGATGAGGGTTGGGAGATTCAGGACAGATAAAAGGAAGCCCTTCACATACTTTAAGGGTGGAACAATGGAACACACTCCCACAGGATGCAGGGATGGCCACAAAACTGGATAGCTTTAAAACAGGATTAGACAAATTCACGGCAGAGAGAGAGCTATTGATGGCTGCTAGCCATGATGGTCCTGCACTTCACTTCTGGAGGCTGTAATGCTTCTGAATACCAGCTGCTAGAAACCACAGGAGAGGAGAGTGCTCCTGTGCTTGGATCCTGCTTGTGGGTTTCCCATAGGCTCTGTGAGAACAGGATGCTGGACTAGATGGGTCATTGGCCTGATCCAGCAAGACTCTCCTTATGTTATTGAAGTGGAGGCATGCAGCATTATACATCCCCAAACTTTAAACAGAAAAAATAAGAAGGCTGTGAGCAGCATTGGAATGCTGTTTACCAAGGAAAGGTGGCATTGCAAGAAATGATTATTTATTTCATTTATTTCCCACCTTTTCCTCCATGCAGCTGAAGATGGCTTACATAGCTCTCCCCTCATTTAATCCCTACAACAGCCCTAAGAGGTGGGTTAGGCTGAGAGGCAGTGACTGGTCCAAGGTTATCCAACGAGCTTCATGGCCCAGTGGGGATTTGATCCCTGGTCTCTCCCAGGTCCTAGTCTGACATTCTCACCATTATATACTACACTGGCTCTCATGATGACGATGGTGAATTACCTTAGAAAAGCTGGTCCCAGGGGTGGCTAATCTCAAACTTACATTTGTCGCTGAACTACAGCCCCATCATCCCTGGTCACCTGCTCTAAAAGATACTGTGGATTCCTTTAGATCAGGAAGGAGCTGGCCTCAGTTTTGTGAGATTCACCTGCTCACCCCTCCTCCAATCCACTGGTATTTTAGAAATTATTTCACAAAATTTATACAACTGCTTGATGGTAAACAAAGAAACCTCAATTCAGTTTGCAAAGAGAATAAAACAACACAATTAAAAAAACCACCCCATTAAAATGACTCTTTAAATAATTCAAAGCATAAAATAAACAATAAACTAAAACCAGATTGGAACAGACATCCAGATTCTACAGGGAGAAGAGGTAATTGGGAGGAGGACTGCGAAGCAACACTTGCCAATGACTTTGTTTGTGTCTCTGTCCGTCTGTTTGTCACACACACTCTCCTCTGACCCTGAAGGACTCATCCACCCTCAGGGGAGGTTGCCTGCTGTGTCTCTGCAAGAGGTACTGTTCTGCCTTTGCTTCCACTTTCAAAACCCACATCTTAGCCATTGGGCATTCACACAGAGGCTTGATCTGACCATACAAAGCTGAGGAATAGAGGCTGCATTTTAAGGAAGAAGTCCAAAGCTTAGCTTCTTTTAGGATGGACGGATGTAGGGCCGGGTGCTGCCCTTAGGAAAGAATCCTGTAACAGTTAAACGCCGCACGACGGAGACACAGCAGAGGCTTAACACTGAGGGGTGAGGGTTCCTTTATCCCACCTGTTATCTGCCTGGGTTTTGTCATGACTCATGCGACTGGGAATTGGGGGGGGGGGGGGAGAGAAGGGGAAAGGGAGTGCTAAACAGCTATTTCACTTAGAAATGTCACTCCTCTCCATGACTAAAGCCACACCGCTGCCCACTCGAGTTGGGGCTATTTATACTTTGCTTAATTGCAAGCTCCCTGATGACAATTCCAGCTCTGAGCAGTAGGGCTGGGACCGTCTTCTCCCACGCTGATTTGTGGGTGTGGGGGGGGGGGGAGAGAGAGAGAGAGAGAGAGAGAGAGAGAGAGAGAGAACTCCTCAGAAAATGGTAAACGGCTTACATTATAGATACGAACAAATATGCTGCTAGGACCTAGGAACCAGAGCAGGCTTGCCTGCACAGCCCAGGGAAATGATAGGCCTTCTGAACATGTGCAGAGCACCTCTCCATCAGCACAGAGGAAACATAAGCAACACAGAGCCAGGGGGGAGGAGGATTGTCTAGGAACTTCAGAACCTGGCTGCTGGTTTTGAGGCAGTGCAAACATCCAAGGGCCAAGGGGTGTGGTGTATGTTTTCAAATTCAAAGTGGAAGCAAGGACAGAATGGCACCTCTTGCAGACACTGGCAAACAGCCTCCCCTGAGGATGGAGCCCTTCTCAATTACAGTCTTGGCTGGTGGTTCTTTCCTAGGCACCCACCAACTCAAACAGATTTCAGTTGTGTTATAGGAATTCTAAGGTCTTATATATAGAGAGAATAAATGTTCATAAATGTACAAGGCAAACGTACGTGCATAAGTATAGTGTCTGAAAGAGTGCAGGAGAGCAATCCTGAAGCCATTTTGACTCTCACAAATGGACCTCAAATATTTCTCTGCAAGGAGGAAGGAAATGGGAAAAGCTTTCCAGTTGTCTTTGGACTGTAGGGGCTTACACCTCCCTGAAAATACAGTCTGGCAAGTATCTGTTAAGCTGAGCAAACTATCAATATATGTAAGAGATTCAGGAACTAAAGGCAATTTCAAAAGTCTATATAAGAGCTTGCACACCATTGTTCGGGGTTCCTCTCCTCCCTTCCTGCATGGGGGGAGTGGGGGACCCTGTTGCAACAGTTTAATGAAGATCATGCTTAGCAGCTGCTTTGCTTCTCAATATTCTCTGGTTGGCCTCTGCTATTTTCTCCTACCAATAGAGAACCTACATAAGGACTCTATACAGGCTCTTGGATACCCCATAAGGGATAAAGGAGCAGTTTTTTTCTTAGAACAGTTGGTAAAACTCACATTTCCTGTAACTCCAAGGAAACAGCAGCCTGTTTAACCACAGAAAGAAGCATAGCAACCATAGTTTTCCTTTTTTCTCCAGGTACTTTGTTCCTAGCTTGGTCAAGGGACACTTCCACTGACTGCACTGCTCTTATAAGATGTGAAACTTCTACAATGACCTGTAACTTCCTTTCCTTTTCTCCCACTTGCAGGAGCCCAAGCTTCCCTGGAACCAGTTGCCACTGGCCAAGTTGGGCTCATTCCACACTCAAAATGGTGGCAGGTCTTCCCTTTCCGCTTCCTGGCTTACTTACGTGGTATCTGTTTGTTTGTTTGTTTGTTTGTTTGTTTGTTTGTTTGTTTGTTTGTTTGAATATTTATATACCGCTATGGGAAAAGATTCCTGCCTGCAGGAGCTGCTGGCAGTCAGTGCAGACAACACTGAGCAAGATGGACCGATGGTCCGATTCAGCATAAGGCAGCTTCCTGTGTTTCTATGGAGTCCAAGCCTGATAGCTGTTCCATCAGCTGTGCAAACGTCTACAGGTAACTCGCGATTTGCACACATTTAACTTGTACACACATGGTAAATTTAAGAAGAAGAAAATTAAAAGGGGGTGGGCATCCAGGAAAAAAAACTTTGGCAATCCCATTCACCATTGCACCCTGTGTGCTTTGATTATACAAAATTTTGGTTTTGCACGCTATCCCCAGAATGTAGCCTCCTGCATAAGTTGAGAGTTGCCTGCATATTCTACCTACCCAAAGCAATTTAACAGAAACCCATCACTGAAATAAAGGCATAGAGTCTTTATTCACAATAGTCATTAAATAAATTAGGCATACATATACATATACATATACATATGTATAGTCAAGAGGAATGGAACAGGACGAAGAGAGACTGCAGCTAACAATACAGAGAACAGCGTTGTTTTTTAGGCTTGTGACTGTCATGAAGCAGCTTTTGGTGTTTGCTGAGAAGGGAAGGGTGTGAAACAGGAGCATAACAAAGATACAAGGCCCTGGAAAAAAAAATCTGTGCTAATGGCCCCATCATTCTTCTGAGAGAATGCTAGTGCCTTTTTGGGGGTGAGGAGAGCAGCCCCCGTAAGTGCAACAACATAGTCCTTGTGTTGCCCCAGCCAGGTGTTCAGTTCGTCTGCATGTAACAAGGGTAGCCTGCCCAACAATCCTGGTGTCCTCCAGATGTTTTGGACTACAAGCCCCATCAGTCTTGGAAGCCCAATACATCTGGAGGGCATTAGGCTAGGGGAGGCTGGCCAGGATTTTTCAAGGCAAACCCCACCCCATCCCCGCAAAAAAACCACAACCTTGTTAAAATACAGTAGCCCTCCTAGGTGGAGCAGCCTTCAAAATAATGAAGCTCCATAACTCCCCAAGCAGGATTACCACCCCCAATCCCTTGTCCCGAAGCCCCCCACCCCACCTTTCCAAGGGCATCCCTGGCCGCCTAGCATGGCTCCTAATGTGCCAGTTGGACTAGCTACGACAAGTACAGATATAACAGAATGGTGGCTTTCTCTGGGGTGCCATGAGGGCTCTATGTGCTACCGGTCAGGTTCTGCTATTGAAATGCCCAAAGTGAAGATTTCTGAGTGGATGTGCTGATGGTGGCTCTCTCCTCCCGGAAGGGGCTCCGGCTGAGCTCAGTCATTGCTGAGTGAGCGGCTGGGTCTGTGCCTGGCGCTTGGCTTTGGTCTGGAGGTAGCGGCCTTTCCCCTCCTCGAAACGCCTCTTCTCATCTTCTGTTTCTACCTGCCGAGCAAAGACAGAACAGGTGTGGGCACGGTCGAGGTTGGATTAAGCTGGCCCTGGAACCCAAAGCACATGAGGGACAGGCAGGGTTTTCCCAGCCACTTATTTCACTGTGTTTTAAATCTTCGACAAAAGCGGTTCTTGTTGTATTCTTACAACCACTCATCCTTACGTTGGCTGGCTAGGTTAAGGGGAGGATCTTCCCTAGAGACATCGGCACAGACAGGAAACATCTGTCAGTCCTCTTCCACAGCTGCAGGAAACCAAGGGGTACCCTGGGATACACATTTCAAAATGTTAAGGGCACATTTCCAGGTGGGTGTTTTGCAAGGGATGCCCTCCAGTTCCTTAGAGCTCTCCCATTCCCTTCAGCTCCCTAGTAGGTCTCTTGTGCCTCTTTGGTTCTCCTTGTAGTTTTAGCAGCAAAGAAAGATGCTAAAAGGGATGATGGCTCAGTGGTAAAGCACCTGCTTTGCACAGGAAGTCCCAGATTCAATCCCCAGCAGCACCAGGTAGGGCCGGAAAAGATCGCTACCTGAAACCCCAAAGAACCATTGCTGCCAGTCAGTCTAGACTATACTGAGCTAGGTAGACAGACCAGTATAAGGCAGCACCTGATGTTCCTAAGGCTCTGATCATTTCATCTCCCAGCCCTTGTTTCTGGGTCCCAACAGAACTGCTCACTTGGGGTTGCTCCCTGGGGTCTCCAGGCTCTGCTCCTTTCCATCACAAACCCCTGTTCACCATGGCTGGGGGTGGGGTCACTCACATCCACAGTGAGGGATGCAAAGGAGTGTCATTTCTGTTTTGCTACCACCAGGGGATGTGGGTGGCACTGTGGGTTAAACCACAGAGGCTAGGACTTGCCGATCAGAAGCGACGGGGTGAGCTCCCGTTGCTCAGTCCCTGCTCCTGCCAACCTAGCAGTTCAAAAGCACGTCAAAGTGCAAGTAGATAAATAGGTACCACTCCAGCGGGAAGGTAAATGCAAGTCAGCCACGACTGGACCTAATGGTCAGGCGTCCCTTTACCTTTACCTTACCACCAGTGGCAAGCTGTTGCCCCTGCCTTGCCCCAACCCTCTGCTGGGGTGGCAGCAGCATTGTTTTTGCTGCTACTTGGATGTATTGTATTTTATTTTGCTTCAGTGTTTATTAAGATGAAATGTTTGCTTGCCATATTGATATTAGCATGACTTTTCATTTAAATTGTATTCTGTTTTGCAAATGTTCATGCATTATCTTGGAATGTTAGATTTTATTCTGCATGTTGTTGTGAACTGCTTTGAGCACGGTCCCACCATGGAAAAGTGTCGTACATATAAATTCATGATGGTGATGCAGCTTGAATTCCACAAAAACACTTTTTTCTTTGCTTGTTTGCTGTGGCCAAATTTACGTGCAATTAATTTGTGATATTGCTATGTGATTCTACATCGTTTGTGTCATTTTGGGGAGGGGGGAGGGGCAATAAAGTGACAACAGTGAGTACACAATCACATTTGCCTGCCTGAACTCTGTTCCTGTTTGAATTCACATAATTTCCGGTACTGTTTTCCATTCTGATGAGATTCCACAACATCCATACCTCCCACAAACCCCAGTTCATTTCACATACCTAAACATCACACACTAGTCACTGAATCACACTGCCTCATGGACCAGCAACAACTCCACCACTGTAGACGCAAGGCAGAAGGGAAATGCTCATCTGCAATCATACTTGCTGTGGTTCCTGCCTTGCAGGGGGTTGGACTAGAATATCCCTTGGGTCCCTTCCAACTCCACAAGTCTATGATCTGCTCTGTGCCAGCTGGTCATTAAACAAAGAACTGAATTTGTCCCCGAGTGTGATCCTCCTGCTTCTCTCCCTGTCCATTTTCCCTTGTGTTTTTTGAAAATTGTAAGCCTGAGTGGGCAGGGTCTGTCTTGTTTTAAATGACTGTATGTAAGCCAATGCGGGAGCCTTTTTGGATGAAGAGTGGGGGGTCCAAGTGCTCCAAATCAATAAAACAAGAATCTGCTTGATTTGCACACTCTCCCCCAATAGAATACTTGAGCCTGCACAGAATCTGTGGTGACTGAAGGGGTGGGAGCAAAGAGGGACAAAGGATCGAGCTCTGGCCTTGGCTTTGGCAAGCCCTTGGTTTTCCGATCCTCCGTTGTACATCAGAGACAAGGACATTCCTGGCACACCTGCCAACTGATGCGACAATCCCATATGCAGGGACGTGTTTTACACACAGAGGACTTGTGGCTGAACCCAGGTACTTAATCACTTGTAAAAAGGCACACGCCAGGTGGCTGGCAGGCTCCTTGGTGGTTTAGTCAGAGGCAGCCGGGGGATGTTTCTGGATCACAGTGGTTATTATGCACCAGCCTGGCAGGACGATTCCCCCAGGAAGAGTGGTGGCGCTAATGAATCGCTCCCTTCCAACTGAGTCCTCTGTGTTTATCTGCTGCCAAGTAGTGTAACATTATATTCCAGATGGAAGGGAAGATCTCTGGCCCTGCATTGCTGGATAAGTCCCTTGCCCCCCACCCCAAATATACATATGTCACTCAGGAGCTTCCAAGAGGCACCTGGTTGGCCACCACAGCAAAGCCAGAGCTGGAACAGATGGGCTTTTATTTTATTTATTGCATTTATATCCCACCTCTTCCTCCATGGAGCTCAAGGTGGTGCCACGTGGTTCTCCCCCTGCTCATTTAATCCCCACAACAACCCTGCGAGATAGGCTGAGAGGTGGTAACTGGCCCAAGGCCACCCAGCGAGCTTCATGGCCGAGCAGCAGATTTGAACCCCGGTCTCTCCTGCATCCTGGCCTGACACTCTTAACCACTACACAGCGCTGGCTCTTGGCAATATCCAACTGCAGGGCTTTCCCAAGCCCCCTTCCCAAACTTGTCCACCTTTCACCTCGATTGCTCTTCCTCCTCTGCCCCTTTCGCCCTGAGGGGGCCTCTCATCCTGGTGGTGAGGAACATTGTGACTCTCTGAGGATTTCCTTCCCCCATTATGGAAACCATGCAAACCTGCAGGAATCACTCACTTTGGGGAATTTGAGCACACTGTTTTAGAATGCTAACACTTAACAGTTAAAGTTACAGATAGGTAGCCGTGTTGGTCTGCCATAGTCAAAACAAAAAAATTCCTTCCAGTAGCACCTTAAAGACCAACTAAGTCAGTTCTTGGTATGAGCTTTCGTGTGCATGCACACGAAAGCTCATACCAAGAACTGACTTAGTTGGTCTTTAAGGTGCTACTGGAAGGAATTTTTTTGACTTAACAGTTAATTCAGCCAGCACTACAGAATCTCCAGCTGAACTCTGTGCTGCCTTCCCCAACCTAGCTGATGCCCCCCTCTGGTGTTTTGGACCGCAACTGCCATCCACCCCAGACATCATGGCTTGTGCTGATGGGATCTGTAGTCCAAAAACAACTGTGTGTGGGGTGGCACCAGGCTCAGGAAGGCTGAACTTGGATTCAAGCCACACATTAATGGAAAGTGTGTGTCACTTTCTACGTAGTTTTGTCATGGAAGCCTGTGATACAGAGCAGAGCCCTGGTGGTGTTGGTGTTGGTGCTGCTTAACCCCTTTCCCCAAAGAGCAATTCCCCACTTGATGTAAGAACATGAGAAGAACCTGCTGGGACATCCCTGTGGCCCATCCAGCCCAGCCTCCTGTTCAAGCACCTCCACAGATGACAATCTCCTGCTACTACTGTACAGTGGTACCTCGGGTTAAGTACTTAATTCATTCCAGAGGTCCATTCTTAATCTGAAACTGTTCTTAACCTGAAGCACCACTTTAGCTAATGGGGCCTCCTGCTGCCGCCGCGCCGCCGGAGCACAATTTCTGTTCTCATCCTGAAGCAAAGTTCTTAACCCGAGGTACTATTTCTGGGTTAGCGGAGTCTGTAACCTGAAGCGTATGTAACCCAAGGTACCACTGTATTTAAAGAACTTCCTGTTGTTGGTCTTAATGCTTTTAACAACATGCCCCCCCCCCATTCCCCTTTTAGCATCCCTTGCTGTCTGCTTGCACTTCTTTTGCCAAAGTTCTCTTCCATTTGGACAAGGCTTCTGCTTTTTGAAGGAAGCCTCATTGCCTCTAATAGATCCTTTGACTCTGCCCATTAACCGCACTGGCATCCTCTTGCGCTTGTGGTACCTTTCCTGATCTGCATTATACACTCCTTTCTACCAATCTCCTCGTTCTGAGGACTTCTTTGAAATCGAACGTGACAGTGCTGGATTGTCTTGGTAATTGGCCATTTACATGGATATCTAATTTAATAGTGCTATGGTCACTGTGCTCACAATTGGCTCAACAAACAACACTGCTATAGGCACCTGCAAGGTTGGGGGGGGGGCTGCGATAAGAGCTTGGAGGGGCAGGAAAAGGTCCACCAGCCCCCTCCTGGAATTTGCAGCTTCTTGGGACTGCTTTCCATCAACAAAGGTTGGAGTAGGTTTGGTTCCATGCAACTGTGTCTAATATGAACCTTGGCCTGCATTAACTCTTCCCAGCATCATAAGGCAAGCCCAGTTTCAGAATATTACAGGTGGGTGGGTGGTCACCCAGCAAGGGACATTTGAACCTGGCATTTCCTGGTAACCCAGCCTCATACGGCACAGTTCAGCAGCAGCACTCCTCCCTCTGCCCCCTGCTGAAATGACCCAGTTAAAATGCAGAACGGCCACACAGCTTGTGTGCCAGCTTTGCCCCATGCCTGCCAAGCCTCCCCCCCCCCCGCAGGAGACCAAACTAAAAAAGTCACCACAGCCCCTTGCACTGCAACTGCCTGGAGGCCGTTCCTCTCCCCACCCCCAGAAGACCCAGAGCTGACCTACAGAGAGCATATTTTAAGATGGAAAATGGCAGGAACTACCCCCCATAAGCAATAGCAGCTAAAATTCTGACACACCCAACCATCCCCTGCAGAAGTAAACTCAAGCCAACATTCCTCCAACACAATTGGTGGTTAATCAGAGCCAGGCCTCAAAGCTCAGCCCTGGAATTCAGAAGAAGATCCTTCCTTTATTTACCACTACTGCCTCCTGCTGAGATTATACCTATTGAAGCCAAACAACCCTGGGGGAACAGGTGTGGGGCTGACTCAAAGTCAGCTAGCAAACCTGGGCCTGTCCTCTCCCTATTTCAAGCTGTCATTGAATCCTTCACGACTGCCTCTTGGGATTAGGGGTTGGAAGCATGGCTCCGCAGCTGAGCTGGTTGGGTGCATACATGAGGTCCCAGGTCCAACTTTGCCTCCCCCCTCCCAAGTTTAGAGATGTGTTTGTTTAGCTTAGATTTCAAACCACGCCTGTGGAATCGCTGACCAGCAAATTCTTAACAGGCCAACCAACTTTGTGAGTGTGGATCAGGCCAGACCCCCATTCTGGCAGCTCCAACATCTGGAGGGTGCAACTTTGCCTACCCTGGGCTAGAGAATGGAATGGCCTGGGTGGCTGGGCTGATGTTGTATCAAGGGAGGGAGCCTGCACTGTGTCAGTCTTGAAGCGGAATGTGGGTGGAGGAAGCAGACAGGCACTCATATTAATACTGAAACGGATGATGTGCTAAATTTCATAACCTCACAGTTTGCCTAACAATTTCCTAGCAAGATAGGCCAATATTATTCATGAGACGGGGTGACAGCTGCTAATTTAGACATCAAAACAGTCTAAAATATTAAAGGGAATCAGACAAATCTAGAGAGGGAGATCGATAAATGACTGTTGGGTTCAGAGACCACAGAATATCCGATGCTGCAGAGGGTGGGAGAGACAGCTGTTGCCTTCATATCCTGCTTCCTGGTCTTTCCAGAGGCATCTGAGTTGCTAATAGCTCAGAGCAGAAATCCACACCAGAGGGGCTTTTGCATGGCGTTCTAGGGAGCTCACAGGCAAGGCAAGAGTTGAACTAGGGGGCTCAGTCTCTCCGCCAAAGGTAGCTTTGGAACCCTGCCCCAAGGGACAAGGAATTGGCTACACGGGCTATGAAGTCATCCTATGGATACCTTCATTCTAGGACTCAACATTTAATTTTCCTCTCAGGACTCGCTGCCCTCAAACAGGCCCACCAGCAGTATATGGGCACAGCAGATCAATGGAAGATCTCGATTCTCATTAACTAGGTGTTAGGTGCAGATGAACCTCTGGTTAGAAGTGGTAGTGATGGGAAATAGTCTTAGGAAACTCCCCGTGCTCAGGAGTTTGGGCTAGATGACCCTTGGGGTCCCTTCCAGCTCTAAAATTCTATGATTCTCTGCAGCCTGAGGCAGTTCTGCTTTGCAGAAGCACTGAGCGGCAAGCAGGAGGAGCCCAGTTTGGTTTGGCAATGCGAAGCAGCCCTCAATGTGCCCCCTGGATGCCATAGCAGCGGGGAGCCTGGGATGAGAGACCTTCGCCTGGAAACTGCACAGCGGACCAGCCTCAAAGACAAACACATCAGTTCAAGGAACTTGGAACACTGCAATCCAAGAAGATTAGCATCTCCGCATTGCTCAGCATGGGGTGGGGAGCCCGTTTGCCAGAAATTTAATTCTGGCTCGAGGGAATACAGCGGCTTAGAGCAGAGGCAGAACAGAACCCTGGAAAACATTAACATACAGTGAAGCCACCTTCCTCCGAGTCAGGCTCCATTGCATCCATCCATCCAGCCCCAGCTTTGTCCACTCTGACTGGCAGCAGCTCTCCAAGGCCAGAGAGAGAGAGAGAGAGAGAGAGAGAGAGAGAGAGAGACCTTCCCAGCTGTTCTATTGCAGGTGTCAGGGATATAACTTGAAGCCTTAGCCATGCCAGCCAGGCCTTTGTTTCTGAACTTCCGGGACTTACTGAAGACTTTATTCCAGCAGGCATATTAACTGAGGTCTGATTTTATAGTTTTAACCTGATTTTTAACCTTTTCTGTATTATAATTTTTGCACGCCGCCCAGAGATGTTTCTACTTAAGCAGTATGTAAAGTGTTTAAATAAATAAATAATGGCTTTAGGGAAACACAACACAATGCTAGCCAGGGAGTTGTGTGTTTCAGTTTGGCTGATGCTGGAAGCTGGAGAGAGAAGAGACAGGCCTGCTCTGTGCTGGAGGGACCTAAAGATGTGACTTGGGGTTCCCCTAGAACCCTAATGGGGAAGAAGCAAGGTATGTTGGGGTGTTAATGCTCCCATTGGGGTTCCTATGGAGAATAAGTGCTTTCCCAGCTGGCTGGTAACATACTTTCAGCTGCCTTGCTATGCAATTGTTGTGGCCGTTTTAAGATGTTGTTTTACTGTTATTCCTCTTGTTGATGTAAGCTGTGGCTTGGAACATGGTGTGTAAGAGTGGCAAATAAATATATAAATTTTAGGCTACATCAACGATCTACTCTGCCCTGATCATACCCCACCTAGAGCCCTGTGTCCACTTCTGAGCACCACAGTTGCAGAGGGATATTGACAAGCTGGAAGATGTGTAGAGAGGCCAACCAAGATGATCAGGGGCCTAGAAAGCAAGCCTGATGAGGAACAGTTGAGGGAGCTAGGTATGTTTAGGCTAGAGAAGAGGAGACTGAGAGGTGATATGATAGCCATCTTCAAATATTTAAAGGGCTGCCACATGGAAGATGGAGCAGGCCTGTTTTCTGCTGCTCTAGAGGGCAGGACCCAAATCAATGGATCCAAATTACAAGAGAGTCTGACTAAACATTAGGAAGAACTCTCTGATGGTAAGAGCTGTTTGACAGTGGAAAGGACTGCTTCGGAAGGTGGTGGTCTCTCCTTCATTGGAGGATTTTAAACAGAGGTTGGATGGCCATCTGTCAGGGATACTTTAGCTGTGATTCCTCCATTGCTGGGGGTTGGGCTAGATGACCCTTGTGGTTCCTTCCAGCGATGCGATTCTAAGATTCTATGAAATACACAGGAAATAAATCAGAGCCTTGGCCCCGCCAACAGCCTTATAAGAATGGAAAGTTACATGAAGTGGAGCTGAGCTGACTTTAAATTCCATGAAGGCAATAACAAGCTCCAGAAATAAAGAAGTGAAGCACATTTGGGGGGGGGGTGCCCCCCATTTAAGAGCACCAAGAAATTTAAGTGGGGTGTATCTGTGTGTTTCGTTTAATGTTAAGAACAAATTATATAAACACTACTCCGATAGCAAAACCAAGCAGAGTCGACTAAATGCTTTGAAACACCGGGGGGCCGGGAGAGAGTTGAGTGCCGTTGGAAATCAACAAGGCATAACATATTAATCGAGGAACAACTCTCTCACTCAGCTGTTTCTGAGCGGCTGAGTGAAGACAGCTAAAAATAGGCAATAAAAGGGAAGCAGCACTGACAATAGTCGGTAGGAAAAGTAAGCCAGGAAGACTTTTTGGGGGAGGAGGAAGAGGTGACGTTCAAACATCGATAGAAGCTGGAGGCCGTATGGCTCCAAATTCTGCATCAATACTACCTTAATGCTTATAATTAAAAAACATTTCAAGAGACAGTAATGGGACAAACACTGTAGAAACGGTTAGGTGTTTTCTTATCATGGGTTTTAAGGGGGCTCTTTGGAGACACTAAGGGTGGACAGAGCAAAATATACAGGGTTTCCAGCCCTGTATGTTCAGCATGGAGGCATGTGTATGAGTGGGATAAATGATGGTGGTCCAGCGGAGAAGCGGGTAGGGTGTTTAACCCTTTCTCAGCCGATTCTCACCCACAAATGCTCCACCAGACCACTTTTTTAAGAATGCCCCCCTCCCTGTCTAAGCTAGGCTCTGACTGGAAAGAGATGTAAACTCAGTGGAGGGGAAAGCAGTCAAGAGGTGGAGATGCGGCAACTGTTGGGAAGAACTGATGGGCCCAGGAGAGATTATGCACGCCTCCTTCCCTAGAAATGCCCCTTCTGCCCTCATATTTGTGTTAGGTTGGCAGAAGTAGGTCTGGGAAGTTACACTTGCTTAGGTAACAACATGCTGTTATGGTAAAGGACTGGAGAAATAGTTTTAGAGCAGTGAGAATCATTTGAGGGGACCCCCCCCCTCTCTCTCTCTCTCTCTCTCTCTCTCACACACACACACACACACACACACATCCCTTTTTTGTTCAACTGCTTTCTCTAGCCAAATAGGTTTGGCAGGTTGCTGTAAAAACAAAACAAAAAAACCACAAAAATCTGTCAAGCCCAATTGTTCAAGGGCAAAACCAAGATAACACACCCCCATACACACACCATGAGCAGTAGATCTCTCTTTCAAACCACTTTCAGCTCTCTGAAAAAAACAAAACAAAATGTGTCTTCAGCCTAATTTAAGCAGCTTCTTCTCTCTCTTTTTTCCATGCTGAATTAAGAGAACAAGATTTTGCTGGACGGAACACAAAAAAGCCCCAGGGACATTGCATAAAGAGCTCAACTGCGTAAGACACATCATCTCTGACAAATGAGAAACTTGAATCCATGTGACCTCTCCACCCTGGAAGCAGAGAGGGAAAACACAACCCTGGAGGGCGTTCACAATGCTGCGTGTTTTGTTTAAACAATACATTGAAATGCAGCTGGAAACGGCTAAGCAGAAGGGTTCTGTGTTTGCTTTCAAATGCTTCTCACCAACAGCGGGAGTGCAGAGTCTCCCAGGATGCTTAACATCCCTGAAGTCATCTAGGAACATGTGCCAAAATGGGGGGCGGGAAGAGAGAAGAGAAGCCAAGTTCTGCAGGACCAAAAGATGGGAGGGAGGACTCGTAAGGCTTACCACCAGCTGTGGGACAGGGAGAGGCCTCCCCTCCTTGCTTAGGGACACATAGGTGAAGAATGCACTGACAGCCCGATACCGCTCCTGAGACTCGTCCACAAAGGGGTCAGCATCCACAAAGACCTCGATCTCCATGGACTTATTGCTTGTGAAGGTCATGCGCCCAGAAATTGTGATCACGCTGCCTGCAAGACACAGAGGAGTTCATCAAGCTTGGCCCACAGTAGTTCATGCCTGGGTTACCTTCAAGACTGGGTTACTGCAGTGGACTCTACGTGGGGCTTCCCTTGCATCAGATCCAGAAGCTGCAGTTCGTGCAGAATGCTGAGGCACAATTGCTGACAGAAGTAAAGAATTGTCCGCACCTCTGCTCAGAGATCTGCACTGTTTGCAGATTTGCTCCCGGGCCAAGTTCAAGGTGTTACTATTGGGATAAAACAAAATAAAAAAATTCCTTCCAATAGCACCTTAAAGACCAACTAAGGTGCTACTGGAAGGAATTTTTTTATTTTGTTTTGACTATGGCAGACCAACACGGCTACCTATCTGTAACTGGAACTATTGGGATACTAAGCCCTGAATAACGTAGGACCAGTCTACACCTGCGAGACTGTCTTAACCTATATATGCTCACTCGACCACTTCGATCTGCAGAACTGGCATTGTTAGGAGCATCATCAGTTCCGCTTTTGTAAGAAATCAATCTTTTGGCATGGCAACACCTGCACTTTGGAACTCCTAGCCTATTGACACCAGGCAGGCAGTTTCACTGTACTCTTTTTGGTGCCTGCTAAAAGCTTTTTGGTTTAGACAAGCCTACCCAGATATTTAGAATGCAGATGTCTTTTAAGTTTGTTGCTGGTTTTTATTTTTATTTTTTAAAAAATGATACTGCCTTTACTAATAATCTAGTTGTTTTATTCTTTTTGTAAACCTTTTTATTCGCTACAATCATGCAGTATATAAATTTTATGAAATCGACCAGGTTCTCCAACAAAAGGCAGAAAGGGCAGGTGAGGGGCCAGAATGCCAAGCAGCACTTTTGATGCAGGGAATCACACAAGATGAGCTCAGGGAGTCTCTCTTATGGCACCTCATGTGGGTTCATGGAGGTCAATCAGCTACCTTTTAAATAGCAGGGTCCCAAGGAGGAATTCCATGCTTCTTGAGTGTTTAGGTCCTATAAGAACATCGGAAGAGTCTGCTGGATCAGGCCAAAGGGGATCTATCTAGTCCAGCATCCTGTTTTCACAGTGGCCAACCAGATGCCTGATTAGGAAACTCACAAGCAGCATCTGAATGAGAGAGTCCTCTTCCCTTCTTTGGCTTCCAGCAACCAGCATTCAGGTGCATTGCCGCCTGACTGTGGAGGAAGAGAATAGCCATTGTGGCTGGCAGCCATTGCGAGCCTTCTCCTCCACACCAGGCTTTGTCTGTTCAAAGCAAGTCTTTTACCAAGGGTAAAATCAGTAACAGTGGAATTCATGTCAGTGCCATGCACAGCAGCACTTTAGGTACGTGCAAGAGGTCCAGCAATGAAAAGCCAGCTGGGGGAGCAGGGAAGGGTTCTGGGTGCCAAGTGGAGTTTGGCAGCTCAAAGCTGTTAAATAGTATTGTCTGCAGCTATCTAGGGTGGAAAAAAGCTGTACTTTTAAATGCCCCCCCCCAAAAAAAAGTTCTGCAAGTTGTTTGGATCCTAATGACAAGATGAACTTTTACCAATTAAAGCAGGTTTGTTTTTCAATTTCCAGTTTGATGTCATCATTTGTACTAGATAAAAACCAGTAGAACAGAGCTTGACTCAGAAGCTACAGGCACTATAAACACTATAAAATAAAATGAAACAAGCTGTAAGAGGGCAACTCCAGCTTGGGTAGCTTTTTGTTTATTTATAACTTCTTTTTTTCCAAAGACAAAGATCTTGTCCAGTGCTGGGGCAAGGAAGGCACTGGCAGCGAGTCAGCAAATTCCTGAGAAGCAGCTCTGGGCATCTTTTCATGGGCATCGCTGGGAGCCGCACAACCAGGGAAGATTGCAAAAACTGACCCTTGTCAGAGATGCCAAAGGTGTTTCATGCCATTGTGCTGTCAAATCCATGGGCTGGTTCCGAGCAATTAACATGAGGGTGATGGAGCAAGACGTCAGAAGTAGCATTATAATTTGCAAACTGCATGCTGGCCCTGAAAAGTTAGCTAAAGTTCAGCAGATACAAAGCTCATTTTGAGAGGTGATACGATAGGTAAAGGTAAAGGGACCCCTGACCACGTTCAAATATCTGCAGGGCTTTCACATGGAAGCACATTTAAAGGTTTTTAAGCAGAGTTTGGATAGCTGTGTGCTAGGGGTTCTTTAGCTGTGATTCCTGCATTGCAGAGATAGGGGACAGATGACCCTAGGGTCCCAATTCTACAGTTCTATGATATGGGGGAACCTGTGTTCAATTCACAGCTCAGCTGTGGCAGCAGCCCAGCGCTGATCATGGGTTAGTGTCCTACCCTGCTTAACACATCACAAACATGCTGACAAGACCTACCTGTCATCTTCTAGGCAGAGAGGCCACAGAACTGCCTTGACTGTGGTTTGCTTGTTGCAGATGCACCAGTAAACCATGGTCCTTACACACACACACACACACACACACACACACACACACACACAATCGGAAACATTCGTTGCTTTTGTATCCCCACAGTACTGGGGATACAGTACACGGGAACAGCGGGGGGAATGATTCAGCCTGCAGTCTCCCCCTGGGAACCCAGGCCTCTACAAGCTGACCTGATGGCTACAACATTCAGCCTATTTTATACCCCCACCCCACCCCTCTCTCTGCCGCTGATTTGCCTGATCAAGAATTCTGGAGAACTTTAGGGGGGGGAGAGAGAGAGAGAGAGAGAGAGAGAGAGAGAGAGAGAGAGAGCCTGCCTTTCCCCCCAGACCAGGTTTCAAGGTGGCTCACATGGACTGAAACAACACAGGTAAAATGCAAAAAGCTAAAAACACACATAAAAGATAATTATTAAAAAATAATTAAATTCTAACAGTTGTTGTTGTTGTTGTTACAAAAACCCTATCTACTGAAAGTGTGCCATAATTTTCACCCATTTGGCTTGGTCCCATTTGGCTGTAGATTTTTGGAGCATCTTAGGGACCAACACACAACCCTCCTGATTTTATATTTACTGTATCTGCCATGACAAATCGCTTGTTTTGTAATATTTGCTTCTATTATTTTGTTCAGATGCACATACTAAGTGTGTCATAAGTCATCTTGATCTTTAAAAACAAAACATAAACAAGCAAAACGGAAATGTGGGATAAACACATTTTCACTAATTAAATGAAGCCAAAAATGCATTAACGGTGAACTTTTAGTTTGCAGCACCATCATTTATTCCATGGCAGCAGCCGGGGCGTGAGGGGCAAATTAACAGAAAGGTACCATTTTCCAGCAAAAGCTATACATTCTGTGCTCTAATTTGTTCATCTAAGTGCCCTACAGATTATCCAAAGCTGGCTTAGACTTTGCAAATAGATGTCAAGCAATCATTCAAGTGAGGTTTTCAAACACAGGGATGACTCATGGCCCACTAGGACAGACCCACCTAGCCCGCCGTTCTGCTTCCCACAGTAATCTATCAGATACCTCTGCAAAGATTGCAAGGGGGGCTTGAAAACAGCATCCTGTTCTCGCTGCTGTTGCTTGGCAACCAGAACCCAGAGGTACACTGCCTCTAAACATGGAGGCTCCATACTCTGAAGAGACATAAGGCCACCGCCTTGATGAAGGCTAAGGAGGTCTGGGCTTTATTTATTTGTTGAATGTATTTCCCACCCTTCCTCTCAAAGGAGCCCAGGGCAATGAACAAGTGATAAAAAAATGATACCCAGATACAGATGCAGCGTGGGAAATATCTCAGCTTAAAAGGCTTGCTGAATGAGGAAGGTTTTTGGTAGGTGCAGAAACGGTGCCTGTCTAATATTCAAGTAGGGGGGAGTTCCAAAGGGTACATACAACAACGCTAAATGCTAGAATCCCACACTATACAGAACAGAGCTTCTGATAATGATGGCATCTGCAGGAGGTCCTCATATGCAGAGCACAGTGATCGATTATTTATATAAGAGGCGAGACAATCTTTCAGGTATCCTGGGTCCCAAGCTGTATAGGACTTTATACACCAGAATTAGCACCCTGAACTTTGTGTGGGTGAATTCATGAGCTGCTTATGCTATGGACAGTCGTGACACCTTCTGCCAGTGAATTCTGCAAATTAAATTATGATTTGTGCGAAGTTCTGCTTCTGCTGTCAGATATTTTCCCTGGCTGACCCTGGGTTCTGGCATTACGGGAAAAGGAGTGGGGAGAGCTTATAAAAGTATGCATGGTATAGAGAAAGGGGACAGAAAGAAGTTTTTCTCCTTATCTCACAACACGAATGGACAACTACTAGCAAAGCTGAATATTGGAAGATTCAGGAGAGATAAAAGAAATGACTTCACCATACAAATCATAAAATAAAAAAAATGTCCAGTAGCACCTTAGAGACCAACTAAGTTTGTTCTTGGTATAAGCTTTCGTGTGCATACACACTTCTTCAGATGCACACGAAAGCTTATACCAAGAACAAACTTAGTTGGTTAAACCACAGAGCTTAGGACTTGCCAATCAGAAGGTCAGTGGTTCAAATCCCTGCGACGGGGTGAGCTCCCGTTGCTTGGTCCCTGCTCCTGCCCATCTAGCAGTTCGAAAGCACACCAAAATGTGCAAGCAGATAAATAGGTACTGCTCCAGCGGGAAGGTAAACGGCGTTTCTGTGCACTGCTCTGGTTTGCCAGAAGCGGCTTAGTCATGCTGGCCACATGACCCGGAAGCTGTACGCTGGCTCCCTCGGCCAATAAAGCGAGATGAGCGCCGCAACCCCAGAGTCGGTCATGACTGGACCTAATGGTCGGGGGTCCCTTTACCTTTAAGGTGCTACTGGACAATTTTTTTTATATTTTTATATATATTTCGACTGCATCAAACCAACATGGCTACCTACCTGAATACAAATCATAGTTAAACTATGGAACTCACTCCCACAGGAGGCAGCGATGGCCACCAATTTGGATGATTTGAAAAGAGGACTGGATACATTCGTGGAGGATAAGGCTATCAATGGTCACTAAGCATGATGGCTATGCTCTCCCTCCACAGTTGGAAACAGCAACACTTCTGAATACCTTGCTGGAAAGCAAAGGAGGGGAGAGGGCTCTTGTGCTCAAGTCATGCCTGTGGCAGGCATCTGGTTGGCCACTGACAGAACAGGATGCTACACTACATGAGCCCGCTTTGGCCTGAACCCACAGGCTCTTCCTGTTTTCACACCATTCCTGATTTTAAGACTCATTGCAACAGCGCTGACATGTTACCCCAGGAATCAACCTAACATGCTCCTCCAGAGACACCCACGTTATATAACCCGCCGAGAGATTGTAGCTGACAGGGGGATCCATTCAGGCACAGGAACTTCTCTCAAGCAGTCGCTCTTTACCACCCCAGGAAGAGACAACAAGAGGTTGTTTTGTAAAATGAACAGCGTTGGAGGAAAAAGGCATGCAGTGGCAAAACCTTTCAGAATAGGTTCATGACATGCTGTATTCAGTGTTGGACCTGCTCAGCCCATTAATTTCAAGTGGTTTACTCAGAGTACACCTAAGCTAAATGCATCCCAAGGCAAGTGTGCGCCAAACAGCTGGGTGCACATTTCAGCCTTGAGCACATCACACCAATCCTGGCTGGAGGCATTTGATTAAATCATATTATTAAGTCAAATTTATAGGCTGGTGCCCACTTCCTTCCACCACGTAAGTCAAGAAACACAAAGACCCTGCCTACCTCTTGGAATACTCTGGCCTGCTCATTTCAGCACCTGTTCTTCCGCCACGCCTCACCACCCTCTGTGCATTTGCCTGACGGGCTGCAAATGTCAGGCGTGTTTTTGAATTACTGAAACTTGGGTTGTAGATTTGTGCTCCCATGCACTCCCTCCCTTTTTTTAGGTTAACAGCCTGAATCTGCTGTTTTATTCATGCACGGAACAGCCTACTCTGCAACTTTAAGCATTAGAGGGGGAGGGAGAGAGAGAGAAGAGAGGGAAAGAGCCAATCCAGAACACATGACTATCGTTAAAACACACTCTGGGGGGGGGGATGGATGAGGAACAGTAAAGTCAGATGGTTTTTCCACATCTCTGCGATTGAATAAGAGCACCTAATCAGTTTTGACATTTAAAAGAGAAACAGCAGGTTCCATCTGTTAAGAGATGCTATTATCTGTAATTTCAAGCCTCCTTTGTGATGTGAAGGAAAGGAAACGGATCCCTTAGCATGGAAAGCAAACAAGACTGATCCCCAGAACAGTGTGTGTGTGTGTGTGTGTACCCTCCCCCTCCCCAGACACACATCTGGTTGGAAAAGGAAAAATACAGCTAGTGCCAGACACCCCTCCCCCTCAGATACAGAATTCCAGCTGTTGAGAGGGGTGGCCCAAGTCAGCCTGGAGCCCGCTAGATGTTTGGAACCACAACTCCCATTAGCCTCGGTCAGCAGGGTCATGCTCCTGTCACCCCCAGCATCATACAGCTATGCTGGCTAAGGTTGATGGGAGTGGTATTTCAAAACATCTGGTGAGCCCCAGGCTGTCCCACAGCAACTTGTGGGCCTGGGTCCCACAGTTGGGTTGCAGCCTGGTCTAAGATCGGTCGCAGCACCAGTACCACAGAAATACTGTGGGGGAGTGAAATAAGAAGTGAGTCCCCAGATGCATGTCTGGGTTCAAGGAAGGAGCCAGGTCTGAAATCACTGAAGTTCGCTAGGCAACACTGAGGCCACCATCCCTTAGTTTCACTGATGACCTGCAGGAACTGCCATTCAGCAGCACCCTGCCTCTAAAACATGGAGGTACCATTCAGTATCAGGGAGCAAATAATAACAGATAATACATCCTCCTCCATTAATCTGTCTAATCCTTCTTTAAAGATGCCCATGAGCACACCCTATGGCAGTGAAGTACAAATTTCTGCACTGTGTGAATGGACAGTGCGTTTGTGTCTGTCTGTCCTGAATCTACAGTCCAAATCTCAATTAAAAGAGGGTTGGACAAATTCATGGAGGATATCAATGGCTACTAAACATGATGGCTATGTTCTGCTTCTACAGAGAAAGCCACACGGCGGGAGAGTGCTCTTGTGGTCAGATCCCGCTTGCCGGTTTCCTTTGGCGGCAACTAGTTGGCCATTGTAAGAACAGGATGCTAGGCTAGATTGGCCACTGGCTTGATCCAGCACGCGCTTCTTATGTTCTTATTTCACAATATGATCCTGAATTCTTATTACGAGACAACTTCTCTGCACACACTGCATAATTTTATGCACCTCCATCATGTCAACCTTCTCCCACAAACTAAAAGAATCAAATGCTTAACCGCTTCCTCATAGAGGCGGCGCTACAATCCCTTGGCAATTCTCGTTGCCCTTATCTGAACCTTTCTCAGCTCTGTAACAAGATGGCACACTCAGATAGCATTCTCTGCAAACACATTAGATGTTACTTGGTTAACACCAAGCTTGACAGCACCCCCTTAGCTGTAAGATGCTTATAACATTTGGGAACTGCTGGTATTTCTCCACAAGGGCAGCTCATCTCCAGTGCATGTCTAATACTTCTTCATAAGATCTATTTGGGCAAAATTTTAACAGGTTCATGATTTCCGTTTTTTCTATAGCAAATACCCCAGAGACAGGTAAAGGCAGGAGCAAAGACACCCAGGAGGTGTGGAAGCCGTCTTGCAATGTTATTGTCTTCTTCTGCTCCAAAAGGAATTACACGCAGCTGGAGGCTCTGTCACAGAATGTGTCATGCCAGAGTTTGTTGCACAGGGTGTGTGTATTTCTCATGGAGTTTTCTGTGAACAAAAGTATCCAATACCCTGGTGGTCAAAGCCAGATGAAATAATGTGGCTCTTAACCTTCCTCCCAATAGGCTACATTCCAGTCACACAGAAGTCTCTATACACATGAACACACCCCTCTCCATCCACGGAAGCAGGAGCCATTAGCACAGTTCAAGGACATGTTCCAGCCAGGCAAAAGCATGTCAGGAGGGTGCAGAGCAGGACCAATGAGGGGTGTGGCCTGCAGAGAGTTCTGAGCGGCTGATAAGAGAGTTCTGGGGGCCACTTTTGGGCCTGAGATCACACATCTCTCCATTAACACATTCGTAACAGCCAGCAGAGATAAACAACAATTAAAAGTCATGGGGGGGGGGAGAGAAGTCTTCGTACCTAAAAAATTAATGCCCCCATCAAGTCTTTCTGCAGAAGAGAGTTCTGCACGAAGGCTCCCCACAGGGGACAAAGCAGCCTCTTCAGTCACCACCCACCTCACCTGGCAGGGGTGCCTAAAGAAGGGAGGCCTCTGGTGCTGTTCGTGGGGCCTAAAAGCAGATGGATGGGCAGGTGGACAGGAACTGAAAACACAAGTTGTGTAGGGAAGTGGCAGCTAACCCATGGCCTACCCAAATGTTTTGTACCGCCCCCGCACAAGACCCCCAACAATTTTTCAGCGGTGGCAGCAGATTTATTTGTTAACACATAAACGTACCAAACTGCTCTGCAACCACTCAGTGTTTTCGGTGTGTTTTGGATGGCTTTGTGCTAGCAACTGAGGCAGGATCAGCACTGTTGGTCATCTCCTGCTTCCGCATTCTAGAATGCTCAGCATTTTTACCCTGTGTGCAAAAATTAGAACAAATAACTTGCTATTTTGAAGGTTACTGTGGCCAGTTAGACCCCAATTAATGTAAGTGGGGGAATGCAACGCTGCCGGACCAAGGTGTCAGCGAGGGGGGAAGAGAGGAGCTAAATGTTTTCAAAGTAGTGAAACTCTCATCTAAACAAAACAGTTCCTTAAAGCAGCAGCTAAGGTTTACTTGAGGATTTAGCCCCCATGTATTGCTTTTTTCAATTCGTATCTCCAGCAACCATACGAAGAAGGGGACAAATCAATCAGCAATGTATCAACATTGAAATTAACATTGACTTCCAAACCCTGCATAACTTGCCAACTTTACTGTAAACAGCAAACCTTAATACCTTGTCACACAAACATGCCCCCCCCCAAAAACAAAAAAGACCTGGTTTTTGTTTTGCTTTTGAACAGGGGCCTATCTGATTCCAGCATAGTAGCATAAACATAAACAAACAAACAAAATCTCTAGGGGATTAAGCACTACCTTTGGTGATCCAGCATAGAAAGAAAGCAGATAAAAATGTCAAGAAAGGAACATATCCTGCACGCCTCCATTCTCAACTGCATTGTGTGGTAGGTAAATAACACAGATGTAAAACATGAAGATGGGAGGGAAATCGCACTCCCTCCCTGCCCAACTGGTTGCTTCCATGTCCAAATGCCCAGTTTGGATAATAAATTTCAGGTTTTTTAAAAAACCAACACATTGACAGAGAAAGAGGCAAGTCCCAGGGTTCATGTAATTTTAAAGTCAGCTGTGAAAGGCGTCCACCCCAGTGACTTGCAGCTGGTGAGCTGTCACTTCTGGTATGAATTTGCCTTGGGAAAGGGACAGACAAGCGGCAATTATTCCTTACTGTGCGCCCCGGCTTGTGTGGGTGGGAGCAAAAGGCAGCTTGCTTTTTCCAAGTTCACCCCTGAGAAGGAAGAGCACGCAGCCTGGCTAGGCAAGAAGCTCATCTCCATTTAGGAAGGGTTTGGCTTCCCAGCACTAGATTAATACCTGCAAGGCTGAAAAGCCCTGCCGACAACAAGGCACCCCACGAACCAGCAAGTCAGGCTGGGTCATTTTAATCACTTCCTATTTCAGAAAGCAGGAATGAACAGATCACTATGCCAATTGTCAATTTCTCATTGTTTAATCCTAATTTTGTCCTGCCCTGTTTCCACATTAATCTGCAATTTTCTTAAAAAAAAAAACAAACAGAAATCCACACACACACAAAAATTAAATATGTATTTAGATAGGTATTGTGATGAAGTATTTTATTTAAAGCTTCGAAAGGTATTTTATCCCAACACACACCTTTTTCAAATGCATTTTTGCATGTTTTTTTTGAAGAGAGAACCGTCTAGCAAACTCTAAAGGATCATTACAATCCCATCTGTGTATTAGGTTTGGGAGGTGTGAATTAAGATATGCCAGCTTTAAAATTTGGAGCAAACTAAATTCTCTCCCAGCTTTAATGGATAGAAGGTTATGTGCATGTGTGTGTATTGTTGTTGTTTTTTTTAAAAAAGGTTTATTGCGGTAGGTCAGGGGTGTTCATTACAGATCTCAGATTAGCCTCAATGTTGCCAGGAAAAAGCTGGCGGCTCAAAGAGAACAACGCTGAATTGGAACTCTATGAACTCCTGCTGAAATTTGTGGGATTTTTCCACTGCAGTCATAGACCCAACATTGAGTTGGAAAAGTCAGCCTTTCAGGAGGCCGTTTCTCTCCACGCAGGGGTAAACACCTCTGACCCACATTCTATCCCATAAAGATTTTGAGAGCTAATTTAATCCAGTCAAGCTTTCAGAAACAGAACATGCTCAAAAGTCAACGTGGCAACTGACAGTCAGAAGAGAAGGGCTTGCTTCTCAACTCAAAGGTAAATGTCACCGAGTCAAGGGGGGGGGCTCCTTTCCACACCCTACTAATGTTTTCTTGTGTTTTCCTCAAAGGGTCTCAACACTACCCACACGGTTTGCTGGGGCACACTGTGGATCAAAAGAAACAGCTGAGGGCTCCTGTGACCCAGCTGGATGTGCCCACAAGGGAGGCTGCCTGCTGCACCCCTGCATGGTTCAGTGACAGCATGCCATTGTCTGTTGCACCTAGTATTTGGGCAGAAGGAAAAGGTTATCATGCTCTCATCCTCCCTGCGGCTCACCGCTCTTAGGAACCAAAGCTGGACTGGATGGCTCTGCCTGATTCAGCAGAGAGATGGGAAAAAAATATATACTGACCTCTAAGTTTTCTCTATACACATAACAGAGCATTCAGTATTGGTTGAGTATGGTGGGAAATGCAGCCCTGCTTGGAAGGCCACTGACACTCCATGCCCTTGCTGGAAAACCGGGCATTTCTCCCTCCCTGCTAGGAGACAATGTGTGGCAGCTTTCAAAGATCCATGCTGGGATCACCTTCCTTTGCTGCATTTCAATGCAATGTACACTCTGTATTTTCAAATATATATTCATATTCTATTGCAGTTTAATTGTTGTTTCAAATATTATCTTTCATATGCTTTTAGCTTTTTGTACTATATCTAAATACACGTAAGCTGCCTTGCATCCTGGTCCGGGGAAAAGGCGGGATACGAATAAATATAATTCATAAAATAATAATAAAAACCATGTAGGATTCTGCAGCAGAATCTAGATCTTCCTTCCACCCAGTTTCCCTTTGTCTTTGCATGGCAAGCGTACTTGGAACAAAAACCCAGCTGAAGAAGCAGTGCTCTGCCAGGGATGTTCTGAGTCGGGCACAGGCAAAAAGTGCAGGCTGGGCAGCAAGTCGTCAGGACCACAGAGAGCTCCCTGTGGGCTGACAGCACCTTCAGACCAGATGCAACTGGCTGACCAGCAGGGAGCTTGGAGTATGGCTTGCCTGGAGCCAACTCAAGGCTGTCATGGGCCTTGCAGAGAAAGGGGCGTTTGAAGTCCTGCCCCCTAGGAGAAAGCATGAGTTCCTCAGGCATGGGATACCTCCTGAAGCCCCAAGCTGGTCACGGTGGTCTACAGGGATACAAGGGAATCTGAGGAGGTGAAACTGTTTTCTCGGGAGCAGAGGAGACCTCACTGCCTGCAAGGACTCTTCACTTGGGAAGGATGAATTGTTCATACTAGAACATCAGCTTTTCATTCAAAAAACCCGGTATGCCACCCCCAGCACCTCATGATAGGGCTTCATGCCTAAACCCCTGGAGATACATTGCTGGTTAGAGCATACAACACTGAGCTGGATCCACCAGTGGTCCGACTCAGCATAAGGCACCTCCTTATGTTCCTCCTTCCATGCGGAGATCTCTACCAGGGCAGCCAATTTGCTGTCTCCTACAGCAGTTCAGGCATCTGGTCCTCTCCTTCCTCAAGTCTTTAGACCCTCTGTCCAACTTGGGAGTAAGGCCAGTGTCTTGGGACATGAAAGTGTAAATGCAAAGGAAAAAATGAAATCCTTATGCCCACCCCCACCAATTTACCTTTTTTAATCTTTTCATGGAAATTGATGGCATCCACGGATGCAGTGACTATGTTGGTCTTGCAATGGCGAGCAGCAACGATCCCAGCTACCTCATCCATCAGCTTCATAGTAACACCTGCAGGAAAGAGAATGGCCAGTTATTAACTGAGGCAGCCACAAGAGGAGGAAGCCTGCCCCATCTGACTGGGTTGCCCCAGCCACTCTGGGCAATAAGCAACCCAATCGCCCTCTCCCACCCTCAGCCACTGGGCTACTCACATTCCTCCTCTGGCTCCTAAGTCTTGAGCAGAACTTGCAAAAAGGCTTTCAGATTTTTCCTTTTTAAGGACTGGAAAGCTGCTGTTTGGGAGCATGCAAAAATTACTCTGTTCTATCCAGGTGGCCATTCTTTCAGGCTGCAGAAAATAAATCCTACAACTTCTCTACGGAAGTGCAGAAACTGGCACAGCCCACAGAATTCAGCAGGTTGAGTGCCTCATTTTTTATGTTATTTTAAAACATGCATGTTTCTGAATCATAAGGATGCAAAAAAAACCAAACAAACCCCAAAACCACACCAGGCTCAGAAGCATATGGTGTGCCTCTGAAGCCAGAGTGGGGCTTCCTTCACATCTGGGCTTAAGAGACATGGGCATGGATAATACTGCCTTAGTTTTCCTGATTATAATGCTAGCCCATCAGTTCCCTTAACATTCCATTCACACTGCAGGTTACGGAACTCTGGCTATTTTACTGCTATACTGGCATGCTGTGCTACATTTTATTCATACCAGTGGACACAGGTGGCATAAAAACAAATGTCACTAATCTCTCCCCGCTTTCCACACAGGCATGTTTCTGTTCCCTCATGATCCCCACACCCACAAAAATAGCAGGAAGAGTTGTAAAGCCAGTATACTGCCCCAATTTTGTCACTTTGCTTCCACAATTTTCCAGCTTAAGGGGGTTGCAAACAGATCTCTCTTGGAATTAAATAACATGGAAATGAGCACTAAACATGCACTGTGTTCCATTAGTTTTCCAGAAGTGGCTTTTAGGTCATGTGAAGGCTCAAATACAATGCAGTTTGGGGGAAATCGGGGAAATGGAATCAACTGCTGTGTGGACGCAGCCCTGGTAGGGCTTCAAAAAGCAGAGGTTATGTCTTCCCAGCAGCCTTGGATTCTTATCTTAGGAATTAGCTACACATGACTAGTTAAAGTTTTCAGCACTCAGTAACACCGCTGAGGAAACACCCCAACTTCCCTCCAGCAGCTGGATCTTTTCCCCAAAAAAGTATTTGTGTGTTTGTTTAAAACAAAACAGGAAAAGCCACAGAACAAAGAACATAACGACGTTCCAGGAGTCATACCATGACATAAACATTGAAATATTCCATGATGATATGGCAGACTCAGCCCGGCAGGCCATTAGTTATTGTTTTGTCAAAGAGCAGATCCTCCAAACTTTTATCTGTGAACCAGATGGGAGTATACAGATTGGTGTGTTTCACAGCAGATACTACAAATGTGAACCAAATTCTGGTGAATAAATCTTGTTTAATTAGGTCTTTGTGCAGACTTCTTTCATTTGTGAGCTTTTCTGCCAAGAAAGCTCTCCAGGCTCAGTCGAAAAAAGCAGACAGAGAGACAAGTTTGAGGCTTGTTTCCAGTTTTTAGCAATTTCCTGTTGAGGAGCAGCAGCCAGTGAGTGCTATCAAGCCTTTCTGTGCAAGCTTGTTATTTGCATTCTAGAAAGTGGATGAGAGCTAAGGACAGAGATCCACAGCTAGCTGGACTGTAAAGGAACACAATCTCTTAATATCAACTCTTAAGAGTTCCAAAATCCTGACTGACCATAATAATAATAATAACAATAATTTATTATTTATACCCCGCCCATCTGGCTGGGCCTCCCCAGCCACTCTGGGCGGCTTCCATAGAAACCAAAAATACAGTAAAATATCACACGTTAAAAACTTCCCTGAACAGGGCTGCCTTAAGATGTCTTCTGAATGTCAGGTAGTTGTTTATCGCTTTGACATCTGCTGGAAGGCCTTTCGGAGTAGGGCACAGCCAGAATCTAGAATACCCATCCCGAAGAGATCTGCCTCACCCCTTCCTGGAGGGTCTTCCACTGCAGGATGAAGATCTATTTTAAGGAAGGTCTTTGGTTGCTAGTGATCTTGGTGAACTCTGGAGTTTACCTCTGCTCTTTTATTGCCGTTCCTTCTTTGAAGTAATAATGTTTTAAGCATTTTGACTTATTTCCAAATTCCTTTTTCTTTGTTGGGCCCAACAGCCATTTTTGGAACGGCAGGACACAAACATTTTAAATAAGTGCACAATACATACTGCAGCTTAACAAGGCCCTAAGATCTTCAGAGAAAATGTAGCTGATTTTGGAAGGACAATAAAATGCACTGAAATTTTAAGGTCTGCGGGGAAACAGAATTCCTTTCCTCCAGACTCTCTTTTGGAACGGTCTCTGATCAAAAGGAAGCCTGCATTCTTCCTCCAGGCTTCAATTTCCACTTCCCCACAAGGTTTAAGGAACATAAAAGAAGAGGCCAAGCCATTCTTCTACAGGAAAAAAACAGGCAAAGCAATTTAAGGCAAAGCACAGCAAGTGTTACAGGCAAGTGGAGCATTCATCACAGCAGGTAAGAAAGGGGGGAGGGGGAGGGGGAAAGAGGAAGGATTGTGACTTATGCACAAGTCAACATCCATTCTGACAAGACTTTTAAGCAGCATAGAGGCCTTTGGGAGGGGAGGATGTGAAGCAGCTTCTCTCACTCACAGCTGAGTAAGATTGTCTTCCATGAAGACAAAGCAAAGCCTGTTCTCCAATTGGAGCACTCGCAGGCCAGTTTTTCCCAGTTATCAGTGCTTATACTACATTTTTAAAGACTTGCCTTGAGAGCATCTTCAAAACCAAACAGGGGGTGGGGGGTAGGAGATGAATTGCTTGAAATTTTGGTGCTACCGCTTTGATCCCCGAAACTTAGAGAGTGGGGAAGAAATTATTTACTTACAGTGGTTTTTATACATATATGCAACACAATAATGACAGTTTCCTGGGACAAATTAAAAGTAGCTGTACACAAAAAGGACACTATGAAAATCTAATGCAGCACAAAATCAAAGATGTAACCACAACACAAAGTTCACAGCTACACTCAAGATTTACAGGCCTCTTAAATTTCAGGCGTACCTATATTTGAAAGAGATTAAAAAAGAAGATTGCCCATGTTTTCTCGGTCCTCGAAGTATAATAAATTAGGTGACAGGCAAGCCACTCTGGGTAGTGCATTTTGAACAGAGGAATGCTCCAATCATCCTGCTCTCTTTATCATTAGCTGGATACAGAGGAAGAGACAACCACCATATTTTTCCATCTATAAGACGCCCCCATGTATAAGAAGCCCTCTATTTTGGGAGACTCCAATTTAAGAAAAAATCGTGTATTTTACTATCCGTGTATAAGACACCTTCAAATTTTTGACATTTTTTAAAGGAAAAAACCTAGTCTTATACCTGGTAAATTCGGTATATCTGGAACTGCATCGAACCATGCTCCTGAGCACCTCCACAGGAGATGATGGCTGGGTAAACCAGCATGGGATAGTGCTAAAAGGGTCAGACTAGGACTGAGTGAGACAGGACTGCTAAAGCTTCCTCATTTCTTCATCCCATTGCAGGCCCCAGACCCCCTGGGAGGTACAGGGAGCTGGAGACAGCAAAGCTCCCTTGCTGACAGAGTTTTGTTCTCACTGAGAGCCAGTGGTTGCCGCAACGGTTATATTTGTTGGACTAGGACCTGGGAGACCGGGGTTCAAAACCCCACTCGGTCATGAAGCTCACTGGGTAGCCTTAGGCCAGTCACTCTACCTCTCTCTGCCTAACCTACCTCACAGGGTTGTTGTAAGGATAAAATGGGGGAAAGGAATAACCATATGTGCTGCCTTGTGCTCATTGTAATTGATTAAAATAATCTCCTGATCCAATCTATTGCATTTGGTCTGACACTGGCTTTCTGAAAGACTGCCTGCATGCCACTACATTTGGTCCACGTGGGCAGACATCAGGCTTTTTAGAATGGGGCAAAAGAATCAGATTGACATGGGGAAATGGCTTGCAAGTCTCTCTCTCTCTCTCTCTCTCTCTCTCTCTCTCTCACACACACACACACACACACACACACACGGTGTTCTTCGCTGCCTAGCATCATGGCCTGTGAAATAAACAGCATACAGGTTGGGAAGTCAGAGAGAGACGCAACACCATTTCTTTTACTACTTGCTTTCAGCGTATTCCATAGAGATGCAGCCCCCCCCCCCCCGGCCTGAAGCAAGGCAATGTGGCTCCAACTGACAGGGAAGCTAACAGTTACTAAAAATACCCTGGCAAGTGCACACTCACTAGAACCGTGACTTCCTTCCTTGCACTGCTGTTAAAGCAACAGCAACAGGAGGAAGAGCATGCTGTCTTCCTTAAACAAGGACCGTCACTTCCTCCATCATGCTGTGTGCTTCCCTAGAAACAAGGGTGGAAATGCTCAGTGCACTGATGTAGCAGCACGGAAGAGAGGGACAAGTGATCCTATATGTTATGGGAGAATCATGCAAAATAGGAAAGCTGTTTAAGTGGCATCTGCGTCTCTTGTTTAATGTGGGGATCTGTCCTAAGCACAGCTCATTGCCGGCAGGCCGGGTCTTGCGGAAACCCCATGAAGCCGAACATTGGATGATTCAGTGAAGATGAAAGAAAGTCCTTCTTCAAATAGCGAAACTATGGAACTCACTGCCACACTGGCTACTAAGTCAGGATGGCTATGCTCCGCATCCATGGCTGGAGAGAATAATGCTTCTGAACACCAGTTTTTGGAAGCCAAAGGATGCTTGCTGGTTTCCTACAGGCATCTATCTGGTTGGCCACTGCAAGAACAGGAG
The DNA here is from genome assembly GCF_951804945.1 of Podarcis cretensis. Taxonomy (NCBI): domain Eukaryota; kingdom Metazoa; phylum Chordata; class Lepidosauria; order Squamata; family Lacertidae; genus Podarcis; species Podarcis cretensis. The sequence goes on from NC_137177.1 coordinate 66,696,096, forward strand.
GCTGGACTACATGGCCCATGCTTATGTCTGCCTCAAAACACAGCCAGGGATAACACGTGAGAGCTTTAAAAATCTGAACTGTATTCTCAAACTCAAACCATGATCTTATCTTTGCACTCATGGTTGTGAAACTGTGCCAGCATTTAGCTATGTTTGGCGGGGGGGGGGGGGAGGGGGCAGTATTGTGCCACTCTGTCTCTCTCTCCCCCCTTTCCATGTGACCTCAGAGAGGACGTCTGGAACCAGCATCACAGTGGTATGAATTGGATGTGGGCTAACAAACTGAGACTTAAACCAAATAAGAAAAAAGTTTGGTAGATCCCGATTTATAGGGACACAGGTGGTCCTACAGGGTGAGAGTGCCCCCCCCCCCCACCCAAGAGCAGCTTGCAGTTCTCCTGGAACCAAGCTCTGCTCCATGATACATCAGGTCAGTAGTTGTGGCATGCCATGCTTTTGCAGAGATTCAACTTGTGAGGCAGCAATGCCCTTTCTTAGAAAAAGCAGGTCTTGACACTGTCACACTTAGATCACATCAAAGCTACAGCGTGTGAGGCTGCCTTTGGTAACATCAGCAGGCACAAAATGGCCAATTCTGTCTGGAACAGATAGGGTTGTCCCCTTTGGAACACCAACTTCAATGTTATCAGATCTCCACTGGTTTCTGTCCCCTTTGGAACACCAACTTCAATGTTATCAGATCTCCACTGGTTTCTGATCAGCTTCCAAGCTTCCTGCTTTATTAATGTTTGGTATATTATAAGCACATTTGCTTCACCATAATTTTGGAGTAGATTAACTTTTGTTCCATCTTCCTCCATTCTGCTGCTTTAGGCTTCTACCATTTAATTTTTTTTTATCGGACTAGCTTTGAGTTGGACTCAAACCTGGTTGGCTTTAAAGGAGGATTAGACAAATTCATGGGTGTTGATGGCTATTGGTATTCAGAAGCACTGCTGCCTCCCACAGTTGGAGGAAGAAATGCTTCTGAATACCAATTGCTGTAAACTGCAGGAGAGGAGAGTTGGATTCCCAGAGGCATCTGGTTGGCCACTATGAGAACAGGATGCTGGACTAGATGGGTCACTGGCCTGATCTGGTGGACTCTTCTAAATACGGCAAGGGGTACATAGCAAGCTTTGACCTGCAACATGGATCGTACAGACCACACATTTTTCAGTTTCTCAAAAAGGTGTCTTAGGATTTTCCCTTCAACAATAGAGCAGGGATTTATTGCCTGTGGACACCAATGAACATCACATAAAACTGTTTCCATCTCACAGTCCCAACAGGTACAGAGACCTTCACCCATTTTATAAAGAAGTTCATTTAGCAGGATATGTTAAGGTTGTCAACTATGCCCTTCCTTTCTATCAGCATCCACATTTCCCCATTTACAGCCACTTCATTCAAGCTGTCACCTAAAGAGAACAAGAATAATTACACAGACATTTCTCAGTAATTTTGTGTTTGGTGTCAGAAGAGGAGATTTGTCATTTCATAGATGGCAGCCAGATTACAGGGTATCTATCTGACAGTCAACTCACTCCAGGTTTGGGGGTGTTTTCTTTTTAAACACAAGATGCAGATGGGCATGGGCAGACACATAGGACAGTAGCCCTGAGGTTTTTTTGTTTCTGCTTTGAAACAGAGAAGTAAATACTAACAGAGTAGGGAAAGTTGCAGCACACACAACAGCACACCAATATATCACTAAGCAATTCTCTGATAAAATATACCTAGCAAGGAGGGGGATGGAAAACAACGCATACTGCCCACCTTCCAAGTTAATTCAACTTTTGTTTCTCCATGCCAAAGAATACATAGCCATGGTGGGATAAAAGTCCAAAAATTGGCAGGGAGTTACAGCTCAGTAGTAGAGAGCATGCACTGCCTGGATGGAACCACAGGATTTAGTCTGCAGCATCCCCAAAGGGTGCAACATGAGGTTAAACAGGTTAACCAACTGCTACTTTCTTGGGACTGAGCTACTCTTCAGGAATAGGAAGCTGGCAAATACTGTGCCAGACCATTAGTTCACCTAGCCTAACATTGCCTATTCCAGGCAGCATTCACCAACCTGGTGCCCCCAGCAAGCCATTTTGGGTGACAACTCCCACCAGCCCCAGCCAGCTCAGCTGTGGCTGCACAGCTGATGGAAGCGGTAGCCCCAAACATGTGGAGGGTATCAGGATGGCGAAGTCTAGTTCATTCTGATTAGTTCCCCAAAGTCTCCAGCAGGAGCCCAGCTCTGCTACCTCAAAACCTTTAAACTGAAGATGCTGCAAACTGAAGCCCATGACCCCATGAAGGATGACCAGGCTCAACTCAGAGAGAAGAGCCACTCCTTGACCCGGGAGTTGGGCCTGTGCTTGCAAGGAGCTGGGTAAAAATGCAAGGGAATGATTTGCTCCTGAGTCAATTGGAAGGCAATGTCTCCCGAGCGCAGCTCTCCTCTTGCCTCCTTGCTGCCCTATTAGTGTTAGCCTGCTGGAGACAGATGAAATCGCATTAACCCCGATTTGCAGAGGAGGCCTTGAAACAAAGCATCCATCTCCCCTGCCCTGCCGCTGCCCCCAACCAGGCGGTGATGGCCAATAAATCAAGCCACCCTGGGGACTGGCTGGCCCTGCATGCATCACGAGGGCAGCAAGGCCCTGGCTAGTAACAGCACTCCCCCTGCCCCCAACATGGGGAAAACAATAAGATGAAGACTGCCAGGGCTATGGGGAAAACAATAAGATGAAGACTGCCAGGGCTAGCAGTTAAGCCATTACTCCCTGCTGGGGGAGAGCCTGTGGTGTACTGTGAGAGGCAAAAAAAAGTAGAGAAGCACGTGCAGTGTGGATCAGTGCTGCAATGCACCCAGGGTGGCATGATGGGGGAGCAACCTGGAACAAGGGAAGCAGCTGTAATGAGTGCATTTTAGGCTGAGTTAAGTGTGGGGGGAAAGGGGCTGTGGAGGAACAGCAAAAGGGAGAGTGGAAAGCAGCACACGCCTATCCACATCAAGAGGTCTAGTGCCTTGTGGCCACAAACAACAAGCAGTGATTCCAAAGTATGTGCAAAAAACCCCACGCCTTCCAGGCCAGGGGCCCATCCATCATATGTGCCACACCCCAGCCCAGAAGATTCAGGCCAGGTAAAAGAAAGGACTTCTTCATGCAGCACATAAAATAGGGAACTCCTTCCAACAGGAGGCAGTGATGGCAACCAACTTGGATGGCTTTAAAAGATTAGACAAATCATGAATGTGTCCACGAGGCTATCAATAGCTACTAGCCATGATGCCTATGCTCAACCTCCACAGCCAGTTGCAGAAATGCTTCTGACTACCAGTTGCTGGAAGCCACAAGGGAGAGTGCTCTTGTGCTCAGGTCCTATTTGCCAGTTCCTCATAATAGGCACCTGCTTGGCCAATGCGAGACGAAGATGATGGACTCGGTGGCCCACTGGCCTGATCCAGAAGGCTCTTCTTATGTTCTGACACTGTAGAAAAGACCTCCATGAATGTACCTGCCAACAGCTGTTAGCAATAAGGACCAGGCGGGAACTCCATATTCAGCTCAGTTGCTGGAGGGGCACACAGGCCATCCAAGTCTGCTTGTGGGCTTCCTGAAACCATCTGGCCAGCTACTGTGGGAGCCAGGGAGCTGGAGAGAGGGAGACACTTTGTTCTGAACCAGCTGGTTATGAGAGAAGGCACTGGATCTATAAAATAATCTGGGTTCATTGGTGGTGGGTGTACATCCTTTCCCCAAACTTTTACTTCCTGTATTATATACCCACTTTATATACCCAAACCAGCCCGTAAAAGCTACAGACCCACAACCATTAACACTAAAAACATGAGAAGAGCCCTGCTGGATCAGGCCAAAGGGGGCCCATCTAGTCCAGCATCCTGTTGTTCTCACAGTGGTTAACCACCTACCTGTGGGAAAACAGCAAGTAGAACTCAAGCAGAATAGGACTCTCTCCTCCTGCAGTTCCCAGCCTCTGGTATTCAGAAGCATCACTTGGTCAGAATTTCCTAACCAGGCCTACTAGAGTCTTTTGTGGATAAAAAGTCTCTCTCTGTGTGTTTGTAAACAGGTGGAAAGGGTGGGGAGGACAGAGAGTCTTTTTCTAAAGTTTATTAGGTCACTGGAAGTCAATGCCTTGGGGAAGAGGGAAGGTGCTTTTTAGATGCTTGAATTCATATATGCTCAATACAAAAGACAACCCTGCATCATAATTGCTGGTTCCCTGTGTCAAATGTCTGGACAGCCTCTTTTTGGTTCCCAAGTACAAAATGGGCAGTGAGGTCACCAGGGCTTAGCATCCATCAGCCATTCTATTCCTAAACCAGTTTGATGGGAGAAGGTGTTACCAGGATTCTACTCTAAGTCACACATATACTTTTCTTTCTTTTTAGAGGCACGAGACAGGATTTTTAGCAAGTCAGTTCCGACTCCGGCACAATCCTCCCATCAAAAGGCTTCCACTTAATTTGCGAGACTTGATTTTAAAGTTGAGAGCCCCCTCCTTCTCCAAAGTGTATGTTTTAATTACACAGGTCTAGATTACGAAGGAGAGTCTTCATAATGAAGAGTTTCTATAGCAACCACTTCTCTTCGCTGGCACCACTAGAAGCACCACCTCATCTGCATTCAAGCAGGAGATTTAAATTTTGATTAAAAGAAAACTCCGAACAAATGGCATTACCATCACATCTATCTAGGTTACTCTGCTTCAGCCTTTTGCCAGCCTGGTGCCCTCTGGATGTTTTTGGGCTGCGGCTCCCATCAGCCCCAGCCAGAATGGCAAATAGGAATGATGGGAGATGTAGTCCAGCACCACCTGTAGGGAGCACTTTGGCTAGCCCTCCTCTAACATGCAGGATCTTGGGCAGCTGGAACACCCCAAGCCAGACACAGTTCAGCCTATCACAGCCTCCTCCTACCTGCACTGCAGCCTCTGAATAACAGAGCATAGTCTCTGTGTTGCTTCTGCAGCCCATGGCAGCACCTGCCCATTTCATCTTCTTTTGCAGCTTTAAATGTCAGAACATATGAAGAGCCCTGGATCCAAGCAAATACACCCTCTAGTCCTCCACCCTGGTTTCTACAGTGAAATACCTCTGTGGAACTCACTTGCAGCACTCAAGCAAAACAGCCCTCTTCCAAGCAACTGGAAAACAGAAGTACAGTACCTCTGACCATAGAGGCTTTATTCAGACAGCATTCATTGGGAAGCTGCTTTTCCACAAGGCTGTGTCACAATCTGTCAAACGATTAACTGATGTCAAACATCTTCATCCACAAATTTAACCCTCCCCCACCCAAAAAAGCCAGTGAGAACCACCACAGCTGGTGGGGGACGGGGGACTCAAAAATAATAAATAAATAAAAAAACACCATGTGTTGTGTGGAGAAGTGCTTTCTTCGGCCAGACCTGAATCTACCCCCCAATCTTCCTCATTGGATCACCACACAAATGCCAGTATTATGAAACACACTTGTTCCTCAACATGCGTATACAACCATATATCATATTATCTCCCCATGTTGCCCCCCCAGACATCTCTCCCCCCCCCCCCAAACTAAGAAGTCAAAAAGACTTGGGTCTGATCTTGTGAGGATCACTTCAGCTGCCTGTGTCTGTACCACCTGCAGATCTACAATATATATTTTTTCAGATGAGGAGACTGGACCTGCACACATAACTGATCCTGCCCTACTGACTTATTTCTATACAGCCCCCTTGGCGGTTGGAGCTGATGGGTGCAGCAGCAGTCCAAAAATATTTGGAGGTCACCAAGGTTGTTGAAGGCAGCTTGACTGAAACCATTCTGATCAGCAGAGGAATCTCAGACACAGGCTGAGGCCTTTCCTCATGCTGAGGATGGATCCTGGTGCTTTATTATGAACACCAAGCCCACCCTAACAGCGACAGGTCCCTCGGTTGCTTGCGAGAATCTATTAAGAGTCAACAGTGGATTTTAGGACAAGGTTCTCACCTTGGGGCCTTGGTGGGATCTTTCCTAGATCTCATGACTTCCATTGCCTTTTAAAAATAGAACACCAAGGCAGGGCTGCGCTCTGTGCTACGTCTGTTGCCTTCTGCCAGTCAGGCCTTCCTGGCTGCCAATTATGCTGCAATTTCAGCTGATACTCAAAGTTTGATCTTGCACATCTAAAGCTGCTACACTGAAATGACAGGCACTGGAAACAGCACCCCAGACACCAAGCAGTGAGCTTGACAATGCTCCCATTATTACTTTCTTCCCAACTGCTCCATCTGGATGCCTGGAAAAGGCACAAGTCACACAATGGCCACCTGGAAGCCAAGGAACTTTGCAGTGTGAAGCCTGCAATCCTATACCCACTTGAACTCAATAGGATTTACTCCTGAGCAGATATGCAGAGGAGTGCACTGCTAGCCAGACTGCACCCCAGTGAGAACGGCTACTTAAGCCTCAGTTTCAGAGAAGCTGATGGCCGGGGGGGGGGGGGGGGAGAGATGATCTTTTTATCCAGTGCCTGAAACCTGCATTATATTCTCATCTGCCCTCTAAAGTGCTGCAAATCTGGATTATTAGATCTATCTGATAGCTCACAGACCAACATGCTTGCATTTTTATTTTTATTTTGTCCCAGCCCTGCTAACAGAACAGCATGCAGGCCCCGGGGGGGGGGGGGGAGGGACAGCTCCACAATATTTCACCCTTCTATTCCCCAAACTCTTCCTAGCCTTGAGCAATCCCATGTTTTTCACAGAAAATGGCACAAGGCAGTTTTGAATTTTTTAAAGGAGAAAGTTCCAACTAGGCCTAATTTGGCCAAAAACCAACCTTAGCATAATATGATTAAAACTGTTCCTGCAAATCACCAGCACACATCTGCCAACATTTTATTCAAGAGAAAATCAATTTTGCTAAACAGTCAAGTTGCAGGTGCAGTATTTTAGGAAAGAGGCAGCTGTTGCGAAGCAACAAAAATACTAGCAGTTATGGTTTTACAACATCTATTAAGAGCAAACCATTTTGCCATCCACCCCTCCATTGATCTCTTTGGAGGTAAAGGAGAAAAAGGCACCATTCCATTCTCTTTGAGCTGCTCTGTCTTTTCCTCCTTTCTACACACACAGACACAGACTGCTGATGGGAACTGTAGTTCAAAACATCTGGAGGACGCCAGGTTGGGGGAGGTTGGTTGAAGATTTTTCAGCACACGTAGAATAAACTGCGCAGGGCTGATGTAGTCGCCAGTAAGATACTGAGCTGCAGCTAGAAAAGAGAGCCTGTGCCAACTGAGGCTTTTTGCATAAATCAACAGATGTTGCATTTTGCTGGGAAATTTGGAGCAATTCAGTCTCTCAACACATTTCCTAGAATGGTTGGGGGTTTTTTTGTTTTGTTTTTGGCTGAACGGTCGGCTTAATGTAATGGATCCATCCAGTCAATGCAACTGGAAGAAGGCCAAAACCCAAAGCCACTAGAATTCTACATCGAGAACAAACACGACATACAATGTTATTAAAGAGATCTTCCTTCGGCTCCTTGGGACTAGACAGCAACCTTAATCCAAACCGGGGGGGGGGGGGGGGGGGGGCAGTGGCAGAGCTTCATGCTCCAGCACCGAGGGGGGGAGGTGGATAACAGGCGGGGGTGGGGCTGGCGCACATCATGGGGCGTGGCACCCAGTGCAGGCAGGAGGGCAGCCGCGATGGCACCCCACCGGGATCGCACTGCCGGGGGTGGTACGCTCCCCCCGCACTCCTCTTCCTTCGCCAGTGGGGGGGGACCCTCTCCCATTCAGGATCCCTGAAGTCAGTTGCATGAGCTGGTAACTGAAAAAGGTGATACCTGAAGCACAGCAAGCAAGAAATACCATTCCATCCGCTCACCCAGAGGCTTTGTAACACAGACTGCCAATTGCAGGCACCAATGTTTACACAACCTGAGATTGTGTGTCTAGACGCTTGAATTTGTATGGTTGTAGTCAGCTTACCATCGAAGACCCTAGCCCTGAATCCTGAGGTTCCTGATTCAAGCCTCCAAAACAGGTGTAGGAGACCTCTGTGGCACTAACGCATTACAAACATACAACTCCTGCCCAGTAAGCCTCCGATGCAAGACTAACAGAACAAAGGGGTGTGTGGAAGAGTAGGCAGAACTAGACAGATAGGCCTGGGTGCAGTTAAGGAAAAGGTTACATGGCAGCTGATGCCAAGGAACTGCTTAGAGATTTCTGCTGAAACAGGAAATGGTATATAAGTTAATGAATGAATGCAGCATAAACAGGCACCTCCTCAAAGGGTTCACCCAGGACTTTCTAGCAAATGACGGGACGTCTGGCAGAGCCACAACGTGGCACCAAAAGAGCACATCAAAGCCACGCTGGACACAGACTGGGAACTTACCTCCGTGCACAAATCCATGCATGGTGCAGTCAGATGGTCCCACCAGGTGGATCAAGCTGGACTGGCTGTAGCCAACAGTATATGGCTCTGTAAGGGGAGGGAAGAGCACAGACCATGAGAAGACCAAATTAATTCAGCCCCACAGAAAGGATGTTTTAGAGTTCACAGAAGCGTAAGGACAGAGGAAGAGATCTGCTGGATCAGACTAAGGGTGCATTCAGACTTGGAGAATGTTGTGTTAGCAGTTTTTTCAACTATGGCAGAGGAGCTTCCCTGAAAAACAGCTTGTGCCTCTTTCCCTGCAATTCAGTTCCAAGGAAATGCTGGGAAACAGGTTGCAGCGTGATGCCCTGTGTACACCACGTATCAATGGAAGATGCCTTGAAGCAGCAATGTTTGACCCCTGCCTGAAAGGGGTCAAAACAGACTATGAAAACCCACTTGAAAAGGCAGCAGTTTTGAAATCTGTGTAGTTACCAACATGGCTGACATGTGAAATCAAATGTATAGCCACTATTTGCACCAGTGAAACCTTATGTATTTTAAAAAATCATCTACTCATCCAGCCATATAGCTTTTAAGCAAAGGAAGAAGCATTTCTCATCCAGAATGTTTAGCACCATTGCCCCTCCTCAACTAGCAGAGGAAAGGGACTCTCTTCAGCTGAGCTCTGGCTGTCAGATCCTTTCCCCTCTTGCAGCAACCACCTAAGGAAAAAAAAAATCTGATCCACCTTGGCTAGCACAGTACCTGCTCAGTTCTCCAGCGCTAAAAAATTTAAGAAATCAAGCAAACCTTAACTTTTTTAAATTATATGCCTCCTCTAAACCAAATCCATTCAAGCCAACTTGCCTTGGAGAGGTCTGTGTGGCAAGAAGATTTATATATATATATAATTTTTATATAATTTTATATAATTTGCTTTAAGCAATTGTAATGAACTTTAAAATAATAAGGGGATCTGCCCCCATAGTGCCAAGCCGAGAGTTATTTCCTTTGACAAATCTTACAGCAAAGAATAAGCGAGCCAACACTTGGAAGCTTCCCTATCTTAACAGTGTTAATTAGTCAGAACAATCTTACCTTTTCTTTGTCTATCTGTGAGCAAGGAGAGCAAGAGAGACAGAAAGGTAAGCTGTGAGCATTCACTGCAGGATTGCAAGGTGCAATGGGATATGAAGGTCATGTAGCCTCACCCCCAACCTTCAGGCAATACAGTATCTCACACCAATCAACCATGCCAAGACTTTCACTCTCCCAGAGATTAACCTGATCACCCAGATTAAGTAGCATGCCAGGAGCTGAAGGGAAGAGCAAACACAGCAACCCCCATCCAACCACAAGACAGACTTCAGAGAAGGACCTGCTCAGTTAAACACAACCCAAGAGCTGAGAAAACAATCTAACATTAAGTTTTGAACCTAAAGGGAATCTGGGTTACATTTTCAGAAAGGGAGTATGGATTTCATATGGGAATTAAAAAGTCACATTGACTTCACTCTGTTTTGGACATCGTGTAGCCAATGGCATTTGAATACAAAATGCTTGATGAGTGAATCACTGCATATGGGGGTATGTTGCTGCTTGCTAGCCCTTCCTTGCCCACCAGGCAAATAAACTGAGAGAAAGAGGCAGTGTCTGTGGCACCAGTTCACCAGAAGGTTACTGTCGATAAAACTTCAGATGCTGCCTTGCATGGAGTCTCTTCCAGGAGGGTGGGATTCTGACACCACTGAAAATGATCCCAGAGTGCCCACAAACACACACATACACACACACAAAATAGCACATGGGAGTTTTAATCCATTATTTATTCATTTATTTATTGAATTGGTGAGTTGCTTTTTCTTGCCCAAGGCAACTCAAAGAGACTTACAAACAAACAAAAACCCAAAAAAATCATTTCAAGCCCCTGCCATTCCACACCTCTCTTGCACCAGCTCTGCACAATTTCCCTGTGCTCCCCACCCTCTCGCCATGTACGGTAGGTTCTATCAATGTCCCGCCATCCTGAAAGCTACCTTCTATTAAAGTCTGTTCAGCCCTTGCACACAAGTGCAGCAGCCACCAGCCCTGAAGATGCAAACAGAAGCATCATGATATGGTGCCTCCAATACCCATCACTCTGAGCTGGTCCAGGCGGATTTCACAGTCAAGGGCAGCAAAAGCCCCTGAGAGATTGAGCAGAAGTAACACAGTTGCATTCCCCCTGTCCCTCACACAATAAATCAGGGTGACCAAAGGTGATTCAGTTACAAAGCCTGGTCTAAACACAGATTGTAGTGGATCTGGGATTGGGGAGCCGCCTGAACCCTTATATCCAAGTTCTGAGATCATCTGCAGGAGTATCGTTGGTCATTCCCTGAGTTGGTGAGGCTCACTTGATAACAAGAAATACAGTCTTAGTGTCATCGGCACAGTATTGTGGAATGCTCTGCCAATAGAGATTCAGCAGGTACCTTCTGTTTAAACTTGAATGAGTTTTAGATTTTTCTCTGTCTTGTTTTGTGCTGGTTTTAATTCAGATGTTACTTATTTATTGTTCAGCCACTTTGAGTTACTGGTGTGTTTTTTTTAAAAGTGACTAATAAGTTTAATGAATAATAACAACCCAGGAACTCTGTCATCCATGGATGGAGGCAGGACTTGAGCTGGACCCTAAAGTGCAGCTGGTTGAAAGCCTTGCTCTGCGAATCAGGGCAAGTTCCTGGTATTTATAGCCAGAGGTGCCAGTGTGCCACCCAGCTGCAGGGGCAGAACCTGCATTCCTCTCTGCTGTGTCTACATGAGGCTCTCTCCTAGCACAAGTCCTTAGATACTTCACTTGGCAGGGAGTTCCCAACACACCTTTAGTCTGGAGCACATCAAGCTTTAAATGTCCTTAACACAGACAATGACCTTTAAGTAGAACATACAGTCTATTCACTGTGGAAACAGACAGCTGTGCCCCATCCTAAAGCTTCCAAACAAAGGAAGCCCGCTACCATTCTGTAGAAATTTTCATCTTAAAAGCCTCCTGGACATGACAAAAGAGATCCGAGCTCTCCCCCCCCCCCCCGCCCTTTGTGATGGGTTGCTAGGCAACTGCAGCACAAATCCCCTGTGCTCTTCCTGCTCTAAAAGACACCTAAAATTAAGCTAGTGGGGAAGGGGGGGGGGCTCTGTTCACAGAGACAAAAATAGACCTGCAGGTCACCTCTTCGGAGCTCCTACCTCTGCAAGTTCACTCAATCACATGCTCTGGCAGCAGCCTCAGCTTTAGAGAAGGCATGACTGCTGCCGCTCATGGCTCTGGGAAGAAATCCACTGAACAGCCTACTCAAGTCGATGGGGAGAGGGGGAATGACACGTTCCTGGGCTGCATGCACACCGCTGTATGGTCATCTATAAATACCCGAGTGCAGACAGTCTGAGCACTAAAATAGCTGGCTTTGAACCCAACTGTTTTCGTGGTGGAAGGAAGACGAAAGCATCCCTGGAGGACTGCTCTTGCTCCAGGCACATTGCGCCGGTTGAGGCTCTTCACTCCCCAAAAGGCAGGCTTTGGGCTTTGATTGGAGCAGGAGGAAGGAAGGAAATCTGTCTTTATGCATAGAGGTGGGGAAGGTAAAGAAGAGCATATGCCTCTGGGGAAAGTCCCAATGCATGGCATGGAAGTTCTAAACCTCCAACCTGGGATTCTCAGCCTGGGTCCCTGTGAGCTTCTATGAGCCAGAATGAGAGACTGAACCTGTTCAAGACATCAGGAGGAGATGCCAGCCCCCATCCAGGTTCACACACAAGCTGGCACCGTCATCAGACAGGCTCTGCAGCAGAAAATGCAAAATGGATCCAGCTTTCATGGTGACTAGCTAAGAAGTTGTCAAATCACAGTCAACTGACTCTCAGGAAGCACCCACTGAACTACAATCCCAGATATCCCACCTCTGTAGCAAAGATGCCACCCATATTTCAGGTGTGAGCAGGGGCAAAGGAAGGCTAACCAGCACCTGTTGCGGGGTGTCGGGGCAAACCACCCCGCAGCCCATGTGCGGCGCTGCTATGTACTACACATGCACGGCACTGTACATACAGCGCACACGCATGCACCGCGGGGTGGTTTGCCGATGGAGCTGCTCGAACACTGTACAGACAACGGCGGGATCCTCTGCTCGTGGCTGCAGCAGAGGGATCGATAGGAGCTGCTCAAGCGCCGTACAGACGCCGATGGGATCCCTCCTCCACCACTGCAACCGAAAAAGGAGGATCCTCTGCGCGTGGCTGCGGTGGCGCGATGGCAACGGCTAGCGCCACTGCACCCAGGGGCGAGTCCCCCATGCAATGCCTTCTTGTCACCCCCCTTAGAGATGTCACCCGGGCGGACTGCCCCCCTTCCTCCGCCACTGGGTGAGGGCAACCTTCAGGCTGAACCTAGGAGCCAGCCAGAGGGATATGGAGGAGAAAAGGCCTAAAATGTTCCTGTTTGGAGGAAGGACCAGGGAGGAGGTGTGGCATGTAGTTGATAAGCATACGTCAATTAATGGTGCATCATGGGCATGATTCATGGAAAGGTATAACATTTTAGAAATCAGTAATTCGGGGAGGGGTTGCAGTTGTTCACTCACAAAAATACCTGCCCCAAAGTTAGTACTTCTGGCTTTGGCAGCAAACTAATCAACAGATCCATGTAAAAATGCAAAGGATTCTGCTAAGCCTCACCATGTCCTTTGGAGCAGGCTTCAACTCAGATTGCCCATCTTACCTGGATTAATCACTGGCATGATGACGTCCCCATTCCTCTCCTTCGTTTCCAAACGTTCCAGCTTCTGCTCTTCGTAGCGCCTTCTCCCTTCCTCCTCCTGTGCCTTCTCTGCAAACTGAGAAGAAGCAGAAGGGCCACCTGGTCATCCCAAGTCAGAGGGGAAGGGACAAGGACTGCTGCCCGACTGGCCACACCACCACCATTGCTTCATGTGCCACTGGAGGCAAGAAAATGTCCCCTTGGGCCACCACGGAGAAAGGAAGTTGCCGGAGTGTTTTTCTATACAGCTGTTTAAGAGGACACACACTGCCCCTTTGAAGGCATGGCAAGAAAGGACTTCCCTCTAAGGTAATGGGAGTGGACAGGAGCAACGTGGACCAAGTGTTAAATCCGATATGTCACAATATGTTGGAGTAAAGGAGGGAGTTAGAAAAAGTTTGTTCAAAGGAAGTCTGGGGGGAGAAGACATATTTCTAGGAGAGTCTCAGCTACAGTGTGAATCAAGACAACAAAACCAGATTATACAACACAATACAGTACATGATTAAGCAAGTGGATGTAAACATGGAAATGGACATTGCTTATTTTGTTTGCGGAATCTGGACTAACGCCTGACTCATATAGAGCTCCACCATCACCCTTGGAACATCCCCTTACCTGAATAGGAGGGACTTCCAATACTTTGTTCACGTTGTTAAGAGAGAGGGGCACGTACCACAGAGTTGCCTTGTTGGTCACCCGCTTGGCACCTTTTAAAGGAGGAAAAAATATCTGTAAATGAACAGACCATGGAAAACTGCAAAATATGAATAACTGAGTCATCAAAGCATCTGGCCTGAAGAAATGAGAAAGCAAAACAAAGCAAGTGATATCAGCTAGTGTAACTACTGGCAAGGGGACCTTTTCTGCCATCGCGCTCAAACTCTGGCAATATCTTTGTCTGATCGGTGCCATTGTTAATTAACTTGCAATGTGAGTATGATTGCATTGCATCAGCTATTGCTGTTGTGAGTTATCACTGTACATATCTGACGTACATTCATAATTGAGTTCTCCCAACAATTATTTTCTGCATTTCAGTGTTATTTGACAGCACTACCTACATTCCCAACCCCATGCCCCACTTATGTCATAGCACATATGTTAGCCTCTATGGTGTTACACCTATAAGGCTCTTTGCAATTGGTGCACTGGCTCAGGCGGAGGCAGGGATGGCCACCAGGGATGGGTGGTTTTAGAAGTGGATTGGACAAACTAATGGAGGAGGAGGAGGCCACTAGCCATTACGGCTATGCTCTACCTCCACTAACAGAGGCAGTCATGCTTCCAGAATACCAGTTACTGAAAACTGCAGGAGGGAAAGTGTTGTGCTCAGGTCCTACTTGAGGGTTTCTGGTTGGGGCATCTGGTTGGCCACTGTGGGAAGAGGATGCTGGGCCAGTTGGGCCACTGGCCTAATCCAGCAGGCTGGTCTTATGTTCCAAAAGGAGGGGAACTGATATTCCAGGCTCCTCCCTGAATGTTCAGCTTTAATTTTTGAATAAGTCCCTTTTACATTTGCAGCAATAAGGAAAAGTGTGCCGGCAGTACGCTTCCAAAAAAAGTGACCATTACCTAAGTTTGACCCTATGGAGCTATATGTTATGGCTGTTCAGTTCATGCCACACACACACACACACACACACACACACACACACACCCTGATTTCTGACTATGGGCCTAAATTTTCAGGGGGGAAAGTCTGCACAGATTTTGATCTGGTACAAACAAGTACATTGCTTTTAAAACTGGCCCGACTGCTTGAAAAAATATCACGCCTCTTTTCATCCGAAGATCAGAGGGACAATGCTCCCAGTACTCTGGAGGAGGCGTTTCACTGCAGCATCTCCCCCTCCCTGTTACAAAAGGAAAACAGAATTTGTGCAGAAAGTAGGGCTAATTTGCAATACTTCGGCTCTCTGCACAGCTTTTCACTGTGATGTGACAACCTTCTCTTGGGAATAAGATTTACTGCTTAAACCCAACAACAACAAAACAACCTGACAGGCTGGATTCCACAGCAGCAACCCTATGCCCCCCCCCCAAGGCTCCCACACTCCTCCCCAAACAACACAGAATGGCTATCTGCACATTTTCCTGGTAAAACTCTGATCAAAAGAGCGCCAATTCCCAAGGCTGCTGCTTTCAGAAGCTTCTGTGGCTGCAGTCCGCCTGTACCGGAGCTGTTCCCTCCTAATTGCATCTAACAAAAATTAGCATCCAGACATTGGGGATAAGTCAAATGAGCAGCACTGGCAGCTTAGCTTGGTTGAGCTGGATGGGCTGTGCCTGCTGGGAGCCGGTAAGCCCAGAGGGGGACCGGGGCACTTCAGACACCGCCGGCTGTTGCTAAATGGCAACTTGAAATGGGGAAACAAAGGACAAGCAAAAGAATCCTTGGCATGACCTCCCTAAGCCTTCAAAATATAGGGGCAGGGAACATACCACCCTCCAGCTTTTGCAGGACTCCATAATCCCTGAGCACTGACCATGCTGGCTGATGTCCACCAATATATGGAGCTGCTCATTTTCCACCCCTTGGCTGGGCCCCAATTTGACAATCTTTCCTATAAAACAAGAACACTGAACAGAGGTTTTAGTAGCCTGACACAGGGTCACATAAGCACACGTTTGGAATTCAAGTGCCACTTTGACCCGCCTATCCATTTTCAAGGTGCAATGCACCGCAATGAGGCATCTCCTGAAAACATTGCAGCCCCATTCGCACCGTACATTCAAAGCACTTTGATGCCACTTTAAACAGTCATGGCTTTCCCCAAGAATGCTGGGAGCTGCTGTTTCTTAAGCTAAGCTAAGCTGATCCCGGGGAAGATGTTGGTGCAAGCAGCCTCCCAACTCTGTCCCTGCTCTGGGCAGTATCAAAGTCAGCACACTCCCAGGCCTGACGGCTCCCTTGTTCCTCTGGATAGCGGTTTTTTCCACAAACCTCACTGCAAAAAAATCTCCTTGTGCAGTGGAACCGGTGAAAGGGTTGGTTTAAATCTTAATTGGAATTTGGAGGAGATGAAAGGCAGCCAAAGCGTTTCATTCCATGAGTCCAATTTTATTAAAGGCCTCTCCCATCAAAGCTGTCCAATTGGCCACAGTCATGCAGGGCCTCTGAACTGTGATCGTCTGTGGGAAGAGAAGGTTCTCCCTAGTTCTCCTCCATCCAGCGATATATGCAGATTAATATTTAGAAGCAGCCTCAAGGATTTGGGTAGGTTATAAAAAGGAAGTCACAGGCAGGGACTCGCTTGGTGCCACTCCTCGCAGTGGCCCACAGTTAATCAGTGGTGTCTATCACCGAGTGGGATGAACTTTTGGCTCCCGGTTTGATCTGCATATTCTCTTTCAAGGCACGGTAACCATGGAAACACATTTTCATCTTCCCACACATCGGCCAAGAGCATGGGGATAGACATCTGGTTTCTCTGCACCTGCTTTGTTTTTACAAAACCCAGCGTTTGCACTGACAAAGTCTCAACATCCCAGTTGGTCAAAACCATATTCTCTTGGCAGGAAGATATTCCAAGAGAAGCTTGAGGCAGGGCCAAATATTGGGAGGAGGGGATGAGAGGAGATGGGAAGAGGGTTGCCAAGAGAGCTATCTTTTGTAATGCCATACATGGGGAATCTCTTGCCAGACTGGGTATCTGGGGAAGGAGCTGAAATGCTGAGGGCCATTCTGGGCATTCCTGTCTCCTAAGTAGGCCCCCGACTCTTGAATCTGGCACACGTTCTTCAAACATTTGTGCTTCAATGTTGAGTCGAGTCTTACTATAAGTAGCCAAAGGTCATGCCATGATGATATAAACATAAAACACCTATGTGTGAATCACGGGGGGCGGGGGGAATCCTCGGTTCAATAAAGCAGGAATAAACCCTGAGAAGGGTTTAAAATATGCATTTAGTTTAAAACCTCCCTTAACATTTAGGAACTTTTTTTTCACATTTTAAAAACTTTTCTTGTTTTATTGCGCTTGTAGTGAAGGGTGGGCGAGAAATTGAATAAATAAATAGACCAAAAGGCCAAGAAAGCCAGAAATTTGCAGATATGCTGCAGACAGTTTCCATCTCGTGAGCAATGAAGTATGCGTTCGACTGCACATCCGCTGGTAATGTCACTTCGGCCAGGCCTGGAGGGAAGGAAAGTTTTGGAATGCAGCAGCTGGGAAGCAGCCACTTCCAAAGAAGTTGGATTTGTGAGCCAAGGAGTGAGGCGACAAGCAAGAGGCAGGGTGAGCATTATATCACTTCTCTTTTCCTCCAAAGAGCTCAAGGTAGTACACATGGTTCCTCCCTCCTCATTTAATTGCCGCAACAACCCTGGAGGGAGTTTAGGCTGAGAGGCAGTGATTTGCCCAAGAGCACCTACCAAGTTTCATGGCTGAGAGAGGGGATTTGAACCCTGGTCTCCCAGGTCCTAGCCCAACATTTTTATTCACTTTGCATGAGATTGGCTTTGAGATATTAGGGGGGGGGGAGGAATTTTGGCAAGATGAGAGAAGGGTCTACTCCAAATACAAATTAGTAAGATACAACCACAGTATATTGTAATATAGTCTATACCAGTGTTTCCCAACCAGGGGCCCCAGGATATTCCAAGGGGGCCACAGGAGAAAATAGCATAACTGAGGGACCACAACACAAGGCTAGGGGACCACAGAGGGAAGTGAGAAGTGAAAGGAGGAAAGCTTTTGTTTTTTAAAAAATCCTGATGGACTGGCTATCCGCTTGGCCAATCACAAGGGCCTCGGCTCTGCAAGGTGACGTGAAATCCACCCCAGCGCCTAGCCAAGTGGGGTTGTCTGGTGCTGCTGACTTGCATCTAGTAAATAAGTGTCAACTCAGAAGAAAGCCACACTGAGCTCAGTAGGCTTTACTCCCAGGTAAAGTATGGGGAGCTATAATGTTTTATCTAGGCAGCCAGGGTTCCTACAGATGAAAAGATATTTTTGCAGGAGGTCAGGGAGGACCACTTGTTTTTAAAATTCTCCCATATATACAGAACTCCCTGTGCACCTTTTAGTCTGTATCTGTAGGTTTTCCCCGTCTGTGTCAAATAACTGAGGTCAAATAAGTGTTGTTTAATTTTTATAATACATGGAAGATGGATCTTCCTCGGGAGGTTCTGGACTCTCCTTCCTTGAAGGTTTCTAAAGCAGAGGTTGGATGACCATCTATCATAGATGCTTTAGCTAAGTTTCCTACATTGCAGAAGGTTGCACTAGAAAGATGGTGAGCTCCCGTTGCTCTGTCCCAGCTCCTGCCAACCTAGCAGTTCGAAAGCACGCCAATGCAAGTAGATAAATAGGTACCGCTGCAGCAGGAAGGTAAACGGTGTTTCCGTGCATTCTGGTTTCCATCACAGTGTTCCATTGCGCCAGAAGTGGTTTAGTCAACTGGCCACATCACCTGGAAAGCTGAGATGAGCACCGCAACCCCATAGTTGCTTTGACTGGACTTAACTGTCCAGGGGTCCTTTACCTTTAACTAGAAAGATGACCCCTAGGGTCCCTTCCAACTCTATGTTTTTCTGCTTCAACAATATTTCATTCCTATCATTTTATGTAATTGTATTTTGTATAAATTATAAAAATTATAAATAAAACATGTTCTAATTACAAACAAAACATTAAAATAGCTACCTTTCTACCAGTAGGGAGCGGGGCATGGGCATAGCCAGGATTTTTGTTAGGGGGCAGGCTTGTGATAGGGGAGGGAAACCTCAGATTTGTATTGATTTTTACTTATGGGGGGTAGCTGCCCCCCTGCCCTCCCTTGGCTAAGCCCATGGGGGTGCCACAGGAAGGGGAAAGGTTGGGAAACACTAGTCTATCAAACAAATAAAAGTTCTTCATCTCGTATACAACTTAATGTATCAAAGTCAGTGCATTCTGTCTCTTGTATCCTGGTGGATTGCTTTATTCTGTGTTGTTATTCAATCATCATAATTGCTTCACAAATCATAATAAAAAGCTTCAGCCCTGGATAAATCAAAATATTGTGAATCCATCGAGACCAACCTCCTCCTACTGCAAAACAAAATGCATCAATCAATTCCTAAAATAACATGGGCGTCATTTCCCTTCCTTACTTCTCGGGTAATTAGTTAATTTAGCCACTGCAACAAATCACCGTACTTTATCATGCTACTTTTTAATGGATGGGATAGGACGCTATCTTCACTTTTTTCACATCGAAAATTCCTGCTGCGGCTAACAGGTAAGAAATTAATTCTTTATGTTCAAATCCAGTTTTGAGGGTGAAGTATAACTGCCGGCTGTGCATGGTTAAACAGGCACTTTGAGAGAAATTTCTTTCATTAAAAAGAATGATAGACACAGCAATTGCCCTTCCCCCCCCCCAAGAAAAATCTTGGGAAATGAAAGATTTAAGAAAGTGAAGAAGTTAAGCGCCATCACGTGGTTTAACCCTTGTTCAGCAGGTGACCACAAAAGGTGCTGGGGTTCTGCTTACCTGTGAGAATGTTTTCCGACTCCACATGCACTTGGACTTCTACAGAGTGCTTGGATGTGTAGGTGATCTCAGCACTGACGTGAGCCACTTCTCCGATGCACATGGGAGAAAGGAAGTCTGTGCGCTCCACACGGGCCAGGGCAGCCACGCATCGTTCCTGAGAGGGGCAGGTGAAGATACTGTTAGTGAGTGAGCAAAACATCACAGACAGTGGAGTAAAAGGAAAACAACACACACCACTGGGAGCAAAGGAGGAAAAGAACCCAAAACGGAAGATGGGTGGAAAAAACATGAGGCTGCTCTACAGACCCGCTACCCAGTTCTACCCACTTTGCAAGAGGCGAGGGAGTCAGAGGTCTGGGTCCATTAGCATCACAGAATGCTTTCAACTGTGTACTTATGCAATAAGCTCTTTGGTAGACTGGCATCCCATCTCCAACTTTGGTGGAGTCCCCCACTCTTTATTCCCCTCTAATTATCTATCACTGCCACCTACTGGCCAGTCATAGATTACATTTGGGGTTTGTTTTTCAAAAAGGAAGAAATTGATAAAATAGGGTGACTATCCACGAATTCTGGTCATCCAAGAAGTTTTGAAGGACAGATTTGGAAAGATTTGATATTTGCAGTGTCCCAAGTGCACAGCGGAATGATGAGGAATACGTGCACATACTCTATATTGCTTTATTTACATTTCAAAGCTGGTAGATTACAGAAAAACATCTTGCCTCTGCTGGAGCAGAAAAAGCATCCTCTCTCCTCTAAAGCACGGAGAGAATCACTGAGAGAACAGTGAAAAACAGGAAACCAGTGTACGTCACATCCAGTCTCCCTTTCCCGTGGGAAAACCCAACAGTAACTCTGATTGGAATGTAAACATTGTCTTGTGACAAGCCTTTCGCTGCACAGTGAAGAGAGCAGAAACCAACACCCACCACCCTCGGGCTTTTCTCCAGTCATGGTGGCAGAAGGTCAGTGTCCATTTCATAACCTGGATTTGTGGTTTCTGCCCTTGCATAAATAAATACCAGACCTTTTTATTATGGATTAGGGCTCAGGTTTGGTAAGTTGGTGGGCGAGGGAGGCAGATGTCTTTCCCCCTCAGCTTTATCTCACAACCACACCCCGCCCCCACTAAAGGTGAAGAAGAAGGAGGGGCATAATGGGCGCGGACACTGCTTTTGTTGACCCTCCCCCCCCCCGCACCGTCACTGGGCTCTGGCAGCAGGTGAGTAAGCAGCACCAGCACGCATGCACAGCCAGCATGGATCCAAAAGTTGGAGGGGAGAGCATCTACGGTGAAAGGTGCAGCCCACATTTCCTCTGGGACGTTCCAAGCCTGCTGCCTCGTTCCTGCGTCCCTCCTGTTTGAACAAGGCCAAAATGTTTGGCAGCCCTGCCCCAGGCTTGCTTAGCTCAGAAATAAATTTGTACAGGTGACATGGGACCTAATCCTGCGTAGGAGTGCAGGGTCCAGACTTTTTCTTATGCCTGCTTTCTGTCGCCTGATGCATGGCAATGGTTGCACAGCACTTCCCCCACCCCCGGTACTCATGATCATCATTCAAGGTGCCGCAGGGCGCCATGGCACATCTGTTGAAAACCACTGGATTAGGTAGTGGACAAATGTCTCTTGTGATCTTTTCTATTCCATTTCTTTTTTGCTGAAGTTGGAATTTGTATTCCCATGTCATGTATCTTTAAATTTACTTATCTTTTTTACTACGCCCTTGTTATTAAGCTGGAAACTGTTATATGACAGTTTGAAAAATAAAACAAAAGAAGACAGGAACATGATAAACCTTAACATGCAGAGCAGGCACTTCAATCTACAACGGAGGCGCAGGGAGGCAAAAAGGCTTTGCTCCTGCAGCTTTGCCCCATTCCACAATTGCCTGCTACTAATACTGAAGGCATCACTGGGAAGAGGCTCCTCCGTATATCATGGCTGCAAACAGCTTCACTGTTTGAACATGTGCAGAGTACTTACCCCAGACTGAGAGTTGCAGTGCCGAGTGCTGATGATGGCACCTGCCTCCTCAATCATTTTTAATATGGTCCCTCCATGGACGTTCCCAGCAATGTTGGCATCATCAGGGCGCATAATCCTACAGTGAGAAAAGAGGATAAAGAGGCAGATAAAGAAGCAGTCAGCTCTAGCTCAGGCTGAAGAGACAGAACATGTGTCAACAACATGGCACCTTACAGATGATGTTGGACTGCAGTGTTCAAAATTAGCCAGTGGCCAGGTGCATTTTGCACCTGGCTATCAGCCACTTGCGACCAAGTGAAGAAGCTTGGGCACCAGAATGGCGCCTGACATCTCCACCATCTGGTGTGCATGCCTGGGTATCAATGGATCTTCACTGTTTTCACACACTAATACCACATCCTATACAATACTATCAGTTATATTTTATCTGCACAATCAGAATGAATTTCAGGAACCAAAATGTTTTGTCTGTGCAGCCTGAGCAGGAGCAGTGAAAAACATTATAATTAATTGTTGCAGCTTGTCTTCACTTACCCCATCCCACTGCCCTGCTCACAGTTGTGAAGATTATAATGTTATTAATGATCTGCGTCACCATTAAGAGGTAGGAATAGGCTGTTATTCCAATGGAGGACAAAACAGAGCCAACCTCCATAGGTAACCCAAGTGCGTAGACAGGTTCACAGGTGCAAAGACCAGCAGAGGGCACCTGCTACATGGATCAGCAAGCTGCATGAGACATTGCCAGTACTTACTACTCCAGTTTTGAACACAATCTTCCTCTCATTTCTAACCTGGACCACCCTCAAGAGTGACACCCTATAATCCTATAATATCTAATTGTGGATTAACTTCCTGCCAGATTTAGGAGTGGGGGGAAGGATTAGGTCAGGGAAGAACTGGACCAAACAGCTGCTGCTCCCTAATTTGGGTTACCGGTTGAACCATGGAAAGAGAGAAGGCATAGGTATGTTTCCCCAGAGGTGCTCTGGTAGTCCTTGAATTACTGAAATTCTCAAAGAGTAACAGGAAGAAGTAATAGAAAACTGAATGGTTGAAGCTGCATCTTGAAACATGAGATAAGGACAGATTCTGAGCCAGGAACAAAAGACACAGCAGCGGCTGTAGGGAACTGTAGGGCAGAATCCATCTCTTACAGGCCAGTCTATCATGATGGCCCTTGGGTCTCTCCTCGGGTCAGAACTTCTCTCATGTCTGGTGTTGGGCTGAATTCTGGAGCAAAGCATTTTGGGGCAGGACACTTTTAGCAACAACTGTCTGCTTTCAAGGATAGCAGTCTAATATTCTCAATGGCCAAGGTTGGGAGCTGCTGCAAACTGTAAAATTTAATCTCATGATTGAAATGTAAACCATTTTTGCCACAAAACCTTGATGTGAAGTCAGTTACCAAGCCATAGTTTGGAAGCAAATTAATTGCTCATGCTAAACATAATTCATCTGATTCAGACATCATGGTAAAGAACGGTCAGGCCAAACTGGAAATGTACTGTATAAGCAAATCAGCCACACGGTCTGGAAGATCACTGAAGTGATGTTCAAAATGAGCCAAGATGAAGCACACCATTTTCTTCCCAGAAAGAAGTCTCTGAAGCAGGAAAAAATCCAGGCAACAGGTTGCCAAGGAGCTTGAAAAGGTGTCAACAACTCCTAGGAATATGAAGTATTTTCCCACCTCTGTTGTCCGGCCAGTCACCTTCTATTCTGTAGCTCTTCCTCCTCCCTCAGCCCCAACCATGGGAGAGGAAAACCCTTGCAAAAGTCTTTGCTCTCAAAGCCATTCTCCCTCCCCATTCCACCTGCTGTAATTGCAGCCTAATTGTATTTAGAGCCCCCAATTCACCCTTCCCAACTACCTGTCTTCTTGTATATACAGGCTTTAAGTCAAATCCTTTTCAATCATGGCATAATCCTTGATTCATATTCTTCCTTTTGAAGTCCCAGCCACTCTTGCAAGCCAACTAAGTGCTCTTCTTTCTCCTATATCTACTGTCTGGCACTGTGCCTGACTGGGACCTAGAGAAGTAACTGATCACAAAGGAGGGTCAATCCACAGATTTCAACCACACAGCACCTACAAAAAAAGTATGAAGGTTGTCATACCAGATAAGTCGACCTTGCATCCCGAGGAGGAGACAGAGAGAGTCTTCATCTCTGTTAGAAAGCACTCTGAACTGGTATTTTCATGGCATTATCTGCACTAGGCTTGGCACACACACACACACACACCCGCCTCTCCCTCAGAGGATTTCCTGCCTTGGTCCCAACATAGTTGCAGAATGAATCACCCTAGACACCCTGCGGTCTCATACAAAAGGGAAAGGAAGTAACCCAGCTACATGACTGACAGTGTTCACGTAAAGCAGCCTTAACTCAACTTGGTATCCCCCTCCAGATGTTTTGGAGTACAACTCCCATCAGCCCCACCAGAAAAGTGTTTGTAGCCTAAAACATCTGGAGGGGACAAACTTGGGAAAGGCTGCTGTAGAGGTGGTTTTTCTAAAACACTGCAGCAGTGCTGAGAGATGAACCCATGGAAAAATGCTGCAGGAAGATAAGCAGACCTTTGCCTTCATCAAGCTAGCAGAAGTTCTACTTTGGTCCTCTGCAGGGACAAATTGTTCACATACTTTTTAGCAAGAGGACAAAGAGAAATTCCCACCCACAAGTAAGTAAAAGCTTGAACTCCCCTCACCTTAAATTCTTAAGGATCTACATTCTTCAGGTTGCTTGGCGAGGAAGGGGAGGCTAAAAATATTCTTAAAAATAAAAACCATTGCTGCACCAGCTCTACAATTCGGAGATTCTATGATTAGGAACAGGTACAGCAGAAAGAAGAAAAGGAGGAGATGTTTGTGGGGGGCTGATTGCTCTCCCACTGGGAAGCCTGAGAAATGAAGGACAGAGAGTTTTCCTCCCGTCATGATCCAAACTGGCATGCCATCAGCCATCAATTGAAAAAGGAGTGGGAGCAAGGGAGGCGGCCTGAAAGAGGGCCATCATGAAGTGGTGCAGTTCTTCCCTTCTGATTGGAGAACTTGCTCTCTAGGGCAAAGGTACCCATGCCATAAAAATGCCTCTTGCAATTGGGAAGCTGGCTTGAACAGGTTAAGGGTTCAGCAGACTGGACAATTCATAAAACAACACACCTTTTGAGCTCCTCCTTATGCAGGCCATCCAGAGGGGAATGGCATCACACTCTACTTTTACTATTACAATTTTCACCCTACGTAAAGTTGGTATGGGAGCCAGATCTTAAGGAACAATTTGAGGTATCTCAATGGATGAAGATCTGGTCTATCCACCCTTTTAGACTGTCTCTGCCAGCATTGGGGGTGGGGGTGGGGAGTCTTCCATCAGTAGTATTTTACCCTAGAATGTTTGGCTCACATGTATATATTTTTCCTATTTTTGATAAAGGTAATGCAGATCCTATATGTAAACAGTAAACTGTATATCTTCTGGTAGCAGCTTGATTAGTCATCACTCAGGGCCGGGAAGACGCTTCATGCTGCACCCTAGATAGCTGGTTCAAGAAAGTTATGTTCATTGCTATTTCAGAGATATTGAGATGTAATCTTCCTGTGGCTAAGAAGACACTGATTCTTCTGATTGCACCTCTGCTTGCGGGTTATTTTTAATCAATATTTGTTTATTTTATTAAATTTATATATGACAATGCAGTCAGAAAGGCAAATCCCTTCAGAATACAATTTTATTTGACCAGATCTATAAACAGGCAAGACATTTTTTTCTCATCATTGTACAGTATAAGTTGTGTTTTATATCCCATTTATAATTTTATTTGTGTCCATTTCATTCACTCCTGATTTTTTTCTTTTGACTTTATTATCAAGAGCTCCTTGCACTGAACTTACATTATTTTGTTATTATTGATTGTTTCTCTCTCTGTGTGTAACATTGTTCAATATTTTTTAATTAAAAATGTATCCTGCCAAACCGTATCCAACTAAGCTTTACATGGAGTAGGTCCACAGAAATCAATAGATCTAAGTTAGTCATGTCCATTAATTTCAATAGGTCTACTTTTTCAAAAGTTGTAAAACAATGAAGTCGACTTAGCTTAAGTACTGATTAAATATTGTCTTTCCTGTTCTAATAATTGTAATGATTCAAATATAGCTGTGTTATTATTCAAAAACATTTGAACAATCAACTGACAGAATCTTTTTTTGGACATCCTTCCCACAAATAATCCTGGGAACTATAGTTTACCCATCACAGAGCCGCGGTTCCCAAAACCCTTTTAAAAAACTACAGTTCCCTTTCCTTTGTGGCAGCTTGAGGCTAGTGTACTCCCCCAGTCTCAGACTTTGAGGGAAGGGGAATCTCTACCTATGACTTGCATATGGGACTCCCCCATGGTGGGATGGGCTCTTCCATTTTACATATGTAAATCTAACTCTACAAGATCTATAACCCACCAACCCACAAAGCTGTGGGCAGGCAGTGCCATTTCCTTGGTCTCCCAGGCTAGATACCCAATTCCAAAAAAGATGTGAATATTTCCCTAAAGGCCACCTGATGAATGTGCATCTAAGATGCAAGTTTTAACTGGCCAGCCCAAGGCCAACCCACTACCCAAGACAGCACCCAGCCTTACTCCCATACCAGGGCAGCTTAAATTGCAGGATACTCACATCTGATCACTTACCTCCCGAGATTCACATTCAGCTGGAAGAGCTTTGCTCCCACCTCCCGCAATATCTTCAGCATGGCTGCTCTAAAACTTGTGACCGCTCAGGTACAGAATGTGGTGCCCAGGTGATATCTCCGCTCCCTTCGAACACATAACTATATTGCTCTTTATATAGCTGTCTGGAAATTTGGAAATTTCCTACACAAACATCGTCAGTGCCACAAGCCACGAATGTAGAGAACAAACTGATCTTGCGCTATTGACAGAAGAACATACACACACAAAAAGAATTCCTCTGAATCCAGACAACAACAGACTCTAAAAACAACCATCAAAGAGGCTTGACCTCCCCCTAGGAAACAAGAGATGGTTGACAATTCATATGGCTGGTCTCCCTGGTTCAGGGAACTGCTTTAACATCTAACCAAAAGCTCTGGAGAAATAAATCTTCAACAGCAAACTGTTTAGCAAGTGGAAGAATCATGTACCTCCCTTTAATTGGAAGCCAACTACCAATTAAAATACTATTATCAGATGACTTAGCCTATTGCTTCAGTTGCTAAAGCAGGTGTTCAGGTAACTTACAATACAATGACAAAAATGGGAGGCAGAATCTCCTCGCCTCAAAAAGGATGCTGCAGAGCTGGGAAAGGTTTGAAAAAGGGCAACCAGAATGATCACAAGGATGGATCAAAGCTCACAGCACTTGCAGCTTTCCAGTTTGGATAAAAACCAAGAAAGAGGAGAACATGGTGGAAGTGCATAAAATTACACAACTTGTGGGAAAAGGGAATAAAGAAATGTTTGTCTTCCTCTTTCACAATACTAGAACTCAGGGCCATCCAATGAAGCTGACTGTTGGAAGATTCAGGATAGACAAAAGAAAGTGCATCTTCACACAGCACACAATGGAATTCACTTCATGGAGGATAAGGCTATCAAAGGCTACTAGCCACTATGGCTAAGTTCCAGTGTCAGAAATCAGCCATGTGCCTGGCGTGTTTTTTTTTTTTCCAACTAACACGGGTCAATTTTGAGAACATGGAGATCTCTGGATGCCAGGTTGGTGACTGGGAAAAGCAAAATGTCACTTACAGAAACCTCTGAAATATTTTCCTGGAAGCTTGAATTAGTTTTATTCTGGATTGTTTTATTTGATGTTTTAATGTGCTAGAAAGCAGTATAGAAATTATCATCATCATTATTATTATTCTATTATTATTATTATTATTATTATTATTATTATTATTTTCCCAGTAGTGATGTATGGAAGTGAGAGCTGGGCCATAAAGAAGGCTGATTGCTGAAGAATTGATGCTTTTGAATTATGGTGCTGGAGGAGATTCTTGAGAGTCCCATGGAATGCAAGAAGATCAAACCTATCCATTCTGAAGGAAATCAGCCCTGAGTGCTCACTGGAAGGACAGATCCTGAAGCTAAGGCTCCAATACTTTGGCCACCTCATGAGAAGACAAGACTCCCTGGAAAAGACCCCGATGTTGGGAAAGATGGAGGGTGCAAGGAGAAGGGGACGACAGAGGACGAGATGGTTGGACAGTGTTCTCGAAGCTACCAGCATGAGTTTGACCAAACTGAGGGAGGCAGTGGAAGACAGGAGTGCCTGGCATGCTCTGGTCCATGGGGTAACAAAGAGTCAGACACGACTAAATGACTAAACAACAACAACAACAACAACAACTGGGGAGAATGGTGCCTAGACATTCCATTGTGGTGACTGTAACCTAGGTTTAATGTGCCATTTGGTGATTAGATTATATATCTGAGTTTCTAACACTGCTATGTTCTCTCTCCACTGTCAGAAGCAATATGCCTCTGAACACTAGCCGCTGGGAATCTCATGTGGAAAGAGAGCTTCTCAATGGGGCATCTGTTTGGACTCTGTGAGAACAGGATGCTGGGCTAGATGGGTCTTTCGCTTGATTCTGTTACAGGGCTCTTGCATTCTTAAATGGTGACGTAAAGTTCAACTCCTTCTGTGAGCCAAAGAAGACATACTAAAACGTAGGCTGAAGAGAAAAGCGGAATGCTGCTAGATAGCAGGTAATGAGCACAGTGCCTATTCCTATAAGGAGCTTTACGGAATGTGGGACAATGGAGAAAGGGGTCAAAAAATATGAAAGAAGGTGGAATTAAGGGAACATGTAGGCTGTCCAGTGATAAGTTACAGTAGGGGAGGTGGAGTAAAAATGTAGAAATAGGGAGAACTGCTGAGCCATGAACAAACAAAATCAGAGGAATGAAGTATCTATCTAATGAAGGACGCTTGGTACCATTAATTAGTTGTTATTGGGTTCATTATGTGGCTTCAAATACCCACATGCATGAGTCATCACCTAGGACACAGGTTTCACCTCACTGTTGGGTTCACCATCAGCATTAGGTCATGAAATGCAGGAGGGAGGTGTCTGAGAAGGAGATATTCCAGTTAAGCAAGCTCATGAAACGGTTAAATGAAAGTCCAGGGAGGGAAAGTCACAAAAGAAGCACTGTAAACCTTCTCTCTCAGGCCACAATCCTAGGCACACTGATAAAGGAGCAAGTGGCACTGAACTAAATGGACAGCTTAATTTCCACATCAATGTGTGCAGGATCGGACTACCAGGAGCCACCTTGGCCTGCAATATAGAAATCTTCCCATTTCCCCCCATCCCATTAAAAGAGCCTCCACCAAAGCCACTCTGTCTGGGAGGTTCCAGAGAAGGAAGGGTTTTGCCAATACACCCAATCCCCAAACCTGAAAGGATCCAGAATCTGAGATGAGGAAGAAATCCTGCTTTTAAAATGCTATTTTAAAGAGTTTCAAGCCACCATTGGGAAATGGGGGGAAAGTGAGGAGAAGTGGAAGAGAAGAATCCATGAAACTACATAAACAGCTGTCAATATAATACAAGCATTGTGCTTTCCAAAACCCTGACACCCAACCATATAGAAATCTGCTCCTAGCATTCAGCAAGACAGTAAAGATGCAAAAGCAGAGGAAGACTGAGAGCTCATTCACTTGAATGAGTTCTACCACAACCAGTAATTTTTCTGTTTGAAAAGGCCATATCCAAAATAAAAATATGAAACAAACAAGAAAACAGCATAGCTTGACAATTAACTAATCCTCACTTGCCTAGAAGTAGAAACATTTTATGGAAAAGTGGCTCAGAAAACCAATCCAAGGACCCTGTGGCAAACAAATAAATGGGAAGCAGTTGTAGCAGTTTAGTGGCAGAGCATCTGCTTTACACGAAACCCTAGAGAGCCACTGCCAGTCAATGTAGGTAACACTGAACTAAGCAGGCCAAAGGTTTGACGATTACTTCTTGCGTGCAATTAACTTGCAAAATTGCAGACTTGAGCAGCTGAAATTCCACAATTTAACTGCACACAAGGAAGAGAACTTAAAACCTCCTTTAGAGCAGGGCTTTCCTGGTGCAGAATAAGCTCTCAGACTTGCTTACAGAGCTCACAAAATCTTGCAGGAACTTGAACAGTCCCGTGAGATCTCGTGAGAGCATCCCAGAGCCTGGTAAGCAAGTCAGTCTTGCTTGGAAGGTAAGGATGGCTGTGCAGGGGCTGTGCAGGGGCATTTCTTGTATATACGTACTATTGCCAAAACATAACCCCCACGCAAGACATGGTCATGCTGCATAAGGCAGCTTCCTTTAAAAAAACAGCAGCCTGCCTCCAGCTCTTGAACATTTCCCAAAAATGTCCTGTAGAGGGCAGAGCCTGCTCACCTTCTGCCAGACAACACTACAATAGGCACTTGGTCCAGGGTGACCTTCTCTGCAGACTCCAGAACAAATTACAACAGCTTGCAGGATTAGAAGAGGTAACCTGTTCGTTTGTTTTCGTTTTGGCTACTTATTCCACACCTGAACCTTTATGAAGGCAGTTTCCCCACATACATCTTCGGAGTAACCAACTTGGTCAGACCCTACATTACAAAAAAGAAATCCAAGCCAACAATTTTTTGTCCTACTGAAGGATGCCAAGTAACACTATTTCTGCACTCACCCAATCTCTGTTTTTGAACAGTCAAAAAAAAGAATTTGATCAACTCACCAGTAGCTTACATGGTTCTCCCTCTCCTAATTTAATTCCCACAGCAACCCTATGAGGTAGGTTAGGCTGAGAGGCAGTGACTGGCCAAGGTCACCCAGCGAGCTTCATGGGCAAGTGGGGATTTCAACACTGGTCTCCCAGGTCCTAGTCCAACATACTAACCACTACACCACACTGGCTCTTTCTCAGAATAAATATATTGTCCCCGCCCTAGGCATTCAATCTGTGTCAGCTTTAAGATGTTTTCATTCTGCGTCCTGTGTTAAGCTGAATCTAAACTTCTATTGTTAGCAAACGTTAAATTGCATTACTGTACGTATTGTTGGAGGAGACTATTGAGAGTCTCATGGACTGCAAGAAGATCAAACCTATCCATTCTGAATGAAATCAGCCCTGAGTGCTCACAGGAAGGACAGATCCTGAAACTGAGGCTCCAATACTTTGGCCACCTCATGAGAAGAGAAGACTCCCTGGAAAAGACCTGATGTTGGGAAAGATTGAGAGCACAAGAAGAAGGGGACGACAGAAGACGAGGTGGTTGGACATTGTTCTCGATGCTACCAACATGAATCTGACCAAACTGCGGGAGGCAGTGGAAGACAGGAGTGCCTGGCGTGCTTTGGTCCATGGGGTCACGAAGAGTCAGACACGACTAAACGACTAAACAACAATTGTTGGGAAGTGCCCTGAGCAACAAACATTTAGGCCAATCCAGTGCAGAGATAAGACAAAAAGTCAAAAGACCACAGACACCTGGATTTTTTAAAGGCACAATCATTAGCATTTTACTGATGCATAACTGAGTGTCCACACATTACATAGGAGCAAATGTGGATTTTCTAAACAGTCGTCAAGGATCTGCAGCTAATCTTGGCTCTCCCTGATATGCATACCTGTTCTATATGTCTTTGTTGCATTCACACTTTCTCATTTTTTCAGAAAACATTTATAGATTAAAACTGAGGGCGCCTGCTGAATCTCTATGGGCAAAGTGTGCCACAAGACTGGACCAATGACACCAATGTTACTTGTTTTTGTCAAATGAGCCTTGCCAACTCAGGGAACAACCAAGAATGATCCTGCAAATGATATAAGGGTTTAGGCACTCCCTGAGGTACCCTGGACCTAGGATGTTCAGGGCTTTGTCAATTAATACAAGAACCTTGAACCTGGCTCTGTAGTAGATGGGCAGGCAGGCCGGATGCTTCAACAATGGTGTCCCATGTTCTCAGCCAGATGCCCCCATCAGCAATCTAGCCACCGCATTCTCTACCAGTTGGAGCTTCTGAACTAGGACCAAGGGCAGCCCCACAGAGAATGCATTGCAGTATTTCAGCCTCAAGGTAACCAACACATGTACTGCAGTGGTCAGGCTATGAACTGGGCTGGTGGCTTTGACGAGGCTATGCAAATGCATTGCCCTTGAGAAAGTCAGGATTTAAAGCCAGATTGTTCAAACCCAGCTGTCCACTCTGTTTCTGTTTATTGGAATACCACAGTGTCAAAGCAGATTTTACCATCAAACCAACAGCTGAATTTAACTGCAAATATAGTGATTTGCAAAGGGATGCCAGAGGTAGAGAGGACTGGGCTTGGTCAGGAAATGCTACGTTTAAAATAAAAAAACCATAGTAAAAATAAATAAATGAAATAAAGCTTCCAGAGGCTATATAAATTAAAATGCCAACAGCCCATGGGAGATGTTTATGAATGCAATTCCCAATGCACTTATGTTAAACTTCTGCAAATGCACAAAGCTGAGTGAAAACCCAGCAAGTCAGCACAACTGAGAAGAGCAGATATACAGAGAGCAGCAAACTTCTCTCCTAGATCTCTTAAGTGCCTTTGGTGTAAACCCCACCCCAGAGAGTAAGGAGATTAGAAAACCTCACAGGTGGCAGCAGCCTGGTTAGCGTAATTATTCTCATATGCCTACTGCTAATATGACACCAAGGGAAGGCGAAAACTGGAGCCCTTTAAGTGATTTCCCAGTGTAGGTTCCATTGATCAGAGCACAAATATTGCATTGAGAAGATACACAAAGACCACCCTCCACTTGACAATAGTTTGAATCCAGTAGGAGAAATGTAACTTTGCAGCTGCCACATCTTGCTAATGGCACAGCAGCTCAATAAAAGCTTACCATCACACTGAAAATTCAGCAGGCCCGACTTTCTCCATTTTCAGGAGAGCTCAGGGTGGTAGTAGAGAGAAACTAAACTACAGTACATCACAAATCTGCACAGCATCAATTTGTAGATTAACACTCAGGAACATGTGTGTTTCTTTAACCCAACCCTGAAGAAATAGGTTAGTCCCCACCCAGAACAAACACAATTTATGCCTCCAGGTCATAAAATACTGAGTAAAATATTTACCATCTAAGTGACAATAAGCACTGTTCAAGCAGCAATACCCAGGCTACATTCACACCATGCACTGTGATACCACTTTAATAAGTCATAGAGACCTGTATTTTTTTAAGATATTGAGAGTTGTTAGGAGGACCCTATTCCCCCCTGAGAGATATAGTTCTGTGAGTTCCCTGAGAAGAGGAAGTGATTGCGAAATCACACCGAGAACCATAGGTCTTTGAGGAGAATAGGGGCTCCTAGCAACTTTCATCATCCTCAACGAAATACAGCTCCCATAACTTTTTTTTGGGGGGGGCATAACTATTTAAAGTGGCATCATAGTGCTTTAAATGTATGGTGTGAATGTGGGCAGTATGAAGTGAGGCTCAGGGGGATGGGGGGGGGAGACAAATAAAATAATAATTAAATTACCTGTTTGATTAGACTGTCTATAATAACCCTCCCCACTCACTGAAAGATTCTCCAGCAAAGGTACTGAACCACAAGCTAACACAAATAAAACGGGGAATACAGAAACAGCATTAAAACCCACAACCATTAAAAGCAAATAAGAAGAGCAAAATATTTCCCAGTAACCTGAAAACCAACAGCAAAGGCCCTGGCAACCAAATAAGGAGAGGGAGTTGTAGAGAGGAACGTCCATAAATTGCGCCCCCTCCTTTTGGCCTCCACTACACCTGATGGTGAGCCAGTAATTGGGCAGGTGGTCCACCAAGCCACCACTTCCCAGAGCCTCTTTAATTTAAAGATTTTTAGGGTAAAACCAACACTTTTGAATTGACCTATAAACGGTTTCAGCATCCACTGGGCAATTTTCGAAGGAGATGTGAGCCTCAATACAAGCACTAGGCAACAGCCTTGCTGTTGCATTATGAACCAACTAAAGTTTCCAGATAGCCTTCAGAGGTAGTGTAATACGGTAATGTGATCTGCAGGTTATCAAGATGTGGATGACTGTGGACAAATTCCTCCCCTGCAGTTGACACACCAGGTGAAATAAACAAGAAGGGGCTGCAAGCCATACAAAGTACCTGAGCATCCACCACTGAGGGCTGGATCTAACAGCAGCTCCTAAACATCTGATCTGTTAGTGGGTGAACAATCCCAGAAATAAATTGGGCAACAGATCTTTCCCCTAGACCTCACAAACAATACCTTGGTCTTAGCTTAACTCCCATCCAGCACATTTGGAGAACAAAAGCTGCATTACATCGAGCCAGACTCCTTGCACTGAGACATGGGCTCTCTAGAGTTTACGAAAAGCCTGCTAGATCAGGCCAGTGGTCCATCTAGTCCAGCATCCTTTCCTCACAGTGGCCAACCAGACGCATGTAGGAAACCCGCAAGCAGGATCCAAGCACAAGGGCATTCTCTCCTCCTATGGTTTCTAGCAACTGGTTATGATGAGAGGCAATGACTGGCCCAAGGTTACTCAGTGAGCTTCATCATGGCTCAGTGGGGATCTGAAGCCTGGTCTCCCAGGTCCTAGTAGTCCAATACTCTAAATACTACACCACACTGTCTCTCTGTTCTTGTCCTGCCAATCCCCATCAGGCTCAGGTGTTTACATAATTTACACAATAACTTTTTTGAACTGATTTATAATGTTGGCACTTTAGAATGAATTCTGAAATGTGGCATACACTAGCATCTTGGAAGTCCCACACAAAGCGTTAGCATTCATTGCATACTAATGCTAAATGTCCATAGTGGCAAAATATTTTTCTATTTCTGGATGTTCACAAAATTAATCTGGGATTGTCAGCATTCATAGTGACAACTGACTTTACCATGCCAATAACTTAACCCCTATATCCCGCCACCAGTCTTCTGCCCCATTTACTTCAATTTGATCTCCATGAATCCTTTCCTCTTCCAACACTGATAGATAGCAAGAGAGAGTGGATGAATAAGGACGTACCCTCTGAACAGCCACACCTTGAAGACAAGACAACCCGTGAACATACAAGTGTCACTTCCTTCACTACATATATTAACAGCAATCTATGTGGGTTCACTCTCAAAGCAGCAGAACTTTGACTGGCATAGTACCAGTGCCATGGAGTGCCCTTCCCAGAGAGACTTCTCAAACTTCGTTGTAGTGCTGTAATGTCGGGTGGAAATAAAAACGTAAGAATAAGTTGGACATGTGGGTTAGGCCAAACAGAGCCCATTGAGTCCAGTATTCTGGTCTCACAGTGGCCAATCAGATGCTCCAGAAGCCCACAAGCTTGAGTCTAACAGCAGCCTCCCCACACAATCCCCAGCAGTTGGCATTCAGAGCTACACTGCCTCCAAGCCCAGATGTTTTAATCTAGCCACCATATGTAGTAGCCATTGATAGACTCACAAGAACCTAAGAAGAGCCTACTGGATCAGATCAGCAGATTATCTAGACAGCACTGTTTCTAAATACCAGTTGCTAGAAACCACAGGAGGGGAGAGTGCTTTTGTGCTTGGATCCTGCTAGTGAGTTTCCCACATGCATCTGGTTGGCCACTGTGAGAACAGGACAGTGGAATAGGTGGCCACCTCTGGCCTGATCCAACAGGCTCTTTTTATGTTCTATTCACAGAGTGACCACTCAATTGCCCCAGCAGGAAGCTCACAAACAGGATTTGACTGCACAGCAATACTCTCCCAGTTTGTGATTCCCAGCAGCTGCTATTCAGTCACATTGCTTCAGACAGTGGAGGTAAAACCCAACAATCATGTCTAGTCATCATGGATAGCCTTCTCCTCCATGAATCTGTCGAAATCCCCTTTAATGCTCTTCAAGCTGGTCGCCAACATATCTGTTCTGCAAGGCCTCACTGGCTGAAGTGATACTGAGGGTTGCAGTCAACAAAGTTCCACTTAGCATAGATCCATTGAAATTAATGACTCTAAGTCATGTCCATGAACCTCAATGAGTCTGCTCCAAATAGGATTAGCATCGGACACAACCCTGAACCTGCTCTTGGCCTTAAGCAACTCGTGGGTCGGTTGTTCCTGTTGATTTTGGTCCTGGTGACTTCTTCTCTTTCAAGCAGAGGCGATGCTCTATTTCAGCTCCTTTGGTATTTTAGGGTATTACATCATTTTAACGGGGCAAATCCAAAATAAGCCCAAGTTGGGGTGCACTCACTGAAATTAATGGGGACAAGGCCAATTGAGGCCCATAAACATCCATGGTTCTACTCTGAGTAACGCTTAGCTGGATACGACCCAATATAGCATATCACTAAGCTGTATTTGTGGTGTCAATTGGCTAAAAAGGGTGGGGGTGTGAAGTTTAGAAACAGATGCACCGAGCACCCCCTGATGAGGGAAGCGGCCCAGAGGCCCTCTCCCTCCCCCAATTTAGGCTCATAAACTTCCATGGGTCTATTCTGAGTAAGGTTTAGATGGGTACAGTCCAATATTGCATCTCACTAGAAGGAATCTGTGGTGTGTCATCTGGAAGAAATGGTGGGGATCTAATGGTGGTATTGAGCCCTCCTTTCCCCAGGCCCTCTGCACATGCCCAGAGGCGCCCTCTCCCCCCACCCGCCCTTTTATTCTCTCTACACCTTCCACGGCAAGGCCCCCCGCCCCGGGGGGAAGGCGGCGTTTTCCTGACAGGACGAGCCCAGTGGCTCTTGGCGGCGGTACCTGCTGATCTGGATGGCGGCCGGGCCGGAGATTGGCGAGGCGGCGGCGGCTTCCCCGCTGGCGGGGCCCCTGGCGAGCTGCATGAGGGAAGCAAGGATGGCGGGAGAGACAACGGGAACCGCAGCAAGAAAAACCGGCCGGCTGACTCAATGACTGACAGGCGGACCGAGGGAAGGCAACGGAGGGGCGGTGCCTCCCGAAGTAGGACACGCCTTCCCACGCCGCCATTGGCTCTCCGCTCCGGGCACCTCTTCCCTGCCCGCCGCCCACCCGCCCCCAACTCCCTCCTCATTGGCCAGGCTCTCGCCTCATTTCAAACCGCCGAGCGACCACCTCCCTTGCCCACGTGACGGCAACAAAAGAGCGAAAGGAGGGGGAAGTGGGAGAGGTCGCGGTCTCTAGGGAAGTCGACGGTCGCTTCTTCCGGCTCCGAACGGAACATGCGAGGAGAAGCGTTGCCAAGCGACGGAGGCGCCATAGAGGTGCGCAGGGGTAGAGTGCCCCCCTAAAAGAAACTCTGGCGTGATTAGGCGGCTAATGCCCTGTGCATAATATAAGATGTGATATCATCACCATTACAATTACTTTGTGTTTTTATTATTTATTGTATTTTCAAGTGCTATATGATATATTGAGTGTGCAGTTACAAACCATAATTTATAAGATTATGAATTTTTCATGTTTCTCAATTGTTTATATTATATTTATTTAAGTCGTTAATTAAAAGCCAAAGGCATGGAAGAAAATAAATCTTTCTCCATAGCACCTAAAGCTATGGTGCGAGATGAGCCTCCTAAGGGACAGCATTTCAGGAGTAGGGAGCCACCACTAAAAAGTCCCTGTTCGAATGTTGCCACCCCTTGGACCTCCAAAGGAAGACTTCAGATGACAATTGCAAGGTCTGGGTTGGGGAGAGCTGGTCCTTGAGGTACTGAGGGTCCTAAGAGTTTAGGGGTCAAAACCACATTGAATTGGGTCTGGAAACTCATTGGTAGCCAATGCAGTCAGACCAGGACTAGTGCTATGTATGGGCTAAAACTGACATGCCCCAGGAAACAACTTGGCAGCTGAATTCTGTGCCAGCTGCGATTTCCAAACCGCCTTCAACAGCAGCCCCACATATCATGCATTGCAGTAATATAACCTAGAGGTTACCAGAGCACAGGCAATAGAAGTTAGGCTATCTCTGTTCACATAGGGGCTTAGCTGGAACACCAGCAGAAACTGATGGAAGTCACTTTGTGCCACTGAGGCCACCTGGGCCTCAAAAGAAAGTGATGACTCCATAAATACCTCCAAGCTACATACCCACTTCTTCAGAGGGAGTGTAATTCCATCAAGAGCAGGCAACCCCCCATCCACCAGGTCTAGTGAATGGCCCACTAACAGTGCCTCCATCTTGTCTGAATTGAGCTTCAGTTTATTGGCTCTCATCAAGCCCATTAGCTAGACAAGACATCAGTCCAGTATTTCCACTGTCACCTCTATAAATGTAAAGAAGTAGAGTTGTGTGTCATCAGCATCCAAAACTCTGGATGACACCACTCAGCAGTATCATGTAGGTGTTAAAGAGCATGGGGGATAATATTGCATACTGCGGAACCCCACACTGAAGGCTCCATCAGGCTAAACAGCACTCCCCAAACACCAGCCTCTGAACGCAACCATCTGTGTAGAAATGGAACCACCACAAAGCGGAGTGACCCACCCTCAATTTGGACAGCCGCTCCAGAAAGTTATCATGGTCAATGTTATGGAAAGTCACTGAGAGATCAAGGAGAATTAACAGGGACTCATTCCCCGTCTCTCTCCTGACAGAAGACATCTTACGGGGTGACCAAATCAGTTTCCATGCCAAAATTGGACGTAAACCCCAATTAATATGGATCTAGAAAATCAGTTTCATCCAAGAGAGCTGTAAAAAAAAAAAGGGGGGGGAACCACCTCAATGATCAAGGCTCAAAAATCATAAACCTTTATTGCCGTCAACATCTTTATGGGGATGAAGAAGGGAGGGAACCCTTAAAAATAACCCAAACTCCACCCAGTTTCCAAAGAGGGTAGCCCCAATTGTGTTGTTTGCCAACCTTCCCTAGCCCCCTGCCAACCCCACCATCACTTCTCTTTACCCTTCACTCAACCCCCGTATCCATAGGATATGCTTTAAATGTATGGTGTGAGCAGGAGTGTTGCACGTGCAAATCCTTCTGTTTTTCTGAAGATACCATATTTTCCCTCCCAGTCCCATCTCACCCAAGCAATAAACTGCTGGCTGCTATAAGGAACTGTATGTCCTGATTACCCCCCATTTCACATATTTTTTAAAATGCTGACCGTTATTTTAAAGTGGGGAGAGATCAAGCTAATAGGCCTGGCATGACTCAGCAACTTGCCTCCATCTTGCCTTCCAGCTGGTCTTCCTCTCTAAGTGCTATTTTTAGACTTTTAGAGGCAAATCAATTATTTAATGCCTGAAAGGAGTTCTTTCAGGGGATTATTTTTCCAGTGTGCCTTTTCCTTTTGTTTATTTGCTTTTTTAAAAACAAAAAAACAAAAATTCTGCTGCAGAGTTTCCTTGTGTTAATTTTCACTCTGTCTAAGTTTGACAGCCTGATTCAAAGCATCTTCACTGAGAAGTGAATCCTTTGCTCCTAACCACGTAACCTTAATGACATTTGGTGGCTGAGAATATTTTAGAGGGATTGGAACAAAATCAGAGACATCCAAGCACAAGTCGCTGGGTCAAATTCATGACTGTTGCATGACCCAAATTCACTTACGCTATCTGCACATTAGCAGCTGAAAATGCAGAGGCTCCAGGAGTGCTTGAGTTTATCTGGGGTTTTGGTTTCCTTGGAATGGAGGGCAATGGAGATTGAGGATACAGTATATGGTTCTATTTGCACATACATGCACTGTGAGCATATGATGAAGGGGCTCACAGCATATGATGAAGCCCCACACCACAGCTCTTGGGTGCATCTCAGAGAAAGACAAGCCTCTGTTTCTCTAGCTTCCAGAAGCGGCCATGTATTATTGGGGGAACTGTGAATTAGGTGGGCTTCCATTAAAATGAAAAGCAAAAAAAATGACCCCTCTGTCCCTAGGCAAAACCTCACAACTGACCAGCACCTCTCAGTTTCTTGCCTTCTATTACATCCAGTAAACAAAAGCTAAGGGGACTTGGAGTTACTGCACTCACTCCTACTGGTTCCACTAGATGGCAGGAAAGTGCAAAATAAAGAAAGCGGCCCTTCTTTAACTTCTATAGTAGGGTAGCCATATTACCAAAAGTGAAAACCAGGAGAAAGTTGTTGAACTTTTTTTTGGAACATCTCCCCCCTAAAAAAACCAAACCACACTTCTGTAATTCATACAGGTCCTGTATATTAAAATCTTCAGTGCTGGTTGGAGTTAATCAGACGACATTGGGTTTTTGGGT
The DNA here is from genome assembly GCF_951804945.1 of Podarcis cretensis. NCBI lineage: Eukaryota > Metazoa > Chordata > Lepidosauria > Squamata > Lacertidae > Podarcis > Podarcis cretensis. The sequence goes on from NC_137177.1 coordinate 66,735,957, forward strand.
AATACCCATTACCCCCATTGTTGGGCGCTGCAAAATGCGGGGTTTTCACTGTAAAACGCTGCAAAACTTTTACCAAAGTTTGGCGCCTGTTTGGAGCAAGCTGGACAATGTTGGGTTTGGGGGCATTAACTACAACCCCCTTTTTGATGTATCAGTTACTGTGTGGGTGTGCAAAATATGGAGTTTTTGCCGTGAAACGCTTGTGAAACTTTGGCGCCAGTTTTGAGGGATCCCAGATTTTGGGGTTCATAGTTAATGAAGCCCCTCTATGGCAAGGTTCCAAAGTTCCAGGTTAGAGGCCTGAGCCTCCATCTGCTCATGCTCAGGGGCCCAATACTTAAGTATTTAAAGGATCAGAATCAATAGATGCATATTTTAATAGTATGCATTTACATAAATCTTGTACATAAATCTTGTACATAAATGCAAATTGTGGTGCAGCGATAAAACTACTAGCACATTTGCCAAGCTAAGCAGGCAAACTGCTTAGTTTTGTTTCATACTGGATGGGCGTATATTGAGTTTCCTGCATAGTAAGGGGTTGAAATAGAGGTCCCTTCCAATTCTACAATTTGATCATTCTGTGCTAAACAATGACTAGTTACATTTCACAGAGGGCAAGCCAATGAATTGCCTAGCCAAAATTACCTCAGATACTTTTTTCCCACCACAACCCAGATTTCCCAAATCAGTTGTTGTTTTTTTAATACATCTTTGTTGGTTTAAAATACAATCATACAATAAAGGTAAGTACAACAAAGTTAAACACAAAAAGGGGAAAAGCGGAAAAAAGAATTCTCCACCCAAAAAAATACAAAAAGAAGTTTAAAAGTAACAAGAAAAGAAAAAGAAAGTAACAATTAAGTACTAGACATTTATACAACATCATGTCTTATCCAATAAAGTCTTCTGTGAAAAACTTCCAATCGTTCTCATTATACTTTTTCTCTTGTCTTGATTTCATTGCAGTTTGTTTTATATCTTTTTCCATATATTCCTCTAAGATGTTTATTCCATTGATTTATTATACATATCATTTTTACAATATAGTCATATATTCCTTAAATATTTTCCATTCTCCATATACATTTTGATTTAAGGTTTCCCTGACTTTTCCAGTCAACTTTGCTAAATGGAAATACTCTATCATGAGTGTTTGCCATTCTGTTATTGTTGGTATTGTTTCGCATTTCCAACTTCTGGCCACCAGTATTCTTGCAGCCATGATTGCGCACATAAACAGTGGTCTTGTGTTTTGCTTGATTTCTATTGGAAATATTCCTAATAGGAAAATCTCTGGCCTTTTTTTGATGGTAAATTTAAATAATTTCTTAAATTCGTCATATATGTTATTCCAAAATTCGCTTATAATTATGCAGGTTCACCACATGTGATAGTAAGACCCTATCTCCTTTTTGCATCACCAGTATGTTGGTGAACTACCTATGTACATTTTAGCAAGTTTTAACGGGGTGTGATGCCATCTGTAAAGCATCTTCATGGTATTCTCCCTCAAGTTATAACATGATGTAAATTTGATATCTTGCTGCCACAGTCTTTCCCACTGCTCCATATAGATATTATATCCAAAGTCATGCGTCCACCTTATCGTTGATGTTTTTACCTGCTCCTCTTTCACTTCCCGCTCTAAAAGATATTCATACATTCTTGATATATACTTTCCTTTATTATATATTAATTCTCTTTCAAAAATGGAAGTTTCTTTGGCAAGACCTTCTTTCTTATCTATACACAATTTTTGATTTAGTTGGAAATACTCTATCCAATCAGACAGGTGTCATCTAATTTCATCGTATTTTTTTAAAGTTGGCTTATCTTTGTCTGATTCTAGTAATATCCAGTAAGTGGGCCACTCTCCATGTTTTTCCTTTTAACTGCTACTGCTTCCACTGGAGATATCCACAAAGGTATCTTTGGTTCCAAAATTCCTCTATATTTACTCCATATTTTATAAAGTGATCTCCTTATTACATGGCTTAAGAAACCTTTGTGGACTTTCACCTTTTCGTATATTAGATAGGCGTGCCACCCAAACCGGTTGTCATGCCCCTCAAGATCCAACACGTCTGTGTCTTTTAATGTGTTCCATTTTTTTAGCCATACTAATCCTGCTGCAGCATGATATAATTCCAGATCTGGTAGTCCAAATCCTCCTCTTTCTCTTTTGTCTATCAATACCTGATGTTTAATTCTTGGTTTATTTCCATTCCAGACAAATCTGGCTAATTCCTTTTTCCAATCCTGGAAGCATTTCATTCCTCCCAGAATTGGTAGGGTTTGAAAAAAAAAATCATTTTTGGGAGGATGTTCATTTTTACTACCGAGATTCTTCCCAAAAGGGAGAGGTGTAATTTAGTCCAGTTTCCATACCCTTTTTAATGTCTTTCCATGTTTTAATATAATATAGAGATTTATATTTTTATTTGAAATCCAGATCCCCAGGTATTTAGCCTTATTTTTAATTTCCAGATCTGTTTTTTCTTGTAATTCAGTTTTCTCTTCCTGTGTTAGATTTTTGGTCAATAACTTTGTTTTCTGGTGATTTATCTTCAGGCCCATTAATTTCCCATATTTTATAATTAAATCAATAGCTGCTGGAATGCTTTGATTTGGATCCTGAGTTGTTATTATTATATCATCTGTGAATGCTCTGATTTTATATGATTTCTCTCCAATTGTAATTCCTTTTATTTTTCCTTCTTTCCTTATATTATGCAGCAGCAGTTCCAAAGCTAAGAAAAATAACAGGGGTGACAAGGGGCACCCCTGTCTGGTTCCTTTAGTTATAGGGATATTGTCTGTTAGATTACCATTTATTATTAACCTTGCTTTTTGTTGTTCATATATTGCCTCTATTCCTTTTCTGAATTTTGTTCCTAGACCCATAACCTACAATTGTTTATAGATGTAATACCATGAAACATTATCAAATGCCTTTTCTGCATCAAGTAATAATAGGGCAGCTTTTGGCTTCTAGATATTCTAAAATGCCCACAATATTTCTGGTATTAGCCGAGATTTGTCTTCCCAGGAGGAACCCGGACTGAATTAGATGTATAATTTCATTGACGGCTTCTTTAAGTCTATTTGCCGATATATTGGCAAAAAGTTTGTAATCGCAATTTAATAGCGATATTGGCCTGTAGTTAGATATTGACTCCAGGTCTCCTCCCTGTTTAGGTATTAATGTTACATAGGCTTCCTTCCATGAGTCTGGAATCTTTCCTTTATTGAGAATGTTGTTTGTTACTTCAACCAGTGGAGCTGATAGGATTTCCTCCATTTTTTTAATAGATTCTGCTGGGAGACTGTCTGGGCCAGGTTTTTCCCTAATTTAATTTTCTTGATTGCGTTCCTAATTTCTAATGTTGTTATCGAAGAGTCTAGCATTTGTATTTTTTCTTTATTTATCTCTGGGATTTTCTGTTTGTGTAGGTAGTTGTCTACTTCATCTTTTGCATCTTTGTCTTTTTAATATACATTTTCACAATATTTTTTTTTTTTTAATTGTATTATTACTTTTGGATCATCTATAATTGTCTCATCTATTTTTATTCTGTTTATTTCCCAAATCAGTTATTCAATGGGTGCTGAGCTGAGTGGCTCAGTTGTAGCAAGAGAAGGGGTGGTTGTCAGGGGAATAAGGAATGTTTGGGCAGTAGAGTTTGGGGAAAGGTAAAAATCATTGGAAACAGGTGGGAAGCAGGTCGGTGGCTGTGGATACTGAGGAAAGACGAGCATGAGATGATAGTCATCTGTCAATGGCTACAAACCATGATGGAGGCTATACTCTGCCTCCATGGTTGGAAGTTTTGAACGCCAGTTGCTGGAAACTGCAGGAGCGAAGAGCTCTCTTGTGCTCAGCTGTGAGTTTCGCATTGGGACATCTGGCTGGCCACTGTAAAAACAGGATTCTCAACTAGATGGGCCATTGGCCTGATCCAAAAGGTTCTTCTTGTGTTCTTCCATTTCCTTATTCTGCAAGGCTGGAGTTCAGTGGCAGGATGAGGTGGAGGTGAGACTACCTCTTCTCGGTGCAGGAAGTAGAAGCAGAAAGGAGAGGGAATTGTGATAAGAATTTTAAGGTCTTAGATATATAATAAATGTACCAACCAAGCACGTACATAGATCAACACAGGAAGACCGACCTGAAACCATTTTTTATTCCCAAACTGTCCCAAACTGACCAAATGTTTTCTCTGCAAGGTCAAAGGAAAATGGAAAAACCTCCCCATTGTCTTTTCCTTCACAAATCCTGTATTATGGGTATGTCTGTGTTTGAATAGGATGAGCCTGTGACCTGACTCAGGAACTAAGTATTTATCATTACCAATCTGCGGGAGGCAGTGGAAGACAGGAGTGCCTGGCGTGCTCTGGTCCATGGGGTCACAAAGAGTCGGACACGACTAAACGACTAAACAACAACAACAACAAAGTATTTATCATTACAAAAGACTGGCCAGGCTCCCCAGGCAATCCAATCAAGTGACCATTAAACAGGTAGCCTGCCAGACAGATGTTAAACAAAGCACTCAGATTTCTACTGTAGACCGCCCTTTCTGTGATGTAGGTATGATGTATCTGGGGGTGGTGGTCTTGAGCTACACCCCTTCTGTGATGTATGTATGATGTTTCTGGGGGTGGTCTTGTATGATGTTTCTGGGGGTGGGAATTTCAAAAGTCTATATAAGGGCTTGCGCACCATTGTTCTGGGTTCCTCCTCCCTCCTGCGTGTGGTGAGTGAGGGCCCTGTTGCAACAGATCAGTAAAGTTCAGGCTTACTAGCTGCTTTGCTTCTCAATATTCTCTGGTTTTGCTATGGTTTTCCCAGTACTGTAGTGATGTATGGAAGTGAGAGCTGGACCATAAAGAAGGCTGATTGCTGAAGAATTGATGCTTTTGAATTATGGTGCTGGAGGAGATTCTTGAGAGTCCCATGGACTACAAGAAGATCAAACCTATCCATTCTTAAGGAAATCAGCCCTGAGTGCTCACTGGAAGGACAGATCCTGAAGCCTAGGCTCCAGTACTTTGGCCACCTCATGAGAAGAGAACATTCCCTGGAAAAGACTCTGATGTTGGGAAAGATGGAGGGCACAAGGAGAAGGGGATGACAGAGGATGAGATGGTTGGACAGTGTTCTCGAAGCTACCAGCATGAGTTTGACCAAACTGCAGGAGGCAGTGGAAGACAGGAGTGCCTGGCGTGCTCTGGTTCATGGGGTCATGAAGAGTCGGACACAAATAAACAACAACAACATTCTCTGGTTGGCCTCTGTTATTTTCTCCTACCAGTAGGGAACCTACGTAAGGACTCTATATGGGCTCTTGGATACCCCATAAGGGAAAAAGGGCAGATTTTTGTTTACAACAGAATGCAGAGTTCCTGGGCAGAGAGATGAAAAGCATCATCTCTTATGCCTAAAGTTGGGCTTGAAAATTTGCATAGAAACAAAGACTGGAAATCCTGCCTTCCTAACAATGAACTGATGTTAAAAGTTTTAAGATGGTGCCAACCATCAACTAAAAAAAAGTTTGTGATATGGCTTCTGATAAAATCTTGTTTTGCTGTCCAGGTGAGATGAGGAAGAGAGATTAGCATATCTTTGGGGCTCTGCTGGCAAGAGCCTTAAAGCTATTGAAACTTCTCCATTAGGTACTGTGAGGAAGGGGGACTGAGTGGCCAAAAAGCGACCCTGTCTTGCCTGGACATTCCTAATAGGAGCCTGATGCTCTTTTCCATTTGCAAATGATAAGGGAGGAATGACAGTGATTGACAAAAGGAAGGAGACAATGAACTGACCTGCTGATATTGCACCTCAGTTGGCTTGGAGCATGCAAACCTGGCTTTCTGTAACGGAATCTCTCTTGAGATCCTCCCAGGCCACAATCTGAGGTACAGGCTATTGCAGCCCAAACTGGATATTTTTAGGGGTGCTTAAGAACACCCTGGCAGATGAGATTGAAGGACCATCAAGCCCAACGTCCTGTTCCATCAGTGAGCAGAAGGCAACCACACTCTGCTGCCACCCTAGCAAGTGTGCCATGGATTGCTACCACCAGAATTTGTGGGGCTCTTAGGCAAGATATGCTTGGTGGGTGCCCTTTCTTCCTTGCTGCCACAGTCACACACTTCCTCACCTTCCCTTTGAGCCTGGTTCAATACTTGTTGCTCCTCCCTCTCCACAGAGAACTGGTAGCACCAGCAGCAAGGAGGGAGAGGGGCAGCCGAGAAGTGGTAGGGAGACCATATATCTATCAGGAACCACAAGACAGAGAAACCACAAGACAGAGAAACCACAAGACCAGAGAAACTCAGATAAATATAAATATATCTATCAGGAACCACAAGACAGAGAAACCACAAGACAGAGAAACCACAAGACCAGAGAAACTCAGACCATATATCTGAGGCAGCAGACTGGTCCTTGCCACAGAGCCACACAGACTGGAGGCCCTCCAAGTAGTTCTCCTAGAAAATAGCACTTCCAGTGGTGTGGATGTACCATTTCAGGTCAGGCCAAAGTCTAATGTGGAGTACCTATTATTATTTGCATTTTTATCCCACCCTTTTCTCCAGTGAGCTCAAAGTGGTGTACATGGTTCTTTCCCTCCTCCGTCTTTCTTCTTCTTCTTCTTTGGCAATCACTTTAATCCCTACAACAACCCGGTGAGGTAGGTTAGGCTGAGAGATTGTGACTGGACCATGGTTGACTCAGTGGCCTAGTGGGAATTTGAACCCTGGTCTCCCGGTTATAGACGTGCATGAATAAGCACAAAACAATGGAACCAAGAGGGGGAGTGAAGGGAAATCAGCATGAGTTTGACCAAACTGCGGGAGGCAGTGGAAGACAGGAGTGCCTGGCGTGCTCTGGTCCATGGGGTCACGAAGAGTGGGACACGACTAAACAACAACAACACAGGAGGCTTTAAGTTCTCTACCTTGTGTGCAGTTAAATTGTGGAATTTCAGCTGCTCAAGTCTGCAATTTTGCAAGTTAATTGCACGCAAGAAGTAATCGTCAAACCTTTGGCCTGCTTAGTTCAGTGTTACCTACATTGACTGGCAGTGGCTCTCTAGGATTTCGTGTAAAGCCGATGCTCTGCCACTAAACTGCTACAACTGCTTCCCATTTATTTGTTTGCCACAGGGTCCTTGGATTGGTTTTCTGAGCCACTTTTCCATAAAACGTTTCTACTTCTAGGCAAGTGAGGATTAGTTAATTGTCAAGCTATGCTGTTTTCTTGTTTGTTTCATATTTTTATTTTGGATATGGCCTTTTCAAACAGAAAAATTACTGGTTGTGGTGGAACTCATTCAAGTGAATGAGCTCTCAGTCTTCCTCTGCTTTTGCATCTTTACTGTCTTGCTGAATGCTAGGAGCAGATTTCTATATGGTTGGGTGTCGGGGTTTTGGAAAGCACAATGCTTGTATTATATTGACAGCTGTTTATGTAGTTTCATGGATTCTTCTCTTCCACTTCTCCTTGCTTTCCCTCCCATTTCCCAATGGTGGCTTGAAACCCTTTAAAATAGCATTTTAAAAGCAGGATTTCTTCCTCATCTCAGATTCTGGATCCTTTCAGGTTTGGGGATTGGGTGTATTGGCAAAACCCTTCCTTCTCTGGAACATCCCAGACAGAGTGGCTTTGGGGGATGCTCTCTCATTGGGACGGGGGGGGGATGGGAAGTTTTCTACATTGCAGGCCAAGGTGGCTCCTGGCAGCCTGATCCTGCACACATCAATGTGGAAATTAAGCTGTCCATTTAGTTCAGTGCCACCTGCTCCTTTATCAGTGTGCCTAGGATTGTGGATATTTTTAGGGGTGCTTAAGAACATCCTAGCAGATGAGACTGAAGGACCATCAAGCCCAAGGTCCTATTCCATCAGTGAGCAGAAGGAAACCACACTCTGCTGTCACCCTAGCAAGTGTGCCATGCAATGCCATCTCCAGTATTTGTGGCGCTCTTGGGCAAAATATGCTTGGTGGGTGCCCTTTCCTCCTTGCTGCCATGGTCACACACTTCCTCACTTTCCCTTTTCTGAGCTGGGTTCAGTACCTGTTACTCCTCCCTCTTCACAGAGAACTGGTAGCACCAACGGCAAGGAGGAAGAGGGGCAGCCGGGAGGTGGTAGGCAGACCATCTGAGGCAGAAGACTGGTCCTTGCCACAGAGCCACACAGACTGGAGGCCCTGCAAGTGTTTCTCCTAGAAAATAGCACCCCCAGTGGTGTGGATGTACCATTTTAGGTCAGGCCAAAGTCTAATGTGGAGTACCTATTATTATTTGCATTTATATCCCACCCTTCAATGAGCTCAAAGTGGTGTACTGTACATGGTTCTCTCCCTCCCCCGTCTTTCTTCTTCTTCTTTGGCGATCACTTTAATCCCTACAACAACCCTGTGAGGTAGGTTAGGCTGAGAGATTGTGACTGGGCCATGGTTGACTCAATGGCCAAGTGGGAATTTGAACCCTGGTCTCCCGGTTATAGACGTGCATGAATAAGCACAAAACAATGGAACCAAGAGGGGGAGTGAAGGGAAGTCAAGGGATTTATGAAATCCCAGGGTATGGTGATGTTTTGATTTGTATATACAGTTGAACTAAGAATTATGGTTTGAATTTTTGTTTGTGATGTTTTTGTTATTAGAAAATTAATAAATTGTATTCAAAAAAAGAAGAAAAAAAGAACCCTGGTCTGCTAGATCCTAGTCCATCACTCTTAACCATTAGACCACACTGACTCTCCCCAGTTCTTTTAAAAAGGTAAAGGGACCCCTGACCATTAGGTCCAGTCGTGGCCGACTCGGGGGTTGCAGCGCTCATCTCGCTTTATTGGCCGAGGGAGCCAGCGTACAGCTTCCAGATCATGTGGCCAGCATGACTAAGCCGCTTCTGGTGAACCAGAGCAGCACACAGAAACGCCGTTTGCCTCACTGCCAGAGCGGTACCTATTTATCTACTTGCACTTTGACGTGCTTTCGAACTGCTAGGTTGGCAGGAGCTGGGACCGAGCAACGGGAGCTCACCCCGTTGCGGGGATTCGAACCGCTGACCTTCTGATCAGCAAGTCCTAGGCTCTGTGGTTTAACCCACAGCGCCACCCGGGTTATATACTGTTATGTATATTGGCAAGCATTTGCCTGATTGAAGTGTGCCTGGTTATGTCTTGGGTTCGACCCAATGCTACAGTGTCTAATAAAGGACATGTTTGTATGAATGAGAGTGAAATTTGGGATACCCCAAAACTGATTCGTTTATGCCTACCCTGGCAATTATGTACACATTGGACCTGGGACTGCAAAGCTGAAGAGAACCGCACACTTTGCCTCTGCCATCAGCCACTGACACCCAGGACCCCTGGAAGGTTGCATCCCTGCCTCCCAAATAGAAAGGTAAGGCCAACCTGACCCCATCCATTAGCCAAAGAAGGAGCTCCCTGCCTGCCTGGGGGCGCTTCCAAGTGGCCTGTTTATCAAGCATTCGTTCTGATTCATTCTCAGGGAGATTATATATCTCTTGCATCAAAGCAAATGTTACCTGGTGCATTTCCTGGTCACTTTCCTTATCACAAAAAATCTGATCTCTGGGGGAAGCAGGTTTGTTACAAAATACCTTCTAATCAACATATGATATCAGAAGAGCCTGCTAGATCAGGCCAACGGTACACCTAGTCCAGCAACCTGTTCTCACAATGGCCAACCAGGTGTCTGTGGAAAACCAGAAAGCAAGAGCCCAACTCACTTCTGTGGTTCCCAGAAGCATTGCTGCCTCTGATCATGGAGGCAGAGCATAGCCATTGTGCCTAGTAGCCATTGGTATCCATTCATGAATCACTCCATGCCTCTTTTAAAGTAAGCCATGTTAGTGGCCATCACCGTGTCCTGTGGCAGTGAGTTCCACAGTTTAACTATGCACTGTGTGAAGGACTTTCTTTTATCTGTTCCAAATCTTCCAGCATTCAGCTTCATTGGATAACCATGAGTTCTAAGTTTTATGAAAGAAGAGGAAAACCTTTCCCTATTTGCTTTGTCCTTGTCATGCAAAGTTTTATAAACTTCTATCATGGCACCTCTGGCTTGCCTTTTTTGTAAAGGAAAAAATCCCATACGCTATAACCTTTCTTGATAGGGGAGTTGGCAACCTGAATTGGCTGGGATGTGGTTGAATCCCACCTAGAAATAACAACCGCCTGGAAGTGCCCTGAAATAACCTGTATATAAGAACTTTGTTGCTGAGAATTTGTGCCTTGGTTTGCTTTTTGACTCCTCCCTTTTTGTGTGCGTGTTGGGTCTTTGAGGTTGAAAGCCTCAGGGCAAGGACTGTCTTATTACTGATTTTTGTAAGCTACCCTGGAAACCTTTTCTAATTGAAGCATGGGGTTAACATGCCCTAAATAATTTTCCCATGGGGCCGGCGGCGTGCTTGAGAGTGGTGGCCTTGAAAACCAAGCAAATAAGGAACTGGAAATTGGGAACCAAATTCCGCCTCATAGTTTATACATCTGGCTGAGGTTAGTTTGAGCAGGCAAATGGGGTCCAGAAACCAAGGCAGGATGCTCAGCACTCTGCCGAGGAGGTGCTTAATTGCACAGACAAAATATCTTGGGGGAAGAAGAAGGAGTTCTTAAAGGGAGCAACAGCAATCCATTGCCTAGGGAAGCAGTTTGAGTCAAGGAGACCTAGCAAAGAAAGCAGACCTAAGAGAATGGGGATCTGGAATTCTTCTGAATGATTGCCAGTTGCTGGAAAACACAGGAGGGAAGAGTGTTCTGGGGCTCAGATCCTGCTTGAAGGTTTCCCATTGCTACATCCAGGGTAGGATCCTGGACTAGGTGGGCCTGATGCAAGCAGACTCTCCTTGCATCTCTGCTTGAGAGCAAAAGCCACACCCAACTTTCCTGCCACCACCGTCGTCTCTGTTCTCTCCCCAGGCCTGGGAAACTGTTGCTGCAAGGCAGCTCAAACCTGGCGCTCCTTGCAATTTTCCCACGTCTTGTCTTCGGAAGCATGATTGCATAGCTCTTGAGTGCTGGGAGGGAGGGAGGCGGGGGGAGACAGATGCTGACATGTGCTCCAGCTTGTTGCGGTTTGAGCTCCTATAGAAAACTCCTCCGTCAAGCAGCTCCTTCCTGGTGATTCATAGCAACGCTTCCGGGCAGCAGCCAGAGCGAAACTAGGAGACTGCCTGCCTGTGCCTGCAGGCCTAGGAGGCTGTTCTCGGGCTCCAGGGGTCAGACCTGCTGCCTCCAGGTAGATCCACCTCCGACTGATGCCAGTTATTATGGGCGGAGGTTTCCACGGGTTGGCACATCCTTCCTGCCCTCGGGCACATCAGGTGACAAGACCGAGGATGTGGGAAAAGGTCATGGCGGAGACAAAGGCGCAGTCGGTTTACTCGTTCCCAGTTCCTTGTTTGCATGGCGCTTAGACACACAGCTCATTTGGAAAGCTCTGAAAAGTGGAGAGAGAGAATTTTTCCTCCCTCTCGCAGAGGGAGCTTGTGGCATTCAATGAAGACATGAACGTAGTCAGGATATTTGTTAAGGGGCAGGATTTTGGGGGCAGAACCAATGTGATTGGTCAGTTAGTTAAGTATCTCTATTGTTTTACTTGATGGGGGGGGGACAGGTGCCCCCCACCCCCCTCTTGACTATGCCCATGAATGGAGATGAATGTTGCAAGATGCAGGGCAGATAAAAGAAAGGACTTCTTCATGCAGTGCAAAGTTAAACTGTGGAACTTCCTCCCACTGGAGGCAGGGATGACCACCAACCTGGATGGCTTTAAAAGAGTATTAGACAAATTCATGGAGGAGGAGAAGGCTATCAATAGCTACTAGTCATGATGACTGTGCTTTGCCTCCACGGTAAAGGTAAAGGGACCTCTGAACATCAGGTCCAGTCACGGACGACTCTGGGGTTGCGGCACTCATCTCGCTTTATTGGCTGAGGGAGCCGGCGTACAGCTTCCGGGTCATGTGGCCAGCATGACTAAGCCGCTTCTGGCGAACCAGAGCAGTGTACAAAAACACCGTTTACCTTCCCGCCAGAGGGGTACCTATTTATCTACTTGCACTTTGACATGCTTTCGAACTGCTAGGTTGGCAGGAGCAGGGACTGAGCAACGGGAGCTCACCCCATCGTGGGGATTCGAACTGCTGATCTTTTGATCACCAAGCCCTAGGCTCTGTGGTTTAACCCACAGCGCCACCCGTGTCCCTTTTTCTTTGCCTCCATAGTCATACGCAATAAATGTTTTTGAACCCAGTTACTGGGAATCATAGGTTAGGAGGGTGCTCTTGCACTCAGGTCCTGCTTGTGGGCTTCCCTTTTGGGCATCTAGGATGTTGGACAAGACAGGTCATTGGGCTGATCCAGCAGGTTCTTCATTCTTAAAAGAATGTCCTTAAACCCTGGAAGGAATGGAGGAGGGGACCGTCTCCTTTGAGATGCATATTGTACGCGCGCGCGCGCACACACACACACACACACCGTAACAAAGTTGTTGTGTTTGCAGAGTGCTCAGGCACATATGCAATGGCCCCATGTGACAAAAACAAATAAGGAACTGGGAGTGGGTGTGCCCCCACAATAACTATCAGAGAGAAAGCTGCCACATCAGCAAAGTTAAAAATATTAAATAAATAAAAAGCAGAAAGGGCAGGAGATCTGGATCGTGGCCTCTGGCTGGCTTGTTGGCTGAGACTCTTCAGTGTGAACTGGTTCATGATGAGCTGGGCCTTAAACCTACACAGGAGAAGGAACTCCTCACACAAATAAAGGATTTTAAATGGTATGCACTATGGTCATCTAAACCACATAGACCACTCTCAATGGAAGTGAGAGAGTGTTCTATGAAAATATTTCAAAGATGGCACAACCCACTTGCCTATGTGACATCACAATCTTCTCAGAACTGTTGGGGGTTTGTGGAAAAAGAGGTACCATTTTCTACCTATGGTGGAACTGCACAGTTTATTTGTTTTTTTCAAATTCTGGAATATGGTTTGTCAAGAATGACCAAAATACTCAAACAACGCATTACTACTTCACCACAGCTTTGTTTACTAAATTTGTGGGACAATCAGCGGAAGGGTTTCAGTGCTCAGGAACTCTAGACCCGGATGCAGGCGGCTGCCAGGAGCTTGGTTGTGTGAAAACTTTACAGAACTTGCGACTTCTGCTTTGGTGTAAAAATATGTGGAGTTTAGCATCCGCTGAAAAAATAACTCCTAAAGTGCATGTTTCCAAAAGCTTGGAGGACCCTTGAGAAATTCTGCGCTGCTTGGCGTTATTTTATCTTATACACAACAAACACACAGGACTCCCTCTCCACAATGCAGTGTGAAATTTGGCTTTCCTAATGGTCTTAGATACTTTTCCAACCGAATATCAGGTCTCTTCTGGATTGGCTAAAGTTGCTTTCTCTGGCACACCTTGGCCCAAGCAGCCCAGAGTGCAGTAGCTGCCCGAGGCTGCAAGGCAGACAGGCATGCACAGCTAGCCACGTGGGTCGACCAGGGGCAAGGCGGGCTGCTGCTTTCCCACGGTGCTCAAATCAGTCCAGGGCTTGCCATTCGGATGCCGATCCCTTGGGGGCATGGAGGCCTCACCTGGTTCCTTGGAACTGCCGAGCGAAACTGCTGAGTCACGCGCTCCCTGCGAGCCCTGTGGGTGGCTGGCTGAGCGGCCTGTCTCCCCAGAACATGCCCGGGCAGCTCTGCCTGAGCACCGCAGACACCTCCAGCAAATCTCTCCCATCAAGGAAAGCACTCGGGGAGGGAGCTGCATGCATCCTCAGGGATGGCCTTCCTCAAGCAGGTGCCCGCCAGTTGTTGCTGTGTAGCCCAGCTCCCAACATCCTGGACTATTGGCTGTGCCAGCTGCAGGGGCTGATGGGAGTTTATTTGATTTACTCATTCATTACATTTATATGAGAGGTGGCCATCCAACCCCTGCTTAAAAACCTTTCCTTCCTTGGAGGTTTCTAAGCAGAGGTTGGGTGGCCATCTGCCAGGGAGCCTTCAGTTCTGATTCTTGTATTGCAGGGAGTTGGCCTAGATGACCCTTGAGGTCCCTTCCAACTCTACAGTTCTGTGGTTCTATATCCCATCTTTCCTCCAAGGAGCTCAAAGTAGTGTAGCTCTCCTCCTCCCTGTTCATTCTCCCAACGGTCCTATGAAGTAGGTTAGGCTGAGAGGGCATCAGACCCTTGTTATAAGAATTGTGTGTGTGTGTGTGTGTGTGTATATATATATATATATATTCATAACTGCATATGTAAACCACATGTCTGAAACCCTACAGAAAAAGTCCTGAAACCATTTTGTCCCTCCCAAATTGACCTCAAATATTTCTCTGCAAGATCGAAGGAAAATGGAAAAGCATCCCCATTGTCTTTTTGTTCACAAATCCTGTCTTAAGGGTATGTCTGTGTATGAATATGGTGAGCCTGTGACCTGGCTCAGGAACTAAGTACAGTGGTACCTCAGGTTACAGACGCTTCAGGTTACAGACCCCGCTAACCCAGAAATAGTACCTTGGGTTAAGAACTTTGCTTCAGAATGAGAACAGAAACCGCACGGTGGCACCGCGGCGGCAGCAGGAGGCCCCATTAGCTAAAGTGGTACCTCAGGTTAAGAACAATTTCAGGTTAATAACGGAATTCCAGAACGAATTAAGTTCTTAACCCGAGGTACCCCTGTATTTATCATTACAAAAGACTGGCCAGGCTCCCCAGGTAACCCAATCAAGTGACCATTAACAGGTAACTTGCCAGACAGGAGATAAACAACGCACTCAGATTTCTGTTGTAGACTGCCTCTTCTGTGATGTATGTATGATGTTTCTGGGGGTGGTCTTGGACTCCAGGGTGGGCAATTTAAAATGTCTATATAAGGGCGGGCACACCTTAGTTCTAGGTCCTCCTCCATCCTCCTGCATGTGAGGGGAGCACCATGTTGCAACAGCTTTAATAAAAATCAGGCTTACTAGCTGCTTTGCTTCTCAATATTCTCTGGTTGGCCTTTGTTATTTTCTCCTACTGATGGAGAACCTACAAAAGACTCTATAAGGGCAGATTTCATTTACAACACCCGCCAAGTGTCACTGTTTTCCAGAGACAGTCCCGGATTTACAGATGCCGTCCCGGTTTCTTATTTGATCCCGGAACATCCCGCTTTTCATTAGGATGTCCCATTTTCATCAGAGAAATGTTGAGAGATATGGAACAGAACGTTCCTATTTTCATTGGAGAAATGTTGGAGAGTATGGAATAGGATGTCCCTATTTTCATCTGTGAAATGTTGGAGGTTATGGTGAGCGACTAGCGAAGGTCACCCAGTGGGCTTCATGGCTGAGTGGGTATTTGAACCCTGGTCTCCCAGGTCCTAGTCAGACATTCTAACGACTACACTACACTGGCTTTTGGAGTCTATACAGCTTTTAAAGTTTCACCAGCTGTATAATCCTCTCTTGCACTTGGCCAACTTATAGTGGTGCTATTTACCCTCACTATTGCGGGTTTGGAGTCCATCCAAGAACATCTGAAGGGCTATAGATGTTCCCTAATGGAGACCTCATCTCCATGTATCTGTCCAGTCTTGTAGTGAATCCCACCAGTGCATCACAGGATGAATGAAGACCAAACTTTTCCCTGTCTGTTCTGAATACCTCCTGCTAGTCAGCTTCATTCAGTGACCTCAAGTTCTAGCATTCCAAGAAAGAAAGGAAACCATCATTTTCTCCGCACCATGAGTATTTCTGCAGAGCATCTTCCAGAGGACTCATCTCCTCCTGCTTACATAGGAACATAAGACGAGTCTGTTAGATCTGGCCAATGGTCCATCTAGTCCAGCATCCTGTTTCCACAGTAGCCAACCAGATGCTTGTAGGAAGCTTGCAAGCAGGACCTCAACACAAGAGCGTTTTCCCCTCCTGTGGCTTCTGACAACCAGCATTCAGAAGCATTACTGCCACTATCTGGGGATGTAGAAAATAGTCATCAGGATTAGTAGTCATTGATAGCTCTCTCCTCCATGAATTTGTCTAATCCTCATTAAAAGCCACTCAAGTTGGTGGTCATTACTGCCTCCTGTGGGAGGGAGTTCCATGGTTTAACAGGGAGTTCCATGGTTTAACTATGCGCGGCAGGAAGAAGGATTTTATTTCTCTGAGTGTTTGAGCATTCAGTTTCACTGGATGTCCATGAGTTCTTGTGTTCCTTTTCTCTCTGTGGTTGGAAAATAGTTTTGCAATAGCCCCAGGTTTTCAGGAAAGGGTAGAAGTGAGGAGACGTAAGCAACTGGTAATTAAGCAATTGAACCAAGTGCTCCCTGCTCCACTTCATGAGCTAAGCACTGGGGCACCCCAGCAGGAGGATAAGATCTGCACTGGTGTTTCAACTTTACTTTTCACCTTTGGGCGTTGGTTGGTCCTGCTCAACTTGACTTGTACAGCACAGTTCTATACGTATCCCCTGAGAAGTAAATCCCATGGAGTTCAGTGGGGCTTACTCTCAGGGAGGTGGTTTCAATCCCACTGAACTCCACTGGACTTGCTTCTCAGTAGGTATGCATAAGATTGCATTGTTAATGTTCTGTAATCTTACCCATGAAAAGAATTTGGATGGGGCCCCATTTGCGACTTATCATTAACCTGCATCTGCAGAATCCGGTGCAGGAGCAAAGTACTTGTGGTTGATGGAGATGAATTAAGGATTAAATCTCTAAATTAAAATTTAAAGCTCCTATCCTGGGGGGGGGGGGAGAAATATGAGAGTAACCAGGCTGTGAAGCCCCTTTAGCAGTGTAAAAATACCCATGTGCTTTTGCAGCTTACTGGAAGTGAGGAGTCAGGCAATTACACTGTTTATCCCTGTTTATTTGTGGTCTGCTGACCTCTTCGTCCCCATCGCTAAGAATGAGCTGCACATTTTAGTAAGACAAACAAAAGGTTTACTTACATTTCAATGCAGGCAGCAAATACATCAAAGTAATATGAAGGTAAAAGATACTTCTTAGTTACAAAATATAAAACTGGTTTCCAACATGGAGTCTGGGCCCTAAGCAGAACCCAGGCATGTACCGTACATCTGCTCACATCACTGGCTTGAAAGAAGAGAGGGAGTTCAGGAAGAAAGTGCATAAGATCATCTACTTTGTTAGTAGTTCCCACCAAAACATTAAAGAAGTGACCTCATACAGTCCCTTCTATAGTGATTCAGAAACTCCATGAGTGTCAGCCCCTCATATGCCTGTCTGGCAATCTTACATTTTGACTGGAAATCCCAAAGTGGTCCTGTAGAGGATGTCAGTCTTCAGCATCCATCAGCGCCAATCAGCAAGCTTAGTGGTTAGCAATAATGGTAGCTGGAACCTAACAAGATTTGGTGAGCTATAGGTTTCTCACCTTTGCTATACCAGATTTGAGAGAGGGGGGGTGGTTGGTTATAAAAATACAAAAAAAAAAAAAAAAGGGATAACTGTCACAATAAGAAAGGAAAGAGAATATTATTATGTAGAATACTATCAGGTTTAAAGTTGTATATGGAATTCTTTAACTAATGTGCATTTTCTTTGTGGGTATCAGCCCAGAATATTTAGCCACAGCTGACCAAGGATGGCTGGAAGAAGCTTCTTTGGTGACATCTGTCATGAAGGTATACCATGTATTCTGAAATTTGTCTGACTCAGTTCCTTCCCTACATGCCGTCGGTCTCTGTGTTAATTTCTCCATTTCTTAACAATCAAGTTTCTAGCCCTCATGCAGTGGAGATACATTTGAATGGTGTTCCTGAGCCTGGCACCCTCCAGACATTTTGGAGTATGACTCTCATCAGCCCCAGCCATCACAGCAGTGCAGACTGAGGCTGGTAGTAATTATACTGTACCTGGGGGTGGCACTGCCTGGCACTACACACCACAGTTTCCAGCAAATGCTGAAGACACAACTCTTTACCATTGCCTTTGACATTTGAGATGTATATTTTTAGGACCCGCCTGATTTCTGTGGTTGCAGGTTGTTTGAAACTGTTTTTAATATTGTGTCTTAATGCTGTAACCCACCTGAGGACCTTAGGAGGAAGGGCAGGTAAATGAATAATACTAACAGTAGCCGATAGATCTGTCCATCATGAATTGGTCCTACCTTGCTGGGTCATTGTTCTTGGGTTTCACAGCTTAGAAATTGACTGGCATTTCTCTGCCTCTGCCAGAGTTTTGGTGGTGCTTGTTTTTGGCCAATCACCAGGGCACAGCCGTCTTGATGAGAGGGATTATCTAGCTGGAGCTCCCAGGAGACTTGTCAGTCATCAGGCAGCTGCTTCCGTGTCTCATGACTGCTGATCCAGCACCTTCAAGGTGTCAGCAGGATAAGGAATTTGGGCACTCTGGAGACGGAATCTACCAAGATGTCTCAGGGTCTGTGTGCAGCAGGTTTCCGGGGTTTCAAGATATTCCCAGCCCTACCTGGAGATTCTGCTGAGGACTGAGCCTGAGGCCTTCTGCATGCAGAACTTTCCCTAGAATTGTAGCGCTGGAAGAGACCCAAAAGGCTCATCTAGTCCAACTCCCTGTCCTTGCACTGCCACACACAGCCCATTATTTCAGCTCATTTCTTCCTCTAAAACGACGACAGCTTTCCTCCTGTCCTTTGGCCTGCCACTTTTTCATCAAGTTGCTATTTAAATGCTTCTGAATACCAGCTGCCAGGGAACTGCAGGTGAGCAGAATGCTCTTGTGCTTGCTGGTTTCCCAGCAGGACACCTGGATGGCCACAAGGATAAAAGGATACTGGAGTAGATGGACCATTGGCCTGATCCAGCAGCCTGTTATTATGTTCCAAGAATCTGTGTTGTTTTAATGTCTCTAATGAAATGGCACAGAGCTGTAACCGCTTCTCCCAGGAGGTGGTGGACTGTAATAAGGGCAAAGGGAAGCTCTCACTGAGGAAGCCATTGCAGGTCTCTTGCTTGAGAAATTGGGTGCTAGGGAATGAGCCCCTTGCAAGTCTCCTCTGTCACACCCTCACATGCTGTAGATATGTGGCTGGCAACACACTTCACAGCACTGCAGGCTTGCAGGTTGGGGACAAGACTGGGCAAAGCACCAGGAGCAGAGGAACCCGAGCAATAACTGGCGCCATAGCTGGGACATGTTTGGGCAACCAGAGCAAAGTTCTGGGTTGAGGGGGGTGGCTGCCAAGTTCAGAAATTGACATGGATCACAAAGCAGGGAGGGCACATTCTCTCTCTTCCCCTCTACTACCAGTTCTTTGCTATCTTGGAGTGTATCTAATGTACTAGGAGGGACTGGTCTTTCTGGGGAAAACCTACAGGGGGAGATGGTGTAGCAAGGTGTTTAAGCAACCTGCCCAACCAGTGGTTTGAAAGTTTATCCCTGCTGTAGATAGAGCCATTGTGGTGTAGTGGTTAGAGCAGTGATTCTCGAAGGGTGTGGTGTGCCACACTGGTGTGTCAGGAGAGGATGGCGAGTGTGGCAGGAAGATTCAAGGACAATCAAAGAAACACCTAACCATGTCAGTGTAGCGTAGCATAGTTTAAATACAATATTTTTTTATTTGCAAAATAGGGCTAGATACTCTCAAAACAAGAGGCAGAACAATGGCTATTATTTTCCAGTTCTCCACGATATATTGTTGTGAATAGGGTTTTTCAACTCTGACAAATATGGAAGATCAGAAAAGGGAAAGGCTTCTTTACGTTGATGAGATTAGTTTGTCTCAAATTAGAGCCAATATAAATGAGATTGCCTGGCAAAAGCAAGTTCACACCTCACTGAGTTGCTATACATACATACAGTATGTACTTTAGGTAATAATGTAAGAGGTTTGTTTATAATTATATTTTGGGAATGGTTAATGTTTTTATGTAGCTGCATTGTTTTATACTTTCTGGATGTCCCACAATCATATTATAAAATAGTTGTGTTTTGTGCTATAAATCAAGCACTGCTAGGAGTTGCCCCCCACAATATATTTCTCATCAATAAAATTTTTTGGTGTGGCTTGAGCAAATTTTTATTCTGAAAGTGTGTCCCAGGGGAAAAAGTTTGAGATCCACTGGGTTAGAGTGTTGGACTAGGACCTGGGTTCAAATCCCCACTCAGCCAGGAAGTTCACTGGGTGTTCCTGGGCTAACCTACCTCCCAGGGTTGTTGTTAGGAGGAAAACCATGAATGGCATCTAGAGCTCTTTGGAGAAAAAAAACTGGGATATAAATGCAATCCATGAATGTATCCCATAATGATAAATCTATGTCTGACAAATTGATACGAGGAAAGCTTGCAGCTTTGGGGAGTTTTTAGTCTAGAGAGAAGATGACATGAAAGACGTTTATCAAATTATGTGTGGCACGGAGAAAGTGGATTGGGAAAATTCATGGATGGATATCAATGGCTACTTGCCAGCAGTGGCTATGCTCTGCCTCCAGGGTCAGAGGCAGCAGTGCTTCTGAATACCAGTTGCTGGAAACAGTAGGAGGGGAGAAAGAGCTCTGGTGCTCAGGTCTTGCTTGCTAGTTTCGCCACAGGCACCTTGTTGGCCTGGATTGAAAACAGGATTCTGGACTAGATGGGCCACCGGCCTGATCCAGCAGCCTCTTCTTACATTCTCATGATAGAACAATACATGCATTTAAAAAACAAACAAACAAACATGATTTTTTATTTATTTTTAATTGTGTATCAAATCCATTATTATATACAGGTTTAAAGTGCTGTCCGGTCCTTGGCTCAAGCCATGCCGGATTTGTGCAAGTCACAGACCAGGGGAAAGAAAAAGACAATTTAACAACCCGCGGGGTTTACTGGCCTTCCATCCCGCCCCCCATTGTGGTTATGGGAGGGAGAAAGGAGATGTCTGGAGAGAGAGAGAGAGAGAGAGAGAGAGCGCGCGCAGGAAGTCTCTCCAGACCCTTGATGCTCCTCAGAAAGAGTTAGCAGTTTTCTCCAGGCAACTGATACCTGACTCTGAATGAAAAGGAAGACACATTACTCTGTTGCATGCACACACGTTCAGAGTAAGAAATCACCTGCCCTCAGAGGAGTCCCTCTCATGTGTCTCATGTCATGGGTGCTCCTCCCAATTGGAAGGAAGTCGTCCTATATTGTCTAATAGGAACATATGCCAAGTGTTCCAACCGTTGTGATCCAGCTGTACCTAGCTCAGGGTCATCTATATAATGACTGGCAGCAGCTCTCTCCAGGGTTTCTGGAGGGGGGGGCATTCCCAACCTTCCCTGGAGATTGAACCTAGAACCTTCTGCATGCAGAGCACATGCTCTATCACTGAGTGATCCTTCCCTAAACAGAACACAAGGAACCGCCATGCAGAGGCACAGCAAGCAGCTTCATCTGAGGGCAGGTCATTCAACTGGGTCAGGAGCGACTTGGGACGATCCAATCACACCCGAATTACAAGGTAAACGTTATTTATGCCCAGCTGAGGCTGGCTGGAAGGCTAGAGCAGCTCATCATTCTTAGACACAGCCTTTTCTGCAGGCGGATCTCTCTGCTCGTCACATCGGCAATCCTTTCACAGCACAGGGCTCTGCTCCAGCCACTTCCTGTCTGAAAACGGCTGCTGTACAGAGAAAACAGGAGCACGCAGGGCTCTCAGTTTTAAGTCGAGAAGTTCTGCGGCTCTACCAAGGTCTCCAGAGTGCTGTTTGTGGTGAAGGGGCTTCCTGGGCCCTCCTAGGTGGGCCTGGGGGCCTCTCCAAGCCTGGCTCTTTGGACAAGTCTGCTGGGCTGGAACAGTCCCGAAGCCAGCCCTGCTGTGCAAATGCCTGCTGGAGATGCCCAAGGAGGGTGCTGCAGGCCTCACGGTTCAGGAAGTTGTATTTAGGAAGGAGGGTGGCAAGGCGGGACAGGCAGGTGTGGTAGCCGTCACAGAAACTGTCTGCGGAGCCTGTGGGGGGGGGGGGGGAGAGAGAGAGAGAAATCTGTCATGCCATCTGTCAGGGATTCCTTAGTTGCGATTCCTGCCTTGCAAGGGGTTGGACTATAAATGGCCCTGAGGGTCCCTTCCAACTCTACAATTCTGTGTCTGTGAGCTGGGTACCAGTGCCAGCCACAGAAAGTAATACAACACGCATTATTCTTTGTTGAACTTACAGCACCCACTCAGAGGTCAGCAACAGAGGGTTGGACTGGATGTCCCTCAGGGGACCCTTCCAACTCTACAGTTCTTTGATTCTATGAACAGAGAATACCCTGCCTTCCATGCTTAAAGTACCACACTTCCCAGGATTCTTTTGGGAGGGAACTGTGATGATTTAACTGGTATAACCGTGTTATTGCTTTGCTCAGAAAATTTCGCCCTGTAATTTGTTTTGGTGTAAATAGGGAAATTTGACAGTACTGACCACACATTGCCAAATGAAGCGTGGACCTCATCTATCCCATCATGCAACACCATCATTTATCCCATGGGCTCATTTCCCCCCTCTTATTTCCCCCACCGTCAGTTTTAGACTAAGTTCATTGGGAGCCCAGACTCCAGGATCTTTGAATTCCACCCACAAAGCCCTATGTGCTGTATTATCAATATAGAGTTAACGTCTCAGCCAGGTAGGAATTCTTCTCAAAGATTTTGCCCATGTCTCCTAAATTCTGGCTAGGGGAGAGAGCAGAGACCAAATGGTCTGACTTCCCTATAAAGTAGTCTCATGAGGTCTGATGATCAGGTTGTAACTGAGTCAGATCCTGGGTCAATCTAGGTCAGTGCTGTCAGCGCTGATTGACAAGAGGCAGAGATCCTTCCCACTGATGACAGCAACCCCTCTTTGGCTGAGTTCTCTCCTATGCTCCTGAGGCACATTTGCATCATATATCTAAAGAACTATCATACCGCTTGAAATATACTCGGAGTCGAGAGTGGATTTCATGCTCTTTATTCAGCTCATAGCGGTGAGGAGGAATGAAAGTTCCCCAAAAATATCTGCTTTATATACATTATTTACACAATGGGCTGCATGTGATTGGCTAATTCCGGGATTCTCCTGTAGGCCAATCAGGTTGTGGATTCACTTCCACCTGGAGCTGAATTGGGTGGCTCCTGCGGACCAATCATACTGATGCATTGTTCTAGGACCAATCAGACTGCTGCATTCTGAATCCTATTGTTCTAGGACCAATCAGACTGCTGCATTTTGGATCCTATTCAACTCAGTACATAACACCACTTTAAACAGGCATGGCTTCCCCCAAAGAATTCTGGGAGCTGTAGTTTGTTCAGGGTGCTAAGAGTTGCTATTCCTCCTCACATAGCCGCCACTCTCTGGGTGGTCTAACATTTAATCCCTCTTCAAAGGGAACTCTGGGTATTGTTACTCTCAGTGCCTTTAAGAAACTGCAGCTCTCAGGAGTCTTTAGGGGAAGCCATGACTGTTCAAATTGGCATCATAGTGTTTTAATAGTATGGTGTGGAAGATCCATTCAGTCCCTCTTCTCTGCCAACCCCCCTTTACTGGTTCAGACAAGTTCAGTCCTTGCTCAAGTGTTTACACACAGGGGTGTTGTGAGGGACTGGCCCAGGCATGCTAAGCACCAGTTTCTTGCACTGGGCCCCTAGATCTCTTGCCTCTTCTAACACTTAAAATAACCCAAAACAAAACTGGGATCTATTCCCACATTCATCGGTCAGCTCCCCTGTGTTGGATAATTCAGTTGTAAGAAATCAAGTGATGCCATTACGCACATCATTTGTGAATGTCACGTCACTCACCAGAGATGGAAGCGCAAGGGGTTGGAAGCTCCTTGAGGAACTGGACAGTCATCTCTAAGATGTCAGCCTTCTCCAGCTTGGAATAGCGAGAGCTCTGGAAAGGAAAGGGAGAGAGAGAGGGTTGTTTTAGGAGTCTCAAAAGCAAGAAAATGCACAGAGGATGTTGCAAAGGGACCCAGAGATACCAAGTAGTGAAGAGATGAGAAAAGGGCAAGGAAGAGGATTTTGGATGTGGACAGAAAAGAGTGGGCACCCATCTAATGGAGGCTAGGGGCAGGGGGACCAGGGAGACATTAGGTGGGATGGAGCCACAGAGAGAATGAAAAGATTGCAGGTTCAGACAGAAGTACTTTTCTGTGCAATCCTTAAATACCAGAATGGGAACCTGTGCTCCTCCTCTAAGTTTGCTAGATGCCAAACTCCTTTCATCCCTGACTACTGGCTGAGCTGGCTAGAGCTGATTGGAGTCCAATAACATATGAAGGGTGTAGGTTTCCAGCCCCCCAACTAAACCATGGATAGGGCAAATCCATGGAAAAAAGACTCAGGGAAATAAATGTAGTCTCCACTTATTGAGGGCATATGCCTCTGAATCCAGGTGAGAGCTCTGGCTAGCCCACCAGTGTGGAATATGGAGTGCTCTAGATGTTGAACTCAGGATGGGCAATGGCTAGAACATGATAAGAGCTTGCTGGATCAGGACCGAGGCCCCTCAAGTCCAGCATCTTGTTCTCCCAGCGGCCAACCTGATGCCTCTAGGAAACCCATAGCAGGATTTGAGCTCTTTCCCCTCCTGCAGTTTCCACTGCCAGCAACTGGTATTCAGAAGCATTACTGACTCCCAACAGTGAAACTAGCATTGCAGGCTAGAAGTAGTAATCCTCTGTTAAAGTCAGCGGCCCTCACTGCCTCTAGTGGGACTGAGTTCCATAGTTTATGTGGTGTATGGAAGGAGGACTTGATTTGATCTGTTCTGAATCTTCCAGCATTCAACTTCATTGAATGTCCAGGAGTTTGATAATTACGAGAGGAAGAAAAATATTATCTCTACCCACTTACTCTATGCCATGCATAATTTTACAATATGTATGTAATACAATTTCTACCTTGCTTATTGTAAAAACAAACCAAAACCCCTCAAAACAGTTTACAAAAAGTTAAAACAAAACCAAGAGAAATTTACAACTGTGCTTTAAAACAAGTCTAAACACTAAAACAGATTGAAAACAAAGCTATAAACTTCTATTCTGTTGCCTCTCACTCGCCTGTTCCCTAAGCTATGAAGTCCCAAAACCTGCAATCTTCCCACATAAGGGAATTGCTCCATCCCGTGGATCATTTTGGTTGCCCTTTTCCAAACCTTCTCCAACTCCACAATACCCTTTTTCTGAGGAGGGATGATCTGAACAGGGCACAGCACTGCAGAAAAGCAGTTGCACCACTGATTTTCATGAGGATATTTGCAGTTTTATTTTCAGCTCCCTCCCTTAGGATCCCTGGCATGCCCACTAGGTCTTGAAGGATGGCAGCCTAAGTCTAACAGCATCTAGGCAACGTTTCCCAAAATTGGGTCTGCAGCTGTTTTTGGACTACAGTTCTCATCATCCTTGACCTGCTAGCTAGAGATGATGGGGGTTGTAGTCCAAAAAAAGCAGGAGACCTTCGGGAAACCCTGTTCTAGAGGGCACCCGTTGGCAACTCCTGCCCTCTTTGGCCCGATCCTGCAAAGTTCTTACTATAGAAGCTTTCTAGTACTGGCAGGGGTTGCCAACGGGTGCCAACGGGGACGCGACTGGAAGGGCGGGCTACAAAAAGCGCTCTGCAGAGGCTCGGAGGCGCTCTCTCTCTCTCTCGCTCTCTCTCTCTCTCTCTCTCTCTCTCTGTGTGTGTGTGTGTGTGTGTGTGTTCGTCCCGTACTGCAGGGAGAGGCAGGACTGAGCGCCACTTACGTCTTTCCCGATGAGAGGCAGGATGAGGGTCTTCAGCTGGCTGAGGCTGTCGTTGATGCGCGCCCGGCGGCGCTTTTCCATCAGCGGCTTGAGGCTCTGCGGGAGGAGAAGCCAGTCAGTCCGACGGGACGGGAGCAAAAGGACAGGGAAGAGGAGGAGGAGAAGGGGATCCCTCCCCGGAGAAGGAGGCTGGGGAGCGGGGACTGCCTTTGCGGCCCTCACCTTTCTCAGCTGCGTGGCCTCCCCTGTTTTCTTCGGGGAGCCCATCTTGGGGCCGTAAGTCCTCGACGGCGCGTCGGAGCTCAGCGGCGGCATGGAGCGAGGTGGCTGTCGGAGCGGACGCCCAGAGACAGAGAGAGAGCGCGCACAGCGAGCGACTGCGGAGCAAGGAGGAGGCGGACTCAGCACTCCCCGCCCGCCCGAGCCGCTTTTATTGCAGCCGGCCTGCCCCTTCGCGTCCCCGCCCTGTCGCTCCGCCTTGGGCCACCGCGTCGCCGGGGGACGCCCCAGCCCCGCGCTGAGTCCCAGCCCATCTGCTCCGGGGAAGCCGCTTAATCTGCCGCTCCCTTTTGCACTCAAAATCCCGCCTGATGCCTCCTGGCCCTTTGGGAGAGTTACTCGGGGAAGCACCTCCGCAGCTGAGCAACTGTGCTCAGTCCAGACCTCTCACGGGGTACCTTGGAGAGTTTTACCGTGGCCAGTCAGGGGCATTTCTTACTGCCACCCCCTCGATGATATTATTATTATTATTATTATTATTATTATTATTATTATTATTATTATTATTATTATTAACTATCAAAGTGTTTGCATTTGCTTTGCATCGCCAACACCTCCAGGTACAGCTGAGAGCGATTCAGACCTGAATTCCTGGAAAGCCACTGCCAGGCAGTGTAGATATTGATATTATTAGCTATGGATCTAATAATAATAATTATAATCACAATAACAGTAACAACTATTATTATTTTCTGGAATCCCACGCCACCCACGCACTAGGCCTTAGCAATGACTCCCTGAAAAGAAAAACTCTGTTGCAAGTACTTATTGCCCAACATTGTTGATGTTGTTGTTTAGTCGTTTAGTCGTGTCCGACTCTTCGTGACCCCATGGACCAGAGCACGCCAGGCACTCCTGTCTTCCTCCCACAGTTTGGTCAAACTCATGTTGGGAGCTTCGAGAACACTATCCAACCATCTGGTCCTCTGTCGTCCCCTTCTCCTTGTGCCCTCCATCTTTCTCAACATCAGGGTCTTTTCCAGGGAGTCTTCTCTTCTCATGAGGTGGCCAAAGTATTGGAGCCTCAGCTTCAGGATCTGTCCTTCCAGTGAGCACTCAGGGCTGATTTCCTTCAGAATGGATAGGTTTGATCTTCTTGCAGTCCATGGGACTCTCAAGAGTCTCCTCCAGCACCAATTGCACAACATATAGAACCACAAAATTTGTTAAACAGGCTGTGGAGGAGCATCTGAAGATCACATAGGTTAAAATAATGTTTTGCTCTGTTTTTACAGAGTTTCTTTGTTATTATTAACAAAGAAAACTATTCTGTATGTGCTTCTTCTGCTGCTTACCTTTGCTTAGTAGTGTGTGTTTTAGTATAAGTGTGTACTCAGTCTGCTTGACCAAAGAACAATAAGCTAAGAATCATAGAATCATGCCATTCATCTAATTAATAATCAGCCCTTCACCCTAAAGTCCCAGGGCAGATTACAACAATTACAACACAACACTGGCCTAGATGGAACAGTGGCCTAGTACTTGCAAAGGAAACCTTTTGTTATTAATACTTCTCTTTTGTGTGAATGCATTTTGGTGCAAAAGAGCTGTTTTAATTTGAAAAATAAAGAACCCATGAATGTTTTACTGTTGTTAGCCGCTCTGAGCCCAGCTTCAGCTGGGGAGGGCGGGATATAAATAAATTTTATTATTATTATTATTATTATTATTATTATTATTATTATTATTATTAGCCTGGTCAGGACGGTCTTCCTGTTATATACAGTGGATGCTCGGGTTGTGAATGTGATCTGTGTGGGATGCATGTTCACAACCCTCAATGTTCGCAACTTGCAGCAACGTGTCTGCGCACATGTGGGTTGAGATTCGGTGCTTCTGAGCATGCGCAAAGCGTGATTTAGCACTTCTGCACATGCATGACCGCCAAAACCCGGAAGTAACCCATTCCAGTACTTACAGGTTTTGGCGGGTCCGTATCCCGAAAAAATGCAACCTGAAGGGTCTGTAACCCGAGGTATGACTGTACTCTGGGATTGATGAGGCATGTGACCCTCACCTGAGCCTTCTCTAGCTGAGGACTCCCATGAGCCCCACCTGTGACTCAGTATAAGAAAACTTCCTAATTAAATCAGATC
This sequence comes from Podarcis cretensis, assembly GCF_951804945.1. NCBI lineage: Eukaryota > Metazoa > Chordata > Lepidosauria > Squamata > Lacertidae > Podarcis > Podarcis cretensis. The sequence goes on from NC_137177.1 coordinate 66,764,050, forward strand.
TTCAGCCACAATGGCTGTGCTTTGCCTCTGCAGTGATGTTTCTGAATACCAGCAGGCTTTTCTTACGCCCTTATAATAAACGTTGCCACTTGACTGCATCCGGAGGCCCACCATTTCTTAATTATTTGTTTGTTTTTTCCTCTACCTTTCACCAGATATAATTTGGTTTTGTGCTTTTCTTGGTCGCTGCAACATATATTCCATTATTTTATTTTATTAAAAAGGAATTACCTTTCAAAAAAAGCTAGCCACAACTGCAGCCCACTGAAAGCAACAGGAGCTACCTTAGTCACAAAGAATCAGTTTCGCTGCTGTCATTGGGAAGTGTGCCCGATCCTGTGCATCTTTACTTGATAGTAAGCCTCACTGAGTACAATGGGCTCTACTCTCAGGCAAGTGTACATAGGGTTGTGGTTGTGCAATCTCAAAAGTAACCCCACCAGAGTTATGTTAGTCACAGTGAACTTGCTCCACTGGTGCTGATTGAAAGTGTAGCCTAATCCTGTTCATCTTTACTCAGAAGTCAGGCTGAGTACAATAGGTCCTGTTCTCGAAGACATGGGGCCACTGCCCCCGCCCTGTGAGGATATGGCTTTATGTGGTTATGGCCAACAGGAAACCATCTGACAAAGGAGATTTACGTTGGTATCAGTCGGCTTGGGGCAGGTGTGGGGTGCTCTTCATGCTTGGTATTCCGTCCCCGCCCCAAGCCAACGGGTCTCGGGACATCTGTTTAAATTTGGAAATCCAGAAGCTTTCATTCTCGCTTGCTCTCCGCCTAAGCGGTGTTTGGGCGTTCCTGGGCTGCCTCTTCCGCACCAGACACGCGCCTGTCTCGCCTCTGGCCGCTCTCCAGAGTGCTGAACTGGCAACCGCTGCAACGGCGCCCCCACAAAACCACTACCCCTTTTCACCTACAGGAGGAGGTGGGGCTGAGTGCCTTCCCCTCATGGGATTAAGCTTTTAAAACTCTCGAAGCGTCCTTGATCCATGGGGTGGGGGTGGGGGTAAATCGGACCCCCTCTATCTCAGCCCCCACCCCCGTTATCCGCTTGACTCCAGGTCTCTTATTTATTCCCGACGCTACCTAGACTCCCCGCCCCCCACGTAAAGAATTAGGAAATCCCCCCCCTTTGTTTTCCTCCAAATCCATAGGGCTTGGGGGTGCGTGGGCGATTATCTGCCCCTGAGACCCCTAGCTGCTTCCCAAGCCGAGTGTGGGGGGGGGATGCATGGGGGCTTAACTCTAACAATGTCCCATCACCCCACCTCCCACATACAGGTCCCCCCTCCGAACACCCTATCCCTTTGATAGGTTTATTGATGTGCATTGGGGGTGGGGGGAAAGGTTCGGTTCTTTGTTTAACTGGGAGCGGGAGGGCTATGCGTTTTTAACTGCAAAAGAGAGGAGGGGGCTCTCTTTTCCCTCCCCGTCGAGGATCTGAGTCTTTGGAGGGTGGCAGGCGGCTGGCTTTCTCCACCTCTAGCCTCAGCCAAAGGCACTTTCAAGAAGGAGTCATGAATGGGGTGCCTTGGAAGAAAGAGGAGGAAATTGGAGGAGAAAGGATAGCCAAGTCAGGGATGGGGAGGACGACCCTCCAGATTTTGCTCGACGTCTGCCGCTCCCATCAGCCCTGACGACTGGCGGTGCTGAAGGGAGTCAGAGAAATTTATAAAGGGGCGCATGGCACGGAGAGAGTGAATAGACAAAAAAAAAATTGTCTCCATCATAACGCTAGATCTCGGGGACATCCAATTAAGATGAATGCTGTAGGACAGATAAATAAAGGGACTTCTTTACGCAGCCCAGAGTTAAACTATGGAACTCCCTCCCACAGGAGGCAGTGAGGGCCACCAACCTGGATAGCTTTAAAAGAGGACTGGAGAAATTCACGGAGGAGAAAGCTAACGATGGCTGCAAACCACGACAGCTCTGCTCTGCTTTGATGGCCAGAGGCAGTAATGTTTCTGAGTACCAGTTTCGGGAAGCCACAAGAGGTGAGAGCGCTCTTGTGCTCGAATCCTGTTTGCGGATTTCCCATTGGGGCATCTGAACAGGATGCCGGGCCTGATCCAGCAGGCTCTCCTATGTCCTTATAGAGTCCAAAAACACCCTTCTCTGTACTAGGGTAGATTTTGGTGTGGGGAGGGGGAGCGAAGAGGACAGGCACACCAAGACCCATCGTGGCATCGAGGGAGCAAATCTTTCTCTGCAGACCTCTGAGGTGATCTTGCAGTGGAGCCGCGGACGTCGAGGCTGCTGAGAGCAACCCACTCCGCTTTCCTGTAATGTGAGTATTAACCTATCTGGGACGCGGGTCTCTCTTTCAAAGCCCACCTTGAAGCCATCAGAGTAACCCCTCCGTCCTTAGCCCACCCGAAATGAACTATAACCCCCTATGCTGCCCACCCCCGCACCCGTTTACCCTCATAGGTGTCTCATTTCAGACTGGAAGCTTCTCGGGGCAGGGGATCCGTAAAGCGCCCTCCCCGCTGATGGAGGCTCGGGGCAGTTTTATCCCGAGGGGTGGGTTAGGCTGAGAACATGATCTTTGTGATCCACATGATTTGAACTCAGGACCCACCTAACATGCTAAGCGTTGCATCACGCTCCGCCAACGAAATAGGAAAGGCGAAGAAAATCTTAGCTACTCCCGTCCGTTTTTATTCTGTAATGACTTATTTGGATCATTTATAGACGGCTTTCTTATCCACAAATCTCTATACACAGATGAACCCTAACCCCCAAATTCCCAGGTTTCATTTTTTTTATTTAAAGCAAGTATCTAGCTGGTGGAAAACCTGAGACATAAGAGCCACTAGTCTTCTGCTCTTCTCAACTTTTAGTGGTTGAGAAACCAGCCTGCACTTACTTTTCAATATTTTACTTTGTGTTGACCCTCCTACCCCACTCCGCAAAAAAAGATATTCTGCAAACGTACGTGTGCCCCGGGAGTTTCTGTGCCTGAGATAGCAGCCTTTTTGCTCTGTACACAACAAAGAGAATCCACCGAGCAGGAGGCGGCGCCGGGCGGAGGAATCCCTTTGCACGCGTCCAAATCCGGGGGGAGAGGGAAGGAGGGAGGGAGAGAGAGAAAGCTCCGTGTCCTGGGCAGGAGGCGCTGGGAAGCGGCACGCGCCAGGCGGCTTCCCCGGAGGCTAAGACCGGACCCAGGCGCCTGCCAGCACGCGTGGGAATTTCCGCTCTCTGGCTCGAGAAAATAATCCGGATTCCGTTTGCCAAGGGCAGAACGCCTTCACAACTCCACAACCCGTTTTATTTTTTGGAAAAGGCTGGGCGATTTCGGCTGAGCTGGATTGGCCAGTGCTTTCCACAAAAAAGTGTTTTTTTAAAAAAAAAAAAAAATCAGAATTTGAGCGAATGCTGCAAAAGCTGGAAATACGTTGCCTTGGAAATAAGGGAAGGAGAACCTATTTTAAAAGGCCGGAGTTGGGAGGGAGACAGTGTTGTGTACTGCTCAGAGTGCTGGACTACTGGGACCTGGGAGAGACCTGAGTTCAAATCCCCAGTCAGCCATGAAACTCAGTGGGTGACCTTGGGCCAGTCACTACCTGTCAGCCTAACCTACTGGGGGGGGGGGGAATGTAGGATAGGAATGCCATAAAATAAATGATAAATGATCCTGCCCCAGGCTTAGAAGCGGAACGTGCCTTTTACACGAAGAGAAAGTGAGTGGGTGGGAGCAACAGGGGCTTCCTTTTATGTCGTTTATGTATTCATCGCGTTTTTATTCAGCCTACCGCCAGCTGTGTGTGTGGTTCTCTTCTCCCCGTCCCCGATTTCATCCTCACGACAATCCTGTGATGTAGGTTAGGCTTAGAGAAAGCGAAGGAGCAGGACAGATGGAAGGAAGTCGGTCCTCCGCAGCTCAAACTCCCGCAGGAGGCAGCGGCGGCCACCAGCTTGGACGGCTTTTCAAAAGAGAATTGGGCCAATATTCATGGATAAAGCTATCAATGGCTACTAGCCGCGAGGATGTTGGACTAGATGGGCCATTGACCCGCTCCAGCAGGTCTATTCTGATGTTCTTCGCCCTGGCACGAAATCAGATTTTTCTAGCTTAAAAGCCTGTCTCCATCCTTGGGGGGGGGGGAGGGGAGAGAGACTACGTGTCTTTCAGCGGAGGGGAATCGCTGCTGGGCCGGACTGAGAGGGGCTCATCTGGGTCAGCATCCTATTTCTACAGTGGTCAGCCAGATGACAGTCCCTCTACTACAAGCTCACAACTCCCACTTGTTGCTTGTCCCCAGCAGCCGGCGTTGTTCCGCTGTAGACTGCGCCTGCACCTGGAGGCTTCATTTAATGGTGGCGGGGCAGAAAGCCGTTGATGGAGCTCTCCTCTTCCATGAGACTGGCTGATCCCTTTCAAAAGTCCCCTAAGCAATGGGTCCTCCTTCTCAACACCCCCCCACCTCCCTCCGTCTCATTTCATGCATTGCTCGGATTATTCCCCACCCCCACATACAACGGCATCTTTTCACCCCAAGCAGGCCCGCCCCAAAGCCTAAAGCCGCGCGCTGCGCCCACCCACCCCCCGCCCCAGGAAGAGTGGGGGAGGGTGTTGTGCGTGAGAGATCTGATATATATTTTTGGTGCTGGGGGGGGGGGGTGAGCGCTCTCCGAGGTGCTGAACTCTAGACCCAGCTCGCGCCAAGCCTCCCTCACGCCCCATTCCCGCCCCCCCGGGAGGGGGTTAGAGAGCTGGGGGGGTTGGCGTCTCCCCCTTGCCCCACCTGGGCGGTTACTGGATGAGATTGGACCATTCAAACAGACTCGTCGCGTCCCCGACCCATCATGGAATCCGAGCGGACCAACCCCCCCCCCTCGTGTTTGGATCCAAGCTCTTTGTCCCCGGTTACATTTAGGACCCGCCCCTCAAGAGAACAGCCCGGAGGCCCCCCCCCCCATTGCAACCCTCCTTCCAAACCGTTGCAGGAGGAGGGGGCAGAGATTATCCCCTCATTTCATCCGCTTCCCAAGCTGAGGGGGCTTCAGTAACAGGCAGCTGATGATTCAGGTGGGGGTGAGTTATCCCCCCACAAAGCCTTTCTAGATTCAGCAGGACTGTTCCCGTTCAAGCTGCAACCTCTCTTAGAAACAGACGGTCAGACCAAGGATCCATCTAACGCCATATTGTCCGCACTGACCGGCAGCGGCTCACGGGGTTTCAAGCACGGGCTCTATCCCCAGAAGATGCTGCTGGAGCCTGAGGCCTTTTTGTTTCCCCCAAGCAAAGCGTGTGCTCTGCTCCTGAGCTCTGGGCGTTTCTAACGAACATATAAACTGCCTTGCACCGAGTCAGGTCACCTCGCTAAGTAGTCTGCACTGACCGGCAGTGGCGTTCCAGACTTTCAGACGGGGTGAGGGGTCTCTGTCTGGAGATACATGCAAAGCAGATTATCTACCACCGAGCTACGAGCCCCACCTTCTCTTACGAACAAACCGGGCAGTTCCCAGTTCCTCATTCCACTAAGAAAACTTGGGAGGGTGTGGGAGGCAGTGTGGTGCAGTGGTTAGAGTGTCGGACTAGGACCTGAGACAGACATAAAGGTCTCACGGAGCGGCCTTGGGGACCAGACACGCTACCTCTCGGCCTCACCTGTTTCACAGGGTTGTTGTGTGATGCTTAAGTGAAAAGGCGGGGAGAACCATGGATGCCACCTCGAGGTCCTGGGAGAAAGAGGGGAGATGCAAAGGGCAATACATACAATAAATAAGATGGTAGTCCTCATGATTCTGCCGTACTCTGTGTCAGACCTTTGGCCCATATACTATTGTGGGGATTAAATGAGGAGCGGCGAGAACCATGTACGCCCCATTGAGATCCTTGTAGAAACACGTGGGCTATAAACGCAGCAAACAAATAAACAACTGAAGTTTGCAAATTCCTGCCTTTTTTGGGGGGAGATTCATTCTCTCACACCCCAGACACACACTTGACACCCCAAACCAGCAATCCTTCTCACAACCAGACACCACGCGGGTGTCACGGACGCAGCTGGAGAGGCGCACCGGGCGCGCTCCCAAAGGCCAAGGCAGAGAGGAGACGCTTCAGTTGGCTCAAGCGCCCTTTCTCCCCGGCAAATTCCGACGGGAGACCCATTTCCATCCCAGCTCTATTCCGTCGCCAGGCGGAGGGGAAAAAAAACACACCCAAGAGCCACGGAGAGAGGCTGTCGCGCCCTCCCGCCCCCCCCCCCCCCCGCCATTCTTGCAAGACCGGGGGTCGGCAGGCGCCAGGCGGCTTCTGATGCTTAAGGCTGAGCCGCCTGGGCTCCCCGTCGAGGGCGCGTGGAGGACGCGAGCCGACTCTGCAGGAAGCCAGCCGGCCGGAGGGGCTTCAGCGGAATGGGGGACACACACGTTTCTTCAGTTTGGGTGTTGGGTTTTTCCTACTGGTTACTGTCTTCATTCGAAACACAGAGAGCTGCATTATGACAAGTCAGACCATTTTCAGACTTGCAGGCAGCGCTCTCTTCCAGAAGACTCTGGGGGCTGCCTTACACGAAGTCCTGTAGCTGCTCTCCAGAATTTTCAGGGTTTTTTTTCCTACATGGAGGGGTCTGAACCTGGGACTGGTTGCTAAGGTCCCCGGTGTTCAAAATGTTTGCGTTCCAAGGATTTTCACACTGGAATTTTAATCGGATTGTAACCAGAGCCATGAAAAGAGTGCTTTTTGGAGCTGGACCAGTTTGGAAGAGTAGAAAGGTCATTTGAACCAGTAGGTTATCCCCACAGCCCAGAATTCTCCTGGTTGCCAAATGACCACGGAAAAACTCCAGAGTAACTCTGCTTGTGCCTTTAACAGAGGTGTGTTATGCAGAAACTATCAAGTGGATATTCCAAGCCTCGGCCTGGAATGAAATGCACCTACCAGCTACTGCTGCTGGTCAAATGGCTGTTGAAGGAGAGAAGCGGGGGTGGACTAGATGACTCTTGGGGTCCCTTCCAACTGTACAGTTCCATGTGAAAGGCATTGTCTCAGTTCAAGCCTCAGGACATATTCCAGGCAGAGAAAGAGGACCCTCAGTAGGGCTGTTGAAAGGCATAGCAATTTTTGTGAAAGGCATAGTCATTTTTGCATAGCAATTCCTGAATCCCACTTCCCCTCAGGGTTAGAAGTTTTGGTGCAACTCAGCTTTCAGAAAAGGGTTCACATGTGGTTAAAACAGTTGGAGCAAGGGAGTCTATCCCTGTACCTTTGACCTCTGTGCTGACCCCACAATCTCTTTGATGTTTAGACTGATAAATCTTAGGTTGCATCCTATTTACAACTTCTGCCTCATGCTTCTCTCTCAGACCTCAAGATGAGAGGTCACCTTGGATTTATCCTCTGAGAACAAATGAGCAACCATGGCTACCTCTGTCTTCTCTAGTTGGGTAAAGTTGGGTAAAGGTAAAGGTAACGGGTAAAGGGACCCCTGACCATTAGGTCCATTTGTGGCCGACTCTGGGGTTGTGGTGCTCATCTCGCTTTATTGGCCGAGGGAGCCGGCGTACAGCTTCTGGGTCATGTGGCCAGCATAACTAAGCCGCTTCTGACGAACCAAAGCAGCGCAGGGAAACGCCGTTTACCTTCCTGCCAGAGCGGTACCTATTTATCTACTTGCACTTTGATGTGCTTTCGAATTCCTAGGTTGGCAGGAGCAGGGACCGAACAACAGGAGCTCACCCCATCACGGGGATTCGAACCACTGACCTTCTGATCGGCAATCCCTAGGCTCTGTGGTTTAACCCACAGCGCCACCTGCATCCTGGTACAATACTTCTTATAATACACAACTATATTGTGTTTTTTTCTACCAATATCTCTTTGTGTGTGGTTGCAAAAGGTAACTTCTACTCTCTAGCCAAATTCAAAAGCCACACTGCATACCAAAACCCAACATTTTAGGGTGCCAAAACCTGCAGATGAAGCAGAGTTCAAACTGCCAAACAACGGGGTCTTGACTAAGTCACATGCAAGCTTCTAGAACTGTCTGAGATAACAACTGGACATAACGTTAGCAGGCATAGATAGCATCGTGCTGTTTTTTGAATTTTTTAAAAGGGGAAATGGCTTTGTTTAGGGGCAACGAAAATCCCCACCCGTCTGTTTAACTGTGCATCATAATATAGCAGCAAATCAGAAGGATAACGGTTTCTTTTTTCATTTTGCAGAACCCAGGCTTCCCTTTGGAGTTGGACCGCCTGGCAGGTCTTGTTTTAGCGAATGGAAGAAGGAGCTAAAATCTGGATCCTCTCCTCGCCCCCCTTCCTGCAAGCTAAGCGCTCATTAATGCTTGTTCAGGGACAGCTGTCCATCTCCCCCTGGAGAACCATTATCGGTTTAATCTTTGTGTGGTTACAATAGAGGCCCGTGCCACACTCCCAGCCTTGACAGCAGGCCTCTGGTTAAGATGACATGAAACCATGCGATGCCTTTAAGTGGCACGTGCCGCTTGACCCGTCTGCTTGCCCAACGGCCTCCCCAACAAGAGAGAGGAGCTGTGGGCGTGTGCCTGATGAGTAAAGAACGGCAGCAGTGTAGCAGATCACAGTCCTCTTCAGATTGTTATAGGAATTCTGAGGTCTTATATATATAAAATAAATGTTCATAAATGTACAAGGCAAACACATACATAAGTATATAAACCAAGTGTCTGAAATAGTACAGGAGAGCAATCCTGAAGCCATTTTGACTCTCCCAAATCGACCTCAAATATTTCTCTGCAAGGAGGAAGGAAATGGGAAAACCTCCCCTGTCTTAAGGGCATATCTGCATATGAATAGGGTGAGCCTATGGCCTGGATTCAGGAACTGAGTATATACCATCACAAAAGAATAGCCAGGATGCCCAGGTATCCTGGCAGACAGGTTTTCTGCTGTAGACCGCCCCTTCAGTGATGTATGTATGATGTTTTGGGGGGGTGGTCTTGAGCTATAGGGTGGCAATTTCAAAAGTCTATATAAGAGCTTGCACACCAATGTTCTGGGTTCCTCCTCCCTCCTGCATGGGGTGTGTGAGCACCCTGCTGCAACAGTTTAATAAGGATCAGGCTTACTAGCTGCTTTGCTTCTCAATATTCTCTGGTTGGCCTCTGTTATTTTCCTCCTACCGATAGAGAACCTACATAAGGACTCTATACGGGCTCTTGGGTAACCCATAAGGGAAAAGGAGTAGGTTTTTTCCCCTTATAACAAGATAATAAAATTGATTTGTGTCTGCATCTTGGTAGCTGGAACAGCATGACTGATCAGGGACCCCCTTGAATACAGCCCCACACCAGCCTGACAACTTCTGCAATTTAGTAATGTCTGTAGCTTCTAGCACACCATATTTCTGCCCCTCACTTGGAAAACCACACTCCCACCAGGTGCAGAAGGAGGAGATGTTTATCAATGGCTACTAGCCATGATAAGGGACGCAGGTGGCGCTGTGGGTTAAAGCCTCAGCGCCTAGGACTTGCCGATCGAAAGGTCGGCGGTTCGAATCCCTGCGGCGGGGTGCGCTCCCGCTGCTCGGTCCCAGCGCCTGCCAACCTAGCAGTTCGAAAGCACCTCCGGGTGCAAGTAGATAAATAGGGACCGCTTACCAGTGGGAAGGTAAACGGCGTTTCCGTGTGCGGCTCTGGCTCACCAGAGCAGCGATGTCACGCTGGCCACGTGACCCGGAAGTGTCTCCGGACAGCGCTGGCCCCTGGCCTCTTAAGTGAGATGGGCGCACAACCCCAGAGTCTGTCAAGACTGGCCCGTACAGGCAGGGGTACCTTTACCTTTACCTTTACTAGCCATGATGGCTCTGTTCAGCCTCCACAGCTGGAGGGAGTAATGGTTCTGAATACCAGTTGCTGGAAGCCACAGGAGGGGAGGAAGCTCTTGTGCCTGAGACCTGCTTGTGGGCTTCTCTTTCGGGGATCAGCTTGGTCACTGTGAGAACAGGATGCTGGACTCAAAGGGCCAGCAGGCTCTACTTATGAACCAGGACAACATTTGTTCAGCTCCTCTGTAACCCAGAATTAAAGAGTCCTGCAGCAGGCCATCCCAAGTCATTGGTCAAAGAGGAAAAAAACCCTGCAGTAGTTTGAGCCAGGATACAAACACAGCAGACCAAAATCCTCATCCTTCCAGTCTTAGGAATCTTGGGTGGTTCTGTAGAGCCAAATCATTTAGTATTGTCTCATATAATGTCCCCAGATGTCCTGCACACCATCAGCCTGGGGAAAATGTTGCCAAAGGGGGCTGGCCCCCTTGTTAAGAAGCGTGGTGTTTACATGCAAGCAAGCCTGCCATTCTCACATGCAGCTCTGACACTGAATTCTAGGGATTGCTTGATGCTGACATCCAACGCACTCTAGAGTTTGACACACGGATGAAGTACATTTTATTATATCGAAAGGGCATCAGCACATTTTTACTAAAAACATTAAAACAGTTTCAATAAATGGCACGTTAATCTAGTCTGAAAAGAGTTAATACTCAGTGCAAGAGTTATTCTGAAAACATGTGTGGCAGAGGAAGATGAGGTCTAGTAAGGTGAAGACCTTTGCCACTTATCTCTAAATTGGGATTGAAAATTAACATAGAAACAAAGACTAGGCAGTGGGTGGGTGTAATCAGTTCTTAAATGGTACCAATCTGGAAGGGTTTATCTTAATCTAAGGTGCTACTGAAAGGAATTTTCTTTAAAAAGTGTTGGGGGAAATGGCTTCTGAAAAAAACCTGTTCTGCTGTGCAGATAAGATGGGGGAAAGAGATTATCATATCTTTGGGGCTCTGCTGGCCAGAGCCTTTGGGCTATTGAAAAATCTCCAGGAGTCGTCTGATGCTCTTTTCTTTATCTTTCAGTTTTCAAATGATAAGGAAGGGGTGGCAGAGACTGACAAAAGGAAGAAGATCATCCATTGGCCGTGTGTGTGTGTGTGTGTGTGTGTGTGTGTGTGTGTGTGATGTCTCTAGGCCACAATCAAAACTTCTTTCTGAGGTGCAGCAGGCTGTCATAGCAAAAGCTGGATCTTTTTAGGGGTGCTTCAGAACAGCCTTGGAGGCCATCCTTAAGTGAGATCCATAACCCAGGCTTAGAGGAAGGTGTATAAGAGTCTCCCCTAGTAGCCTCAATGTTCAGGTGAAGTCATGTGGCAGGGGGTCAATCCCGATAGCTGAAGCATCCAGAGGAAGTGAAATCTACACATGCTCAGAGAAGTACTGGGCTTATGCTGAGAACATATAAAATGGGTGCTGGTGTCCAGCTTTACTAAACTCTAGCTGAAGTCTTCCATAGCTCTTCCATACTGGAGAATATGTACTCTGTCTGCTCTCCCGTGGCTGAGAGGAATACATTGCAAGCTTGTGAGAGACTGGTGTGTGTGTGTTTTAAATCCTGCTTCTGGAACAGCTTACAGAACTCTATCAACAAGACAGCACCTTCCTGCAGGTATCAAGGCACAAAAGGAAAATGTATTGGGCTGCAGAAGGGAACAAGCAAACTTGTGTACAAGCCTTTAGTTACCAGCTCTTCTAACAACCAGCTGGGGTGGGAAAGTACAAGAGGAGCAGGAATGGTCAGTGTCCATTGGGACTGGTAGAGCAGGAGGCAGGAGAAAGTAGTATATTTGGGAGAAGCCTAGCTGTTAGCCTTTCAGAGGGGCAAATCAGGCACTGAATGCTGCAAAGCACCACCTAACCAAACTTAGGCCACAAAATCCTGGGAGGAAGGAGCTGTTCTGTAGGCATGAGGCTTTTCCATGGGTTTAAATGATGGTATTCAGCTCCCCCTTCTGGTCATGAGAGCAACGAAAGCTCATTGAAAGGAAATGCTTGCATCACCAAACAATTAGGGCAGTGACAGAAAATGTTGCCCTGCCCTCACATGAAGTCTTGGGTTTCGAATTTTGGGAGAGGGGAGGTTGCCTGCTGGGGAGCGGCACTGGGGAGATGGCAGGCTGGCGAGGCCCCCTATATTTAGAGGCCCTAGGATTCAGCCTACTTAGCCTATACAGTGGTACCTCAGGTTAAGTACTTAATTCGTTCCGGAAACTGTTTTTAACCTGAAGCACCACTTTAGCTAATGCGGCCTCCTGCACCGCCGGAGCACGGTTTCTGTTCTCATCCTGAAGCAAAGTTCTTAACCTGAAGCACTATTTCTGGGTTGGCGGAGTCTGTAACCTGAAGCGTATGTAACCTGAAGCATATGTAACCTGAGGTACCACTGTACATAAATCTGGCACTGGCTATAACCTAGCCAGCAAAGGAACCCGCAGCTTGGCACACAAAGCCAGCAAAGGAACCCGCAGCTTGGCACACGCAACAGGATGCATCGCACAGTGCTCACAACGTTACACGGTCCTCCAGGTGCTGCACACGCAGGATGAAACAGTTAATCACCAGGCAGCGGGAGACAGTGGGCAGACAGCGTGGTGACTGAGCATGCTGCCCGACATTTTGTCCCCCCCCCCCAGCATGGAACCCGCACTCCCCTTCATATGCCCCTGTGTGTGGGGCGCTGGCACCCCTTTTGGTTTGGCGCTGTGAGTCCCTGTGTCCCACAACCGTTCTAAAGGTAAACAACTATTTCCTTCAAAAAAAGAACTATTTCCTTTAAAAGGTCGACAATTCTGGGCAACCTAGGGGTGGATCAACCCAAGTGGAGGTGACGATCTTCTTGTCCCATCCTTGAAACTACAGTCTGGAAAGAGGAAAGAAGGAGACACTCTAAGCAGAACAGGAAGAGAGAACTGCCTTCTACTGAGCTCATTCACAGGGCCGTCTTAAGCATATGCAGCGGCGGGGCGCAAAGATCTACCTGGCGCCCCTAGTGTCCCTGAGAGCCCGGCGCCCTGGTGCCATGCACCCCTAGTGCCAGCGGTTAAGATGGCCCTGCTCCTGGTGCTATTAACAGTAATCCTTCTAGTTGGTTAATGAGTTCAGCAACTTCCATGCACATGATGTGTGATGCTAATTATTTCCCCCAAGAGTTAAATGATAACTAACCAGAGGCAGCTACAGGAGTGCTATGAGATTCAGGCAAGGGTCAGATGCCTTGTCAATCCCAGCAGGTATATAAGAGGATGAGCCGGCCTGCCCACCATTCTCCTAGAGAAGAGAAGCCTAGCATGGAAGACTTGTGTATAGTACGCAGATCTTAAAGGGCCACAAAGGGTAAACCACCCAAAAGGTATGCTGAAGTGTTTGCTAAAACAGTCATAGCAGATACAGCTGCTGTTAGTAACTCAGAGAAGGTTTGGGAACCTTCAATCTTCCAAGAGGTTCAAAGTTTAACCTCAGAGGATGCTGAGCCATGGTTAAATGCCATGAAGGCTGAACTTGATTCCTTAGAGAGGAACAAGACATGGGAACTAGTTCCAGGCCTGCTCAGGCCACAAAAGGTTTACAAAGTTCAGTTATTGCAAAAGTTTTTCAGTGTTAATTTTATGCATTTTTTAAAATCACCATGGTATTTAACAATAACATCTTATGTCCTTTAGAGGAGAAATTGTGAATTGTAGAATTTTAAATACCTGTCATCATCCTTGGCTTCACTCAATTTTGTTTGTAACACTCTTCCATTTTCTTCTAGTTGTTAGGGTGGGGGATGGGGAGGGGCCTCACAAGTGGAGTAGCCCAGGGCCTCTCTTTATCTAAATCTGGCCCTGCAAACAGGTCCCAGAGCTGGCTGACTGCCTCTTCCGTTCCGCCTGACATTTAAGCTTCTCTGTGCCCCATTAATCTCCGCAGCCAAAGCCTCCCATTTCATTAAAAGGTACCGCTGCATGTTCAGCCCCTAAGCCGGGCCCAATGAGGAGGTCTCCAAGCATCCAGGTTTTGAGCGAGAGGGGTGGCTTTCCAATGCCTAGTGTTCCCTCATCTGGGCCAGGTGGGAGAGCCCCTTAGGGCAGAAGGACAGAGCTGGAGCCCAGGGGGGCTGGCTGCTGGGCCCTTTACTCCTTCCACAAAGTCTCTTCCATGGGGCTGACCGCGAGCCTGCTCTCCATTTTCTTGGGGGCCTTTTCTTTTGTCTGTACTGTGGGCGCCATCTGCACAGACTGCTGGCAGGTAAGAAGAGCAAGCCATTTCCCTTGCCACTCTTCAGAAAGGGTCTGGGAGGGGCACATGGTTGGCTGGTTGGGTGCCAGGAATAAGACATGTGCTCCAAATGTCCCTGTTTGCCATATTTCCTTGTCCCTTTCTTGGGATGAGGGCTCAGAGAGGAAAATCACTGCCCCTGATCCTTGCCTTTTACACATGACTTGTTAAAACTCTGGCTGTGGCCATGCTTCAGGGTTCAGCTTCCTCTCCAAGGAGTTTCTAGAATGGGGAGGGACAGCTGCTGGTCCCTAATTTCATCTATAGAATACTGGAGGGAAATAGAAGGGAATGGGAAGGGCTAGGTCTACGATTTCATTGCCTTGTGCATAACTGGGCTTTTCATTCCCTTAGGGATCAGAACGCGGGTGTATGTATTAGTTCCTAAGGGTTTAAGCAGAGTTGGTGGGAATTTTAAAAGGGGTTAGTCACTTCCAGGGGTGTTGCTAGGTATTTTAAAGCATTTGAAATTGAGGCACAGGCCCATGGCCCAGATTTGTATCAGATTTTCATATGCTCATTTATAACAGTCTTTGGGCAATTTCAGAGGGCATGTGATTGGAGGGGGGGGGTGGAGGAATTTTGTCATTGCTGTGCTTTGTAAGTACGGTAATTTTTGTCATTGCTGTGCTTTGTAAGTAAGTGGTACGAGCTTTTTTAAAAAGCTCATAAAACCTTGAGAACTTCCCCATAAAATTCACAGAATGATGTACAGATGAGCCAATATTATCATAGTTACTTTATTAAAATTACAACCCATCCCTCCAGATGTTATCCGTCTAGTACCTATTACTGAGGCTGTGGCATTGGCTGCATACATTTAAAGCACATGTATCCTCCTCTCAAAAGAAATAATCCTGGGAACTGTAGTTTAAGAACTGTAAACCACAGTTCCCAGAATTCTTTGTGGTAAGGAAATGCTTAAGATGCATGGTGCATGTTCAGTCTCTGCTATGATCTAGCTGCCAGCAGATTGCCTGTCTTAGCTGCTGCACCGCTTCAACTGAACTGGTGTCTAAGTGTTTTAGCCCTGAGTGGTCCATCTATTGAGGACCAGTAACTGATCTAAGGCTCCCTCGCTCCTGCCTCCCCTCCCCCCGTCTCTTCCAGGTGAACAGCAAAGGCTCTGTGGTCCTCAGCATGCGTTGCCGAGGCCTATGGGGAGAGTGCGTTTGGGACAAGTTTGTCAAAATCTGGACCTGCGATGTCTTCAGCTCTTACCTGAACCCGCATCCCGGTAAACGTCATGTCCCAAATCTGACCATCGAGCCCCACCAAGCTGCTGTCAAGGACAACCCCTTTTAAAGACAGCTCCCTGGTTGGCAGGGACACGGGTGGCACTGTGGGTTAAACCACAGAGCCTAGGACTTGCCAATCAGAAGGTTGGCGGTTCGAATCCCTGCGACAGGGTGAGCTCCCATTGCTCGGTCCCTGCTCCTGCCAACCTAGTAAAGCATATCAGTGCAAGTAGATAAATAGGTACTGCTCTGGCAAGATTAGCACCTCATCCTCAGAGTCGGTCACGACTGGACCTAATGGTCAGGGGTCCCTTTACCTTTACCCTGGTTGGCACAGCAGTGGCAGCAGGCAATGGACGTTGACACAGTTGGGTGGTGGACAGGAAAGCGAATGGGAGGCATTGTCCAAACACTGGGATGTCTGCACTGAGTGCAGCAAACTGGTTTTGCTGCTGTAAAATCACTAAATTGGTTTTTCTTGGCTGTGCACATGCAGTACTATGACCTTCCCATGGGGGGGCAACCAAGGCTGTGTGAAAAAAAGATAATTACTGGTCTGTGCCAAGTGGCTGGCTTCTGACCACAGAATGCTGTTGGTTGGTAAACTGACACCTCCCTTTCACTTCCTCTTCTCCATTTATAACTTGCCACGGCCCCAGGAGATCGCTGGGGCTCTAGAAATCCATTATTTCACACCCACAAACGGAATTCCTGCTTATTTCAGTTCTTCTCCTGCTTTCTGGGTTTTCAATTTACTGACGACATTTCTCTATGAGGCAAGGGGCTGCCAGTCACTACAAATCAGCATTGTGAACAACCTCACTGCCACAGGGCGATTGGAAGGCCAACAGAATATTTGCATGTTTTTATTTATTTTTCTAAATATAAAGAATTTGGGGATTTATTAGCACAAGCTCTGGGGATGGCCATTAGCTTATATGGCTAAACAACAACAACTACCTGGAACCAGGCTAGCTTGGAATAGAGCCTCCACATTCAGGACAGTCTACCTTTGACTTTCAGGTGACTGTGCCTTTACACTCTGGTCCAGAGCATCCATAGGCATCAGGTTGTATGCTATTGGAGGCAAGATGCTAGAAAAAGGCGTTCCTGGTCAGATTTGAGAAGGCTTTGTCTGTAAGATCACTCCACATTTTAGCCATGGGGTGCTGAGAGTATCTGAGAGGATGATGCTCCAGTCTAGAACTGTGTTGTGTTAGCTCTAAGGCAGGTGCTTCTGATGACTCACCATGCTGGCCAGGGCTGATGTAGTCCAAAGCATTTCTTTTTTAAATCATTTTTATTGGTTTCACAAATACAAAGTACAAATATACACACACACTAGTAAAAACATATCAATATAAAGAGATTCTCTGAATCTCAAGACTTTCCCCCTTCTCCTCCATGGAGTCTCATTTTAAACATCTACAACTGCATATTCATCCGTACTCCAATTTTTATATCAAACCATATTGTCCATAGTAATTTTTACACAACAAGTGAATCCAAATCCTGCTCTTGTTTCCATCTGCTTACAGTGGTCTCCTAAGTAACTTATAAATTTTTCCCATTCTTTTATAAAGGTATTTATCCTCTTAGTTTCTGAGTTTTCCACTCAGCTTTGCCATCTCGGCATAGTCCATCAGCTTGGTTTACCATTCTTCTCTGGTAGGGACTTTGTCTTCTTTCCAACTCTGGGCTAATAGCATCTGGGCAGCTGTTGTTCCATACTTAAAAAGTATTTTCTGCTCCTTTGGTATGTCAGTACCTGTAATTCCTAATAAAAAAGCTTCTGGTTTCTTAACAAAGGTTATTTTAAGTATTTTATTATTTCACTATATATATCATCTCCAACCTGGTGTTTCCAAATGTTTTGGACTACAAGAAGCAGAGGGACGCGGGTGGCGCTATGGGTTAAACCACAGAGCCTAGGACTTGCTGATCAGAAGGTCGGCGGTTCGAATCCCCATGAAGGGGTGAGCTCCCGTTGATCAGTCCCAGCTCCTGCCCACCTAGCAGTTCGAAAGCACATCAAAGTGCAAGTAGATAAATAGGTGAGAAGGTGAACGGTGTTTCCGTGCACTGCTCTGGTTTGCCATAAGCGGCTTAGTCATGCTGGCCACATGACCCAGAAGCTGTACACCAGCTCCCTTGGCCAATAAAGCGAGATGAGCGCCACAACCCCAGAGTCAGCCACAACTGGACCTAATGGTCAGGGGTCCCTTTACCCTTTACCTTACAAGAAGCAGAAAGAAACATGTAGTCCAAAACATTTGGAAGCACCAGGTTGAAGGAAGACTCCTGTATGATTCGCTGGTCCATGGTCAGAGACAGGATACTGGGACAAAGCACCCCTGGCCTCCCCCCCCAAACAAAGCAGACCCTGCAGTCCCATATTTAACAGCCCCATACTGATCTTGTCCCCACTCAAAACCATGCTGGTGTGTTCCTGATCACTTGCTGGGGCTTGACCTATGTATCTTCCTGCAGGGGCCATTATCATCGCAAGAGCCTCACTCATCACATCTGCCATCACAGGGGCTGCAGCCTTCCTCTGCCTCCTCTCAGGATGTCCATATTTCCGCTGCTTCCAAGAGGCCACGGTCAAGTGGCGCTGCCTCTGCCTCTCCACAGGATGCTATCTCTTTGCAGGTATGTCCTCCGCTGAAGACCGGAGGCTTTCAACACAAGAGCCCTCTCCATTAGACGAAAGCAATTCCTTGCAATGCCTTGGGACAGGTAAAGCCCATGCAAGCTGGCTCACACCTCTTTTTGACTGCAGTGTCATTGATGAGCCCTGCCATTGGGCAAAGAGAGGCACCTCCCTCAGTCGGCAGAATCAGATGAGCCACAGGTCCTCTGCCCTAGTCACTCCTCCTTGAGCCTTCCCATGACGCATAGATCAGGCTGCACAATTCCTTATTGCAGAAGAAAGTGGGGAAGCATGCCTAGACCCATGGGGTATTGCTGCATGTGACCCCACTCTGAGTGGTGAGAGATTCCAGCATTCACCCAGGCTTGGTTTCCTTGGAATGAAGGTCATTGGAGACTGTGGCGTCTTTAGAATTTTATTTGGACGTATGAGTAAAGGATAGAGGAGCTTGTGGCTTGGAGACTCCAGCAGGTCTTGCTTCCACATTAGGGTTCCAGGGAAGCCCCACGTCACAACTCATGGGTCCAGCACAGAGCAAGACGTGCCTCTATGTCTCCAGCTTCCAGCATCAGCCAAAACACACAAACATACTTGCTTACACAACCCTGTGTACGTAAGACTAAAAGTTTCACAACTTCAGAGCAGCTCATGTTTCATGGTTCTCTTTTCTGGGCTAGAAGGAGGTCAGCCCAGAGCAGTGACTCAAGCAGAGAATCAACAGGCAGCCTCTTCTTTGGACAGGCACTTTGGGAAGAACTTTCTGGCTGTTTTGGAAGGTGATGGACTCTCCTTCCTTGGGGGTTTCTAAACAGAGGTTGGATGGCTATCTGCCAAGGATTCTTTAGCTGTGATTCTACAATTCAATGATTCACAAGAGTCTTAAATCAGTGGATTTCTGTATTCCTTGCAGCATACCAGTGGGTCTGGCACCATGGGTATAGCTGGGGGGGGGGGCAATTTCCCTTCCAAATCAAGTAAATAAATAAAAACAATTAACTAAAAGTAGAAATTGTAGACTTTGACAGATTTTTCTGAACACTTGGGGTCAAAAGAAAGTAATTTAAAACAACTGTTGTAGGGACATTTCATTCTAGACAGAGGATGATGGCAAGTGGGTGCCCTGCTCCCCCCCCAACATAAATCCTGGCTACGCCCATGTGTGGCACCCAGTTTGGGAATTCCCAAGCTAAAGACTTGCAGGGAGGGAGGGAGGGGGCATGGGCATAGCCAAAGGGGGGGACAGGGAGGGATAGCTAACCCCCCTAAATCAATAAAAATTAATAAAAATACATAGCTAACTGAGGTTCTGCCCCCCTCACAAAAATCATGGCTATGCCCATGTTGGGGGGGGGGGAGAAAGTAAAAAAATTCTGCACTCCAAGTTCATAAGAGTTCACACCTCTCTCCCTTTCCTTTTAGGCTTTTTGTCCTGCATTGGCGTGATCCGATATTGCCTGTATGTCTTCTTCCAGCACCAGTATGAGGTATTTCCCCTGTCTGCTATGGCTGTGTGTCCTTACCCACCCTCCTTGTGGTGGTTGTATTGTACAACACACAGAGAAATAGCGCTGGCAGCCGACTCTTACTCCAGCACGGATAATGGGGAGATGCTTGAAGGCAGAGGGCTAGCCTAGGGCAGCGCTGTGCCAGAATGCCCTCCCCCTTTTTAAAACAGTGTCCCATCTCTTAATGAGAAAATAAATTGCATTTCAAAATTACCAAAAGGACAAGAACGTTTTGGTAAGATTCCCATGGGTGGGATGCAAGGCTTTGGTCACACCTTGCTTTCTAATAGTGCTGAAGAGCATTTGAAAGTCTCCTGTCCAGGGCTGGCCCACCCATGAGACATGCTGAGGCAGTTGCCTCAGGCAGCAGCTTGGACAGATACATCCAGGTTTGCTTGGAGAGCCTCCTCTTCAATCTCCTTCCTTCTCCCTCCCTGTGAGGTAGGTTAGGCCCCTAAGGCCACCCAGTGAGCATCATCGTGTCTGAGTGGTGATTTAAACCCTGGTCTCTCCTGGATCCTAGCCCAACACTCTAACCACTACACCACACTGGCTTTCGCAATCAGCACCGTCCATAAAATCTGCCCGGTTGCAGTTTCCAACATGGCAGTCCCAACTGACAAATGTGTGAGATGTAACATAAGCAGTCATGTACAACACTTCCTGTTTGCCCAGAGTGGACACACGGGGATGTTACTCCAGCCAGGAGGACTTCCTGTCACACCTGTCTGGAGCATCCTCCCCCTGCATGAGTCCAGGTGTGAGCCTGTGAGACCCCATAAACGGGCTGGTCATGCAGCCATCTTTCTGTCTCGACCATTTTCTCTTCATGCTTTTGCTGTGTGCTGGCTCTCAGCCAGAAGCACATGGGCTCAATCCCCATAAACTCTCTTCTAAAGCTTGCCTTCAGTGAACCTACTGTGAACTGAATGTGAGTAAACTTCTTATCATTACTTTTAAAAGAAGACTGTTGTGTCTTTATTCTTTTTAAGAGGGAACAAAGGGGATTTACCAGGAACATAGCTGACAACGTTTCCCTTTTTTAAAGGGAAATTCCCTTATTCCCAATAGGATTCCTCGCAAGAAAAGGGAAAAGTTGACAGCTATGACCAGGAACAAACCTGATCTGGACAAAGCCAGATTGGACTGCTAAAGTGAAGAGATTCAGATGAATCGACCAACTAGCTTCCTGCTAAATACTGGGGAATGTACTCTGCTACTGACTCACTAGCGTGAGTGAGGAAGGATCATATTTAATCAACATTGTACCCCACAGCACCCCACAATGCCAATGCCTGGGATCCCCCTCCATGCCAAATCCTTGACCAACGAGCTCTTTCCCATTTGCTTTCTAGGTGTCTCTGAGCATCCCTGGATTCCCAAGCTTTGAGTATGGCTATTCCCTGTGGATGGCTGTAGCAGGTGGTCTGGCAGCCATTGCTGCAGCTGTCACGTCGTACTACGAAGGGGTGCTTCTTAAGACCTTCAGCATGAGTCCAGCCAAGGAGATGCCTGCTGGAGATGCTGCTGGGACTACTTGGACATACGTCTGAGGGAGGGAGGGACCCCAGAGCATCTTCTGATAGTGGCGTTTAGTAAAAAGTAAGATGTTTCTCGCAGGTGTTTCTTAGAGGACCATCTGATTCCATGATTGTCACCCATCAGAGGAGCTCAACGATCAAGGCGGTGCATAAGGAAAAAGACTGTCCTTAACGAGAAACACAGAAAGATAAAATCAACAAAATAATCCATAAAAACATTGTTTAAAACATCAGCAAATACTAATTAGTTGCCTGTGCCCTGTGGAGCTCCTTGCAGGTAGAGGTTTTGGCAGAACTGCCCCTCCCTTCTTTCAGGTGTCTTTTGAAAGCCTTTGCAACAAGAACTTTATCCATTTTTTAGGCGACCAGTATTTGCTGATGTTTAAAACAATGTTTCGATGTATATTTTTGTTGGTTTTATCCTTCTGTGTTTTGTTGCATCTTGTGATACGTTTTATGCAAGCTTAATTATAAATAAATGTGGCGAGTTGTGAGGCTAACTTTAGCGGGAGGTTGAACAGAAATAAAAAAAAGCCCTTTGAATGGCAGATGGGGCCTGCCCTCATAGACAAAGTGCACAGCACCCCTGAGCATGGGCAGAATTGGCGTCAAAGGAAAATTTTCTTTCTGATCAGCAGGTCGATCAAACAAAGCATGGCATCCCACAAAGTCCTACTCAGAGTAGACTCAAGTTAGCCATTTTTATGGACATACTCTAATGTTGGATACAACCCATAATCGACACTGTGCCGTCTGCCTCCTCTTCTCATAGGGACAAAGCTGAATATTTGCTCTAAGGTTGGTACCCTCAAACTGTGGTCCATGAGCTTCATTCAGGTGGTCCGTAGTGCATCCATGAATTTGTGGCTGCAGGTGGAAGACTGCACAACCATTGCATTAAATATTCCTAATTGAATTGTATTTCCGCTGCTTTCTTATGCCTCATAATGTATTTTATTGTTTGACAGCCTTAATTTTATTGTACCGAATGGGGAAATGGCACAACATCCAGCACGGTGCATTGCAATTCATACAACAGGCAGAAAATACCATCAACACCCTCAACAATTTTCGACTGGTCTGAGTGAGGAGGAGAGGTTTGGGAACCTAAAGCACAATGTGTAGTGTGGGGTTTCTGTGTGGTTGATTCCCCCTCTTCTCGCCCGCTCCCCATAAGGGTTTGTGCAATCTGGCCTGAGAAGGCTCAGGAAGAAGGACCAGGTGATGGGGGGAGTGGAGTTGGTGCTGCTGCTGGCCTTCAACATCTGCCACCTGACGCAGCTGCTTCATTTTGCCTAATGTTAGGACTGGCTCTGAAACCAAGCAGGATGAAGACAGCATAACAACAAAAAGCCAGTCTAGAGTGTGCTCAACTAGCCAAAGCCCTGGACTTTCCGAATACTTTCCGCAAGTTGCCTCCCCAAAGACTCCCGAGTAAGCTTTAGCAATCAAGGAAAAAGAAGAGAACCAGGAATCGGTTAAGCTGCAGGAAGCAAAGAGCAGGAATAAATGGACAGTTCTCCAAATGGAGAGAAGTAAAAATTGGGTGTCTCCCAAGAATTGGTACTGGGGCCCATGCTTTTTAACTTGTTCGATTCTGGATGAGTCAGATCAGCCCCCCCTGATTAATCGACGACCGTGGTGGTTTTTTCAAAGTAGATGGTGAAGAGCTCCATCATTGCGGATCGGGGAGGTGTTAGGAAAAACACATTGCACATGCTCAGAGATCATTCCCAGAGTCCAGAGACCGCGGGGCTATTACAGCTTTGCAGCGCCTGTGCGGGGATCAGCAGCAAGAGAGAATGGCGATGCCGCTCCCTTTTAAATCTCGCGTTTAACCCTTTCCCGCCTCCAGGCTCAGCGCTGCCGGCGAAGGGGAGGAGCCGGCCGGCTCGGGGAGGGGCAGGAGGGCGCCCCGGAGGCTCTTGCTGGTGCTGGAGGGAGGGAGGGAGGGAGGGAGGAGCTGGAGCTGGCAGCCGGGGAGGGAGGCCGGCCCTTCTGTCAGCTCCGCAGCTGAGGAAAGCACCGCGGACAAGACTTCTAGCAAACCTCGACGGGGCGCGATGGCTCCTCGCGTCCGGCTGCTCAGGCGAAGTTAGAGGGGACGGGAAAGTAGAGGAGTACCGCCACAGCACCTCGCGGGCCACCCACCTTTCCTTTGCAAGGCAAGGCACCCGACGGAGCGGACCGCCGAGAGACGCCGGAGCCTCCCGGGAGGCCGTCGGGGCGAGGCGGGCGGCCCCCGTATGGCTCCCTCCAGGTGTTGAGGGCCGGCCGGCCGGACAGGCAGCCGTCGGAGGCGCAGGCGATGGCCCTGGAGCGGGCGTTGCAGGCCGCCCGCCAGGGGGACGTGGACACGCTTAAGGCGCTGCAGGCCGACGGGCAGCTGCTGCCGCCCGCACAGCTCCGCGACGCGCTGGGCGCCTCTCCTGCTCACCACGCCGCCCGCGCCGGGAAGCTGAACTGCCTGCGCTACCTGGTGGAGGAAGCGGCGCTGGCCGGCAACGGGCGGGCTCGCAATGGGGCCACGCCGGGCCACGATGCCGCCGCCACCGGCAACCTGGCCTGCCTCCAGTGGCTGCTCACCCAGGGAGGGTGCCGAGTCCAGGTGAGCACCGGTGGAGCGAGGGGACGCCCTGGCGCGCCTTGAAGGGTTTTGCGCCTTGGGCGCACGGAAGGGGACTGCGTTCCAAGCGGCTCCGTTGACGCTGACCTATAGGGGCGTTATCTTTTAAAGGACACCTGTTTGGAATTCTTATTTACTGTGTTTAGGAAAGGCCAGCAGAGCTTGGAACAGAAAGGGTCAAAGATGGGAATGCCTCTGATTCCGCGCAGAGTTCGTTTCTCTCAACCCAGTGCTGGATTATTATTTTTTGCGGGGGCGCGCAGCAATCTATTTTCCCCCTGTTGATACCCATAGCTAGAGTTTTTAGAAAGTTGGTGGGTGAACAATTAGGCCAAAATTGGAGGGTTATGTGTGTGTGTTGCCTCTGAATTCCATTTTTGTCCTGTGGAACTCTCATCCACAAAAGTTTGGTGATAGCCATCAATCTTGACTGCTTTAAAAGAGGATGAGACAAATTTCATGGAGGAGAGGGCTGTCGGTGGCTACTAAGCACGGTGATGGCTGTACTTTGCTTCTGTGATCAAAGGCAGCAATGTTTCAAAATATCACTTGCTGGAAGCTGCAGGAGGGGAGAGGACTATTGTGCTTGATTCCTGCTTGCAGGTTTCCTACAGACATCTGGTTGGCCACTGTGAGAAGAGAATGCAGGACTAGATGGGCCATTGGCCTGATCCATGAGAGCTCTGTTCCCCCATCATCCACTAAGCACTGCTCACTCTAGTAAGAAGAGGGACCTGCTGGTTGGAGGTAGCATTTTTCCAGCCTAGCTTTAAGCCCCAGCACTTCCTCTGTGCAGATTCATTTGCAAAAACAGCACACAGGTGTCCTCTCCTCCCCCAAAGTTGATCATGCCTTCGTATTTAGAATAGGAACAACAAATACGTAATTCAGAAGTCAGTATCGAAAAGGAAAGAACAGGGAACAGTTTCTTGGCTGCTCCATAACCAAATACAGTGGTACCTCGGGTTACATACGCTTCAGGTTACATACGCTTCAGGTTACAGACTCCGCTAACCCAGAAATAGTACCTCGGGTTAAGAACTTTGCTTCAGGATGAGAACAGAAATCGTGCTCTGGCGGTGCAGCGGCAGCAGGAGGCCACATTAGCTAAAGCAGTGCTTCAGGTTAAGAACAGTTTCAGGTTAAGAATGGACCTCCGGAACGAATTAAGTACTTAACCCGAGGTACTACTGTACAGTAGTTACAGCAAGAGCAAGTGCTGATTACAGGAGTGGTGCTTGTAAAGGAGTGCAGGAGTTCCTCTGAGCATGTGTGAAGTCTGCATCCCTGTCTGCTGCATATTCTGTGCTTAACTGGGAAGCTCCCTTTATGTGAAGGCAGGTGTTCAGGGCCAGCAGAGTTTCTAAGTAAGAAAGTCTTAATACTTTGCAGGGCTAAGCTCTTGTTAGCCTGAGCAAAATGTTTAGGTTTCTCCCCCCCCCCCCCCTCTTTGGGAGGAGAGGAGGGTGCAAAATTCAGCCTCCTGGTGTGTGGGGATGTTGTGTAGGCAAGACATTCACAATGTTGCATATGGTCAGAAACACTGTGGGGAGAGACCCTCCCCCCACACGGAAGAATTTCTTTAAAAGCGGACTAGATGTCACCCTAGACACTGAAGGAAACCTGTGTTGACCTCTGAATGCTTGATTGACAGGGAAATGCAGTCTGGCTCCCTGCCAGAGTATTTCTCCATGACCTGGGGAGGGGCAGCTTCTCAGCAGTAGAGCTCCCACTTTCCATGTAGAAGGTCCCAGGTCCAGTTCTTCTGCATCTCCAGGTAGGGCTGGGATAGAGCCCTGCCTGAAACCCTGGGAGCTGCTGCCAGTCAGTGTACAGCAGCAGCCTTTGCAGTCTGGTGCCTTCTAGATGTTTTGCACTGCAACCCCTATCAGCCCCA
This sequence comes from Podarcis cretensis, assembly GCF_951804945.1. Taxonomy (NCBI): domain Eukaryota; kingdom Metazoa; phylum Chordata; class Lepidosauria; order Squamata; family Lacertidae; genus Podarcis; species Podarcis cretensis. Next base: position 66,789,593 of record NC_137177.1, read on the forward strand.
GCCCAGGTCAACCTGGCTTGGGCTTATGGTAATTGTAGTTCAAAGTATCTGGCAGGCACCAGGTCATACACAGCACTGAGCTACATGGGCCAATATTCTGGTTTGGTATAAGGCAATTTTTATTGTTCAGCTGGAGCATCTATAGCTCAGGGATGGAACTATAGATGCTGTGCATGCAGAAGGTCCCACCTTTAACCCCTGAAAGCATCTCCATGTAGCACTAGGAAACACTCTTAAGACTGCTCCTTACATCTCCAAGTACATGCTAAAATCCAACCGTGCTGTAAAATGACCTTTACTGTATGGTAGGCAATTGGCATGTTTCCATTGCACTGCTTGATTTGCGTTAAAATGCTAAGTTCATTTGTTATTTATTTCTTCCGTTAAAAAATTACACACCGCTTGATTGTAAAACAACAACTCCTCAGAGCGTTTACAAAACAGTAAAATAAAACAAGATTTGCAACCAGTGCTGGATTTACGTATAAGCTAAACAAGCTATAGCTTAGGGCCCCACTCTCTTGGGGTCCCCCAAAAAATTAAAGAAAAAAAAACCCCACTGGATGTACATGTCTAAAATATAAGATAAAAACAAATAAAATAAAACCTACATACAGCAACGGACGAGCCCCCACGCCTGCCAACCTAGCAGTTCGAACGCACGTCAAAGTGCAAGTAGATAAATAGGTACCGCTTCAGCGGACGTTTCCGTGTGCTGCTCTGGTTCGCCAGAAGTGGCTTAGTCATGCTGGCCGCATGACTCGGAAGCTGTACGCCGGCTCCCTCGACCTTACCTTACATACAGCAACAGTGTTTTGTGTAGGCTCCTATGATGTAAGGAATGGGCCCTGCCTGCTAGCCTGCTCCCTAAAATATCACATATTTTGTTATGTGCAAATGGCTTTAGATACCTATTAGGTCCATAAATTATCATATATCATATATTCAACACAAAAAACAGTGACAATTTGTTGTTGACGAAGGACAGCTGGACATATAAAGGGCCCCATTCCCTTCAGAAGCTTAGGGCCACATCAAACCTAATCTGATGCTAAATCTGGCGCTGTTTGCAACCCTAACTTAAAACATGCCAAAGTTAAAATATCGAAGCAGGTTAGAAATGCCTCAAGTTTGCAAGAAATGGAAATGGTTTCCACCAAGGAGGACTGTGGTTTTTTGTCTTGAACATCTTTCCAATGAAGGTGGTTAAAGTTGTTCCAACGTCGGCGTGAGTAGGCTGGGGCACCAGGAGAAGAGGTGAAGCCTAGAACACCTGCTTCGGATGCAGGAGGTTCTGACTTCAATTCATAAGGGCATCTTCACCCATTAAAGCAAGGGGTAGGCAATCTTTTCTCATGCCAGGGCTGGGGAGGGCCAGAAACAAAAGTGAAGGCTCCTCGGGATTCCAGGTGGAAAGTCTTTCCAAGTCTTATCTGAATGATGTGAGCCAAAATGGGGACCTTCTGCTTACGCTTGGGCACAAAACAACAGCTCCACCCCAACGTAGAAAGCTGTTTTATGCCAGCTCTGACAGATTGGTCCTTCTCACTGACGGGCAGCAAGGCTCTCTTCCAGCCCTACTTGGAGAGATGCTGGGGAGTGATTCCAGGACCTTCTATATGCAAGGCAGATGCTCTGCCTTTGAGTTGTGGCCTTTCCCAGATATGAAGGAAACTTGGCGTGGATTTTTGCATGGAAGGATTGTGAGCCCCATTCATTTCTGGTGCTCCAAACAAATACCTGGGCTCAAAACTCTTCAGTGTATGTCTTTTGCATGTGGTTGGTGGAACTGGTTTCTAGTAAAAAAAAAATCACCAAAGCGGATCTCACAAGCCCACTCCTGATCATTTTGAAATTATGTGAATTTTGGACTGAAATGTTCTGCATGTGCATTGATTAGAGAAGAGTGGACCAGGAAAGATACAGAGCCATTGTTTGGACGGAGCCTCTGCCATGGTTTACTCAGTTCAGGCAACACACCTAACCAAGGTTTGCACAGAACGTAATTTAGAACCCAGAACGTTGGTTTGGGCTTCCAAATATACAATGGGCAAACCAGGCTTTGGAGCTGGTTGATTTCTTTTGTTTTCCATCACTCCAGCATCTTGTTGCAGCAGCCATCCCCACCCACCTCCCAAGACAGAAAAGTGCCTCTGTGGATTGTCAGTTCAGACATATGCCAAACCATAGATGTCGCAAACTGTGGTTTGAAAAGCCCCTTCAGACCCTGGTTTCTGATGCCAATTTGCCAGGTGACCACAGACTGTGGTTGTTAATGCGAAAGCATCCTATATACAGTACCACACTTTGTCTTTCTTTTCCATGGTTTGGTGGAATTATTGAATGGAACTGAAGGGTAAGGTGTTCTAGTCCAGGCAGGGAACTGAGATAACCAAGAAAGGATTGGCGTTGTCGCTCATGTATTCCCGTGGGGTTGGAATCCCCCCCCTTTTTAGGGATTCCTCCAAACTGTGGTCTGCAAGCTTCATTTGGGTGGTCCACAGCACACCTGTAATACCATACAACATCTAGCACAGCCACCTTGTGTCCCATCAGGGGAAAAAGGCAGGGTATAAATAAATATGCAGTACTGATTTACAAATTGCTACAATGGACAGGAAAAAATGATTAAACAGTCTGCTGAGTACCTCCAAGATTTTCACATGGTTTTTGGGAATTGGGGGGGGGGGGGTTGGGAGGGCAGAGGCCAGTGGGATGCCACCACCTTTGACGAAAAACCCTTCCTTGTTGGCTGTTTCTCTTGGGTAGGAAAGGACCATCTTAACACAGGTCCCGGAGCCCCATTGTGAATTCATGGTTTTCTTAGGCCAAACCTGAATGCTGAAACTCTGCTGGGAGCAAGTCAAATCAATGCCAGCATTCGTGTGTAAAGTGGGAGGTCTCAGATTGTACAAGTACTGAAAAAATGGTTAGTTGGCAACATTTCAGCTGTGTGTGTGTGTGTGTGTGTGTGTGTGTGTGTGTGTGTGTTTTAAAGCCTGCAAAGGTGGGCTAGGAATAGTATAACTTGTGTGCCTGGTGGCTTTCAGAGTCCAGGGAATGGGCCTGCCCTTCATTGCGTGCCCTATGAGCAGAAATTCCACTGATCAGTGAGCAGTGATTAGCAGGGCAAAAATACATCATGTAAAATAAGGAGGAGGGGCTGAACAGCTGAACAAACTAAAATTCTGCTGGTGAAAACAACTTTTTGCAAAGCACCATTTCAGTTACATCTTGCCCCAAGTTGCTGCATTATATTTGCCATGCTCAGGGCCGTTCCTTTCATTAGTCAGAGTGAGGTGGCTGGCTACCATAGGCAGCAGGGCGATGATGATGGAGAACAAAGCGCTCTCTCTCTCTCTCTTTCTCTCTTTGGTGGCCTTCCTTGTGCCCCTTAAGCCAGGTTGCTGTCCTTCAGGTGTAGTGGGGGACACTATGACACCCTCCAACATTTCTCCAATGAAAATAGGGACGTCCTATTCAACAACATAAAAATGAGAATGGTGATGATGATTTATTTATTTATTTTTATTTATTCATTGAATCTATATTCCCCCATATACCCACAGGTCTCGGGGCGGCTCACAGAACAAAATCAAAATATAAAACTAGAAAATTTATAATCAAAATATAAACAACAACCCAATAACCCCTCCCCCCAAAAAAACACATTTTAAAAGGACATAGGATGTCAGTCAAATCAACCAAAGGCCATGATAGTGATTACTATTTTATTTATACCCCACCCATCTGACCGGGTTGCCCCAACCATTCTGGGTGGCTTCCAACATGAATAAAAACATAATAAAACATTGTAAAACTTCCTCATACAGGGATGCCTTCAGATGTCTTCAGAAGGGTGTATAGTTATATTCTTGGTTCAGGATGTGTATGTCACATAACTACATCAGGACCCCTTTGTTAAGTCCAGTCGAATTTGACTATGGGGTGTAGTGCACATCTCTGCTTTGAGGCCGAGGGAGCAGGCATTTGTTCACAGACAGCTTTCTGGATCATGTGGCCAGCATGACTAAACCACTTCTGGCGCAACGGGACACTGTGGCGGAAACTAGAGCGCACGGAAACACTGTTTACCTTTCTGCCACAGCAGTACCTATTTATCTACTTGCGCTGGTATGCTTTCAAACTGCTAGGTTGTCAGTAACTGGGACAAAGCGACAGGAACTCACCCCTTTGCGCAGATTTGAACTGCTGACCTAACTCCATACCCTGCCACACTTCTCTGGTGAAAATAGGGACGTCCTAAGGGAAGCAGGACATTCCAGGATCAAATCAGAAATCAGGGTGGCTTCTGTAAATCCAGGAGTGTCACTGGAGAATAGGGACGCTTGGAGGGTCTGCAGTGTTCCATGACCAGTGTTGTCATCCACTTAGTTTCTGTGCATGGTATTGGTGAGGGGAAGAGCCATTTTCCTTCTGCCTCAGGCAGCAAAAATGTCAGGGGCCAGCCCTGTCATTTGCAAGATACTCAGTTGTACTTCCTTCATTGCAGGGGATTGGATCAGATAATCTTTTGGGTCTTTCCGCTCCTGCTTTAAATCTTTGCCATCCTTGGTAATGTGTCCCAGGTTTCCAATACTCACCCAGCTCTCCAAAGCTTGAAAATCCTGTGCTAATGGCTTCTTCTTCTTAGCATCCTGTGCATTCAATGGAGGTGACTCTTGACCCTCTTGGTTGTGTTTCCATGACTTGCAGGACACAGACAACTCTGGTGCCACCGTCTTGCATCTGGCTGCCCGCTTTGGGCACCACGAAGTGATCGACTGGCTTTTGCGCTTCGGGAGCAGCGACCCGCTGGCAGCCACAGACACGGGTGCTTTACCTGTTCACTATGCAGCAGCCAAAGGAGACTTCCCTTCCTTGCGACTCCTCATTGGGCATTGCCCCAGGTAAGAGATCAAGAGCGAGTTTGTTCCTCAGTAGGGACTAGTGAGTTGCTTAGGTTTCTTTTGGCCCATTGGCGAGACTGTGGCATTCTTTGGCTCACTCCCACTAGCAGTCCCCCCCTCTCCCCCCGCTGACAATCTGCTGTGTGATTAATTCTCCTTTGGTTGTGATGTCCAAACAGCATGTTTTAATTTGGAAAGCAACATGGTTTTGGGTTCTGAACTACAGAAGGAAACAGCATTAGGAGTGTGCATGCTAGAGAAAGCTGCTGGAGAATTTGCGGCCCTTGTTGTGGCCAGAATTTGAAATGGCAGGACCCACCTCCTTGCCCTCACCCCAAGTCTGCAGTATGAAAAATGGAGTGTGGTGACTACTCCACATGGCTGTGCAAAATGATCTAAACTGTCTCAGCGGCCGAAATTGGGCTGCTGCCTCTTTGCGTTTGAGAGGCTGGTCTGTATTCTCTGCAGGTGGTTCTCACACAAATGACAGTCCTCCCCCACATTCCTCATTGCTTTGGGCTGGCCTTCGTTTGCTGCAGATCTTGGTGATAGAATGGGCTGCACCATTTTGAACTGCAGAGGTGTGTAATGGGGGTGGTTGTTTTTGGCAGGGGGTGGGCGGGCAGGGGAGATGAAATCCCATTTTAAAAAAGCAAAACATCTTCAAATAAAAAATGAAGAATGGCAGAAAGAAACATCCTATCCTTTTAACCTGCAGACCTAGCTTTCTATTTCTTTAGCTTGTTTGGTCCCCAAAGCAAGCAAGGCCGCGGGAAGCTATTTGGAGTTTTTTAAGGACCCAGGTTTGGAGCAAGCCTGCTGCCTCTGGGTAGAGGGACCCTGGCAAAATGATGGCATGGCAGAAGGGCAAGTTCAAGTTCCTAGCCTTGGGAGCAGGACTGAGCATCAAGTCTACTTCCTCCAAGTGGCTCATAGAGCCATCTCTTTTCAGGCTGGTCCGCAAGACAGGCTCCTGGTTCTGCTGCTGACCCACATCTGTAGGCTTCCTCTTTGCAATGCAGCCATGCAGTGCTTACACTAGGGTGAAGGATGCATAAAGATGCATAAACTGGTGGAGGTAGTATACAAAAATGCATTGCATGCAGCAATACTGCTTTGCAAAAATGTGTCTCTAAGGTGAACTTGGCTGTGGGTCCAGGTCCTTATCTCCCTTAACCCTTGTAGGCTAAATTTGATAGGTGGCCAAAGCTTGCAAATCACCAGACATTACAATGACATCAGGGGACTTCAAAGCACCTTGCAGGGCTTTGCTTTGGAGTGCTGCAGATTAGCATGCTTGAAGTTGCTTCCCATCAGCTGAAATCTGTTGCAGGGATTGGCTGCCCGACTGAGCTCCCTCTTGCACAGCCAATCCAACAAGATGGAAATCACCACCCATCGGCTGATAGGTGGTGACTTCCGGCATGCTTTCTGCAGGGATCAGCTGTGCAATCTAGTTCCCCATAGGAAATTCAGTTGCACAACCAAGCTGGCTGCATCTCTTCCCAGTGTTCAAAATTAGCCAGGTTGCAGGTGCATTTTGCACCTGGCAATCGGCCGCTTGTGACCAAGTGACGATGCCTAGGAGCCACGATGGCGCCTGACACCTCCACAATCCAGGTGCATGCCTGGGGATCTCTGGATCCGGACTGTTTTCACACACTCATGCCACACCCTGCAGGAATAGGCCAATTTATACATATGCAGACTATCCCTGAATAAAGTGACTCTTCTTCTCTAAGTTCTCGGAGCCCTTAACCAAGCTCAAGGCTGTCATCTGAACTAGCCAGATGTCTAACTGATCATCTATCACAGTCATCTTTAGAGCCATCTTGCCCAAAAATGACAACTTGACATTCCGTTTTGGCGACTGTAACCTTGGTTTTATGGAGCCATCTGGTGCCTAACTTATTTAATTGAGTTTCTAACATTGTCTCTGCGTGCCCTGTACCTGTGTGGAGCAGGTGGGCACGGTTTGAGGAAAATAGCCTCATGGGCCAAATTGGGACTTGTGCCAGGTCAGATTTGACTTGTGGGCTGGCAGGTCTGAAGAAATTCATCCTCCTTTGTGGCCCTGTGAAATGGCCCTTTTTGTAGTAAATGTAGGTAACAGCCTGTAACTACACTTATTGGCCTGCTGGCGTTTCAGCGAGATCTGACCCCCACCCCCACTCCGCTGCCTTGTCCTACGATAACAGTGAAACCCGATTTCAGGGAAGAGGCTGCCTGTCCGTCTTGACTGCCGTGAAGATTTGTTCCCGTTTGTTAAACCCTGCTTGCCTTTCTCCTCCGATGACAGCTTTATCATGGCGGGAAGTCAAATGCTTGCTCTTTTGACAGGGCACCAACAAAGCCAGGTTTAGATCTTGATGGAAATATTGCTCCCTTGTGCAGACGTGGTGCAGCCGAGGATTTGCACATGGTGCTTTTGCAAAGGGGCGATAACACAGCCGCCTTTGTCTCTGCCGGAGGTTATGTAAATGGATTAAGCCGCCTGCAAGGGAGGGATGGTTAGCCAAATGTGAAGAACTGGGGTGGGGGATGGGGAACCCTTCCATGTGCAGTAAATGCAGAGGGAAGAATGGGGAGCCATGTGGATGGTGTGACTTCTGCGTATTTCCAAGCGGAAACACAGAATCTTTCAATTGTGAACTTGGGAGGGATCCCAAGGGTCATCTAGTCCAACCCCCAGCAAATGCAGGAATCGCAAATTTAAAAACCCTCCAATGGAGGAGAGTCCACCACCGTCAAGGTTTGTTGGGTGTGTTCGTGCACAGTCATTAACCAAATGAACAACACAAAGCCAGTGGACCTGATGGGGATACCTGCCGAAGTCTTCAAAGTGGGCAGAATTGAACCCTTACACAACCCTTCACAAGCTCATTGGGAGAGAGAGGAGATCCCAGCAGACTTTAGGGATGCCACAATTATCAATCTCTTTTAAAAAAGGTGATAGAACGGATTGCGGAAACTATCAAGGCATCTCTCTCTTTGCTGCAGCTGACAAAATTCTTAGCAAACTGTCTCCTAACTATATCCAAGAAAACCCTTCCTGAATCCCAAAATGGTTTTCGACCTTCTAGGGTAGGCATCCCCAAACTCGGCCCTCCAGATGTTTTGGGACTACAACTCCCACCTGACCACTGGTCTTGTTAGTTAGGGATGGTGGGAGTCGTAGTCCCAAAACATCTGGAGTTGGGGCATGTCTGTTCTAGGGGGACAGTGGATATGATATTCACTGCTTGACAGCTTCAAGAAAAATGCAGGGAGCACAACCAACCCCTGTATATGGTGTTTATTGACTGAACTAAGGCCCTTGGCACTAAATCATACTGCCCTGTGGACTGTCCTTCTGAAAATCAGCTGCCCGGATAAATTTGTGAACATCCTGCAGCTCTTCCACAACAATATGACGGCAACAATTGTGATAACAGTGGCTCTCAAAGTGGGATCAGGGATGCTTTATCGACCCAACTATATTCATGTCCTTTACTTAAACCCCTGCTGTTGTTTAAAATCACCATTCCCCTCTCAATTCCTTCCATCTCTGCTTTACTCAAACTTCTGCTGTTGTTTAAACCACCTCTTTCCCCCTGTCAGTGTCTCCCATTCTCACTCTCAGCCCATGGTCACTGGCCCTGTGCAACCTGCCTTCTCCTTTGTTTTCTTGTTGTTGTTTAGTCGTGTCCGACTATTCGTGACCCATGCAAATCCAGGATTGTGATGCAGCGCTATAGATACTCCAACAGGGGCTGCGTGATGACAGCCTTGCCTTCATTGTATATAGGAAGACATATTTTTGCCGCTGGGTGTATGTGCTGGTATATGATCACTTTGGGGGCAGTTGGGGGGTGGGGTTTGGCCACATTTCCACAGAGCAAACTTCCTGTAGGTCACATGTTAATGGTGGGCAGGAATGGATGCCAAAATGGGCCTCCATTGAGTGTGACCCTTACCTGTACACGCTAGGCTCTATTCAAGCCAGGTCCTCCTCAAACCCACCTCTTTATCCCGGCAGACAAGAAACATGATCACAGTTCAAGAGCACATTCTAGACAGGCAAAGCTGCTTCAGGAGGGGGGTTGGAGTAGGGCTGGTGGGGGCTATGGTCAGGGAAGACGGGGCATAGCTTAGGACAGGGTTCGCCAGCTTTTTTGGGTCAGTGGACACCTTTTGAATTTGGAGGCAGTCACAAAATGGCTACCATGTGGGGTGAGGGAATAACACACTAAAGGGGAGTGGGGAACAGCAGTTGTTTAGGATTCCTGTTGCCTGATGTCCAAACCACCTGCTTACCAATCACAGCTCTGACTTTGCTCATTGGCCAAAACCATGTGGATATCACTTAGAAGGATACCAGCACATTTTGCTTCACAACCTTTTTTCTAAGAGGCCTAGAGTTTTACTTCCCATCCCATCCCCAATGAAAGCTCAGAGTCTGGGTGCCTGCAGGCACCAAATGGCAACCCCTGGCCCAAGGAGAGTCCTGAGGTCTTGACGTCGACATTTGGCCCCTAGCCCAAAGTCATGTGAGGAGTCCAATTGATTAAGCCAGTAATCCCCCAAAATAGGCACCGTGGGAAATATGTTACAACATTCAGAGGTCCTGTAAGCCCAAACTGTCCATCAACAGAGGAGGATCAATGCGTCTCTGAGTGAGTCTCTGCTCCTTTTTCCCCTGTTGCCTCTCTGCATGGGGGGGCAACTGAGCAATCGCTTCAGATGCAGCAGAATTGCCTGTTTCAGAGGCTGCTGCTCATTGAGTCTCTGTGTGAGTTTCTCTCTGCTCTGTGCTGGCTTGCTTTAGTCAGGAGGCATGCTCTGATCTGTAACGTTTCTGACCGCAGGCAAGTCTTTCCTGCTTCATAAGTGAAACGTCTGTAAGAGTTGGGTCTGGTGTCACCACTAGATGCCTTGGGGGCACCTGCCAGGACTTCATGCTGTGTGCTAACATATTAAATCTCCCACAATTCTCCATCAGGGGCAGGGGCTAGTGGGAGATTTTTTCAACGGCAGTGGTGACGGATGGCCGTGAGCTGCCAGATTAGCCTGTATTACTGTATTATTATTATTTTGTGCTTATTGCTTTTCTGTCCCACCGTTTTTTTGCCCAGAAGCAAATGGTTGCACACATGGTTCACCCCTTTCTCATTTAATTCCCCACAACAACCCTGTGAGGTAGGTTAGGCTGAGAGATACAATGACTGGCCCAAAAGTCACACCCAGTGAGCTTAATGGCTGAGTTGGGATTTGAACCCTGGTCTCTCACGGGCCCTAGTCCAATACTCTGGCTTTCTGGAGGAGGCAATGCAGAAGAGGACCCCATAGAGGACACTTAACTGAGGTCACCCTGAAAACTGGAACCTGTTTCTCAAAGAGTGAAGCATTCCTCTAATTTTAATTGGGTGTGTTCCTCAACAATCAGCTGTTTGGGGAGGGCCTCAAACACCCTAAATAACCAAGAAGTTGTAGAGCTTTCTTGGACCATACCACTTCCACCTGCAGGTGGATATTTATTTTTTTAACAAGTTTGGACGCACTACCGCTCCAATTTGCCAAGGAAAATCTCTAGGAGATCCCCTTCTTGCAGAGTGGCTCCTCTACATGTGGGGAAGGGTAGTTTTTTGTCGTTCTTCTTTTTGCTTCTGGCATGGAATACTGCACTGGAAAATCTTTGCTTGATTCTGCTGAATGTTAGAGCACAATTTCCCAGAGGAGGGTATTCAGCCATCAGGGCGGGGAGAGTTTGCTTTTTTAAAAATAAATATATATTGTGGTTTCTTGTACCCATGACACAGTAAAGCTGGTTGAAGGCAATGTTTTATGGTGAGTTTTATGGACTTGCGTCTCATGGTGGTATCTTGTAAATCAGCAAATCTGTCATGTTCACATAATGACTACCCCCTGTTGTCTGGTCCTTGCAGTTTGTATTCAGAGATAGACTCCCCCTATAGTTGGAGGTTCTGTGATTTAGGTATTGTGGCAAATAGCCACTGGCAGACTCATCCTCTCTGCATTTACAACTTGTGCTGCTGGGAAGCAACTGAGCAGAACATGCACAGAGTGCAGGTTTCAGGTGTTGGAACAGCACCACAGGATCCTGAAAAATACCTGCTAGATGGCATATTCATGTTTGCACCAGTTTACATCATCGTCATCACCACCATCCCACTTTCTCAAAGAAGTTCATGGCAGCATGCATAGTCAGGTAGAGAGCCTTTTTGGTAGTGGCACCCACTCAAGGAGATGAGTAACAACTATACAACCTTTAGAAGGCACCTGAAGGCAGCCTTGTATAGGGAAGCTTTTTAAGGTTTAATGTCTTATTGTGGTTTTTATATATGTTGGAAGCTGCCCAGAGTGGCTGGGGCGACCCAGTCAGATGGGTGGGGTACCAATAATAAGTTGTTCTCGTTTTCATTCTTCTTCTTATAGTTCTCCTCATCCCCATTTTACCCATACAACAACCCTGTGAGGTAGGTTAGGCTGAGAGAGATGGACTGGCCCAAGGTCACCTAGTGGGTTTCATGACTGTGTAGGGATTGGAACCCTGGTCTCTCCAGGTCCTAATCCAGCACTTAAACCACTACACCACACTGTTTAGATCACCTCTTTCCAACAAGGAGATCAATGCATTGAATGTCACTCTTCTCCTCCCAACAATTAAGGGATTCCCCCTTGTAAAGTGCCCCGCTGCCCTTGCCTTATGGGGTTTGCACTGTTAGCCATAATTTAAAAAAATAAAACAAAGATCCACTGAAATCTTAAGATGCAGCTGGGTCCTAGTGTTTTCCTCACACAAGCTGCAGATTTCCTGCTAGATACGTGCTTCTGTGTTCTGTAGGCCCACAAACCTGTCCCTAGATTAAACAGTGACCTGACTGGGGTCAAATCCTTAGCCGCCTCTGTCCCCAAATTGAACTATACCCCTTTGGGGGCTGGCAGCTGAGACCCCCAAGATCTCTGCAGGCTCGTCACAGTGCTGAGCTCGGTGCCAGCAATGTGGTTGTTGAGGTGCCAGTTCAGAAATACTGTTGAAGCAAGGAGTTGATGGTAAAATCACTGCCCGACATTAAAGCAGGTCGGTTGGATCCGTGCTTTGCAGATTATGGGCCGTTTAATCTCATTTTCCATGATGAGCGAGTGTGATAGACCTATAAATAACCTGGATGGAGAGAAGGAACCTGGCATGGTAATTAAAAACCTGCCCATGCTTTGGGTCTCGTGCCAAGGAAGCTGTTTTGCAAACACCTCGGGCAAAATGTGCACCGGGAAGCAAGTACAAATTCCTGGGGCCTGGGCATCTTGTGTCTATTTGATGCAGTTCTTAACAAAATATAAGGAGAGTTCTGAATAGCGGCTTGCGAATTTGTGCATTTCTGAATATTTGCAACTCTCTACAAACATTCACTCCTGCATTTTTGACGGTATGTGACATTCCAGCTTCCTCTTGTTATGTGCAGTCACACTTGTAGCTTTTCATAAGCGAACCCCGTGCAAACACAGCAAAGTTGCGGTGTGATACACATTGTGTTGTGTTGCACGCGCAACTTGTAACTTTTAGAGTGCCTAGTTCATTCAGCCACGGTCTTGTGGGTGCTCATATTATTGATAATAGTCATTGGGATGTTAAGATTCTCAACAGATGCAGATATTATAATATTTATTATTACCATAATTTGGAGATATGTTTATTTTATATGCTGGGTAAAGAATTTTAAATGGTCTGCCCTTGCAGTGGGGAAGGCTGAAATGTATATTTCTCCAGAGCTCCAACCTCCTCTAGGAGGCCCTATTGAAGGGAGTGCTGAAGGGGTTAGCACCAAGAAGTTGGGGTTGTGTCCAACTAAATTGTAGACCCATTGAAATCAATGGAGCCATCTTAGCCATGCCCATTAATTTCAATAGGTCTACTCTGGGTAGGGCTAACATTATTATTATTATTATTATTATTATTATTATTATTATTATTATTATTTCCAAAAAAATTGAAAAACAAAACAAAACAAAATACAACTCAGAGTGGTTTGTATGCAACCCCCTTGTTTGTTAAGTTAAAATTCTCTGGCTAGGCTGTTTCAAGGCTGCACCAAAGGACTTGGTTGCATTGAAGTGGAGACTGGAAACAATGCAAACCCATTCAATGTACTTTCCTAATCTGTAACTGGCATTAGATCATAATCACAGAACCATGGAGCTGGAAGGAACCCCAAGGGTCATCTAGTCCAACCCCCTGCAATGCAAGAATCATTTTGCCCCATGTGGGGCTTGAACCCGCGACCCTGAGATGAAGAGTCTCATGCTCTGCCAACTATACAAATCCAATAAGTGTTCACAGCTTCTTACTTTTCATAACCTGCACAGTTCTGAGGCTGCACCTGTCCTGGAACTGTGTTTTGTTGTTTCAAAAGATGGGATTGTTTTTGAAAGGAGATTCCAACTAAACGTTAGGAGGAACCTTCTGACCATAAGACAGTGGAATGGACTCCCTCGCATGGTGTTAAATGGCCACCTGTCAGGAATTCTTGAACTGTGATCCCTGCCTTGCTCGGGGTTGAACTGGATGACCTTTGGAGTTCCCATCTACAATGCTATGCCTCTTTGATTTTGATTTTTTTTTTGTATTGTTTTATTACTGGTGTGTTTACCACGCTGGGTTCCTTTGAGGAGAAGGGTGGGATATAAATTTATATAGGGATAATAATTTTGCTAGTTGCATGGAGAAGCAAGAACCTTTTCAAGGCACAGACACATGGCTGCAGGAGATTTTATTTGCAGGATTTTATTTAGCCTCTTTTTTTGCAGGATTTCAGCAGGCATTGCCACAGCACATCTTCCCAGTCATCAGCTGGGAACTGGATCTTCTTCTTTTTTAATTATTAAATGAAAGTTGAGATCCAAAAACGAAAAGAAAATAGCTGAACTATTCTACTACCGTGGTCCACATTCTTTTCTGCCATATTATGGAATTGTGGCATACTGGGAAAACCTAGGTCCAGCAGGGGTAAAGTATACTGGAAAGGGTAGTTTCAGACCTCTGGCAAATATTTCATCCCCAAATAAGGCCAACACACACACACTTAATGGTAACACTGCATCATCAAGTCTTGAGCAACCTGGAAGCTTTGTTACAAGGAAAGTTGGCAGGAATTGGTATGTTTAAGCTAGATGAGAACTTATTTATGTATCTGTTTATTTAAAAAGGTGCCCAGAGAAGCATACAGGTTACTTTTAAAAGAATAGAAAGGCAGCCCTTGCTCTCAAAATTATAATCTAAAACAGCCTTTCTCAACCTCAGGCTCCTAGATGCTGTTGAACTACAACTTCCATCATTCATAGCCAGCATGGTCTTCGGTCAGGGATCATGGGAGCCATAGTTCAAGAACATCTGGGGACCCCAGGTTGATCTAAAATAACACAAAAGGACAATAGAATGGGGGGGGGGAGAGAAATAAATACTCAGGTACAAGTTCTTAGTTTTAAGTTCTTCTGACCCTCATTCCTGTGCTACAGTTCCCAAACTTGGGAAGAGGGAGTGATTGTTAAACCACTCTGAGAATTCAGCAGCCTTCAGAAACGTCAGCTCCCAGAATTCTTTGGGGGAAGAAGCCATGAACGTTTAAAGCAATTGTAGGGTTGCATATGTCCCCTTTTCCCAGGACATGCCCCCCTTTTCATGATGAGAGTCATCATAGAGATCCATAGTTAAAAGTCGGCAAACGTGTCCTCTTTTTTGCTCTTCAAAATATGGCAGCCCTATTAGGGTGTGAATGTGGCCTAAGTGGTAATAAGGTAAAGGTAAAGGGACCCCTGACCATTAGGTCCAGTCATGACCGACTCTGGGGTTGCGGTGCTCGGCCAGCATGACTAAGCCGCTTCTGGAGAAACCAGAACAGTGCACGGAAACACCGTTTACCTTCCTGCTGGAGCGGTACCTATTTATCTACTTGCACTTTGACGTGCTTTTGAACTGCTAGGTTGGCAGGAGCAGGGACCGAGCAACGGGAGTTCACCCCATCGCGGGGATTCGAACACCGACCTTCTGATTGGCAAGCCCTAGGCCCTGTGGTTTAGACCACAGTGTCACCTGCGTCCTAGTAATATGGTAGCCGTCTTCAAATATTTGAAGGGCTGCCGCAGAGATGATGGTGCAGACTTGTTTTCTGTTGCTTCCCAGTGGCGTGAGCTTCTTGATAGTGGAAGAGGCTGCCTCTGAGGGTGATGCACTCTCTCTCTAGCTAAAGTTAGAGACCTTTTTAGCAGAGACTGGACATCCAGCTATCAATGATGCTGTAGGAGTAGGTTTCCAGCACTGGCAGCAGTTCGTTTGGATGACCTAGGCAGTCCCTTCCAAGTTCTGTGACTTGTGTGACTGAATGAACTGACACGCATCTGACATGACATGCACCACGGTGCCTTCATGATTCATTGCTCTGGCCTTCCTACCTTCCATTGAGCCCCAGCTGATTGGCTCTCTGTGTGCCATGTGGTTAAATCATTTGATCGCTCCCAATGCCAAGAGGCAGCAAAACCACTTTCCTTTAGTGGAGGTTGCCTGTTGTGCCTCTGCATGAGTCAGGATGCAGTTGCCCGGTGGTGGGCTCCAATGAGGGTGGCTTTGTGGCTGCCATCCAAGGGTGTGTTCAAGGTTTAGTGTCCAAATCCCCTGGAGGTCTGTGCTCCCTTGGCTGAGTGAGAGATGGTACCTTTGCTTTGTTATGGGTCATAGCTCAGTGGCAGAACAACTGCTTTGCATGCAGATGGTCCCAGGTTCAATCTTTAGCATCTTCAGGTTTCACTGCAAGAGATCCCTGTGAGATCCTAGAGAATCTCTGCCAACCACCATAGACAGTGCTAAGTTAGATGATGATGATATTATATTATTATTATTATTATTATTATTATTATTATTATTTATACCCCGCCCATCTGGCTGGGTTTCCCCACCCACTCTGGGCAGCTTCCAAATACAATAGTCCGTCAAACATTAAAAGCTTCCCTAAATAGGGCTGCCTTCAGATAGACCAATGATCAGACACAGTCTAAGACCACTTCCTGTTTAAACTCAGAGCCATGAGGGCTAGTCTTACTTCATTTTTAGGGGGAAGAACCATAGCTCAGTGGTCCCAGGTTCAATCTCTAGCAACTTGAGGTAAGGCCTCAAGAGTCCTCTCTGAAGCCTTGGAGAGCCCCATGCCTTTTTGGGAGAGTATTGTATATGTTCATGGACTCGTAATCTGGTGAACCGGGTTTGATTCCCCGGTCCTCCACATGCAGCTGCTGGGTGACCTTGGGCTAGTCACACTTCTTTGAAGTCTCTCAGCCCTACTCACCTCACAGAGTGTTTGTTGTGAGGGAGGAAGGGAAAGGAGAATGTTAGCCGCTTTGAGACTCCTTCGGGTAGTGATAAAGTGGGATATCAAATCCAAACTCTTCTTCTTCTTCTTCTTCTTCTTCTTCTTCTTCTTCTTCTTCTTCTTCTTCTTCTTCTTCTGCGATCACTCGTAGCCAAGTAAGATTGTCTTCCATAAACATGGTTTTAACAATGAGTCCGTAAGCGACTCATTCACAGAATTGGGGGAGGCCAAATCTGGATCCACGCGTCCTTCCACAGTGGGGACATTGATTTCCGGGCAAGAGTTGATCATGGTGTGGATTTGCCAAGCATGCCTTCCTCTTAGCACGTTTCTCCCTTGTGTCCTGAGTCCGAGTGTCTTCAAAGCCCATGACACCTTTGGTAAAGGCTGTTCTCCAATTGGAGCGCTCGCAGGTGGGAGCGATGTATTGTACCATCACACAGTCGATACTGGGTTTAAGAGTCAAGGGTGTCAATTTATAGGGGTGGCAAGGAGGCTCTAAGAAATTTGGAAAATTCTGTGATGCATGAAGAGCATAAGAATCTTCTGGATCAGGCCAGTGTCCTATCTAGCTTAGCATCCTGTTCTCACAGTGGCCAACCAGATGCCCCAGTGGGAAACCTTGCAAGCAGGATTTGAGCACAAGAGCCCTCTCCCCTCCTGTAGTTTCCAGCAACTGGTATTCAGAAGCATTTCTGCCTTTGACGGCAGAGCGTAGCCATCATGACTAGTAGCCACTGATACAGCCTTTCCCTCCATGAATTTGTCTAATCCTCTCTTAAAGCCATCTAGATTGGTGGCCATCACTGCCTCCTGCAGGAGTGAGTTCCATAGTTTATCTATGCACCTTGTGAAGGCTGCTGTTACAAGCTGATATCAAAGGGAATTTGCACCAGACCTCCTCGCCCCCTCCTCCTCCTCCACAGCTTATAGTCCACACAGGTAAATACAAGTAAACTTAAGTGGATTATGATAAAGCAGGCAGGTGGCCTGGGAACACATGCTTGGTCACAGCTTGGAGTTGGAGGGCTAGAATTTGGCAAATGGCAAGCGAACCTCATTTGGGACCTCTGTGCAAGAGGTGCTAAATTTTACCTCTTGAAAGGCCACATATTTAAACGGAATTGGGACAGGACACAGGAATTACTGCAGCTGCCAGGTTGTGGACTTTTTATTTCCTGGGAAGCATTTGCATTCCATAGATACCTTTTCTCCATCAGGATCTGGCACCACTGTTTCTTTCTCAGATGAGTCACAGGGCTGATCTTTCGAAGTAAAATGGGTTACTACCCAAACCTGTGGATATAAACACTGAATGGAGCATTTTAAAGCCAAATTAAAACATTGAAGATGCCAATGTTTCTTAGCACTTCCTCTGTCTCGAAACCAGACTGTGTAAAGCGTATTTAGACATTTCAGTTTGGTTTTTAAATAGGTTGCTATTTGTTTATATGTGAGTGAAGTTAAGTGAAGCATTTTTGGATTATTTTGTAATGTCGCTTTTCCTGATGTTTGCATTTGTTTTTAATTCTCCTATGGTCAGGGATTCCTGCTGCCAGTCATTTGTTGCTTTCTGATATCATAAAACTCCTTGGCCAATCAGATGTAGCTGTGTGATGACATCACAGAGGGCAGGTGAAGGCCAGTGAAGAGAATGCAAATGAACAAACATTTCCGTAAGGAATAATAAATGCAACACAAAATGGAATTTCCATAAAGCCCCCCCCCCCCCATCAGCGCTATGTGTATGGGTGACTATTTATTTAAAACTGAAAGTAGTTTTGATTCATGCATCTCCTGGTTAACAGAATGACAGGAAAAGATGCAAAAGCAAAAATAGGGTGTTTATAAATTCCCTCCCCCCATTTCTCTGGGTATTTGGGACCAAAATAACCTTTGTCACCAATGTCATTTTGATTTCTGGACTCCATTAAACTTCTTGTAGGCTCAGTTTGCTACGGCTTCTCTGCCTCATGCTCACCTTACCAGTTATTGCAATCATTTGCACTATAAAAATAGGACTGTGAAAAAAGAGGAAGAAAGAAAGGATCTTGATCTGTCCATCATGATCGCCTGTCCACATTGGGGCAGCGGCAGGGGAATTCAAGAAACTAATACTTCAGAAACCATGGAGGTACCAGTTATGAAATGAATTAACTTTCCAGGTTAATTCCAAAAGAAGGTGAAGCGGGATGCTGGACTAAGGATTTGCTGCTTTCCCACAGAGAAAACCGATTCTTTGCCCCTGAATTGGAACAAACATCAGCCATGCTTTCTGCAGATGGATGTTTGCTCTGATTCAGTGCTAAAGAGCAGGTTTTCCTGGGGAAGGCGGATGGGGCAAATGGGAAACCACTCGGACCTGTGGCTCGAAAGCATGGAACAAGCCGAAAACCACTCAGACCCATGCTTTCTAAGAAGGGGAGAAACAGAAGTGTGGATGTGTCAACTCAAGAACCAGGGAAATCGCCCCACCCAAAAATAAACGATGCATCATTTATCCAGCACTAAGCTTGGCTCAGAATCTCAATTTCCTCTTGAGCCCTCTTGCTTGTTTGGGAACCCCACCAGAGGAGCTCCCGGCTTTAAATAGGTTTTCGATTAGCTGTGGATTACCCCTGGTAGACCTTCCTTGTTTTAATGTCCTTGTCTTTCATGCTGGCTTTTTACTGGGATCACCTGTCTTCCTTAGTTAAGAAGGGGCATGAATTATTCACTGCCAGGTGAGGACGCTCTGTTCGCTGCACCTCCCGGAGACAGCATGACGCTGGTCTCTGTTACAGGTCTCTGCAACTGGATCTCCGGGGGCTGTGAGCAACATGGCCAGGGGCTCATTTGGGGAGGGACTTGTCACCTTGCGTGTTGGCTAAGAGGTAGGGCTCTATTCTGCCCAAACAGGACTCTTTCCCTCCCCCGCACCTTGTGGACTCACAAAGGTTAAGGAAGACGGCTAAGTGGATTGTTGCAAGAAGCAAATGATTGGTTCTATCTGAGGGGGTTTTTTTCCGTTCTTTCTGCAAATAAGGACAATATTTGGATAAGGGGCAAATCATCCCCTGAAAAAATGAACCGGGTTTTCCCACCAGCTACCAAGAAGAGCCTAGGACTTTCCGATCAGAAGGTCGGCGGTTCGAATCCCCGCAACAGGGTGAACTCCGTTGCTCTGTCCCAGCTCCTGCCAACCTAGCAGTTCGAAAGCACGTCAAAGTGCAAGTAGATAAATAGGTACCGCTCTGGCGGGAAGGTAAACAGCGTTTCCGTGCACTGCTCTGGCTCGCCAGAAGCAGCTTAGTCATGGTGGCCATATGACCTGGAAGCTGTATGCTGGCTCCCTCGGCCTGTAAAGTGAGATGAGCGCTGCAACCCCAGAGTTGTCTGCGACTGGACCTAATGGTCAGGGGTCCCTTTACCAAGAAAAGCTGAGCTGAGTAGTTTAATGCAGCTCACAGGAGCCTTTGCCGTTTTAAGAGCATATAGCTCAATATGGCCTACACTGGCTGGCAGCAACTCTCCAGGGTTTCCCAGTCCTATGTAGAAGTGTCAGTCAGGATCTGAACCCGGGACCTTCTACAAATGCTGCAACATTGAACTGTGGCCCTTCTCCCCTCCACCTGTGCCTTTTGAAACACATTATTTCCAAAGCTCTGTTTATTTTAGGATGATGATTACATTTAAATGTCTCCTTTTCTTCTAAGGAACTCAAGGTGGTGTAAATGGTTCTCCTCCTCCCCATTCCATCCTCACAACAACCCTGTGAGGTAGGTTCGGCTGAGATACAGTGACTGGCCCAAGGTCACTGCAATGAGCTTCATGACAGAGTGGGGATCTGAACCCTGGTCTCCCAGGTCATAGACGAACCCTCTAACCATTACACCACACTGACATTGTACTTGTGAGTAAATTCTATGAAGCCCATTTTTACAAATACAGGAATTCCCACACCACATATTGCAAGGTTTTTGGATGAGGCCCTTCTCCGCACGGCTTTCCCTTGTGGAAGTTTGCAGTCTATATGCAAAGGAGAGGGAGCCCTTATGGTGATGGTGAGGCTGTGATTTTGGAATTTCCAAAGAACAGAGCCTGCTGCTGCTGCTGCTATTACACTCTCTGATTGCCAGACTGAGAGAGTTAAAGGACAAATGAGGATGTCTGTGGCATTGTAGAAGTGGGCAGGATTTTTTAAAAGTATTTATTTTAATGTATCTATGTGGGTTGATTTTATTTTTATTTTTGTCTGTTTGTTTAGTTGTAAGTCACTTTGGGTCACCCAGGACAAAATGAAGCAATTAGTAAAATTTAATTAATATTAATAATAATAGTAATCTGCCCCAATGGTTTCAGTAGTTAGGGTTGCATCCAGCTAAGGTCTACTTGGTGGCCCATTGGATCCAAGTTAGTTATGTTCATTAACTTCAATAGGTTTACTCTGAGTAGGAGTAGCATTGGATAGAACCCTTAGGATGCTTCAGTCCTGCTCTGCATCATTTCTGTTAATCGTTTTGTCTGTCTGCTTATTATGAAAGTTGCAGTTTTCTGCGTGGGTGTGACTAGATATGTCAATCTATAAGAAGCATAATTTTATGCATTCCTGTTTATTGCATACACGGCTCCAGAAAGGGGGGTGGCTACAGCTCATCAGCAAAGTACCTGCTTTCCATACATTAAGTTCTAGATACAATGCCTGGCATCTCCACATAGGACTAGGAGAGAATCTTTCCTGAAATTTGGGGAGCTGCTGCCAGTCCGTGTAGGCAATACTGAACCAGATGGACTAGTGGGCTGAATCAATTATAAGGCAGTGTCTCATGCTGGATGTTCTTACACTAGTTATTTTCTCTGATACCGATTCCTTCTCTGCTCACGGGCTTATTCTGGACAATCCAGACATTGTGATTGCCCGGCACCTGCCAAGTTATAATCTGTGGTTTTAAAAAGCTCACATCACAGATTCAGTGCTGTCCTTTCAGGAGTGAATTGCTCACAGTGCAATTGTGGACATTCTGGTCCCACCTCAGCACAAACCCCCTTCCCAGGAACACCTGCGCATCAACTGAAAGAAATAAGAATACAGTGGTACCTCGGGTTAAGTACTTAATTCGTTCCAGAGGTCCGTTCTTAACCTGAAGCACCACTTTAACTAATGGGGCCTCCTGCTGCCGCTGTGCAGCCAGAACACGATTTCTGTTCTCATCCTGAAGCAAAGTTCTTAATATTTCTGGGTTAGCGGAGTCTGTAACCTGAAGCGTCTGTAACCTGAAGCGTCTGTAACCTGAAGCGTATGTAACCACTGTAGTGGTGAAACTGGCAAAAAGGAGGGGGGAAATCCTCACTACAGTGAGTATGAAGGAGCATCACATAACTAAAAAGGGCTGCATCTGATACCCACTGGGGAATTCAAATTATTTGCAAGGTTTGTTAAAAAAATAAGAATAAACAGCAATATACGCCACCCTCAAAATAAGGTTTCTCCGTGCTAAAAATGCTTTTATACACAGAAATCTGAGGGGGAGAGACTGAAGTGAAGAATGCCTGCCATTTTATTCAAGAACCCAACCAAGGAACCTTGCGACCCAGCTCTCAAAAGTATGGAATATATTATAAATGCACTGCTCAAGTGTGGTTTCCCACACCCTCTCCCATGTCCTATATTGAATATTTATTGGGATTGTTCCTTCAGGTTGCAATGCATCTTCTCTTCAATGCATCCAGAGACAGAGAGTGCTTTTTGATTACTGAAATATCGTCATATGCACAGGCACATTTTTTTTGGGGGGGGGGAATCCCATGCAAAATTGCTACAGCTGCCCCCACCATCTCTTTATTTGGGGGGGGGGAGGCTGATGTGGAATTGGCCCACGAAAGAGAGTGAAAAGGTGCAGAGCAGTTACACCAGGGACTAGAACCTTGGAACTGGCAACACAGCAAACTGTGCTCAAAAGCTGCTATGAGGGCGCAATGAAAAATGGGCTGATGCAGCCAAGGGAGTAACTCTAGTGAGTTGCGCAGGCCCAGGTGGTCAGATAACCCTTTGATGCCCCATGAGGTGGGCGGCCAGATAGAGGGGCATCTCATCCTAATGACCAAATGAATTGGGAGTGGCATTGGCGGGAGCTATAGCTGGCATTATATTCATAGCGAAGCTGTGGTCTTTGCCGCTTCTGGGGCTGAAGCATGTTTATGGGGGTGGGGAGGGCTCTCTTTGCTTTGCGTCTGTTTAATCTTGTCCCTAATCAGCAGCCGGGGCTTTTAAACCTGATCAGTGCCAGTCCTTCAATCTGTAGGCTTTGCCTTGTTAATTCTTAATCAGCTTGGCTGGTGGCGATCAATGAGGGGAGAGGAGGGCCGGTTTCCATCGGGTTGTTTGCTGCAGTTGCTCGGGTAACCAGCAAGCAGCTAATCCCTCTCCTAATTGGGGGTGGGGAGAGAATCCAGGCAGGTGGGTGGAAGCAAGACTTGCGTCCCTTCCTATAGACCTTTTGCACCCCTGTCCCACCATTTCAAGGGACTCTGGTGGCGCTGTGGGTTAAACCACAGAGCCTAGGACTTGCCGATCAGAAGGTCGGCGGTTCAAATCCCCATGCCAAGGTGAGCTCCTGTTGCTCGGTGCCTGCTCCTGCCAACCTAGCAGTTCGAAAGCACGTCAAAGTGCAAGTAGATAAATAGGTACCGGTCCGGTGGGAAGGTAAACAGCGTTTCCGTGCGCTGCTCTGGTTCGCCAGAAGCGAATTTGTCATGCTGGCCACATGACCCAGAAGATGTCTGCGGACAAACGCCGGCTCCCTCGGCCTATAGAGTGAGATGAGCGCACAACCCCAGAGTCGGTCACAACTGGACCTAATGGTCAGGGGTACCTTTACCTTTTACCCACCATTTCACAGGTGAAACCACTCTTCTGCCCCTGTTCTTGCACCCAGGATCACCAGCACACCCCCAACCACCATTTGCTACCAGAGTCTCCTCTTCTTGCCCATTTGTTCAGCATTGCTGTGGATCCGTGCATTGGTCAAGTGGCTCAGAGTTCCACAGATCTGCTGAGCCTCACAAAATGGCTCGCAGATTGTTCTTTGCAAGAAGCGTTCCTTACCGGAACTAACAAAATCTTCCAGGGAGTGGGGAGGAGGGGGAGGAGGCTGCAGCCCATTGTGTGCTTTAGATTTGGGGGGGGGGCTGGCTTTTATCGCTTGCTATGCCTGCAATGCCTTTACGGCCTCTGCCGTGAAGCTATCTGGGAGCTGGCACAATGGTGCAGGTCTCTCCAGAGTGCTGATTTATGGGGCTGCCTGCAATCAATGCCCAGCTGTAAATCTTGGCGCAGCTTTGGTCTGCCTGGACACTTGTGAATTATGGTGATCAAGCTTATCAGAGCAGCTGCAGCCTTAAGGGGTGTGGGCTTGTTCCCGCTTCGGGTGAAGAGTGCTCAGAAATGCAGTCAGGTCCTTGAGAACATAAGAAGAGTCTCCTGGATCAGGCCAAAGGGGACCCATCTAGTCTCATGGGGGCCAACCAGATGCCCCAGTGGGAAACCCTTCAGGAGGATTTTAGCCCCAAAGAACTCCTGATGCTTTACTTGAGATTCCTGCAGAGCTGGGGGTTATACTGTGATTCCAAATGCATTTGGAAGCATTGTTGCTTCAGCTGCAGAGGCAGAGCATAGCCATCATGGCTAGTAGCCATACATAGCCCATGAATTTGCCCAGCCCTGTTCTAAAGCCCTCTAGGTTGGTGCCCATTGCTGCCTCTTGTGGCCATGAGTTCCATATTTTAACTATGCACTGCATGGAGAAGTCCTTTCTTTTTATCTGTCCTGCATCTTTCAGCATTCAGCTTCATCAGATGTTCACCAGGCCTCAGGTTCCCTTTCAGTGGTTGGGAGATGGCCTGACACTCTAGCCAGCACCACAGAATTGGCGCCCAATTTGATATGACTTTATGGGACCATAGCTCCCTGGTAGAGCATCCCGGGTCCAGCTCTTCACATCTTTAAGTGGGGCCGTTTGAGAGCTGCTGCCTGCCTGTGTCGACGGTATCAAGCTAGATGGACCAATTGGTCTGACTCAGTGTTCGAAATTAGCCAGGCGCCAGGTGCTTTTTGCTACGGGCAAGGGTCCAATTGTGACTTTGGGGGGGGGGGTTCTGGGTGCTAGGTTGGTGACGACAGTTTAAAAATCTCTGCTTTACTCCATCATTAATTCTATTTCCATTTCCACTGTGTGTGTTTCTCCTTCTTACATGCTGCGACAAGTGAATTGTTGTAAGAGCAAGCTACAGTCAAGCAATGTAGCTGAAATAATAAAACTGTAGCAGTGGAAGGGAGTCCAACCCCCTAGGATTAGACATTCCTTTGTGGCGACTGCAACCTAGATTCAAGGAGCCATTTGGTGTCTAGCTTACACACCTGAGTTTCTAACACTGGTCCGACTGGATATAAAGTGGCTTTTTATGTTCTCTCTCTCTCTCTCTATATATATATATATCTAATTTTCTTATTTGATTTTGAATAATATAAAAAAATTACAAAAAACAATTCAAAGTCCAAATATCAAGATTACTCTGAATCTCCTGACTTCCCCCCATACCTTCCATGGGTCCTCATGTTAATATTTACAACCGCATATCAATATTTATCCAATTTTTTATCCTTCTAAATTACCCATAGTTTCTATTACTTTACAAGTGTGGTTCTATTACTTTACAAGTGTGGTTTACAATCCTGTCAATGTTTTAACTTGCTTGCAGTGGTCTCGTAAGTAAATCAAAACTTTTCCCATTCTTTTAAAAAAGTTCTTGTCTTCTTGATTTCTGAGCTTCCCAGTTAATTTTGCCATTTCGGCATCGTCCATCAACTTGGTTTGCCATTCTTCTCTAGTCAGGGTTGTTCCTTCCTTCCGTCTCTGAGCATGCCTTCTTATGTTCTGATGCTCATCAGTGTTGTGCGATTTCTGGTGTTTGGAGAGGAAGAAAAGCTTCCTCTCTGCGACTTTCTCTGCATCAAAGTTTCCCAACTTTTCTTTCCATTGGAGGATGTGCTGTTTGAGAAAGAATCTCTGCAGCGTTGGAGCTTCCCTGACCTTGGATCCCACCTGCTTTGCTCATGCACCTTCTGAGAAACAGCCGCTCTCCAAGCCTGTGAGATAACTCTGTAGTCTTTGAAAACAACAACAAAGTTCAGTTCACAAAACAGCTGTATTCTCCG
Organism: Podarcis cretensis; assembly: GCF_951804945.1. Taxonomy (NCBI): domain Eukaryota; kingdom Metazoa; phylum Chordata; class Lepidosauria; order Squamata; family Lacertidae; genus Podarcis; species Podarcis cretensis. The sequence goes on from NC_137177.1 coordinate 66,815,053, forward strand.
CATTCCTGCCACCTGCCAAACTTCATAACAGGAGGCAAGCTGCTGTTCCCAGGGTTGCTGCACTCACTAACCCTTCATTTGTCAGAGTTGGTTCCCTTTGAAAGAGACCATTCCTGGGATCTGCAGCGTTTTCAGAATAATCCGTACAGGTTGAGCAGGAGGGAATCAAGCAGCAGACCCACCAGCACCTTCTGGGAAGTTGGAATAGGCCAATATGTAGGTGGACTGTATCTGGATCAAGTGACTTTTCTTCTTTAAGTTCTCAAAGCTCTTAGTTTGTCATCTGAACTAGCCAGATGTTTAGCTGAGAATCAATCACAGTCAGTCCATCGTTTGAAAAATAAGACTTTAGAGCCATCTTGCCCAAAAATGGCAACTAGGCATTCCGTTTTGGCGACTGTAACCTTGGTTTAAAGAGCCATTTGGCACCTAGATTATATATCTAAGTTTTTAACACTGTGCATTAGGGCTGGGCGATATATGGTTTTCAACACCGCAATATATCACTAGCTAAACATTGTGATATACCGATATATCACAATGTCTGAAATAAGAGTGGAGCTATGTAAAGGCATTGGCTGGCTTCATGGTTTCCCCCACATTGTGATTTTTGCATAGCACAGCTATTTTCACATAGCTGGGCGATATATCATCCCAAACTGGTTTGAAGTCCATACCATGATATCAGTTTCACAATTTTTGACCTGGCAATATATTGTGAATCATGATGTGTGTGTGTGTGTTTGTGTGCTATGCAAAAATCACAATGCGGGAGAAACTGTGAAGCTAGCCAGTGTTTCTACATAACTCATGCTTACTTCAGACATCATGATATATCAATATATCGCGATGTTGAAAACCAGATACCGTCCAGCCCTACTGTTTGCCTCTACATAGTTCCATCCTTATTTCAGACATTGTGATATAACGGTATATTGTGATATTTAGCTGGTGATATATCGCGATGTTGAAAACCAGATATCGACCAGCAGACTTTTACCTTAATCACAACCCAGAGGCTTGATTTTTTCCCCCTTGAGTTAAAAGGTGTGGAAAGGAATGCCTCAGTCAGGGATGCATTTTGAGTCATATGTTGAGTTAGGGACGCGGCTGGCACTGTGGGTTAAACCACAGAGCCTAGGACTTGCCGATCAGAAGGTTGGCGGTTTGAATCCCCACGATGGGGTGAACTCCCATTGCTCGGTCCCTGCTCCTGCCAACCTAGCAGTTCAAAAGCACATCAAAGTGCAAGTAGATAAATAGGTACCACTCTGGCAGGAAGGTAAACGGCGTTTCCAAACACTACTCTGGTTCGCCAGAGTCGGCTTAGTCATGCTGGCCACATGACCCGGAAGCTGTACGCCGGCTGCCTCGGCCAATAAAGCGAGATGAGCGCCGCAACCCCAGAGTCGGTCACGACTGGACCTAATGGTCAGGGGTCCCTTTACCTTTACCTTTATGTGTTGAGTTGCCTCTTCTGACCTGAGGCTGTTGGTGCTGCAGTCCCTGTGGAGGGAAGGGGTGTGGACCAGGTGACAGCTGGACCAGCTGAAAGCCAGGTTGCCAATTTTCAGGAGCTGTTATCTCTCCTGCATTTGATGATGGAACCCCCCCCCCCAAAGAGGATGCTGCTCTAAAGGTGTTAGCTTTCAAGATGCTGGAGAATCCTTCCCCGGCGTATGTCGCCATGACATAAGCAGCTGCCGGCCCTTCTGGAATTCAGCCCAGATGGGATGGGCTTTTGCAGAGCAAAGGAATGTTACCCTGCCCTTCTCCCTCGCACACACAACCCCCCACCCCAAGCATCTGCTATCATAACATTATTTCTCCCCTGTGACTTGTGGAAGCCAGATGGCAAAGCCCTTAACTCACCAGCACAGCATTACCAGGGAACCCAAAGCACTTGCTGGCTCTGCAGCATATGACTGAGACCTGGAAGGGCAGATTAATTTGCCGGATGGTAGATGAGGCTGAAATTGACCATGATGGGTTTAGGATGAGGGTCCGTCACCCTGATTAGCAGCTAAGAGGCCTCAGCCCTATTACTGTTAATTAAATAGATTAAAAATATTAAAATGCAGACGTGCAGGGGGTTAATCCTCCCTCCCTCTCAACCTGCCCCGATCCCTGTTCCACCTCTCTAGGGGTTGCATTTAGGGGGAGAATTTATAGTCCGTTCATGGTGCAAAAGATAACAGCTTCATTTTCCAGCCTCACCAAGCAAAGGAACTTCACTTGGGAGCCTGCAAAACCTGCTTCGTTTTTATTTATTTATTGCACAAAATTTGCAGCCCACTCTTCATTGCAGGGGACAGCTCTGGCAAAGTTTGAAGGGAAACCATCATACAAATAAGATCAGTACAGCCTCTGAAAGCTATACCTTGGCACTGGAATGGGGAACTTATAGTATTCCGGGTGTTGCTGGACTATAGGCCTTGCTGGGTGGGGCTCATGGGAGTTGTAGTGCAAGGAAATTTGGAGGGCCATCCTGGTGCCTGATCCTGAGACACTTAACAGTCTCCTAGAAATGCCTGCGTCAACAACTATATTTTCAGCTGGCTTCGAAAAACAAAGTGAGGCTATGCCAGCCAAACCACAGAGGGAAGGACATTCCACATTCAAGGGGAGCCACCAAAGCAAGCTTTTCTGTGCACTGCCATATAATAGACCTCACCTGGTGATGGAACACCCAGTAGGGCCTCCCATGATGATCTAAAAAGACCAGTCTAGGAGACGACACTTTTAAATCTCTCGTCCTTCTGAGTTGTCACCAGCACATTGAAATTGACCTGGTAGCATATTCATCATCGTCATCATCATCATCATCATCATCATCATTTTATTTACAGATAGGTAGCTGTGTTGGTCTGCCATAGTCAAAACAAAATAAAAGAAAAAAATTCCTTCCAGTAGCACCTTAGAGACCAACTAAGTTAGTTCTAGGTATGAGCTTTCGTGTGCATGCACACGAAAGCTCATACCTAGAACTAACTAGCTCATACCTAGAACTAACTAGCACACGAAAGCTCATACCTAGAACTAACTTAGTTGGTCTTTAAGGTGCTACTGGAAGGATTTTTTTTCTTTTATTTTGTTTTATCATTTTATTTGTATGCCGCCTTTCCATAGTTAAAACAATGCTCAAGGCGGCTTACAACATGGCAAGATTTACATCACTTACCAACACAGCAAAAGTCACACAATAAATAAAACACATCAAAAAGTACACAACCAAATGGAAAACAATTTCCACACAAATCATAAAATCTAAAACTAAGAATACAACATTAATATCAATTACAATTTAAAATGACACAGATAAAAAAATAAAAGCAATTTAAAAACAAAAACAAAAACAAAAATGGAGCCCTCTCTGCCCAGCAGCAGCAGTCCTTTATGGAGCCTGTCAGGCCCCACCCCAAGCCAGGTGGAGAGAAGAAGGGCAGGGCCCTTCAGGCTCCCAGCAGGTCAGTACTGGGAGCCCCTGTGCAAATTATTATTGCCTTGCTGGTTAGCTCAGTTGGTTAGAGCATGGTGCTGATAACCCCAAGGTCACGGGTTTGATCCCCATATAGATGCATAGTTCTGCATTGCAGGGGGTTGGACTAAATGATCCATGGGGTCCCTTCCAACTCTATGATTCTATTCCTTTTGTAAGTTGCATGATTTATGTTGCTTTGCTGCTCGTGAGAAGAAGCATTGAAGCCCTGCTTTCTGCCCACCAGGGGGAGCAGCTTTAACTCACTGAGATAGCACATGCTCTGTGTGGACATAGTTCCAGGTGTCTCCATCTTCCCCAGCTCAGTTGATGGGAACGACCATTACTGGAAACCTTTGAGAGCTGCTGTCAATCAAAGGGGAAAGTCTGGGCCAGGTCTGCCAATAGTGTGATGGCGAACCATGTGTCAGGAGGGCCTGCATAGTTCTCTGTGGTAGTTCATGCAGAAAGGCCCAGATCCAGTCTCCAGTTCAAGTGAGGATGGGGAACCTCTGGCCCTCTAGAATGTTGGTGGTCCACATTTCCCATCATGCCTGACCATGCTGGCTAGCTGAGGCTGATGGGAGTTGGGACTCCAGCCAGCAACATCTGGAAGCCCACATGTTTCCCACAACTGAGTTAAAGGATCTCAGAAATCAAGATGCTGGGGAAGACTGCTTTCTACCTGAGCAGCCTCCCCCAGCCTGGTACCCTCCAGCTGTTTTGCACTACAGTTTCCATTAATCCCAATGGCCAAGGGCCCATCTAGTCCAGCATCCTGGTCTCACAGTGGCTGACCAGATGTCTGTGGGAAGCCCACAAGCACAAGAGCAATCTCCCCTCCTGTGGCTTCCAGAAACTGGTATTCAGAAGCACTGCTGCCCTCTCCTCCAAGAATTTGCCTTGTCCTTTTTCAAAAGCCATCCAAGTTGGTGGCCTCCTGCAGGAGAGAGTTCCATAGTTTAACTATGTGCTGCGTGGTGATGATGTCCTTTCTTTTATCTGTCCTGAATCTTCAAACATCTGGAGGTGGCACCAGGCTGCCCTGAAGAATGGCTGCTAGTCAAAGTAAACCTATGAAGCCATGTTATTTGAGTAAGATGATAAGCTCAGACTGTTGTCTTGGTTTAGATGGGACTGTGGTCTTACTTGTATAAGAGAGCTTCATACGTTCATGAGTAAAATCTGATCTAGCCATGATCTGTTTGGTTCATGTGTACTGGCCACAGACCAGAATAATGAAACCTGAAGGATTCTTCACTTATTTCAGGGCTGAGTGCTTGCACTGAGGAAATAAATTTCCCACAGTTCCACCATGAGGCTGGAAGCCAAGTAAAAGAGGACATTAACTCCAGACTCCAAGTTCAGGAGATCTTGGCCCAAAGGCCTCACCTCAGCCATAACGGCTAAAAATGTAGGGTTTTCTTAAAAACTGGGCTTAAATAGGAAGTGGCTACCCTTTTGGGTGGGGCTAGAGGGCCACGTTGGCTCATAGTAGACACACCAAAAGCCACCACCAAATCGTTTGTGTTCTTGGGGGTCATCGAAAACCTTTTGGGTGGCCGAATATGGTCCACAGGCAGTGGATACCCCTGATTCAAAGATTCATCCTGGTGTTCTGAGCCTGTAAGATACCAGATAGTTAAAGCTATGGTTTTCCCAGTAGTGATGTATGGAAGTGAGAGCTGGACCATAAAGAAGGCTGATCGCCGAAGAATTGATGCTTTTGTTTTGTTTTGTTTTTAAAATAATATTTATTACCTTTTCCAACAATTTAAACACTACAAAAAGTAAAAACCATACAGTACAATACAATACAATACAATACAATACAATACAATACAATACAATACAATACAATACAAAAAACAACAACTATACATTACACTAACAAAACACTAACATTAAACTAACAAAACAAAACAAACACAATTTAAAACACACAAATAATTTCAATATCTTATCTTTCATTCCCATATTTCCGCGACCTCCTCATACCTCCCTTTTTGTATTCCACTTCTATTAATTTTTTCAGCAATTCCTTTCCATCTTCCTCTATTTTTAATCCTATAATTATCTTAACACATTCTAACCTTATTTTCCCTTTAATACTCTATTAATCTATTTATCCTTAATTCCTTATAACATTTCTACTAAAGCCATATAACTTCATTCCAACATTTTTCTAACATTCATTAATTTTACAATATTTCCGTAAATAGTCTTTAAACTTTTTCCAGTCTTCTTCCTCCCTGGTCTCGGATTCTGCCAGTCATTTCCGCCAATTCCATGTAGTCCATCAACTTCATCTGCCATTCTTCCCGGGTGGGTAGATCTTGTGTCTTCCAATATTTTGCGATGAGTATTCTTGCTGCTGTTGTTGCATACATAAAAAATGTTCTATCCTTCTTTGGCACCAGTTGGCCGACCATGCCCAGGAGAAAGGCCTCTGGTTTCTTCAGGAAGGTATATTTAAATACCTTTTTCATTTCGTTATAAATCATCTCCCAGAATGTCTTAATCCTTGGGCATGTCCACCAAAGGTGAAAGAGTGTACCGTCAATCTCATTACATTTCCAACATTTATTATCGGGCAAATGGTAAATTTTTGCAAGCTTGACTGGTGTCATGTACCACCTGTTAATCATTTTCATTAAGTTTTCTCTTAGGGCATTACATGCCGTAAATTTCATACCTGTGGTCCATAACTGTTCGCAGTCAGCCATCATTATGTTATGTCCAACATCTTGTGCCCATTTAATCATAACTGATTTCACCATTTCATCCTGAGTGTTCCATCTCAGCAACAAGTTATACATTCTTGACAAATGCTTAATTTTTGGATCAAACAATTCTGTTTCCAATTTTGATTTTTCCACCTGGAAGCCAACTTTTTTGTCCGAATTATATGCCTCCATTATTTGGTAATAATGAAGCCAATCTCGCACTTTATTTTTCAATTTTTCAAAGCTCTGCAATTTTATTCTGTCTCCATCTTGTTCCAAAATTTCCCAATATTTCGGCCATTTGGCCTCCATATTGAGTTTTTTCTGTGCCTTCGCTTCCATTGGTGACAACCATCTTGGGGTTTTATTTTCTAACAAGTCCTTATATCTTATCCAAACATTAAACAATGCTTTTCTGACAATGTGATTTTTAAACGCTTTATGTGCTTTTACCTTATCGTACCACAAATATGCATGCCAGCCAAATACATTATTAAAACCTTCTAAATCCAACACGTCAGTGTTTTCAAGAAGCAGCCATTCTCTCAGCCAGCAAAAAGCAGCTGATTCATAATATAGTTTAAGGTCTGGCAGGGCAAATCCACCTCTTTCTTTAGCATCGGTTAATATCTTAAATTTTATTCGAGGCTTCTTGCCCTGCCAGACAAATCTAAAAATATCTTTCTGCCACTTCTTGAAACAATCCATCTTATCCAAAATTTGCAATGTTTGAAACAAAAACAACATCCTTGGCAGCACATTCATTTTTATCACAGCAATTCGGCCTAACAATGATAACTTCAAATTCATCCATATTTCTAAATCCTTTTTCACTTCAGTCCAACATTTTTCATAATTATCTTTAAATAAATTCACATTTTTGGCTGTCATATTAACCCCTAAATATTTCACTTTCTTAACCAATGTTAATCCTGTCTCCTCCTGAAACTTTTCTCTCTCATTCACAGTTAAATTTTTCTCTAAAACCTTAGTTTTCATCTTGTTCAACTTAAAGCCTGCTACCTGTCCAAATTCTTGAATCAGTTCCAATACCCTTTTAGTACTAGATTCTGGCTCCTGTAAAGTCAACACTAAGTCATCAGCAAATGTTTTCAGTTTGTACTGTTTAACTCCCACTTGTATACCTTTAACCTCTTGGTCCTTTCTAATCATATTTAACAAAACTTCAAGGACCGATATAAAGAGCAATGGAGAGATTGGGCAACCTTGTTGTGTCCCTTTCTCAATCTTGAATTCTTCTGTCACCACATTGTTCACAATTAGTTTTGCCTTTTGTTCTGAGTAAATTGCACCTATACCATTTTCAAAACCTTGGCCTACCCCCATCCCCTGTAGATTCTTCTTCATAAAACTCCATGAGATGTTGTCAAAGGCTTTCTCTGCATCCACAAATATCAAAACTGCCTTGGTATTGATATTCACTTGTAATTTTTCTAGAATATTAATTATATTCCTCGTGTTGTCAGACAAGTGTCTGCCTGGGAGAAAGCCTGCTTGGTCTTTATGGATTTCTTCTACTAGAACCTTTTTTAGTCTTTTAGCCAAGATGTCTGCAAAAATTTTGTAATCCACATTGAGCAGCGATATGGGGCGGTAGTTCTTAAGCTGTGTCTGTTTTTGGTATAAGTGTAATATAAGCTTCCTTCCACGACTCTGGTGCCTTTCTCCCTTCCAAAATTTCGTTACAGACTTCCTTCAATGGTTATATTAGCCATTCTTTCAAAGATCTGTAGTATCTTGAAGTCAAACCATCTGGTCCTGGAGATTTACCTAATTGCATATTCTGGATGGCCCCTTCCACCTCCTAATCCGTTATTTTATAATTCAACATTAGCTGTTTTTCCTGAGAAATTTTGTGTAGTCCGTTTATTTTCAGAAATTGATCAATGTCTATTTCTTTCTGCTTCTCCTGTGTATAGAGTTGTTTGAAATATCTCTGAAAACACTTCCTGATCTCCACTGGGTTCTGTATATTCTTTCCTTCCACATCCAAATTCATAATAGTATTTAGTTTTTGTCTTTTTTTCATTTGCCAGGCCAATAATTTTCCACACTTATTTGCCGATTCAAATGTCTTTTGCCTCATCTGTTTGATCTTCCATTCTATTTCCTGATTCATCAGCTTTATATATTGTACTTGGTATAACTTTTCTCTTTCAGAATCTCCTGTGACTTTGGTTTTGCTCTCAGTTTCTTCTCTCCTTCCTCTATTTTTCCCAGAATTTTATCCTTTTTTTCATTCTGAGTTCTCTTCTTAATTGCATTCTGTTGTATTAGGAATCCCCTCATAACCGCTTTGCTTGCGTCCTGAATTACTCTTTTTTCCACTGTAGTATTCATGTTTATTTCAAAATAGTCTCTTAGAGTTTTTTGGGCCTTCTTGGTCACCTCTTCATTCCTAAACAAGGTATCGTTCATCCTCCATCTAAAGGAACCAGTTGGCATCAATTTCATTTCCATTTTCACAGCATTATGGTCAGAACAGGTTTTGGGGCAGATCTCCACTTTACTGATCTTTGGAACCAATCCCTTAGTTACCCAAATTTGATCAATTCTTGTCCATGTCATTTTAGCCTCAGAGAAGAAAGTTCCCTCACTTCCCATTGGGTTCTTCACTCTCCAGATGTCAACTAAATCCATATTATCAGTCATGTCAAAGAAAGTTTTAGGTAGTCTGCCATCTTTGTTGACTACCTGTCTCTGTGCCATGTCCATATTTGTAGACACCACTCCATTCATAACTCCCATCAAGATCATGTTGTAGTCCATATAATCCATCAAAGACTCATGTAGCTTCTTAAAGAACTCCAATTTGCCTTCATTTGGCGCATAAATACCTACAATTAGGAATTTCTCTCCTTGTGATTGAATTTCAATTGCAATAAATCTTCCTTGGTCATCTTTAAATATGAATTTCAGTGATAGGCTCTCCTTTGCATAAAGGACCACTCTTATTTTTTTAACTTTATCTGATGAAATAAATTCTTGGCCCAATCTTTTATTACTCAATATCTTTCTATGTAGACTTATCACATGTGTTTCTTGTAAACAAATCAAGTCCAAATGTTCTTTTTTCAATAAATGAAAGACTCTCCACCTTTTTCCCGGGGAATTCAGTCCATTCACATTCCAGCTCAAAATCTGCAACGCCATCATGTATTCCTCCAGCTGCACCCAATGCTTGCTCTTCTTCTGTTGGTGGTGGTGGTGGCACGTTCACTGGCAAATCCAGTCCAAAGGATAATGTTGATATATCCAAAAGAATTGATGCTTTTGAATTATGGTGCTGGAGGAGACTCTTGAGAGTCCCATGGAATGCAAGAAGCTCAAACCTATCCATTCTGAAGGAAATCAGCCCTGAATGCTCACTGGAAGGAAGCTGAGGTTCCAATACTTTGGCCACCTCATGAGAAGAGAAGACTCCCTGGAAAAGACCCTGATGTTGGGAAAGATGAAGGGCACAAGGAGAAGGGGAGGACAGAGGACGAGATGGTTCGATAGTGTTCTCGAAGCTCCCAACATGAGTTTGACCAAACTGTGGGAGGAAGACCGGAGTGCCTGCTGTGCTCTGGTCCATGGGGTCAAGAAGAGTCGGACACGACTAAACGACTAAACAACAACAACAAGATACCAGAAAGTCACCAGTCTTGGGGTTTATTTCTGCTCCAACTTATTTTCTGGGTGCAGCTGAATGGATGCTTTGGGGGTGGCCCTAGTCCCCTGCCCCTTGCAGGATGTATGTATTCAAATGACAGGAAAGAAGATTCCAAAGTCTTAGCAACAGGAAGAACTTCCTGGCAGCGAGAGCTGTTTGACGGTGGACCAGACTCCTTCTGATGGCAGTGGGCTTTCCTTCATTGGGTTGGGTGGCGACCTGTCTGTGATTGTTTTGCTGTGGTTCCTGCAATGCGGGGGGTTAGAATGGATTACCCTTGGGGTACCATCCAACTCTGCAGTTCTGTGAATCTTTTTTTCCTTTTTAATTTTTTCTACTGAGGTTTATCAAGTTAGCAAAAGTATTTTAGGACAGCTGAGATCCGAAAGAAGCTGGTTTGGATGAACAGAGCCACACACACGCTTGGGAACAAAAGGCCCACCTGCTGCGCCTCTCCTATGGCTGAATAAACATCTGGCAGCATAGCACAAGGCCTTTTCTTTTGAACCTGCGGCTCACACCTGCTCCTGAAACAACATCCTTTGCAGCTGTTAGCCAAACACAAAGAGCTGGACCCATTTTGGACCCATGCACCAACTTGGTTTGGTTTACAGTGACTTCCATTGATCTCCACAGCAGCAGAGGGCATCCCAACATGCCCGAAAGAGGGTCAGAGTGGCCAGGTTGCTCCAGAGAGAGAGAGAGATCTCTTGGCTCTCTCCCCATCACCCAACAGCAATCCCATCAAACACAGTGGGACTAGCACTGGAGATTCTGGTCTGACAGGGTGGCCTTTCTTCCGACCATGAGTTTCAGTGGGTCTACTCAGAGTAAAACTTGAGTTGTCTGCAACCTGTTCTCTTTCAATGAGACACGGAGGAAGGTGCCTTCAACCTAGAGGACTGCCCTCTGCGAAGTAGGGCACTGGGCCACCCGGGGCCAGCCCTCTGCTTCCCTGCCTCCTGAGAGCCTGCTCTGCCACCGCCCTTCTCAGAGTTACAGCAATGAATTATTGAAAGCCCCAGCATCTATTTTGATAGCAGAGCCGAGTATTTATTGCATCTCCTCTTTAAAATATTAAACAGGTATTTATTTGGAACGTCATAAAATGGTCTTTGTGGTGCTGCAGCCAGGCATTTGCAAATCCTTTGGGCAAATCTGAACCCAGCCAAAGCTTGGGATCCAGCTTGGAAGATACAGGGTGGTTGATCTCATTGGGGGAAATGCAGGGTGCAGATAGCTTGCATTGCCCCCAAATAAATGCACGACAAGAGCTTCCTACAGAAGCAAATGTTATAAGAAATCACTGGCACATCACTGCTTGACTCCTGAATGAGCATGTTCACTGCTGAGCTGGCAGTTCACTTATTCTGCATATTCTGTTCCACTGTCAGGGCATTGGCCCATTTGGCTCAGCATTGCCTACACTGATGGGCAGCAGCTGCCCAGTTTGCCAGACAGGGAATATTCCTGGTCCTACCTGGAGATGCCATGGAATATTGAACTTGGGACCTTCTGCATGCAAAGCAGGTGCTCTTCCACTCAGCTACGACTCCTATTCCATAATGCAACAGACAATGAAGGGGAGAAGAGACAATTGACTAGCAAAGGAGCTCTGGCTCCCAGCTCTGAGGAACCCAACCAATTGCTCATGCCAGGAATTCAACCCCATGCCCTCTTTTTTTCTGAAAGCAGTCACTTTTGTGTTTGCCAGTGTTGGAATGGCTGCTTCCATCAACAAACCGGGTGTCTGAACAATTCAACCTCCCTTCGCGAATCTGAGTTGCTCTGCCCCCACCTCGTGGGACAAAACTACTCCGAAACTGGTACTTAGGAGGTGCAGTAGCCTTCAGCCCTAAATGACTCGGGACCCAAAGACCTGAAAGACCACTTTCTTCCTTAAAGACCCTCTTGGGTGCTGAGTTTGGCAAAGGGAGCCTTTTGGTAGTTCCTCTGTCCTCAGAAGCTTGGGGGTGGAGATGACCTGGGAGAAGAGGGTCTTCTCTGTGGTGGCCCCTAAGCTGTGGAACTCCCTCCCCAAAGCAGTGTGCCTGGCACCCTCATCGCACAGCTTTCAGAGGATGATGTAGATGCACCTATTTACCCTGTCACATTATTATTATTATTATTATTATTATTATTATTAATTTTATTTATTTATTTATTTATTTATTTATTTATTATTATTATTAATATTAATATTATATCACACTATTTCCATAGATCTCAGGGCAGTTCACAACATAAAACCACAATTAAAAAAACAACAAAATACATAATAAAAACAAAGACAACCCAATAATGTTCCACAAAACATTTTAAAGGGGCACTGGATGGTAATCAGCCCAAGGCCTGGTTAAAGAGGAACGTTTTTGCCTGGTGCCTAATGGTGTATAATGAAGGCGCCAGGCGAATCTCTTTGGGTAGAGCATTCCACAGATGGGGAGCTACTGCAGAAAAAGCCAGTTCTTGTGTTGCCACCCTCTGGGCAATATAGTCAGATTTGTTTGGTCTACCAACTGATGTGAAACAAAATGCTCTTTTAAAGCAAATCCTGTGCATGTTTGGGGGAATTCAGACTCTTGACTGATTGGTGAGAGTCATCTGTCGCTCTGCCTCAAGGAACAAAAAGACCCTGTCTCATGGGAAGGAGCCTGTCTCACAAAGTTGTGTGATGATCAACCCAGAATCTGCTTCTGTTGCTGCCTCTACCTTGGTTTGCTATATAGAATTCCTCCAGCCCATAAAAATTAAGAAGAAGAAGAAGAGTTTGGATTTGATATCCCACTTTATCACTACCCGAAGGAGTCTCAAAGTGGCTAACATTCTCCTTTCCCTTCCTCCCCCACAACAAACACTCTGTGAGGTGAGTGGGGCTGAGAGACTTCAGAGAAGTGTGACTAGCCCAAGGTCACCCAGCAGCTGCATGTGGAGGAGCGGAGACGCGAACCTGGTTCCCCAGATTACGAGTCCACTGCTCTTAACCACTACACCACACTTCTCTTAACCACTACACCACACTGGCTCACCATACTGGCTCACACACTGGCTCACAAAGAACATAAGAAGAGCCCTGCTGGATCAAGAACCTGGCCCAGCTTGTCCCTCATCCTGTGGCTGCGGGAAAACAGTAAGCAGGACTTAAGCATGAGAGCCCTCTCTCCTCCTGTGGTTTGCCAAAACTGGTAATTACAAGCATTGCTGCCTCTGACCATGGATGCAGAGCATAGCCATCCTGGCTAGCCCTCTCCTCCATGAATTTGTCTAATTCTCTTTCAAGGCCATCCAAGTCAGTGGCCATCACTGCCTCCTGTGGCAGGGAGTTCCACAGTTTAACTATGCACTGGGCGAAGGAGGACTTGATTTTATTCTACCCCGAGTCTTCCAGCATTCAGCTTCCTTGGATGTCCACAAGTTCGAGAGCTTCTGATTCGAAGTGGGTTGTTATCCTCTCTCTCCCCACCCTTCCATTTTCATCGCTGAGTTGTTACCCTTTCCCCTCCTGTGTTTACTACTCGCCTAATCTGCTTATTTAAACATGATACGAAACTGCAGCATCCAAAAACAGCCGGTGGAAGAAGCTTAGCCTAAGCAGGCTGATTAACTTAATGACCCAGAAGGATGGGATGGCCCTGCCTGGAGCGGGGTGGGGGGTGGGGGTGGAGAGCATCAACTGAGAGCTCCTCTCTGCTTGCAGCATGGGGTACAGAAGTGGCAGCACTGAGCAAGGAGAGGTGGTCAGTGGCTCAGTCTTGGAGCATCTGCCCTGCATTGAAAAGCTCCCTTGTTCAGTTCCCAGGTATCTCCTGGCAGCGCTGCAGGAAAAGAAATATTTGTTCCAGAGACCCTCTCCTGGTTGCCACTAAGCAGACTTAGGCTACCAGCTAATCATAATGATCAAACAGGCCAATTAGGAATGAAGTTGCTCTTTCAAGGCACCTGGTCCAAAGGGCTATTTTATAGGTCTCTGTGTGAGAGAGAGAACAACAGATACTTAGGGAAGCTGGATGAGAGAGACGCGCTCTCCCAATCACCTTCCAGAAGTGACTCCAGCTGTTTAATTTCCGAGGCAACGCTTTAGCCCAAGCATACATGACCAAGCAGATCCTTAAGAGACATGGCTAGGGCTATACAGTCATACCTCAGGTTACAGGCGCTTCAGGTTGTGGTTTTTTTTTTTTGGTTACAGACCGCCGAAACCCAGAAGTACCAGAATGGGTTACTTCCGGGTTTCGACAGTCATGCATGCACAGTAGCACTAAATCGCACTTTGTGCATGTGCAGAAGCACTGAATCGCAACCTGCGCATGCGCAGACGCGCCACTGTGGGTTGCAAACGCTCCAGGTTGCGAACGTGCATCCCGCACGGATCACATTTGTAACCCGAGCGTCAGTTGTATGCCTAACAAAGAAACTGGTTTGATCATTTTAGCAGTCTCCTTTTCTATTAATATGATTCTTACTCTTATTCTTATTTACATCCTGCCTTTTTCCCTGATAGGGGAAAAAATCACAGGTTTGGAGAGGATTGCAAAAAACCCGATTTAGTTCACCTCAAACCTACAGTGGTAACTTGGAAGTCAAATGGAATCCGTCCCAGAAGTCCGTTCGACTTCCAAAACGTTCGGAAACCGAAGCCGCAGAAGCCATGTTGGATGTTCGGGTTCCAAAGAACATTAGTAAACCGGAACACTTCCTTCCCACCCACTCTTCCTTTCCGTCTTCTCGCCCCTGCAGTTCGGTCAGTGCCCAAACCAAGAACGGTGCCACACCTCTCTATTTAGCATGCCAGGAGGGCCACCTGGAAATCATCCAGTACTTGGTCAAGGACTGCGGAGCGGACCCCCACCTACGCGCCAACGACGGGATGACCCCTCTCCACGCCGCCGCCCAGATGGGCCACAACACCGTCATCGTCTGGCTGGTGAGGGCTGCTCGGGGCTGCAGCGAAGGCTGGGCACAAGGGGGGTCAGAACTCGGGGCCCAGCAAGGCTGCCCAAGCAACATTCAAGTGGTCACCTATAAGCGTTTGTATCGCAATCCTCTTCAGTGGCGCTTGGTGGAATGGAGCTTCTTGGCATAGCTATCAATGTTTCCCTTTTTTAAAGGGAAATTCCCTTATTCCGAATAAGGTTCCTCGCAAGTAAAGGGAAAAGTTGACAGCTATGCTTCTTGGCCTGTTTTATTTCAGGGGGGCGTTTTATCCTGCCTTCTCCCTCTCGCGCTCTCTCTCTTTCCTTAAAAAAAATTTTTATTGAAATTTTTCAGCATAAAATACAATAAGAATCAAACTAGTCTACAGAACTAGAATAGTGAAAAAAAGCAAGCAAGAGAGAGAAAGACAGAGAAGACACTTTACCATATTTACCCTATATAATATATATCCTGCCATTTATCTCTCATTCCTCAGATGAGCTTCACGGATATCAGCCTCTCTGAGCAAGACGACGACGGTGCTACCGCCATGCACTTCGCCGCCAGCCGAGGCCACGCCAAAGTTCTCAGCTGGCTGCTTTTGCACGGAGGGGAGATCACCACGGACCACTGGGGCGGGACCCCCTTGCATGACGCGGCTGAAAACGGGGAGCTGGAGGTGAGTCCGCAAGTGTCTTGTAGCGAGGGCTGGGATGCAAACAATTTGACAGCCGGGAAGAGAAGTAGGAAGAGGGGCTGTGCAGTTGCTGTGTGGTCTGTAGGGGCAGAGAATAGGGTCTGTCTACCCCGTAAGTGCATGGAATTTTATCCAGGGTTGCTTCTCAGGCCACATTTGCAGTATGCATTTGAAGCACTTATCATACCTCTTGCGACAACCCCAAAGAATCCTGGGAGCTGTAGCTTATTATGGGTTCTGAGAATTGTTAGGAGGCTTCTCCCATTTCCCTGCTGGAGCTACAGTTCCCAGAGTTCCCTGATTGTTAAAGCGCTCTGGGAATTGTAGGTCGCTGAAGGGGGATATGGGGCTCTCAGACCAAACTCTCAGCACCCTTACCAAACCACAGCTCCCAGGATTCTTTGGGTGCAGAAATGATTGCTTAAATTAGCATCATAATACTTTACATTGGACGCTGTGAGTGGGGCCTCAGTTCAGCCAGAAATCCCTCATTCAGCCATAAACCCACGAAATGTTGTTAGCTGGTTGCTATCTCCCTGCCTTAGCGTGCAGAAACCATGTCCGTGAAACAAGGCAAAGTCTGATCTACCTTGCAGAGTTGTTGGAAAGATTTCTGAATAATGTATGTGAAATGCATAAGGCACTTTTAAAAAAGGAAACATTTACCGTATTTTTCGCTCCATAAGACGCACTAGACCATAAGGCGCACCTAGATTTTGGAGGAGGAAAACAAGAAAAAAAAATATTCTGAATCCCAGAAGCCAGAACAGCAAGAGGAATCTGGCTTCTGGGATAGCCTTTGGCTGTTCTGGCTTCTGGGATAGCCGCGCCAAGCCCCTTCAGGGCAGCGGGATGACGGCTCCCCCTGCCTGGAAGAGGCTGCGTGCGGCTAAGGCAGAAGCCAGAACAGCAAGCGGGATCGCTGCACAGGAGAGGCGCTGCACAGAGAGGGAGAGCTACACAGCACCCCTTCAGCGAAGCGGGAGGAGGAACAGAAGGAGCCTCTTCTGTTCCTCCTCCGGCTTCACAGGACAGACGCCCCGCTAAAGGGGCGCTGCACAGCTCTCCTTCTCTGCACAGTGCCATTTGCTCCATAGGACACACTTATATTTCCCCTTACTTTTTAGGAGGAAAAAAGTGTGTCTTATGGAGCGAAAAATATGGTAATGGCAAAAACAGCTGATGAGTACTGATGGAGCTGAAACAAGGCTATGGCGAAACTAGAGGGAGATATCAACATGCTGGGGTGGGGGGTGGGGCTCGTTCATGAGGTTTGCAGAAGTACATGGTTTTGAAAAATAAAAAACAACAAAACCTCTTAGAATCATAGAATTGTAGAGCTGGAAGGGACCCTTAGGATCATCTAGTCCAACCCCCTGCAATGCAGGAATAGGCAGCTGTCCCAAACAGGGATCGAACCTGCAACCTTGGCATTATCAGCACCACGCTCTAACCAACTGAGCCATTGATGTAAGAGGTTCTTCTTTGCCTTAAGAGGGCAAACCACCCCAAGAAACATAGTCCAGTGAGAAATGTCAAGTGTCAGCTGGAAAAATAGGCTTGCTAGGTCTAATTACAACTGATACAAGAGGCAATGTGGCTAAGTGGCTGGAACCCTAAACAGGTGGACTACAGGGAGGTCCACCTGGTTTAGTATTGTCCACACTGACTGGCAGCAGCTCCCCAGAGCTCCAGGCAGTAGTCTCTCTAAGCCCTGCCTGGAGATGCAGCTGGGGATTGAACCTGGGACCTACTGCTGAGCTGCAGCCCTTCCTGAGAATGAGCGCACATGCTTAGAGGTGAGGAAGACACGCTGCAACATTTCATTGCAGACACCAAAGCATGAAGAATAGAGTTGTCCTTTATGGAAACAGGACTCTGTGAGGCCGGGGCAGTGACCTGGGGATATATGGGTTCTTGGCTGGGCCCCAGAATGCTGGGTAGGGACATGCAAGTCTCCCCGTATCTCCAGGTAAAATTGAAGGGACCCCAAGAGTCATCTAGTCCAACCCCCTACAGTTCATAAAAGGGAACTTTGGAGGTTTGCTGCAAAAGGAGGCAGCTCTGGGCCAGAACAAATGAATCTCTGGCATGCCATAGCTTGAGAAGAAGGCAGCCTTGTTCCTTTCGAGGCTTGGTGGTGGTCCTTCCTCCCATGGGCTGACTGCCTTTCTCTTCTCCTCTCAGTGCTGTCAAATCCTCGTTGTGAACGGCGTAAACTTGGGCATTCGCGACCAGGATGGCTACACGGCGGCCGACCTTGCAGACTACAACGGGCACCTGCATTGCGCCAAGTACCTGCGCACGGTGGAAAACATGGTGAGAATCGTGTCATGCAGGCAGCTGGCTTGCTTTGACAGGGAAGAGTGAGACCAGAGAGAAAAGGGAGAGGCAGTGATGACAAGGGCCATTGAGAGAGATTATTCAAGGAACAGTTAACTGGCTCCTTGTCCGTAACTCCCCAATTACACTCAGTAGGTAAAGGTAAAGGGACCCCTGACCATTAGGTCCAGTCGTGGCCGACTCTGGGGTTGCAGCTCTCATCTCGCTTTATTGGCTGAGGGAGCCAGCGTACAGCTTCCGGGTCATGTGGCCAGCATGACTAAGCCGCTTCTGGCGAACCAGAGCAGCGCACAGAAACGCCGTTTACCTTCCCGTTGGAGTGGTAACTATTTATCTACTTGCACTTTGATGTGCTTTCAAACTGCTAGGTTGGCAGGAGCAGGGACTGAGCAATGGGAGCTCACCCCGTAGCGGAGATGTGAACCACCGACCTTCTGATTGGCAAGTCCTAGGCTCTGTGGTCAAACCCACAGCGCCACCAGCCTCACATGCAATAAGAGGCAGTAAAAAGGAGTCTAAGCTGGAAGAAAGAAGCTCTCAATTAACTCTGCAGGGGACCTGAGGTGCCGAGAACTTACTGTGTAGTCATCGTGGAAGGACCTTTGCTAGATGGAAGGATATTGCTGGATCACATAGCATTAAAATCCCCCCATCACACTGAACAAGAGGCAATAAATAGGGCCTAAGTTGCAAGGAGGAAGCTACCACTTAACATTGCAGGAGACCCAAAGTTGCTGAGCTCTTACTGTGCAATCATCATGGAAAGAATCTTCACCAGAGGGAAGGATATTGCTGGATTATGTTAATTGCGGAACCCACGTTTCAACTTTGCTCCTTATTTCCGTAAAACAGCACCCAAGCAATGCTAAAGGGATTTGGTGTGGAAGGAGCCTGGGAAAGGGGCAGTTAACTCTGGGATGTAGCTTACTTTGGAGGGGAATAATAGTTTGAAAGAGAGGGATACCACCTGTTGAACCCTATTAGCCAGATTTGGGGGGGGGGGGTCTGACTATGGGGAAATGGGCTTTTTCTTTGGATGCTGAAGGTTTTCAGAAGTTCTTGATGGGTAGATGCGCCACCAGACCCATGTGCATTCAGCGCAGATGTGGAGCTGTTTTTAGGGCCAGTTTAGGCAACACTTGGGTCCATATTTCTTTTCACGAGTTGCAGTGAATGGTTTCTCTTGGAACAGCAAGGGATAAACATGGAACAACGACATGTTTAAACAGGGATTGCTGTTTCACCCGTCCATTTCTTTATTTCATTTTTTTTTTACATTTATACCCTACCTTTCTTCCAAGGAGCTCAAGGCATTGCACAGAGTTCTTTTTTCTTTTGAAAGGGGCTCGTGTTTTATCTTCACAACAACCCTGCGAGGTGGGGTAGGCTGACTAGTCCAAGGTCACCCAGTAAGCTTCATGACCGAGTGGGAATTTGAACCCTGGTCTTCCAAAACTCTAACCCAGGGGTCAGCAAACTTTTTCAGCAGGGGGCTGGTCCCTCAGACCTTGTTGGGGGGGCAGACTACATTGGGGGGGGAATGAACAAATTCCTATGCCCCACAAATAATCCAGAGATGCATTTTAAATAAAAGGACACTTTCTACTCATGTAAAAACACCAGGCAGACCCAGTGGCGTAGCGTGCGTTGTCAGCACCCGGGGCAAGGCAAGTAATTTGCGCCCCCTAACCCTGGATTTGCGCCCCCTAACCCTATCCCTAACCCTAACCCCCAGATGTTGCGCCCGGTGCGGCCGGCCCCCCCCTGCACCCCCCACGCTACGCCACTGGGCAGACCCTACCAATAACCCAGAGGTGCATTTTAAGTAAAAGGACACATTCATGTAAAAACACGCTGATTTCCAGACTGTCCGCAGGCCGGATTTAGAAGGCAGTTGGGCCAGATCTGGCCCCCGGGCCTTAGTTTGCCTACCCATGCTCTAACCACTACTGCATGTTGGCAATCATGAAGTGTGACCAGGGGTGCCAACTTGAATAAAATATGGGGGGTGGCCCTTAGGCAAGCGCTGCCCTACTTAGTTGATCACATGATGCTGTGGACGCATACCATTTGAGTGACAATGCCCATCAACTTGGAGAGGGGCAGCCCCTCAAATATTTTATGGGGGGCCCAAAACCTCCTAGGCCTCTACAAGTTGGCTCCTATGAGTGTGACAGTCATGAAATGATGGGCACAGCCCATCTGAACCATTCCTGAGGTTCTTTGGCAGAACCAGACGCAGATAGGCACTTGCACTCCTCTGATACGGACTCTGCCAGCCGAGTTTACACCAGATCATCGTTCTGCCTTTGTGGGCCATTTTGTGTGTGTGTGTGTGTTGCATGGGGGTGACTTCAGGTGCATGGAACAGCCCTCCCTCCCTCCCTCCCTGCAGGCTCTCCCTTCCTACAGCTCCACTCTCACAGCTCCCCTGCCTCCCCATTGGGAGGACAAAAATATTTCTCGAGCAGCCGGAGGAGGCCAATGGGAGGCTGGCAGCTGGTGTGTTACCCAGGGCAGCCGGGCTAATGATGCCAAGCAGGGCTCACAGAAGGGCTGCTGTCACTCAGCCGCCCCCCCAGGGACTCATCCAGTGCTGTTGTGTTATGCTTTCCTTCATGCCAAGGAGGTCGGACCGAAGGGTTGGGCTGCGCCAGAGCCGAGCAAGGGGACCAGGGGCTTTCCCGGGATCATGGGCAACGTAAGCAAGGGGGGGTGTCCTGGTGTGTGTGTGTATGTGTGCCTGTTGTGAGATGTGCCAAGGAGTCTCCAGGGCAAGTGTTAGCTTGGGGCATCGCATCTGGGAAAGATGTGATGCAGAATTACAGCCTGGTGGAAACCTGTGAATGGGGTAGGGGAGCCGGCCAGCTTAAATCAAGGGGTCTCTTGAAACACCCTTCAGGAACCCCCAGGTGGTGCCTCCTCCCTCTCTCCCCCCCGCCTTTCAAAAGCCACTTTTCCATGTTGGCTTTAACCCCCTAATCCCCAGTTGAAGCCATCCTTCTGTTCTCCAAACTTTACCTCAGCATCAGCTCTCAAGGCTTTTGGTCTTGGCTTCTTCTTCATTTTATCATCACCATCTTTGTATTTATACCCTGCCTTTTCATTGTCAGGGACTGATGCAAGTGAGTCAGTGTGGTGTAGTGGTTAGAGGGTCAGACTAGGAACTGGGAAGACCAGGGTTCAAACCCCCACTCAGCCATGAGGAAGACCTACCTCACCGGGTTGTTGTCAGAATAAAGATGAGGAAAAGTACTGTGTACACCACCCTGAGAGAAGGTGGGATATAAATGCAATAAGATGAATAAATAAACTGGGGAAATTGCAACTTTGTGGTGCTGTATAAAAATCATTTGGGGGGGGGATTCTTACCCATGATTTGCCAGGGAAGGCCTCTCCAGTTTGGCAAGACTTGGCCTGTCCCCTGTCTGGGCCAGGGAGGACCCTGAAATCAGGGACAGAGCCCCTGCTTTGCATGCAGACACAGGGAGTGTGGTCTAGTGGTTAGAGCGGGGTCAGCAAACTTACCGCGCCTCGGACTGCGCGTCTCCAGCGTCGATCATGTAGCGGGCTGGAGGGCGGGGGAGCGCGTGCCCATACACACACACTATTTCTGGCACACTTCCAACCCGGAAGTGTACTGAAAATAATGCTTGCGCATGTGCAAATAACGCTTGTGCATGTGCACAAGCTATTTCCAGTGCTCCTCTGACCCGGAAGTGCGCAGCCGCGCAGCACAGCACTGGTAAGAGCGGGCGGCAGGGGTCGCCGCGGGCCGGATAAACAAGTCCCTTGGGCCTTATCCAGCCCGCGGGCCTTAGTTTGGGGACCCCTGGGTTAGAGCATCAGAGTAGAACCTGGGAGAGGCCAGGGTTCGAAACCTCAACGCGGCCACAAAGCTCACTGAGCAACCTTGGGCCAGTCACTGCCTCTCAGACTAACCTACCCTGCAGGGTTGCTGTGAGGAACAAATGAGGAGGGGAAGAACCACGCACCCGCCCCCCCAGACTTCCTTGGAGGACAGAAGGTGGGGATAGAAGTTCAACCACCCAATCAGCCAGGCGGACCCGTTTTCGAGGAGGGGGCCACCTGAGCGTGGCCTGGTGCGGAGTGGCCCCTTTCTCTGAGCTGCTTACTCACCTCTAACTGACACTTATGTGGCTTGCAGAGTGTGGAGCACAGGGTCCTTTCGCGGGATCCTTCGACGGACCTGGAGTTCAAGCAGCCGGACTCTGGGATGTCGTCGCCCAACACCACCATGTCTGCCCCGCAGGCCCACTTTGACCTCGGGTCCCCCAGTAGCACCCTCTCCAACTACGACTCCTGCAACTCCAGCCAGTCTAGCACCGGGGAGAAAAGGAACAGTCAAGGCTGCAGTGAGTATCTCTTACACACGTGTGTGTGTGTGTGTGTGTGTGTGTGTGTGTGTGTTGGGGTCTGCTCACCCTTCCCCACTTGCCATCTGTTGCAAAGTTGCTCTTGGGAAGAAGTGGGAGGTGGCGGCAGGGGTGGGGGAGTTAATTCATAGCACCATCGAATTACAGAGTTTGATCTATTTGTTTTTTATTCATCAAACTTACATGCCGCCTTTCATCTAAAGATCTCAGGGTGGTTCGCAGAATAAAATGCATGAAACACAAGTGAAGATTCACACCAAAACTACGAAGCAATAACCCCTGTGTCTCACAGACACATTTAAAAGACTGTAGAATATTAATCCACCAAAGGCCTGGTTGAAGAGGAATGTCTTTGCCTGGCACCTACAATATATATAATGAAGGCGCCAGGCAAACTTCCATGGGGAGAGCATTCTACAAACGGGGATCCACTACAGAACAGGGACCTATTCCAATGCAGGAATCTCAGCTGGATCATATCTGACAGATGAGCACCCAACCTCTGCTCTTCTTTCTCTGTTTTTAAAATTTTAGATTAGTTTTCTTTGATCTTATTTTACCACGAAAAAGCTTCAACAAAATCTTATGACAAAAGGTGAAAAAACCCCAACCTCCACTTAAAAACCTCCAATGAATTGTAGAATCGTGGAGTTGGATGGGATCACAGCTAAAGAATCCCTGGCAGACGGCCGTTCAACTTTTGTTTAAAAACCTACCACATGGAGGAGAATCAGCCTCCTTCGGAGGGAATCTGTTCCACTGTTAAACGCCTCTTAAGAGTCAGAAAGTTATTCCAAAGGTTTAGTTGGAATCTCCTTTCCTCTCATTTGAATCCACTGGTTCTGATTCTTCCCAGTGGAGCAGCAGCAGAAAACAAGCTTTCTCCATCTTCCATGTGACAGCTCTTTAGATATTTGAAGATGGCTCACATTTCTCATCTCAGTCTTCTCTGCTCTAGGCGAAACACCCCCAACTCCCTCAACCTGTCCTCATAAGTCTCAGTTTCCAGACCTTTTTATCATCCTGGCCACCCATACAGATCAGGGCAAAGGGAAGAGTGCCACCTTGTGGCACAGATTTGTGCTTCCTTGCCAGCCCTGCTAGATAACGTTACCAGCACAGCAGCAAGCAATGCCCGCATTTCCAAAAGCAGCTATGGTTTCTTTTGAAAATAATTTCAAATAAGGACATTGCAAAGGACACTGGTCCTCCCTTTTAAAGCCACACAGGCTCAAAGGTAAGCCAAAGCAATCTTGCACTAATTGCACCTGCTGGAGACAGACAACTGGGGAAGGTTCTGGCCTTCAGGTTTTGTGGGCTTCCTGGATGTTTTTGGTTGGACACTGTAGAAAGCTGCAGGGATGCTGGAGTTAGGTGGACCCAACAGGGCTCATCTTGTGTCTCCCATATGTTGTGCACCCATTTTTGGAGACCTCTACTACAAAATGTGGAGAAGTGCAAATTTCCAAGGATATTTCAAAGGACTGCAAATGAATTTTATTATTTCGGTCACAGACCAGTTCCAGCCCACATACAATATCAAGGAAGTCATAAAACACAGTACGGATACTTTTGAATTTGCAATTAGGTATAACAGGGACAATGCAGATACAGTAATGGTTAAAAATATATAAATTAAAACTTACCGTATTTTTTGCCCCATAGGACGCACCGCCCTATAGGATTAACCTAGTTTTTTTTGGGGGGGGGGAATAAAGAAAAAAATTTATTTCCCCCCCAGGCACGGGGCTGGCGCAGGATAAGCCCGAGCTTCCCCCGACCCCAGCCCCCAGAAGAGCCTGCTATCCGCAAGCCTAGGGAGCCGCGCCGGTCTCCCCAGGATTGCGGACAGCTGTGCGAAGCCCAGGCGCGCTGAGGCTTCCTAATGCAGGCAGCTCTCCGCGACCCTCCGGAGGCTGGCGTGGCTTGGTGCCGGGCTGCGGAGGGATGCACAGAGCTGCATGGAGCCCGGGAGGGCAGGCAGCTCTCCGCGAGCCTCCGGAGGCCGGCGCGGCTTGGCGCCGGGCTCCAGAGGGTCGCGCAGAGCTGCACGGAGCCCGGGAGGGCAGACAGCTCTGCGCGACCATCTGGAGGCCAGCACGGCTTGGCGCCGGGCTCCAGAGGGTCGCGCAGAGCTGCACGGAGCCCGGGAGGGCAGGCAGCTCTGCGCGACCCTCCGGAGGCCAACACGACTTCGCGCCAGGCTCCGGAGGGCTGCGCAGAGCTTCCTGAAGCCTGGAGAGCGAGAGCCTCTCACTCCCCAGGCTTCAGTGAAAGCCTGTATTCGCCCCATAGGACACTCCCACATTTCCCCTTCATTTTTGGAGGGGAAAAAGTGCGTCCTATAGGGCGAAAAATACGGTAGTCACTGACATATAACCTAAAATTATCATTTAAGGCCTTAATAATTATGATAGCAAGGGACGCAGGTGGCGCTGTGGGTTAAAGCCTCAGCGCCTAGGACTTGCCGATCGAAAGGTCGGCGGTTCGAATCCCTGCGGCGGGGTGCGCTCCCGCTGCTCGGTCCCAGCGCCTGCCAACCTAGCAGTTCGAAAGCACCTCCGGGTGCAAGTAGATAAATAGGGACCGCTTACCAGCGGGAAGGTAAACGGCGTTTCCGTGTGCGACTCTGGCTCGCCAGAGCAGCGATGTCACGCTGGCCACGTGACCCGGAAGTGTCTCCGGACAGCGCTGGCCCCTGGCCTCTTAAGTGAGATGGGCGCACAACCCCAGAGTCTGTCAAGACTGGCCCGTACGGGCAGGGGTACCTTTACCTTTACCTTAATTATGATAGCACAGCTTGTTCCCTAAGTTTTATGGCAATCATACAGAATTTAGCTACCCTTAATGTGATTTCAGGATCCTTGTGGTCTACCAAGGATTTTAGACATTGAAGTTTGGATTCATTTGGAGATTTTTGCATAGCAGGGGTAATAAATACCGAGCATATGTTCCCGTAGAAATGGCAGCGTAACAAAGACAGTTTCTACCTCCATCAAGCCGCAGGGGCAGACCCGTTCCATGTATGGTTTACCCTCGAATCTGCCTTGCAATAAGGCAGATGGCAGCATGTTGAATCTAGCAAGGGTAAATGACCGTCTGTAGACTGCAAATGTCAAAGGGTATTTCAAAGGCTGTTTTACAGCATTGCAAATTTCAACGAATATTTCAGTCTGCGCTCTCTGTCTCTCTCTCCTCCGACTCCTTGCTCCAGGAGTTCCCGGTACGACGATCACAGATATGCAAACCTACATGGACATGCTGAACCCCGACCTCGCCCCTGGGAACAGCAAGAAGGGGGGTGAGGCCTCCCCACCCCCACCTCCAAACTTCCCGGCACCTCCCCCACCCCCCGACACCAAGGTGCTCCCTCCTCCTCCTGGCTACCCAGCGCCAAACCCCCCAGAGGTTCAGCACACGGCCGAGATCTACGTGCAGGCGAAGAACAATCTCCGCCATGTGGAGAGCGAAGCCCTCAAGAGGGAGGTAAGGCCAAGGATGCCACAGGACCCTTTGGAGAAATGCTAAGCTTTGTGCCGGAAGCTGTCTTGGCTTTCTCTTGCAGTTTCTTGGTGTGGTGGAGGAGATCCCAAGCTGACCTTGAGTAGGTGGGAAGCCCAGCAGTGACATAAAGGGTGCATAGGATTCCTCTGGGGTCAGGGTTTTCAAACATAGGAAGCCCCCTCAGTCACCCTGTTATAAACCTGGAACCCTCCAGATATTTTGGACCACAGCTGGAGGGCACTAGGTTGGCGAAGGTTGTTGTGGGTGTCTATAGAGCAGTGGGTCCCAAAGCAGGCGGTGGTATTACCTAGTGGGGCACTAACAGGCAAGGGGGGCGCAGAAGGTGCAAATGGTTTCGAAAAGCTGGTATCACCAGATCGAGTTCACCAGTGTTGTTGACTTAATTAAACTACATAGTTTTAACTGAATCTTAAATAAATGGTTACTGTTTTAAATTTTATTGCACTGTTGTATTGGGTTTTGCAAACGATGATTCTGAATGATGCTTTTTTAATATATTAGGGTAAGGGGCAGTGAGGATGAGTTTATGTTGGCCCAATAAGGTTTCTCAACTACTGTTTTTGCAATGCTTTATTATGTTTTTGTATATACCATATTGGCTCAAATATAAGGCACACTTTTTTCCGCCAAATTCTGATTGTGAAAAGTTAAAGTGTGGCTTATATTCATGACCTTACCGTATCGCGGCATAAACAGCTGCCCACGAGAGCCGCTGGGGGTGCAGGACAATGGCACCCATCCTGACCTCGTCTCCCAAGCCTCCTCTGAGCTGCCGTAAGGAAGGGGGAAGGGAGGGAGGCTGCTGGCAAAGCGGCATGGCTCCCCCCACCCCCAGGAAGCAGCCTGGGAGCATGGGGCAATGGCGCGCAGCCCGCCCACTGCTCCCAAGCCTCCCCCAGCACCAGCTTGGGGAGGTAGTGCCAGGAGGTGGTAGTGTCAGGAGGTGGGCACACAGTGCACTCAGAACCAAGCATTGGTTTGGGGAGCAGGGTGCCAAGCACCAGTGCCGGCCATCCCCCGTTCAGGGCGGTAGTGCCAGGAGGTGGTCCGCACCCACAAATAAGCCTTGAATTTTAATAGTGCGGCTTAGTTGCAGGTGCGTCTTATATTCGGGACAGTACGGTATTGGAAGCTGCCCAGAATGGCGGGGGCAACCCAGTCAGATGAGCAGGGTACAAATAATAAAATAATTATTATTATTACTGCTGTAGAGGTTTGAGCACATGCCTGGTTGTGCTTGTTTAGGCAAAGACTTAGGGAGCAGGTTGTTCTTCCATCTGAGATGGACCGCTTGAACACTGCTTGAAAAGTCAGGAAGTGCAGTTCAGAAGTGATGCTGGATGCACCTTTGGAGCTGAAGGCGGAGAGGACCACCTTTGACCAGCTCCTTACTCCAGTCAGACATGCTGCAGTTACTACAACATTGGATCACTGCAGGGGTTTCATTTGAAAAATATTGGGAAAGCCTCACTGAGCCAAAACACAGCTGCTAACTTCTTGACCCTCTGATGCTGGATCCTGTGATGCTGTACCAATTTTACCAGTCTGTGAGCCCATTTCGTAGGGCGGGCCACTACATTTAAAGTATTGCAAACCAGCTCGGGACAAGGATCCTTAAAGGACTGTCTCCTTCTGAATATCCTGCCATATCACTTGGGACGTCAGGGGAGGCCTTGCTGCATTTCCCATCAGACCTGCATGCACTAGGCAGAGATCCTTCCCCACCTTCGTTCCCAGAAGATCTGGCTGACTCTTCCTTAGGGGGAAATGTTGGTCGTTGCAGCAGGCCCATGGCTTGGCCAGTTCTTCCACTGTTCTCTTCTCCCCACTTTGCAAAGGGATTTCTATCTGCTCTGCTGGTTGGATGATGACCACTGCTCTGCTTTTTCTTCATGGGATGTTTTTGCTAATCTTAACCATCTGGAGCTCCAGGGTTGGGACTGGCTGGCCTAAGTAATACTTGAGTTGACTCCAGGTCCCTACAGAGTCATCTCCTATAGCCACCTCAGCAGGGCTCCCTGGAGCTCTCCAAGGTGCTGAATTGCTCTCTGCTTGACTGGGACATTGACTGCCTCCTCTGAGAACCTTGTGACCCCAGAACTGGACACAGTCTCATGTTGTGGTATGACTCTGCACCTTGGCACAGTGTCCTCCTTGCTCTGAAATCTCCCCAACTTGTGGGTGCTCTCAGAATCCCCAAAACCTCGTCGTTCGATCAGAAATATATTTGTGAGCCTCTTGCTCCAAGTATGGAGGATTGAGACTCTTCTCAGCACTGAGCTTTCACAAGTGTTACTGGGCAAATGTCTTCCTCTATCGCTTCACACAGAGTTTACTTTCCTGGCTTGTTGCCATCCAGAAAGAATTCCCCATCGGTCCCTGCTGTGCATCCCATGCTGAGGCAGTTCTTTGCTTTCTAAGTATCTCTTCCTTCCAAATCTGTGCTGCTCCTCTGGCATCTGCTTCCTCTGCCCAAGAAGGAAAGTGCCTTCCACACAGCTGTGAGGCTCTGTGGACACACAGTTCAGCTGGGCCAAGCCTCTGACAAGCCCCAGCTGCAGCCAGCCTCAGGCACTGAGCATGACCTAAAGGGCACCTCAGCCTGCATCAGCCTGCCCTCCCTGGACTCTTTGATCTGTGGGGGAGGTTCTTCTCATAGTCCCACGATTGAGGGAGATGCATCAGGGGAATGACATGAGACAGGGCCTTATCTGTGGTGGCCCCACAGCTTTGAACATAAGAACAATACTGCTGGATCAGACCAATGGCCCATCCACTCTAGTATCCCGTTCTCACAGTGGGCAACCAGATGCCTACAGGTAACCGGCAAGCAGGATCCAAGCACAAAAGCACTCTCTCCTGTGGTTTCCGGCAACTGGTGTTCAGAAGCATTGCTCTCCTGGAAGGAATTCCTGCAATTGACTTTGCTGGCAGCTTGGCACCAGGTTAAGGCCTACTATATCCGTTTGCCTGTGCTTTTCTTCTGGGTTGCCAGCGTTGGTATCTGTTGTTGTAAGGTCTGCTCCTCAAGATGATCTTAAGGCTGATCTCCAGTTGGTTTTAGGTACGTTTTATCTGCTCTGTCTGACTTGGGCTTTTTTGTTTTAGGTGTTTGTATTTTAACTGATTTGTAACATCCTCTGAAATCATACCTGAAATACCACCTCCTTCCCTACAGTCTTTCCCAGGCATTAAGATAAACAGAGGGGTTCCTCTTGGTGGTTCCACCTCCCTCAGAAGTTCAAGGGGTGGTGGTAGTGGCCCAGGAGAGGGCCTTCTCCATGGCAGCCCCTAAAGTGTGGAACTCCATGCACACACAGTGGTGTTCCTGGCCCCTTCACTATACAGCTTCTGGCAAATGCTGAACATGCACCCTGACCTGTGGCATATTCCGTTCTTGTGAATGGAATATGTTTCAACTGTTTTTAATTATGAATATTCATGGATTATAGAATCATAGAATTGTGGAGTTGGGAGGGGTGCCAGGGTTCATCTTGCCCAACCCCTTGTAATGCAGGAATCACAGCTAAAGAATCCCTGACAGATGGATTCTGTTTGACAACTTCCCATGGAGGAGAATCCACCACCTTCCGAGGGAGTCTGTTCTAATGGCCAGCTCTCACTGTCAGAAAGTTCTTCCCAATGTCTATTCAGAATCTCCTTTCTTGCCATCTGAATCTGTTGGTTTGGGTCTTCGGCTCTGGAGCCACAGAAAACAAGCTGGCTCCACCTTCCACATGACAGCCCTTCGGATATTTGAATGTTTGTTTTGTTTAGTCGTTTAGTCGTGTCCGACTCTTTGTGACCCCATGGACCAGAGCACGCCAGGCACTCCTGTCTTCCCACAGTTTGGTCAAACTCATGCTGGTAGCTTCGAGAACACTGTCCAACCATCTCGTCCTCTATCATCCCCTTCTCCTTGTGCCCTCCATCTTTCCCAACATCAGGGTCTTTTCCAGGGAGTCTTCTCTTCTCATGAGGTTGCCAAAGTATTGGAGCCTCAGCTTCACGATCTGTCCTTCCAGTGAGCACGCAGGGCTGACTTCCTTAAGAATGGATAGGTTTGATCTTCTTACAGTCCATGGGACTCTCAAGAGTCTCCTCTAGCACCATAATTCAAAAGCATCAATTCTTCGGCAATCAGCATTCTTTATGGTCCAGCTCTCACTTCCATACGTAATAATTAAATAAACCTTCCAAAGCTCAGCTTCGACCTTTGCAGATAAAACACCCCACGCCTGCCTGACACAACCCTCTCCTTTCCCATTCCTCTCTCTTGTCTCGAGATGGTGATGGAGTGCAAGCGGTCTTGGTCCCCACTTGCCTGTCTATGATGTGAAGCGACAGAGGGGCTGTCAGGAACAATAGCTGGTTTGTTGGCCCCACTCCTCCTGGCTGACTCACCACAGCAGGCTGCAGTTAGGGAAAATTGATGGCTCCATTTGTAATTTGGTTAATTGCACCGGCCCTTTCATTCCCCCTTAGCCCTGGTTTGGGGCTCAGGAATGCGGTTCGGTTTGCAGACTCAGCAGCTTGGAAGTGGCCTGGCTGCTGCGGTGACTTTTAGACCCACAACCAGGTCCCTTTCTGGCAGACTGTGAGGGACAGGGGAAGTCTTTTTTCCCCAAAAAAAAATAAAAATAAAGGGAAATAAATGGTATCTGAAGAAGTGTGCATGCACACGGAAGCTTATACCAAGAACAAACTTAGTTGGTCTCTAAGGTGCTACTGGACAATTTTTTTATATATATTTTGGGAAATAAATGGTTCATTGAGTCCCTTGCGGTCTTTTGCTGGCTGCTGAAAGATTTGGAAGGCTGGCTCCTGAGTGGCAAGTGACTGAATGCAGGGATAGGGGAAGAATCGAGCCATGATGGGTGTCCTTTGCTGTATGGAGTCTCTGAGATCAGTGGCTGTGTTCTGGAAGATACAATAAGCAGAACACTCTGTGCTTCAGAATGCTGGATCCTCTGATATTCATGCCAAGTCTGATCAATTCAGAGAGTTGTCTCCAACTAAAATTTACTCAGACTAGACCCAGTGGAATGAAGGGACCTAAGTTAATCAGGTCCATTAATTTCAGTGGGTCTGTTTCCCTCTCCAAGGGTGGCCCCATGTAGAAAGCGTTGCGGCAGTCTAGGCTGGATGAGAGCCATGCATGTATAACTGTGGCAGGTCCATTTCCAAATGGGGACACAGCTGGTGGATGTTGCCGTTGGAGGACCTATCTGCATTCTCTCCTCACCATCTCGCTGCCAAATATTTGGCAGGTGTAATGCACGTATCCTAAATTAGATGCCCCCGCAAGGGTTGAGCGAGCCCAGCCCACTAAAACTATGTGCAATTCAAACACTGTGACAAGTAAAGCTGCACTCTGAGACCTACATAATTTCCACATGTTAATATTTTCCTCTGGTTTTGTGTCATGTATCCTGCAACTTGGTGCTTTGCACAGTTTATTCTGTGCTGCTGCTGGTTATGGGAAGGGAAGCCAGCAATGGTTCCCAGATCACTGGAACATCTAATTCTTCCTCTTCTCTGCCTGCTAAGGTTTCAACAAGCAGATTTCTGTTGTGAGAGGGCTCAAAACTTGCTTCTTAAAATGGAAGCTGAAGTTTCTAATAAAATCACATTTTCTTTGCCCCACATTCCACACTTTCCCCCTGCAATATACAGGCTTTCTGATACCGGAAAAGTTTGCACTAACTCCCACAATCTAGGTAATAAGGACGGGGAAATTCCAGCATCTTGGTTTTCAAAAAAAAAAAAAATCTGCAAAAGGAATAGATGAACTGAGAATTACAGAAATCCTTTTTTTTTCACAATCACACAAACCCTTTAATGCTGGCATGTGTTAAAGGTTGGACAGATCTGTCTCAGGCCTTTGTCCACTTCATTTATTTATTCACAAATCCAACTCATTCTGTTTCCACCCCAATCTGCTTATACAGTGGTACCTCTGGTTACGAACTTAATTCGTTCCGGAGGTCCGTTCTTAACCTGAAACTGTTCTTAACCTGAGGTACCACTTTAGCTAATGGGGGCTGCCGCTGCGCTGCCACTGCCGCACGATTTCTGTTCGCATCCTGAGGTAAAGTTCTTAACCCAAGCTACTACTTCCAGGTTAGCGGAGTCTGTAACCCGAAGTGTTTGCAACCCGAGGTACCACTGTATTTATTTTTTAAGGAAAGCATGAAAACGTGCTTTAATATTCTGCCTTAAAATATGGATTTGGGTATGTGTTTTAACCTAACCTATGCATTTCAGTGTGTTTTTGAACCAAGAACTAGGGGCAGTCTGCATTTCAAGCCGTGTACTGGTCATGGAGCTGCAAATCTGGTCAGCTCACTTTAAAACGTGGACCATATAAAGTCCTCAAGCATTTGTTGTGTTTGTTTTGGTGTTGGGCTGTGGGCATTAATATTACTATTAATAATTTTATTATTTATACACCATCCTTCCAGCTGGGTTTCCCCAGCCACTCTGGACAGCTTCCAGCAAATATAAAAATATAACAAGATGTCAAACCTTAAAAACCTCCCGATACAGGGCTGCCTTCAGGTGTCTTCTAAAAGTTGTGCAGTTCTTTATCTCCTTGACATACTAGAAGAAGAAGAAGAAGAAGAAGAAGAAGAAGAAGAAGAAGAAGAAGAAGAATTTATTATAACAACAACAACAACAACAACAACAACAACAACAACAACAACAACAACTTATTATTTCTACCCCACCCATCTGGCTGGATTTCCCCACCCACTCTGGGAGGCTTCCAGCAAAATATTAAAATACAATAATTCATCAAATATTAAAAACTTCCCTAAAGAGGACTACATTCAGATGTCTTCTAAAAGTCAGGTAGTTGTTTATTTCCTTGGCATCTGATGGGAAGATGTTCCATAGGGTGGGTGCCACTACTGAGAAGGCCCTCTGTCTGGTTCCCTGTAACCTCACTTCTCACAGGGAGGGAACTGCCAGAAGGCCCTCGGCGCTGGACCTCAGTGTCCGAGCAGAACGATGAGGGTGGAGACGCTCCTTCAGGTATACTGGACTGAGGCCGTTTAGGGCTTTAAAGGTCAGCAACAACACTTTGAATTGTGCTTAGAAATGTACTCCGCAGAGGGAGGGCGCCATTGCCAAGAAGGCCCTCTCCCTGGGTAAGTAACTGTGCTGAAACACAGCAAGAGGGGCTGTGTGTTTCTCTGATGCCTGCAGAAACACTAATGCAAAAAGAAACATGCTCCCATTTTGAAAACGGACATTTGCTTTCTTAGGGCCTCGTTGTGTAGCTACAAGATTCAAGGTGTGCTTTTGTCAGTGGCTATTGCGCTGTGGGTTAAACCACAGAGCCTAGGACTTGCTGATCAGAAGGTTGGCGGTTCAAATCCCCGTGATGGGGTGAGCTCCCGTTGCTCGGTCCCTGCTCCTGCCAACCTAGCAGTTCGAAAGCACATCAGAGTGCAAGTAGATAAATAGGTACTGCTCTGGTGGGAAGGTAAACAGCGTTTCCGTGCGCTGCTCTGGTTCGCCAGAAGCGGCTTAGTCATGCTGGCCACATGACCTGGAAGCTGTACGCCGGCTCCCTCGGCCAATAAAGCGAGATGAGTGCCGCAACCCCAGAGTCAGCCACGACTGGACCTAATGGTCAAGGGTCCCTTTACCTTTACCTTTATGCTGTTGCAAGGATACACCACCTCAGAAAATGGTAGACATGGAGGTTTAAAGCAGATATTGGCTGTCCATCTGCCAGGGATCCTTTAGCTGTAATTCCCTGGATTGCAGGGGGTTGGACTAGATGACCCTCAGGGTCCCTTCCTGCTCTGCAATTGGCTGTTCTTTCAGGCTACACCCCACACTTGGGAACCTAAGGAACCAATCCTGAGCCGGAGCCTCTGGCAAGAGCCATTGTAGCTTGGTGGTTAGAGTGCCTGCCTTGCAGGAAGAACGCACCAGGTTCAATCCCCAACACAACCAGGTTGGGCTGGGAAAGATCCTGGGCCCAAGGCCCTGGAGATCTGCTGCCAGTTAATGGAGACAATGTTGAGCTAAGTAGACCCATGGTCTGATTCGGTAGAAGGCAGTTTGCTGTGTTCTCAGCATCTAGCTCCAGAGTACCTACACTGATGGGCAGCAGCTCTCCAGGTTTCCAGACTCAGCTGTCTCTCCCATTCCTACCTGGAGATATTGGGAGTTGAGCCGATGGCCGCCTTCTGCATGCAAAGCATTCAGCTCTCAGCCCTTCGCCAAGCACTGGTGGGGGGAGGTCTTACCAAATCCTTAGGAAGAGAGGGCCAGATCCATCCTCTGCCTCTGACATGCAGGGGTGTGTGTATGTGTTTGTGTGTGTGCACATGTGTAGGGTGAAGATACAGTGTCAGGCCCTGCTTGAGGAAGTGCATCCAAGGCCGAGGGTCTATTGTTGGCAGCTGGATTGTGTGGCACAGATACCTTTGCTGGGAAATAAATACACAAGTCTCCAGTTTCTCTGCAATGTGACCCCTCTTCCCCCTGCACAGCTAGCGGCACAAAGGCCTTAAACCCGCAGCATCGGGCTTAGGCAAAAATTCCTTAAATCATCCGCTTTGGCAGCAGCTCATTCCCCTCTATTAGCGTCTTGCGGGGGGCGGGGGAGTGTTGGCGTCTTAGGGCTGGTTTACGCAACCAGCAGGACCAGACGCTGAAGATTTAATCTGATTGGCTGAGGTGACCCAAGTGATTTATTTATTTTTTGCTGCCATTGTTAAGTGCTGCATACCCTAATGACGTCATGAGCAAAAATTTACTTGGGGTCGCTTCAGCCCAGTTGAACCAAACGGCAGTGGGAAGCAGGGTAGGATTGCAGGTATGCAATGCAGGGGTTAGAGCATTGGAGTAGAAGCTGGGAATCCTCCTGCTCAGCCATCGTGAAGCTCAGTGGGTAACCTTGGGCCAGTCGCTGCCTCTCAACCCAACCTACCTCACAGGGTTTTTGTGGGGGGGGGGGGTAAAACGAGGAACCATGTGTGTCACCGTGAGCTCCTTGGAGGGGAAAACAAGTGCCACAAATAAAATAAATGCATTTATTTGCTGGCTGCTTTTGAGAATCTCCTTTCGGAGGGGAACACAGGGCAGACAAACTTAATAGGAAAGTATAACATAAATACTGCACAGCCTATAAAACCTTAGCCAGGGACAAATTTTAAAGTGGAACTGCTTTGAGGCTGGAGTGTGTGTTCCAAGATTCATAGAAGCATAGAATCTGAGAGTTGGAAGGGACCTCAGAGGTCATCTGGTCTAACCCCCGCAATGCAGCAATCTCAGCTAAAGGATGCAGGGCTATCCTGCCACCTGCCATACAGCAAAATGATTTTCTTGCGAGGCCACAGCCACCTGTGCCTTGATAACATTTTGCTTGCCTGTGAGTTGGGAGCTGAGCAGGAACAAAGCTCTTTTCATGAGACTGCATAAGACCCTGTGGCATGCAGTTTGCAGCCCCTATCATTGAAACCGCTGCAAAATTCCCCAAATGGTTTGATTTTAATTTAAAATGAAAATGGTTTGGGAATAGGTTTTCTTCCCAGAGTGCGTATGCCTTTTTTACTTATTTTCTTTATTTAAACAATTTATATCCCACTGAACTGCATTCAGTTCTAAGCGTTGTACAAGAAATATAATGCAGAAAAAGTTGTTTTTTTGTTTTGTTTTTTAAAAAGTAGCATATGAATAGCCAGATCAAGCAATAGGCTGGTGAAACACTTTTCTTGGATTTTCTGACACACTATGAAAACCTAGCAGTACCAAAATAAAAAGGGAAATAAATTCCAACAAACTGAAGGTGTGATTTAAAAAAACCAATTGGGATAAAAATAGTTACAAAGTAGCATGAAGACATATGGAAAAATAAATATAATTCTATGGAGTCCCGTAACAGGTAAAAACAAACAAGTGTGTATCTGCTAATATCGAAAGCAAAATAATTCAAATGCAATCGGTGTATTCTGACAAAATCCTGACAATCTGAACAGATGTAACTCCAGATTAGAACAGAAACCCAAAGGGATTTAGACCAAATGCATCTTCTTCTGTGCTCTGCGGCGAAAGAGCCATTTGGCAGAGAAGCAAATATAAAATTGCGCAAACATTAAACCAATTGTAATATATACAAATGGAAATAACACCACCAATTGGGGCTATTGACCACGTCATGCTTAGCTAGCCTTTGAGTGCCCCACACAAGTCAATTGATATATGATCCAGCCAAGTTGGCTCTCAGAGGAAGCTGCCCTTCCCAAACGGAGCAAGAATCTTAAATTATTTCCACTAATGAACCACCCCTGGACTCTTGGCCTGGCCCCAGATGTATGCATAACAATTGGCTTGTTGTTCGTATCGTTATATTTGACGTTCTAAGCTATGGTTTTCCCAGTAGTGATGTATGGAAATGAGAGCTGAACCATAAAGAAGGGTGATCGCCGAAGAATTGATGCTTTTGAATTATGGTGCTGGAAGAGACTCTTGAGAGTCCCATGGACTGCAAGAAGATCAAACCGATCCATTCTGAAGGAAATCAGCCCTGAATGCTCACTGGAAGGACAGATCCTGAAACTGAGGCTCCAATACTTTGGCCACCTCATGAGAAGAGAAGACTCCCTGGAAAAGACCCTGATGTTGGGAAAGATGGAGGGCACAAGGAGAAGGGGACGACAGAGGACGAGATGGTTGGACAGTGTTCTCGAAGCTACGAACATGAGTTTGACCAAACTGCGGGAGGCAGTGGAAGACAGGAGTGCCTGGCGTGCTCTGATCCATGGGGTCATGAAGAGTTGGACATGACTAAACAACAACAACAACAATTTGACGTTCTACCAAACAGCTTTTAGTTATGTGGTACAGAGACTCCTTATGAAGACCAAGGTCAAAATGCATCAGAACATCAGAAGAGCCTGCTGGATCAGGCCAGGGCCCATCTAGTCCAGCACCCTGTTCTCACAGTGGCCACCCAGATACCCCAATTGGGAAGCCCACAAGCAGGACCTGAGCACAATGTCACTCACCCTCTCTGTGGCTTCCAACAACTGGTATTCATATACATTTACTGCCTCCAGCTTAGTAGCCATCGATGCATTTGGGTTTCGTAATGGTCTTGAGTTATATCTGTTCAGATGGTTGATATATTTTGTGGTGCCTTGTGAGTTATATGCTTCTTGCTGTTTTGTCAGTGTGTGCTGTTTGCATTGCTTTTGAGATAGATAATAGTAGATAATAATAATAATAATAATAATAATAATAATAATAATAATAATAACAATTTATTTATATCCTGCCCATCTGGCTGGGTTTCCCCAGCCACTCTGGGCGGCTTCCAACAGAATATTAAAATACAATAGTCTATTAAACATTAAAAGCTTCCCTAAACAGGGCTGCCTTCAGATGTCTTCTAAAAGTCTGGTAGTTGTTTTTCTCTTTGACATCTGGTGGGAGGGTGTTCCACAGGGCAGGCGCCACTACCGAGAAGGCCCTCTGGCTGGTTCCCTGTAACATCAGTTCTCGCAGTGAGGGAACCGCCAGAACGATGGGGGTGGAAACGGTTCTTTCAGGTATACTGGACCAAGGCCATTTAGGGCTGTAAAGGTCAGCACCAACACTTTGAATTGTGCTCGGAAATGTGTGTGTGTACGCACACACATTTTTAATTGTTATTACAGTACAAAAACCAAAGCACTCTGTTTGGCCAGTCATGCCTCCAGGCTGAATGGACCTGGCGCAGGCTGTGATCCCTCATTCAAGCTGTCTTCAGTCTTCCTGGGGGGGAAAGAAAGAAAGCTGCCTCCGCTCCAGCCTTCAAGGGGGATTCAACAGAATCCTGGCTGAATCATTCCACAAACAATGCCTGAATTAACCCAGATAATGATCCCAGCAGCTGGAGGTGCATTAACTATTGAATACCTCTCCTTTCAATGTGGCTTAGCGGGAAGAGGAAACCGCCTAAGCAGAAAAGAGGAGAGATGGAGGAGGAAAACGTGGAGGAGAGAAGTCAAATCTTGCAACAAGGGAAGCTGAATTTCCCTTAGGGGAGCCATTGAGCTTTTCCCAGATGACCTGTTTATTGAGCTGTCATCCTTATATGTTGGCCAGGAGGTTAGATGGCCTTGTGTCGAGTCTTATCCCACACTATCCAGACATTGCCCCATAGTTTTTCTTTTTGTAAAAAATAAAAAAGTCTGATCTTTGGGGGAAGAGGGCTTGTTGTGCGAAACCTCCCAGGCAGCTATATTATCCCAACCTAATTTTGCTGATATGTGATGGGATCCCACCGGAAAATGGCAACAGTCTGGAAGTACCCCTTGTTTGCATTGGGGTTGTGAGTCCAGTTTGACTCCTCTTTGGGATTGGTTTTGCATTGCAGACTGCAGAAGCAGTGGTAGGACTGCAAAGTGCCTGAGGCTCATGGGTTGACAGTGACCTGTGTTAATTTGTTGCATTGTTTAGGTGGCATTCCACTAAATTTTACTCACTGAAATGAATGGGCCTTAGTTGTGTTTCTTAATTTCAGTGGATCGCCTCTGAGTAAAACTTAATTGAATACTGCTCCCCCCCTTTTTTTTTTGCTTACCAAGATGGACAGTACTGCTATTTTTATTTTTTCAATTCTTTGTTATCTTTGCATGATCTACTAGGAGCTCAGCCTTCTTGGGAAAGCAGCATGCAAATATTAAACCAAATCAAAAGTGCAAGGTGGGAATTAAAGAAGGCAAGTAACACATATATTTAAGTAATGCTCCCTGCTACAGTGGTACTTCAGTTTTTGAACGTTGATGAACATTTCAGAACCTGAACACCATAAACCTGAAAGTATGGTAAATGCTTCCATTTTCTTTCTTTTTTAAAGAGAATTTTATTGAATTTTTACAATTTTATCATCACAATCATTATTTCAAAAACAAAATACAGTGGTACCCCTGGTTACGTACTTAATTCGTTCTGGAGGTCCGTTCTTAACCTGAAACTGTTCTTAACCTGAAGCACCGCTTTAGCTAATGGGGCCTACTGCTGCCGCTGCGGCGCCGCTGCGCGATTTCTGTTCTTATCCTGAAGCAAAGTTCTTAACCTGAGGTACTATTTCTGGGTTAGCGGAGTCTGTAACCTGAAGCGTATGTAACCTGAAGTGTATGTAACCCAAGGTACCACTGTACATTATAAACCCGCCCTCCTGGTGACTTCCCTCAACTTCCTTTTCTGTTTTTTTGGCATATTGTCTTTCCCTGCTTATTGGTTATTTCTTATTCTTTAAAAAAATTAAAATAATTATGCTTCTCTTATTTTAACATCCTGTTTCTATTTCTACATTTGTTTTTTTTATTGCAAGTGAGTCCATTTCTTTACATTGATTCTGTAAATATAACATAAATGGTTCCCAGTCTCTTAAAGTCTTTATTGTCTTTTTCTCGAAGTCTTTCCATTAATTTTGACATTTCAGTGTATTCCATCAGGTTTCCTTGCCATTCTTCTTTTTTGGGATTTCAGGACTTTTCCATCTTTGTGCTAGCAATATCCTAGTAGCAATTGTAGCATACATGAAAAAAAATTCCTCTCTTTTGGTAAATCTTGACCTGAAATGCCTAACAAAAAGGCTTTTGGATAAATGCTTCCGTTTTCAAACATGCCTCGGAAGTTGAATGGTCTTCCGGAATGGATTACATTCGAAAACTGAGGTATCACTATACTGATTTGGGCAAGCCACTCATGGAAACTAAAGAGTAGAGTAAAGGTAAAGGTAAAGGTAAAGGTACCCCTGACAGTCCAGTTAAGTCCAGTCACGAACGACTCTGGGGTTGCAGCACTCATCTCGCTTTACAGGCTGAGGGAGACAGCATTTGTCTGCTTCTGTAGACAGTTTTTCCAGGTCATGTAGACAGTTTTTCCAGCATGACTAAGCTGCTTCTGACGAAGCCAGAACAGTGCACAGAAACGCTGTTTACCTTCCCGCTGGAGCAGTACCTATTTTTCTACTTGCACTTTGACGTGCTTTCGAACTGCTAGGTTGGCAGGAGCTGGGACCGAACAACGGGAGCTCACGCCGTCACGGATCCTCGAACTGCCAACCTTCCAATTGGCAAGTCCAAGCGGCGCATGATTTAAACCACAGCGCCACCTGCGTCCCTTAAGAGTAGAGTAGACAGGCTTTAAATAAATAACAATAACCATGTTTTTCAAGGTGGTGGACAGAAGGACT
Organism: Podarcis cretensis; assembly: GCF_951804945.1. Lineage (NCBI taxonomy): Eukaryota > Metazoa > Chordata > Lepidosauria > Squamata > Lacertidae > Podarcis > Podarcis cretensis. The sequence continues at coordinate 66,855,018 of NC_137177.1, forward strand.
TGCCCTGGGGCTTAGTGAGGGCAGCAGGCCAGGCAAGAATGACAATTTTAGCTCCTCAATGGTTCTTTGACCCACAGCCTTACACAGCAAAGCACATTCAAGTGCTGGGGGGGGGTGCATATAAAATCAGTCTTGTGATCTGGGATGCCAATAGCCAGGGGGAAGAAAGGTTACTTTTCACACATGCTCTGAGGCCTTGTTGTCTAACCACCAGCCAGGGTAGGCTCCTGGCCTTTGGACAAGTTCTGAGCCAGGCATAAGCAAAGCACCTCCTCTCCCTCACAGCTGCAGTCCTGCTTCTTCCAGCCGGTTGTACTTATGCAAAGCACATTTGCATCACCCGGGCTCCTCTGGGTCCTGCAGAAGCAGAGGAAAGGTGTGAACTTGCTCGCTTTCTTCCCCCTGCATAACTTCTCATTAGCAGATTGCACCTCCAGATGAAGTTACCTCCCTGGACACAGCAGCCGGTGTCCAGTTCCCCCGACACCCTCCTTTGCCACATTTCCAGGTGCACGGAAGATGTGTGTGTTTGCACACTCCGTTCGCAACAGACTTGCACGTAGAAGGGGCAGCCCCAAAGCTGCTTCCTGGCTCATGCCCTGGAGAGGGATTCACTTCCAGGTTGCATCTGGTTGCATCTTATTACCGCTGTAAAATCCTGGCTGCTATCTGTCCACAGAGACGTTTCTCTCAGATAACTCAATCCATCACTTTGGCTGGCTGGAACAATGTTTCAATAGTGACGTTTTTCAAACTCTAAGCATCTTGGGATCAGCATTTCAGGGGATTGGACTGGGAGTCCCTTCCAACTCTATAATTCTTGAATACCTAGTAGACTGTGTCCAGGGGCGCCGACTTATAAAAAATATTGGGGGGGGGGCGGGGGCCCACACCGACTTATAAAAAATATTGGGGGGGCCCAAGACCTCCAAACCGCTGTGAGGGCCCGCCCTTTGCGGCAGCCGATTGGCTGCCGCTGTGGGCGGTGAATATTAATGAGCTAGGGGGAATCCCCGCTTCTCGCGGGGCTGACGCCAGCCCCGCGAGATTGTTGATAGGTCGAGAGCCCGCAACCCCACCCCCTCTCTAGATCGGGTGTGGCTTTGTTTTTCTTAAATTATTGGGGGGGGCAGAGCCCCCCCAAACAAATTTTTGAGGGGGCTCGGGCCCCCTCAGGCCCCATGGAGTCGGCGCCTATGACTGTGTCTCTCAGTCCAGGCATAGCCAGTTTTTAAGATCTTCTGAGGAGACGCCTTGTTCATCATTCCACAACAAGCAGATTGTTGCCTTGGGATGGCACAGACATGGCCTTCTCAGTGATAGCACCTAGCCTGTGGATTGCCCTTCTAGATTCCTAGAGACAGTCATGTCTTATAAATAGCTCTGCAAAACTTACGTATTTACCCAGGCTTTCCTGGACCAACATAAGAACATCAGGAGCCTTCCTGGATCAGGCCAATGCCCCATGTAACCCAGAATCCTGTTCTCACAGTGGCCAACCAGGTCTTTATTGTTGGAAACCTGCAAGCAGGACCTGAGCAAAAGAGCAACACTCACGGCTCATGTGGTTTCCAGCAATTGATGTTCAGAAGTTTTTCTGCCTCCGATCTTGGTGACGTTGCTGAGCCATCGTGGCTTTTTAATTCTCTGTTTTGTACATGGCTGAGTTTTATTACTGAGATCCACGCGCATATAATTCTGGCCTCATTTTTATTGAATGTTGTGTTTTTATGTAAAACTCTTAAGAGATTGTTATTAAGCAGTTTAAAAAAATATATATAAACAAATAAAGCATCCACTTCTGTTTGGTAATTTAGCTGGTCCAGAATTTGGTGAGGCAGTTGAGGCTCCTATTCACCAAAAGTCATGTTCATGTTTCTGATGGTCCGAGGTGTTTGACAGTGGAACGGAAGGTGGTGGACTCTCCTTCATTGGAGTTCTTAAAGCAGAGACTGCACGGCCGTCTGCCAGGGATGCTTTAGTTGAGATTCCTGCATTGCAACTAAACTCTACAATTCTATGATCCTAAAATGCTTTTGTTGGTTTAATCTTCTAGCTGCTTAAAGCAAAAATGAACCCTTTTCTGCAGGGAGTCCCCAATTTTGGAATGCCCTCTCCAAGGAGACCCAACTGATGCTGGCATCTCAATCTTCTTGGCACCTGTTTACAACCTTTCTTATAATGCAGGTGTTTTAGCTGGGTTTTTTAGGCTGAACTGGTTTTTCTGTTCCTCTCATTTATTTTCTCTTTGGTTTTAGCCTATCTTTTTTTGTTTACATTGGTGTTCTGCTTAGTTTTTGTGTGTGGAGCATTTTTTATTATTATTTCATTGGAGAATGTATATCAAGCAGAGAGAACAGTTACAATGGAGAAAAATTAAAGTGAAACTATAAAATAGGCGCACGCAATGAGTAGCTGCACATGAGTTGAAACAGCAAAGTCCAAGTAAAGACCCATCAACTTTCTCAGATCAAGTATAGTTCCAGATCTGCTGGGCTTGTCTTGAAAATGGTGGTTCTGCTGTATGTGCCATAATTTCAGTTTCTATGTTGCTGAAATCTTCTCAAGCTTTCCTGCCCTGGAATCTTCTGGTGAAGGGCCGTTAAGGAATATTTTAAAATAAGTAATGGGGTGGTAGCTGAGCGATTCCTTTGAAGACGGAAATGTCACCTGGGCCAAAATGCAGTGGCCAGATTGCTAGCCAGGCCTCCCCTTAGAAATCATATAGCCTGTGCTATTTTTCTAGAAAAAGAGATGCCAGAACTCGCCACCTCCCCCATTCTCCAAGAATAGCAAATGTGCCCACCTGAGAACTGAGTTCTGTTGAGTCGTGGCTGGTAAAAAAAAAAGCCCTGCATATAAAACAGCAGCACTGGTTGCCAGTTAGGGCCCAATTCAGTCTTAGGGCCCATTAGTGTTCAAAGCCCTAAATGACTCAGGCCTCAAATACCTGAAAGTCACCTCCATTCCTGAAGGCCCCCTCAGGTGTTGAGATTAGCGGAGGCACCCCCCCCTCCTTGGTAGTTCATTTGCCCCCAGAGTCTTGGGATGGGTGGCAGCCCAAGAGAGGGGCCTTCTCTTTAAAAAGGTAAAGGGACCCCTGACCATTAGGTCCAGTCGTGACCGATGCTGGGGTTGCGGCGCTCATCTCGCTTTATTGGCCAAGGCAGCGGGCGTACAGCTTCTGGGTCATGTGGCCAGCATGACTAAGCTGCTTCTGGTGAACCAGAGCAGTGCACGGAAATGGCGTTTACTTTCCCGCCAGAGTGGTACCTTGCACTTTGACTACTTGCACTTTGACGTGCTTTCAAACGGCTAGGTGGGCAGAAGCAGGAACCGAGCAACGGGAGCTCACCCCGTCACGGGGATTCGAACCGCCGATCTTCTGATTGGCAAGTCCTAGGCTCTGTGGTTTAACCCACAGCACCACCCGCGTCCCATTGGCAGCCCCTAAATTGTGTAATTCTCTCCTCACAGAGGTGCAAATGGCACTTTCATTCTACATCTGTTGGAGAATGTTTATCCTGGCTTTTTCAGACCCATCTCCTGTTTTTGTAATTTTAAATTGTTTTAAACTGTTCGGTTGTTTTTTCTTTTTTAAATATTGTGTAATATTGTGCTTTAATTGTTGTAAGCCACCCTGGGGCCTTAGGATGAAGGGCGGGTAATAAATTGTAACAATAAGAAAAATAATATTATTTGGCTAGGGAACAGCAGCACAAAATTCAGAGAAGTGTGACTTTCGAAGGGTAATAATAAAATGGCTTTGCCCCCAATTTCACCACAGGGCTGGAACATTTCCAGGCCCTCCAAGTGTCCATATTTTCCAGGGACAGTTCCAGATCTACAGAAGCTGTTTCTGATTTAATCCTGGAATGTCCTGCTTTTCCTTAGGACGTTCCTATTTTCATTGGAGAAACTTTGGAGGGTATGGTGTTATGTGACGCCTGAGCCAAGGAGATAAGTAACTATACAACAGGCATGCCCAAAGTCCATTTTGGGGGCCTAATCCGGCCCGCCGGTCGATTTAATCCAGCCCCTGTGGCAGTATATGTCCTGGGGTATATCACACCTGTTAAAAATACAAAAAATGTAGGCTCCAATAAGCTCAGTCAACAACTTTGGGGTAAAATTGTAAAAAAAAGCTCAACAACTTTGGTCAGCCCTCACGCATGTTCACTTCATCAAATCTGGCCCTCTTTGAAAAAAGTTTGGGCACCCCTGCTATACAACCCTTAGAAGATATCTGAAGGCAACTCTGTATAGGGATTTAAAAAAAAAAAAAAAGTTTAATGTTTTCTTATGCTTTTATATATGTTGGAAGCCAACTAGAGTGGGGCAACCAGTCAGATGGGTGCAGTATAAATATATAAATATACATATAAATATAAATATAAATATGACACCCCTATTTTCATCAGAGAAATGTTGGAGGGTACACATTTCCCAATCAGGGCCAGTTTCCCTACTGATCATAAATGAATTGGCAATTTGGGAAAGGGAGGGGGCTGGGATCATTCAGCCCAGGAACCTGTTGCCACCTGCCACTTCATCTCTAGGGCTGCCGGGCTCCCAGGTTGATCTTTACTTATGGCTCCGTGAAGAGAGGAGCAAGAGATCCTGCCGGGTGGCAATTGGCTGCTGCGCCTGGGTGATGTCACTGGTGGGTGAGCTGATAGGTGTAGCTAATTCATTAGAAGGCTTCTGTAACCAGAGAGGCCAGCTTCAGTATCGCAGGTGTGCAGAGGGCAGGTGTCAGGTGACACCGATGCTTCAGGCAGCTGGGCAGGTTTGGTGGGACTTAGTGCTTCTCTGCTCAGGTAAGAGAAAATTAAAAAGACATAGATGTGTATATCTGTATTGCTTCATTAAATTGAGACGGCGGAGAGATGGGCAACCTGGGAGTGGGGTATTTTTATCTGGGGTAGCTTGGTACCAGAGCTAAGGAACTATCCCCACATCTCTTGGCAATTTACAGCAGATTCTCCTATTCCCCGGGCACAGAACAGGGACACGGTGTGACTGTCCTCTATTTCTTGCTGTCAAGGAATGGAAGTGGTTGCCCAGGGGCCAGTGGCAGAGCATCAGTTTTGCATGCGGCAGGTCCCAGGATTTCAGGGGAGACCCAAGAAAGGCTCCCAGCCTGGAAACCTGGAAAGCAGATCCCAGCCGGTGAATCTGGGCAAATTTGGTCTTACTTGGTACAAGACAGGCAGCACCCTGTTTTCTTGCATTGCATTGAGCTGGGCTGAAATTGTTCTCCACTTAGAACTTGGGGGAGAAGATTAGAACCAGGAGCGATGGGCATGGAACAAGTCGAAAGCTAGTGTACCTTTGAAGCTCTTGGTTCAAACCCTCACTTCAACAGGGCACTCAGGCAAGCTGGTATGTCCTCCATCCTGCTGATGGGGGGGGGAGATACTGCTATCCTACACTGCAGAGTTGTTGGAAGGGCTGCTGCAGCAATCGCTTGGGGGCTGCTTGGAGCGTGCTCCAGAAATGCAAAATATCAAACCTATTATGAGCAAAGTGGCTGGAATGGAAGAAAGGACAGACACATCGATGGGGTGGAAGGGAAGCTCTTAGGGAAATGGGCAACATCTTTATTTTAAAAAGAATTTCCCAACTCAGCAGGGGCAGATCTCTGTCTGTACGTATCTTCTGTCAGTGAAGGTTGGCGATTCAGAGAGCAGCAGACCATGTGGACTCTCAACCAGGGTGGTGCAGGGGCTGGTTGAAACTAGATGGCTCTGGGAGGTCCCTTCAAACTCTACAATTCTATGAAGAGAAAACAAAAATAAATACAGAAATTGAAAATGCCCTATGTGTGTTTTTCTTAAATTCCCAGCTCGTTATTGTAGTATTCATTCCCTGCCCTCCGAGGCCTTGGTAATTTCATAAACATCTTCCCTGTCCTTTTGATGTATTCTCATATTTTTCTCCGGGAGGAAACCCAATTTGCCTTAAAGCCTGAACCAGCCCCAATTAGTGCCCTGGTCGAAAGGAGACCTCCAGTTTCTCAGCTTCCCCATCGGAGCTTCTGCTTCCCTGTCTGGCTTTATTACTGCGGCCTGGGCGGATAATGTTTTCTGTCTCCAATCACAAATATATCTGAGTCAGGTATATCGGTTTCTGTGCTTGTTAGGTATAAATGGGCCAACTGCTCAGCCGAAATGGCAAATGTCTCGTTCCAGATTCTGGTGCTCGAAATATGAACAGATTCTCACAGAACTAAGGACTCTGTGCCGTTGGAAGGTTTGTGGAGTGAGAAGGAATGGCCAACACCCAAGCACAGCTCCCAGCGCCACACAAACCCAGAGATTGCGTCCACATGGTGGCGGTTTATTCCGATTTCACGACTTCCCCCTAACAGCAGAGTTCCACATTATAGTTGAGCTTTCACACGACGTTCAAGCCCTGCTTTGGGCAAAAGATCTCTACACTGCAAGAGGTTGGACTAGTCGCTTCCAACTCTTCAATTCTGTGATAAAAGCCGCTTCTGGAACTATAGGGGAATATAGTGAAAGTTTACGGCGTTCATCCCTGTGTTATTTGCCTCCAGAAACAATCTGTTTGCAAATGGTATGGAAATGAGTGCTAAGCTTTTCAGAGTGTTTCACTACAGTTTCGGAAGTGGATTGTACATTGTGTGAAAGCTCAGAGACAGTGTGGAAATTAATGGTTAGGGAAACATAGTGAAAATGGAATAAACTAGCATATGCATACAGGCAGAGAAGATCTCGTCAGGGATGGCGGTGGTTAGGATGCTCATTTCTATTTTAAGAGACCTTGGGGGGACGTTGGCTGTGCATTGATACTTGGTGATACAAGCCGCTGCCTGTTCCAGGTTCAGCCCCCAATGGTTTCTTCTGACTGGGCTGGGAATAGCCCTTACTTGAAACCCTGGCGAGCTATTGCTGCCAGTCAGTGTGGGCAATACTAAGCTAGGTGTACCGATGGCCTCGCTCCTTATAAGGCAGCTTCCAATGTTCCTGTGTCTTAAGAGAAGGGCTACTGTAGCTCAATGGTAGAGCACCTGCTTGGCATGCAGAAGCATTCCAGGTTGAGTTGGAAATGTCCCTTACTGGAAACCCTGCAGAGCTGCTGCCAGTCAGTGCAGACATGACTGAGCTAGATAGATGAAGAGTGTGATTCAGCTAAAGACAGCTCTTTGTGTTCCAGTGTTTGCAATGCGCAACAGGTATGCAGCATCCGTCTTCACTGGGATGCACATGTGCAGCTGATTTCGCTTGTTTACAGATCATGAAGGATACATGGGCAGTGTAGTGAAGAGGGGTAGCAGCAGCGGCGGTGGCCTGATGCGACTCAGCTGTAGGGCAGCTGAGGGAGAGGCGGTGGACAGGTGCAGAGGCGGTTTCAGGCAGCATAGAGCCTGCAGGCGCCGAAGCCATCATGTCACTCCCAGTAGAGATGCGTGGCTTGGGCACTCTGCAGACCCCGCAGTAAGTGCCGGCCCCCGTGGTGTGGCGCCCAGTGCCAGCCATGTTTCTTTACATTTGTTGACTGAACTAAAAAGTTTCATGAGCCCAATTTTTTTAATTTTTTTTTAAAAAACTCATATTTTTGTCATTTTGTCACACTCACCCCCAGTGATGACACCCAGGGCAGCCCGGACCCCCCCCCCCTTGATGATTGTTTTTTGGGGGGTGGGATGTAAATGACACAAGGGGGTGTAACCATAAAAAGAAAAGGGAAATAGGAAATAGGAGTGAAATTCACCAGTTGCAGTTTTATGGGAGATTTGCTAGGAAACTGCAAGAAAGTTGATTTCGGCAATAAGGTTCTTCCTTTGGCAAATCCGCTTGTCAAGAGCATTGACTGGCCTGTGTGTCGTTTGGGGGGGGGTTGCAGAAAAAGGGGGAGCTTGAGAGATAAAGCATCCTATTTGACTTCCATTACAATGGTCAGAGAGTAATTTACCCTTTGGGGCAAATTTTCCGGGCAAGGGTGGTGGTTCTCCTCCCCCCAAACTTCATTAGTAAAATTAGTGCCATGAGAACTATTTAGGACAACTCCCGTTTCTTCAGTGCATTTTGCACCAACTTGGAAATCACACAGTAACATAAGAAAACCTGTGGACTCGATTGGAAGTGAAACAATTGTTCTCAAATATTCAAAATGTGCCAATGAAGCCCAGTTCCCTCAGCTTCTGACATTTCCAACCTTAGATTTCCTTTTCCAAATTTTTGCAGCAATTAGCATCCCCCCTTTAACGCTCATGAACATTCACCAGCATTTTAGTGTGAATTTCTCGTAGTAAAGTCATTTTTGTAGACGGATTTCACTAATGGAGGCATGTTTGCAAGCAATTTCCCCTAAAATACAATACGTTTTTACGCATATTATTTCCATCAATATATCCAATTTTATGCACAAGACAGACATTTTTGAAAACACTTTTTGGTTTGGAGAACTGCATCGCAAAATTCGGATAAGTGCAGACTTCGAATCATTGCTGTATTTCGGTTTGCGTGTTGTTTCAGGGAGCACTGCATTTGCTAGATTTGCCTTGAAATGCAAAGTGAACTGAATTCCTCCAACCTGCTCCTTTCTTTATGTGGCCAAAACGGAACCCTCTGTGTTTCAAGAGAGAGGCAGTAACTTTCTTGGGGCATCCCCTTGCGGAAGTATGAAACAAATGTCAGGGAGGCGGGAACACCAAAAACAGTCCAATGAAGGGCGAGCATGATCATGGGTACCAAATGCTGAGTGTCTGTTGGAATCCTGAGCCAATGGACTGACCCCGCTTCCCTTCTCGCCTGCTTCCCTGCAGCCTGGTGGAATGGCTGCTGCTAGTTCCAGTTGAAGGAGAGCCAGTGTGGTGTAGTGGTTAAGAGCGGTAGACTCATAATCTGGTGAACCGGGTTCGCTTCTCCGCTCCTCCACATGCAGCTGCTGGGTGACCTTGGTCTAGTCACACTTCTCTGAAGTCTCTCAGCCTCACTTGCCTCACAGAGTGTTTGTTGTGGGGGAGGAAGGGAAAGGAGAATGTTAGCCGCTTTGAGACTCCTTCGGGTAGTGATAAAGCGGGATATCAAATCCAAACTCTTCTTCTTCTTCTCCACTTTGGAATGCCCTCTCTTGGGAGGCCCATTTGGCCCCTTCACTGCCCATTTTTCTGGTGGGTAACAAAGCTGGGCTCTTTGAGCAGCTCTTTGAGGCTTAATTCTAGCTGGTAGCATGGCTTGTTGGCTCTTCAATTGCCAGTAATGTGATTATCTTGGATGGGGGTATTTGTGTTTTGGGTCTGTGCTTTAAGACTGATTGAATTTTTACTATCCTTTGCTTATTTCCTTGACCTCCTCACACCTCCCTTTTTTGTATTCTAATTCAATTAGATATTTCAGCAAATCCTTTCCATCTTTATTTCTATCCTGATGATTTATCTTAATATACTATAATTTTACATTCTGTTCTTTCACCAATTAACAATCCATTTTTACTTAATCCTTTATATCATTTCTGCTAAAACCACATTACTTCATTCCAACATCCTTCTAACATTCCTTAATTTTACAATGTTTCTGTAGATAAACTTTAAATTTCTTCCAATCTTCTTCCACCAACTCTTCTCCTTGGTCTCGGAGAGGTGTTTGGGAGTTCAAGGCATAACATCCACATGGGAAAAAAGGTATGCGGCTTCGGATTCCACAATGTGAGAAAATGAAATAGCAGCAAGAACCGACTAAAAACAGATCCGAAAATAAACTTTTATTTGTAACAAGGGGGCTTGGAGTGGAGTAACCCAGCAGCCCCAGGGTAATGGATTCTATCAGAGCCGGCCCTATTGTGAGGCAAAGCGAGGCAGCCACACAAACATACCCAGCCCCTCCTCCTGAGTCTCCCCAACATGTACAGATCAGGCTGCGCAAGTGATTCCTCATGGGTCAATGCAGCAAAAAGGGAACAGGACAACAAAGCCTGTGTAATCCTAAGGGATATACTGTGCCTTCGAGCAAATATTCAGCTCAGGTCTTGCCATCTATCTTTGGCCCGAGGAGGAAGGGGGCATATAGTGTACCGATTATGTTTGTCTCTGCTATCAGTCTGAGCCTTTGAAGCCAATTCTGTGCATGCTCAGGGGTACTGTGCCCTGTGACTGTGAGATCATAGAATCATAGATCATAGAACTGTAGAGTTGGAAGGGACCCTGAGGATCATCTCGTCCAACCCCCTGCAAGGCAGGAATATGCAGCTGGTCCATACAGGGATTGAACCTGCAACCTTGGCGTTATCAGCACCATGGTCTAACCAACTGAGCTATCCAGGCTATCCAGATGCAGTTAATGCCATTTGCTGCACCACCAAATATCTTGGGAAAGCCCCAAATTCCATTTATTATCATGGTCACATCCTGCCTTTCTTCCACGGCAGAATTCAAGGCGTGTCTCTTGAGGCTCCCTGGACAGCCTGCCATCCAGGTGCTGAACATTACCAAGGTAGCTGCATTAAAAATATTAGCAGAGTCTTGCTGGACTAGGTCAATGGCCCAACAAGTCTAGCATCTGCTCTCACAGTAGGCAGCCAGATGCCTCATGTGGAAGGGACAACGAGGGTCATCTAGTCCAACCCCCTGCGATGTAGGAATCTTTTTGCCCAACGTGGGGCCACTGGCGGAGAAAGAGGAGTGCAGGAGGAGTGCACTGCCACCGGCAGCGTGATCCCAGGGGGGTACGATCGTGGCTGCCCCTGCCCCCAGGACGTGTGCCCCGCCCCTGGGGGTGGCGCACCACGCCCCCGGGATGCACACCAGCCCCGCCCCTGCCTGCTCTCCGCCCCCCCCCCAGTGCCAGAGCATGAAGCTCCACCACCGTGTGGGGCTCAAACCCATGACCCCGAGATTCAGAGTCCCATGCTCTTACTAACTAAACTATCCCACTTCCATCATGTTGCCACTTACAGTACCCACCTTTTCCCTATACAAACACTGCAACCTTTCCAAATGGGGGAGTCGCTCTATCCATCCTTGATCATTTTGGCTGCCCATATTATTAGGTACCAGCAGGATTGGAAGAGTCAGGGGCAGAGGCATAAGAAGAAACAAGGAAAATGCTACAGGTGAGGCTACAGGCAGCTTTAAAGCTGATGGGGAAAGGAGCTCAGATGCAGAAGGGGGACAGCGATGCAGCTTCAGGATTAGAGAAGAGGCACTGAGAGGGAAAAGTTTGTCCCGGGTCGACGTATGTCGAAAACCCTAAAGAGGTGCTCCCAAGTCTGTGTTGGCAATATTGAGCTAGATGGGACCAGGGGACTGAATCATTTCTAAGGTAGCTCCCCGTGTTTCTAAGTCCTTTCCCTCAGCTTTTGAACATGGTTCCCTTTTCCGTGGGGTCATTCCTGCCCCCACCCCTTGTGCCACACGTTTATGCTGCTCCTCTTAGCTCCTCTTATGCTGAGCAGCAAGAGCCCTCAAGTAGAGAATGCAAGCAAACTGTCTCTTGTGTCCTCTCTCCTGAATGGACCCCGGTTAAAGATTAGCCAGCCGCAGCTAATGAGAGGCTGATTCCTGCCTCTTTAAGGCTGTGTGTGGGCACACACACACACACACACAGACACACACCTGTTTGCTGGAGCAAATGATAGCCAAGAAGCCAGAGCTGGCATCCTCTATGCCTTCTGGGCTCACCGCGAAATCAGGCGCTTTAAGAGACAAGGGAAATGACAGGTTCTAAGTTCACATTATTTGTTTTAGTTATGGATTGATTGCCCCTTTATATCCTGCCTTTTCCTCCAAGGCCCACAAGTTCTCCTGCACCTCGGTTAATCCCCACAACAACCCTTTGAGGTAGGTTAGACCAAGAGAGGCAGCGACTGGCCCAAGGTCATGCAGACATAGGAAGCCGCCTTTACCCCAAGTCAGTTGGCTGGTGCATTTAAAGCCGTACATGGCCTCCTGTTTACGCTGTGCCCAGTCTGTTTCCAGCTCTGGTTTGGAAAGTAATAAATATACTGTATATAAGAACATCCAGTCCAGCCTCCTGTTCTCACAGCGGCCAACCAGATGCCCCTGGGAAACCAGCACAGAAGCACTCTCCTCTCCTGCGACTTCCACCAACTGCTGTTCAGAAGCATTACTGCCTTTGACTGCTACGAGCCATTTCTCCAATCCTCTTTTAAAGCTGGTGGCCATCGCCGCCTCCTGTGGCAGTGAGTTCCATAGTTTAACTATGCCCTGCACATACACAGCATTAGCCCATCCTGTTGTTGTTTCTTCTGATATACTTCGCTTTGATTATGCATTTTCCAACAACGGGGTTTGGATCTGAATTGGGCCAGGGGGAGAGCAACAGATCTGCCTTTCAAGCCGGTAATGTGTATGCAGGCTTAGAAGAATGCTCAGAGAGCTGGTTCAATTCAGTTCAGAAATCTTTAGGAGAAGAAAGTCAGGATAGGGCTGTTGGCAGGTGGCTGGTCTTCTTTGGAGCAGAATATTCTCAAGTCCCTTCCCTCGGTTCAGCCTTGAGCCGGGTTGCCCAGATACGGAACCAGGGAAAGCTTTTTAGTGCCTGGCTGGTTGTGCAAAAGAAGGAAATTCATCCACTTCCCTCTTTTCAGTTTGTTTCTGAAATGCAAGCTGCTGAGCTTTGTCATGGGGTTGTGGGGAGGATAAAAAGGGGGCGGGAGGGAGAGGAACCACGCAGGCTGCCCTAAGCCTGTAATAAAAGAATCAGGGTCAAGAAAGAGCGGCGTCCGATATTGGCAGGAAAGCAAAAGGGCTCTGTGTTGTGCAGAGGGAGCAAACTCCAAAGTTGACGGGGAAGTCAAAGCTTTGCTCCATGATAACGACGAGTGGAGTTTGCCCTTGGCTCCAGAGGGGGAGGGTGGTGGCTACTTCTCCTTTCGAATATCTTGCCCCTCCTGGCCCTGCCATGGAACATGGCAGAGGCAGTCTGTTGCTGGGAGGGGCAAACGAATCATAGAATCGTAGAATTGGAAGGGACCCTGAAGGTCATCTTGTCCAACCCACCTGCAAATGCAAATGGGGATAACAGGCAGCTATCCAACAGATCATTTCCGAGGGTGTTCTCTCGCACACCATTTGTGCTTGTGCCCTGCAGCTTGCGGGCTTCCTAGAGGCATCTAGTCAGCCTCTGCAGAAAACTGGCTGCTGGACCTCTCGCCCGATCCAGCAGGGCTGCTCATGCATTTGTTTAAATCTGGGACAAGGGGAGCTTGGAGGCCTTTAAAAAAAAAGATTGAGCAAATTCGTAGGTGATAAGGCTATTGATGGCTGCTAGCTGCAATGGCTGACCATCGGAGGCAACAATGCTTTTGAATACCAGTTGCTGGAAACCATTGTGGGGAGGAGTGGGCTCTTGTTCCCTGGTCTTGCTTGCGGTTTCCCACTGAGGCATCACTGTGAAGGCAGGATGCTGGACTAGACGAGCCACTGGCCTGATCCAGCAAGCTCTACTTATGTTCTTATCTATGGACTTCCAGATACTGTTGGATTCCAAGCCCCTTCAGGCCTGGCTGGCATGGCCAATGGCCAGGGATGCTGCTAGCTTAAGGTTACCAGATTTTTCCCCCCCAATGAATCTGGGGACACTTTTCAACTTCAATAGATTTTGTATGGGGACTGATGTGTAAATCCGGGGACTGTCCCCGGGAAACGGGGACGTCTGGTACCCTTATGCTAGCTGGAATACAGACTCCCCATCCCAATATAAAGGATTAGATCAGGGGTCAGCAATTTTTTTCAGCCGGGGGCCAGTCCACTGTCCCTCAGACCTTGTGGGGGGCCAGTCTATATTTTTTTTTGGGGGGGGGGGATGAACAAATTCCTAGGCCCCACAAAAAAACCAGAAATGAATTTTAAATAATAGCACACATTCTACTCATGTAAAAACACCAGGCAGGCCCCACAAATAATCCAGAGGTGCATTTTAAATAAAAGGACACATTCTACTCATGTAAAAACAGATTCCCGGACCATCCGTGGGCCAGATCTAGAAGATGATTGGGCCAGATCCGCCCCCCGGGCCTTAGTTTGTCTTCCCGTGGGTTAGATAAATGGATAATAATAATAATAATAATAATAATAATAATAATAATAATAATAATAAATTTTATTTATATCCCGCCCTCCGCAGCCGAAGCCGGGGTCAGGGCGGCTAACAACAATAAAACAGTACAAAAGTACAGCACAAACAACACTCTAAAATCATTCATTATAAAATTAATTAATTAATGGCTAACAACAGGAAAATGCACATTAAAAAATAAAGCAAATGCATATTGGCAGCTAGTCAGGGTGATAGCTAAGAATGCAGCCTTTCAATTGCATTCTATTGCACACTTTTGTATGGATATCCTCCTTGCAATTAAGAACGTCAGAAGAGCCCCACTGCTGAATCAAAGGGAGCCCATCTAGCCCAACCACCTGTTCTCATAGTGGCCAACAAGATGCCTCTTCTGGCAAGTCAAGCATGTCCATGTGTTCTGTGCTTAGATGGGGCGTTTTGCTTTGTGGTTTCCAGATGTGCTTGTGTCTCTGAATGCAAGGGATGATCAGCCATTTGTGGGTTATTAATTGCCAGCTCGGACAGATATAAGTCTTCCCTCTGCTGTTGTTCACATTTACTGAATTTCAGCCTCTCTGTTGATTGTTTCGCTATTGAGTTTCAAGTGAACTTTTATTGTACCCTACCCTGAAACCGTTGCGATGAAGGGAAGAAGGTAGACATTTTAAAGAACTGAAACAAACCAATAAGGCTTCCTGCCCTGATTTTGCACTTTGTAGAAGCATCTGGATCAGTGTTTCCCAAACTTTGGTCCCCAGCTGTTACTGGACTACAACTCCCGTGATCCCTAGCTTGCAGGACCAGTGGTCAAGGATGATGGGAACTGTAGTCTAAAAACAGCTGGAGGCCCAAGATTGGGAAACACTGATCTGGATGAAATTGATCAGCCCCCCCCATACACCCGATGTCTGGCACTAGCCTGCTGGATCAGGCCAAAGGGGGACCAGTTTGGTCCAGCATTCTGTTCTCACAGAAGCCCACAAGCAAGTCTCAAGCATTTTCCCCTCCTGTGGTTTCCAGCAACTGGTATTCAGAAGCCTTGCTGCCTCTGACTGTGAAGGGCAGATCATAGCCATTTTGGCTAGTAGCTGTTGTCATGTGGTCACACTGGTTGGGGCTGGAGCGAGCTGTAGTCCCAAAACATCTGGAGAGCACCAGGCTGGGGAAGGCAAGATTAGCTAGATCTTTGGACCGATCTAGTGGTGCTCATTCTGGCGGGTTTGCTTTTTTAATAGGACCTCTGTGCCTTTAAACTCCCATGTTGCAAGCAGAAATTCAGCAAATGAGGTGCTTCCTAGGCCTGCATTGACGCTCTGGAGAGAACTTCAGCTGCTGTGTTCATGCTGGCTATACAATTTCTAGTGGTAGAGAGGCCGCACCAAAAGGAGAGTGACTCTGGGAGCATTGTTCTATATCACTGTACATCACCCTGATATTTGACGAGAGGGTGGTGTATCTAAATACTTCAATAAATAAATAAATACACGGGGCAAAGGGCGAGAGAGGAAGGTTTCTGTGGCCTGCCTGCCTTGTTTTCTTACTTTACATGCAGGGGGCACCCCAATACGTTTTGGTAATCGGGAACCATCAGACCAAGAAATGTGGTGCAGATGGGCATCCACCGTGCACCCTGGTCCCCAAAAGTCCACTGTCTACACTTTTGCCATCCAGAAAAGTCACAAGAGATATCTCCCGAGTGCTTTCGAATAGCTCATCTCTTCCGCCAAAGGTGGTGGACTCTCCTTGGGAGGTTTTTAAGCAGAGATTGGATGCCCCATCTGTCAGAGATTCTTTAGTTGTGATGCCTGCATTGCAAGGGGTCAGACTAGATGACTTTTGGGGGGTCCCTTCCAACTCCACAGTTCTATGGTTCTACACCCTTGTGGAAATTAATTGAAACAAACAATGAATTTAGTAGTTTATTGTACAAAGCTCACATATACATGTACAAAACTCACATGTACAAAACTCACTTTAGTAACGGATATGACCTCTGCTATTTTTAAGCAGCATTTGAACATGGTTTGGCATGGAGTCTACTAGTTTCAAACAGTCGCTGTTGATTTTTGGATCTCTGTACCACACTTGAATCAGCACCTGAATGAGCTTCTCCATAGTTGTACAGTCTACAGCACGGAGGCGACTTTTGCATATAGCCCACAAATTCTCAATGGGATTTGCGTCCGGGGAATTCCCTGGCTAATCAAGTACCTGTATTTGCTGCTCTGTCATGAATTTCTTCACCACTTTTGATGTGTGACAGGGGGCTAGGTCCTGCTGTGATATCCCAGTACGATCAGGATACCTCTTTTCCAGCTCTGGAATAACTCTCTTTAGTAGAACCTCAATATATTGTGGCGAATGCATCATTCCTTCTATGGGCTGCAGGCTTCCAACACCATAATGATCAACTAACGTTTCGTGTTTGTATTGAGTACAGGATTACGAGTAAGATAGAAAACATGCTTTGTTTCAATTAATTTGCACAATGGTGTATGATTGTTAAGTCACTCTGGGAATTGTAGCTCCCAGAATTCTAATAACTCCCAGCACCCTTAACAAAGGACAGTACCCAGACTTCTTGGGAGGAAGCCCCCCAAAAATTGGTATGATGGAGCAAGCTTGTTTTCTGCTTCTCCTCTGGGTAGGACCCGAACCAAGGGATTCAAATTACAAGAAGGGAGGTAAAGGTAAAGGTAAAGGGACCCCTGATCATTAGGTCCAGTCGTGACCGACTCTGGGGTTGCGGTGCTCATCTCGCTTTATTGGCCGAGGGAGCCCGGCGTACATGTGGCCAACATGACTAAGCCGCTTCTGGTGAACCAGAACAGTGCACGGAAATGCCGTTTACCTTCCCGCCGGAGCGGTACCTATTTATCTACTTGCACTTTGATGTGCTTTCAAACTGCTAGGTGGGCAGGAGCTGGGACCGAGCAACGGGAGCTCACCCCGTCACAGGGATTTGAACTGCCGACCTTCTGATCGGCAAGTCCTAGGCTCTGTGGTTTAACCCACAGCACCACCCGCGTCCCTTCAAGAAGGGAGAGTCCGACTAAATATTAGGAAATGCTTTCAGATGGTAAAAGCTGTTTGACAGTGGAACAGACTCCCTCTAAAGGTGGTGGCCTTCATTGGACAGTTTTAAACAGAGTTTGGATGGCCATCTGTCAGGGATTCTTTGTGCTAGTGCTCTACTGGAGTGGCAAATGAATTCAGCATCGCAGCAGGAGAAGTGAAGGTCTGTTCCTCACTGCCAATCATTTAGAAGAGGAAGAGGAAGGTGGAAACCATAGTGAAAGTGGCAAAGGTTCTCTTCTGCTCAGTAAAACTGACACAGCTTATCCATTTCACCAGATTTTTTATTTTTATTTGCTGCAGAGATGACGACAGCCTTGTCAGTTTTATCACTGCTTTAAAAAAAGTGGGGGTGAGACGAGTAATTCTTGCTATGGTAATAGACAGCTGTTGTTAGAATTAGGCAGTCCCTAACTACCCTCAGGCTTAGTATCTGAAAGACATCACACAAAGGAAAGTTGATTGGGAGGGGGGAGGAGAAAAGGAAAAAAACTAAGACAATAGTTCTTAATCAAAGAGATGGGCGTGATATCACACTGCACCTGCAAAGGGAGGAAGGGAGAATCGGGAGTACTCATGGAGCCTGCTCACAATTTCCTCTCCCCCCCTTTGAAATTGAATCAGCTATTTGTCATGGTGACACCAGGTGATTGACAGGTGGGCACACACATATTCATAGTCCTCTCCTCCTCTTGAGTCCAACCCTGGTCTTTTTCTTTTTCTGCACTCCTTTCCACCACAGAGCCCTGGAGACGGAGGTTAATTGGGAGAGGGGAAGAGAGCAGACTCTGCAGAGACTGTATGCTCTAATTTGCAGCTGGCTCGTGCTAGGATGAAGCCTGCAAGTTGCAGGTGTTCCAGATAGATAGATAGATAGATAGATAGATAGATAGATAGATAGATAGATGATAGATAGATGATAGATAGATAGATAGATAGATAGATAGATGATAGATAGATAGATAGAGATAGATAGATGATAGATGATAGATAGATAGATAGATAGATAGATAGATAGATGATAGAGGTAAAGGTACCCCTGCCCATACGGGCCAGTCGTGTCCGACTCTAGGGTTGTGCGCCCATCTCACTTAAGAGGCCGGGGGCCAGCGCTGTCCGGAGACACTTCCGGGTCACGTGGGCAGCGTGACGAAGCTGCTCTGGCGAGCCAGCACCAGCGCAGCACACGGAAACGCCGTTTACCTTCCCGCTATAAAGCGGTACCTATTTATCTACTTGCACTTAAGGGTGCTTTCGAACTGCTAGGTGGGCAGGAGCTGGGACCGAACAACGGGAGCTCACCCCACCGCGGGGATTCGAACCGCCGACCATACGATCGGCAAGTCCTAGGCGCTGAGGTTTTACCCACAGCGCCACCCGCATCCCAGATAGATAGATGATAGATAGATAGATAGATAGATAGATAGATAGATAGATAGATATAGATGATAGATAGATGATAGATAGATAGATAGATAGATAGATAGATAGATAGATAGATAGATAGATAGATAGATATCCACCTGGAGATTCAAGCCCTCACCTGTCACCAGGAGAGAGCTAGGCAAACCTGGAGACTTCAGGTCCCTTCTCATGGTCAGGCAACCCTACATGCTGATGGTCCTATATAGTAGCAGGCTATCTGTGTTGTTTAGGCAGAAGCCAAAGCAATCCAGGGCAACTCAACTGGCCAGGGTGTTCTAACTAATTAACGTCTCATGGTTCTCTCAAAGGATCTTGGGAACTGAGTGTGTCAACTAGTTTGGGGCTCAGTATGCTTGTCTATAAAATGGGTCTAATGAGCCTACCTCTTCACATCCTTTCAAACGAGACTCTGGGCTCTGAGTGGTGCAGACGCCTTCTCTGCAACATGGAGATCTGTGGGGCTCTGTCCTCATGCTTTTTGCTGTAATAAAAGAGATCCGGCATCTTGGTTTTCCAGCTCACCTCACTTGAGAACAGCCCAGAACTGCGGCGTGTCGACTCTAGCAGGAAATCAAGGAACTTCAACAAGCAGCCCAGCACCGGGGATTACTACAAGCAGCTGGGCAGCGGTGGTAGCGTGGGAGAGCAAGCCGGGAACAACCGCAGGATGGCACACAGTGAGGAGGTGAGTCACTAGGGAATACTGCTTCCTTCTGGCCAGCTGCTGTTCCTCTCTAGCCATTCTGAGTAACAGCCAATTGCTGGTCGGGGACAGGGAGAGAGTGTGTGGTTCTTGTGAAGACTTTCCAGAGCATAGGCCTTCTGACAACAGTCAGAGGTAGAGACAGTGGGTTGCCCCAGACTGAAAACAGACACAACCTTCTTAAAAATGGTTTATATATTGCTTGCATTTATAGCTCACCTTTCTCTCTAAGGAGCTCAAAGCGGCATACATGGTTCTCTCTTTCTCTCCTTGTTTAATCCCCACAACAACCCTGTGATGTAGGTGAGGCTAAGAGGCAGTGCAAGGCCCCCAAGGTCACTTCCAGTGAACTTCATGTCCAAATGAGGATTTGAACCCTGGTCTTTCCCAGGACTAGGTCCAACACACTAACCACTACACCATGCTGTCCGTCTGATCACAGTAGGTTTATGCGACAAACCATGACTCAAACACTAGGTCTAATCTGCCTGGCCCCTCCTCTGTTGCTTCAAATAGTTCATCCACTTTTAAATACATTTTTTTTTACACACTTAAATGCATATACAACCAGCTCCCCCAAATTCACAGATATTTTCTAGCATAGTTGCAAAGCTGTTCCCGAGATTGCTTCAAGACCAAGGTGTGTTGAAGTCACACATGCTAGCCAGTAGGTGCTGGCTTCTCCCTGATGGGCTGCAAACATGCAAAATCAGCCTCTCCCCCTTTCGTGGTACAGCAGCTGGTGAGGTAGACAGTAAGCAGGCAGAGCAAAAGACCAGCTGCCCTCCTCCCCAGCTGTCTCTGGCAGACACCTGCCTCAGTGGCTATTTTCTGCTTTCTACCCCATCTCACTGCCCCTTTCTGGAAGAAGATGCCTGCATTTGTGGGGAAGTCGCCTCCACTCCTCTCAAATGATGTATCCACCTGCATCTTGGCTGCAGGTGGGTCAAGGTGGGATTTGAGCTGCATATCTCTGTGCCAGCTTGTCTGCCCTACTTCTGTGGAAGTAGACAAAGGTGGGTTGGTGTGGTCACATATACTAGCCAGTAGGTGCTGGCTTCTCTCTGTTGAAATCCAGGCTTTGATCCTGCCCAAGGAGGGCCATCCACTGAGTGGGGGTTGAGTCATAAAACCTAAGAAGACCCCTGTTGGATCAGGCCAATGGCCCATCCACTCCAGCACCCTGTTCTCACAGTGGCCAACCAGGTGCCCACTATGGCGGGACCAGAGCACAAGAGCCCTTTCCCCTCCTATGGCTTTCCAAAACTGGTATTCAGAAGCTATGGAGGCAGAGCACAGTCGTTGTAGCTAGTAGTTGCAGCATTTCTTGGTGAGGGCACTGATTTTATCTGTCTCTCATTCCCCCTTCCCATACTTCTGTTGCTGCTGCTGCTATTGTTGTCAATTTCCTTTTCAGGCTTCCCTTCTGTCCAACGACAACGTGCAAAACGGGAGCCCAGCGGAGAACAAGCCTTCTGGGGAGATGCCTCCCCCTCCTCCTCCCCCACCCCTCCCCGAGGGTGTCTGCCCCCCACCGCCACCCCCTCCATTGCCAACAGAGAACCACCCTCCATCCACCAGCCAGCGGCGATCATCTTCCTCCACCGGAAGTAAGTCAGACAGCGACTTTCCCGTCTGACAGGTGTATCAGCCGCTATTGGCTGTGATGGTTATGTGAAGCTGCCACGTTGGCCTCTGAACCAAAGTTGCCAAAGTAGGAGGTGGGTATTGCCCTGTTTCTGAGCTTCCCAGAAACACCTGGTTGGACAGTGTAGGAAACCAAAGATCCATGTGACAACCACGAGAATAAATTATTTTTAAAAATAATAATTTAAAGCCAAATTGGGACGCAGGAGATAGAAGCGTGAATCAGAGTAGTTGATCAACAAGAACAAAGTCCAGCAGGTCAAAAGCCGTGTTTGCCCATTTAAAATAATAATAATAATAATAACCCCCAATGTTTTTATGGGTCCAAACAGGCGTGGGAACACGCAGAGCTCAGAGTTCCACTGCTTCTGCTTCACGGTGACTGTGGGTCACAGGCTAGTGTGTGTTTTACAGCTTCCCCGCTTTCCCTGTCCTCTCCCTGCAATCTCAAAGTCCACCAGATTCTACACTGAACTGTCAAATGGAAGCAAATTGTAGCTTTAAAAATGTCAGCGTGCCTCGGATGTTTCGTGTTCTTGTCTAAAATTCCAAGAAGACCTGGAACTGTCGGACAACAGAGGGTGTTGAGGCAAAAAAATATATAGCCATGATTCTCCTTTGGGGGCTGCAGGTAGATTATTATTTTTTCGATAGGAGGAGGCAGAAGGAAGCGGTTATCTCGACTTACCTTTATCCAAACTCCACCCCTTCGACTTAGCCCTGCCTTTTCCTCTCACTTGGCCCGGGTGACCGATTTATGGCTCCCACCCCCAAAGACCTGCTGTGTTGGCCGTCCCCACCCCCCACCCCACCCCAGAGCTTTGCACCAGCCTGTTCAATGAGCAATGGCTGCCTTTTCCAGGAAGGATTTCTTCACTTGGAAGCCATGAAGAGTAAGTCCAGTGAGCCTTTTTGCCATATCTCTGACTGTACCCATTTAATATGCTTGGGTTGTGTAGTTTCCTTGGTCCAGAGCCCTAATTGGTGTGGGGTTGAGCTTTCTTGAGGACTAGTCACACTCGCTGTGTGCATGCCAGACTACAGTTGAAAAATTTCTGGGACCCATACTGAGCCTATGAAATGTGCTTTATCTAATTTTGCATAAAATTAAATGATCATTTTCCTGCCATGGGGTGTGGCTAAGAGGCTCCCAGGGCCCTGATTCTGTATCTACGACCCCAAGGAATCTTATTCAGCTGCTTGCCTCTGGATTCTGAGGTTTCCAAAGTTCCCCACATACTTCCTAGTTCAGCTCCACAACCCAAGGGACTAGAAACTTGGCAAGAAGGTGTTTAACGTTTTTTAAAAAATGAATTTGAATGCTAAGGGGTTGTTGTTTTTCTGCGCTTCTGCAGAATTTTGCCCCTTGCCATACATATTTTGGGCAGGCTGAAGGCTTCCCAACTTATTGGAGGGTGGATCTCGCAATCTTACTACAAGCGGTTAATAACTGAGTAGTGAGATGTCCATAAGACATCTTATACACATGTATAAGGAAGTGTCCCAGATAGTGAAGAAACAGTGACTATCATAATTTTGAGCATTTATATCAATTACATTCTCACAATAATTCTCGAAACACCCTTTTAGGTCAGGGGAGATTACTACTCTAAGGAAGACAGACAGACAGGGATTTCCCTCCTAAAGAGGGTAATCAGAGTATGGCTGGTGCAGGTATACTGTAGGAAGGAAGGATAGTAATTTGTATAGGTGTATTATTTTAATAATTTCCATGGACTTCGCCATGTGAGCGGCTCTCTAAACTTGCTCAGAGGCACCCTTTTCCTTCTGTCCCCCTTGCAAGTCTCGAGGCATACTATTTGACAGGATTTTGGGAATCCCATGTTATGCTGATGAAGAACTCAGGCTCAGTGTCTTATATTTGGACATTTTGGGAGCAAATGGGAGCCTTTTTTTTTTTTTAGTAAAACTAGAATTTCTTGGGGAAGTATGGGCCCCTGAGAAAGTGGTTGCTTTCCCTTGGAAATGGCCAGTTGTAAACTTAAATGGAAAGAGCTATTCACCTCTTCCAAGAGGGGAAAGAACTGGCTATTGAACTAGATTGTCAGCACTCTTGCAAAACTACAATTCCCAGGATTCCTTGGGGGAAGTCACGAGGGCTGAACTGGTGCAAAACCCATGCGCTATCTTGTAGTTCAGAAATGTTCTCCCTCCCACTCTCTGCTTTTAAATACATCTGCAGTTGCCTCCCTTAGCAAAGGCTTTAGCTCCTTAAAATATTGATGGAGGCTTAATCCTCAGGCTTTTGTGTTGGGTGCTTACCTGTCACCACACCCCATGCCAAGCCTACATTATTTAGTACAAATTGAGTCTGGCAATGCATCCGGATTGTGGGATGCAAATGGCAATAAGGGTGTTAGAGCCTCAGTTTACGGACGTACACACCGAATCTCTGTCTCTATATCCTGACTGAGAAACACACACGGAAGCTTGTTTCTAAAAGACTATGTTGCTCCATCAGGCTGAGCCATTCCCTACAGCAGCCTGCCAAATGCCTCTAGGAAACTCATATGCTTCTGCTTCCCTGATTCACCCAGAGATGCGACAGGCAACCTCCTCAAGGCAAATGGTTGCCTTCTCTCTGCTTCAATCATTCAGGATATAGAGATGCTCTACCACCAAGCTGTGGCCTTTCCTCCAAAGACCAAGTGTGGGCGGGAAGGGTACTGGGAATTGTTGTTGCTATGGGAGCCTAGGACCACTATTCCCAGAATGCTTTGCTCAGCACCCAGAACAGCTATGAAACAGGGAGGAAGCTGGTTTGCATTTCAAACCATGCTACAAACATCATACAAGTCTCTGAAGAAGTGTGCATGCACACGAAAGCTCATACCAAGAACTAACTTAGTTGGTCTTTAAGGTGCTACTGGAAGGAATTTTTTTTGTTTTGACAAGTCTCTCGGTAAACGATGTTGATCCCCAGAGGCTTCACACAGAAGCACAGTCCTCGGAGTAACGGATCGCACCTCAGAGACAATTGCTCATTTTCTTCCTCTGCAGAAATGGCCAAGCCCAATTAATTTGTCTCCCCAAAGCAACTGCAGTTTTTGTTTTGCCTCAGTGTGCCTCCCAGAATCTGCACAGCCTCACTCTATTTAAATACATTTTGGGAAATTTCTGACCGTGTGCCTCCTTGCAAAATCCCGGTGCAGGGAAAAAGTCACGGTGGCTTTCCATGATGCAAGGATATGATAAATCACTATTGATGTGAGAGCTATCTTCAAATATCTCATGGGCTGTAGAAGGAAGGTGGAGCAAGCTTGCCGTCTGCTGCTCCAGAGGGGAGGACCCAGGCTTTGATTGACAAGGAAGGAGATGCCAACTAAATATTAGGAAGAACTTTCTGGTGGTAAGAGCTGCTTGACCGTGGAACAGACTCCCTTGGAAGGGGGTCAGTTGTCCTTTGTTGGAGGTTTTTAAGCAGAGGTTGGATGACCACCTGTTAGGGGTGATTCCTTCATTGAATGTGGTTGGACTAGATGATCCTTGGGTTTCCCTTCCAACTCCACAATCCTGCAGTCCATTTTTTTTTAAAAAAAGCTTATGTGGAAATGGGATGAACTGAACTTTAGAAATGAGAAAAAAGAGAGGGGCTGAAATAGACACATCCTGCCCTCCCTTAGAAATTTTTAAAGAGACATTGGATAGCCAACTATATGCATGTCCCCTGGCTATAAAGTATTCAAAGATAAGAAGTTAACATCTTACATTAAAAACCTGACAGTACCAATCTACCGAAGGCTTTTCACCAAAGCCAGACTAAGCGTCTTTCCTTCTGCAGTTTTGGATGGCAGGTTGAGAGGAGTTCCCTACCAGGACAGACTTTGCTCATGTGCTCAAGACATCGATTCCATAAAACATATTTTGTTGCACTGTGCAAAATATGAGCAAGCCAGGGCTGAACTGATATTACCCTTGCTGGTACCTTTCCTGGGAAAATCAGAGGCTCACCATGTCAGGTTCCTATTGGAAGACCAGACAAACGCTAGAACATTAGCAGTGGCAAAGTTTTTATGGGTGGTTGCAAGAACCAATGATCCCTATATTCTGAACGAAATGCTTGTTTAACCTGGAGGTAAGCTGCATGAATTGTGTATTGCTTTGTAACGATTTGTTAGGTCTCTGGACCGTAATAAAGGTTGATGATGAGATAAGGAGGAGGAAAGGGTGCTGTGGCAACCAGCGTCAGCTGCAGTGGTCCCCATTATTTGCACGATACTGGGCCTTTTCACCTGCTGCCACTTCCTGGGGGCCCATGGGCTGCTAGTCCCCAGACCTTAGCCCCAAAACTCAGGGGCTAAGTTTCCACCAGAGCCGAGGGCAGAAGCTCGCTGTGGATCAGAGCAGTGCTCGTTCTCCTGGGAAAGCCTTGTCCCCTCTGCAGTCTCTCTGACTAGTTCACCCCTCCCCAACCCCGATTGTCCTGTGCCCGCTGCCCCTCTGCTGGTGGAGGCACACAGGGCTCCTTTTGTTTGTGCTCATATGCTCTGCATTAGTCGAGCCACGTGGACATCTATCAGGGGCCCCCGGGGGCTTATTAGCGCTTCCAATTTGGCAGCCGCTCAACACATGGCGCTTATTAGCCCTGAATCCAGGAGGATTTGGGGTCTCAAGCCGGCTCTTAATAGCATGTCGTTTTCTCAAAGTGGGCCATTAATGCCAGCAGGCTTTTTGTCTTTGCTCCCCGAGGGGAAAGGCGCTCCCAAGACCCCGTCCATTCATTCCTCCTGCCCGGAGGAGGGAGGCTGACGCCGCAGCCTTTCCTTCCACCCCTTTCTGGTGGCACCATGGCCCCTTGCTAGGGAATTAGGAGCGACGGAGCCGCATGGCGCAGGAAGACAGATGGTGGCGCGAGGA
The DNA here is from genome assembly GCF_951804945.1 of Podarcis cretensis. NCBI lineage: Eukaryota > Metazoa > Chordata > Lepidosauria > Squamata > Lacertidae > Podarcis > Podarcis cretensis. The sequence goes on from NC_137177.1 coordinate 66,880,791, forward strand.
GCCTGGGTCTTGTCTTGCCGCGCCTTCTGCTCAGGAGCGCTGGGGCTGCGCCCTGCGTGCTATGCTGACGCACACCAAACAGGGCAAGTATCCTCCTTGCAGTAGACCAGCTTTGGCGACCGCCTCCCCGCCCCCTAAGTGGGTCAGAACACCCAGGGCAATGTTAGTGGTTCAATTTCCTGCTCCTCTGTGGTTGGTGCCAGGTGTGTGAGGTCAGGCGACGGCTGGAGCAAGCATCTAGTCCTGCGCTCCAGAATCAGAACTAGCCAGGTGGGGAGGCGATGCAACCCAACGGGACTAAATAGCTCCCAAAATGGGATTTTCATTAGCCCAGATCAGCGCTATTCTGGGTCCCCCTGGGAAGATGGGAGGGGCTGGCACCTGGCTAACGCAGCCCTGGCCTTCCCCTGGCCTCCTTTATCCCTTCTTAACCTCTACCTGTCTGATTCCTTGCACCTGAACGCTGGATGGGTCGCATCAGGAAAAGGTGAGGCGCCATTGTGGGCTTCAGAGGAGGGGTGCGTGGTCTGCTGGGAGGACCCAATCAAGAGGATATTCTGCCTAAACGTTAGGAAGAACTCCCTGATGGTGAGAGCTGTTGGACAGTGGAAGGGGCTCCCTCGGGAGGTGGTTGGAGGTTTTCAAGCAGAGGCTGGGTGGCCATTTGCCAGGGATTCCTTAGCTGCGATTCCTGCACTTGAAGGGGGGTTGGACTAGATGACCCTTGGCACCCTTTCCAACTGCACAAGTCTATCTGTCTTTGAAGTGTCGGGCACCCTGTTTGCATCCTGCACGCTTCAGTCTGTGGGCTTCCTTTTCCACGTGAGTCGTCTCGGTTTGGGATGCCGTGGAACTGGTTGGAGGTGTCGGCATGTTTTGGTTCTTCCCCGAACGACAGCAAAGCTGGCTTTTTGTGGTGATGTCGTGGGACACCTCTGCCCACTCAACTTTTCCCCCACTGGCTTTGAACGTGGTGGAACGATTAGCTTGCTGTTGCTTTGAATGTTTCCAGCTTCCACCGAGATGGGATTACCATGTGCGTCCCAGGCTCGCCAGGGCTCTTAAGGACATCAACTCCCCCGCATTGCATATTTTTTGTGTTCCAAGGTGGTTCCTTCAAATACACAGAGCATAGATGTGGTCCAATTGACTCCAGGGGTTTTTTTTTTGGGGGGGGGGAGGGATCATTTGCAGAACTTGACTTGGTAGAGCTCCTTAAGAAGCCCGGTGGAATCAGTAGAGGTCTGTCTGGTGAGCGATGTCACACAAATGAAGACGCCAAATTCTCCTGCCAGTGACTGGAAATGCTCAACTCACTTGCTGTGGACCATGATTGACTCCGAGGCAGCCTAATTGGGGGAGGAGGAGGCATGGGCTTGAGCAATTACCCAGAGAGCTCTCGATTGGCAGAATTGTTTGATCTTCCAGCTCCAACCATTGATCCTCTTTCTTACAAAGATAATGTGAAAAATGTCTCTTGGGTGAGGTTGCAATTAGGTGAGGCAACAGGTCACAGATCTCCAGGTGTTTTATATAAATAATAGTAGTAGTAGTAGCTATGTGGGGGTGGAATATGATGAGGATCTTTTTTCTGGCCATGTACTTTTTCTGGAGAAAATGCCCCCCTCCCCATTATCTTCAAACCCTTGTCAGAAACTTCAGGCAGGGGAACTGTATGCATGAAGAGGTGGGGGAGAGGTTCGGTTTTGTTTCTGTTTGCAAGAGAAACTCCCTCGTTTCCTCAACCCAAATGCTAACTGAAATTTCCACTCCACCGAATTTTGCGATGCATTTATCTGACCAGGTGATGCATGCAAAAATGCACGTGGTAGGAAAAATAACATACATACAAGAATGCAACATAACTGGGGAAACAGCTTGCAATGATGTGCATGCTAGCCAAAGCTGCATACAAAAATGGGTTTTGTTAGAAGAAATCCGCAGTAAAATGCTGGTAATTGTTTGTGGGGTGTTGTTGGTTTTTTAATGCAAATTGCTGTGGAAATAGGAGCTGAGTTGGAAGAATGAGAAACTCAGAAAACCAAAATTAAAAGGATCTGTCGTTCCTAGGATGAATGCTCCCCTGTTGTTGTTGTTTTTTTTAAAAAAAAATCCATCTGCATGGAAAACTAGCAAGTCAGAGAGGAGGAGGTATGGGCAGTTTATTGCAGACAGGTTTGGAGGGGAAGAATCCACATAATGTCCTCATCAAAATGCCACCCTGTATTTTCTACCCCCACATTTAATCTGGATCAACTCTTTTTGGGGTTTATTGGTTTGTTTTACTGATCGGATTTCCCTCGGAAACAGTAAATCCGGATTAAATGGGGAAATATTGTGTGGTGGCATTGTGGCGTAGATGCTGCAAATGTATGAACAGCAGCAAGGTCACGATCAACCACCGTGTGGAAGTGGCTTGGGTTTCATGTAAGCCCTAGGTCAGGGGTCAGCAAACTTTTTCAGCAGGGGGCCAGTCCACTGTCCCTCAGACCTTGTAGGGGGCGGGACTATATTTTGAAAAAAAAATATGAACAAATTCCTATGCCCAACAAATAGCCCAGAGATGCATTTTAAATAAAAGGACACATTCTACTCATGTAAAAACACACTGATTCCCGGACCGTCCATGGGCCGGATTTAGAAGGTGATTGGGCTAGATCCGGACAAACTGAATTTAAGAAACAAGAAAGTGAGAGGGGCTGAAATTGACGCGCCCTCCTCTTCACCCTCTGTTTCAGGCACCAAGTCGTTCAACATGATGTCCCCGACCGGTGACAACGCAGAGCTTCTGGCAGAAATCAAAGCCGGGAAGAGCCTGAAACCTACACCCCAGAGCAAGGGCTTCACCACCATCTTCTCGGGCTCTGGCCAGACAGCCACCAATGTAGGTGACGGACTGGGATGCCTGCCTGATTGCCAACCACGTTCCTCCTTATCCTCCTTAGAAGTGGGAGTGGGGGGAGGGCAGAGGCCCCAAAGAAGCTTTTGGAGCAGGATTAACTCTTTGTAATTAGAAGCAGGGAAGCTGATTGGCTGCTCTGTGTGTGTGTGTGTGTGTGTGTGAGAGAGAGAGAGAGAGAGAGAGAGAGAGAGAGAGAGAGAGGAGTCTTCTGGAGCTCAGTTCAACAGCATCGCCCTTAGAGGATGTGGGGGTGGGCAGCAGATGGGGGCTTATCAGTGGGGTCCTTAAACTTTTACTAATGCAAAAACAAGACTGGTTTTTTTGGCAGTGCGGATTCCTCACTCCAGCTGCAGGGAATTCTGTCCCACACAGCTGCACTCTTGCAAACTGTTCCCAGCAGTAATAATAATAACAATAATTTATTATTTATACCCTGCCCATCCGGCTGGGTTTCCCCAGCCACTCTGGGCAGAAAGCATATTCCAAAATCCATCTTGAGGCAATATCTCAAGCCTGCCAAAATGTCCCCAAACAGTAAGTATCTAAAGAGAAGAGTTCAAATGGCTGTAGGTGTCCTGTCCCCATGTAGGGCATGCTTTTATTTCTTATACAAATGTTGGAGGCACATGGGCACTCTTTAACCACAGGTATATTGGGGCATGTTGAATTTTTCAGCTTTTCCAAAAATGAGAAGTTGTAACATGACTTGGGAATTCAAAAGATATTTTGGTTAACTTGACATAATTTGGTTTTGCTTGGTAAATAACTACAGAAAAATACTGACTCGTCCGATTATTTGTGTGTGTGTATGGGTGTGAAAAAATGTGTTTAAAATGGCATGGAAATGATTAAAAATGATTGCCAAGTGCCTGCAGTCATATATATATGACTGAGCATAAGTGGAAGTGGCAAGATGAGAGAAGAAGCCTTGCAGAATATAAGCAGAGAAGAAGGAAATGGGATGCTTCAGAACCATCAAATGAAATGATTTTCTCTGCTGGTGAAAATGAAGAACAAACAGCTGGTGCCGAAGATGGACGTTATGAATGGACATTAGGAAAACCAAGCACGCCTTCTACGTCTAATAAAGAAAGACAAGAGTAGAATACATTAGAAATACATGACGTTGCCACGCAGAGCATCAGATATGGTGCTGGCCTGCAGGCCACAGCTTCCATCACCACTGCCACCTTTATGGATGCTGGCTTGATCACTGAAGAAAACAACAAAACTCATGGTTAATCACAATAAAGTCAGTCGGGTCCGAGAAAAAGGTTTGAAATTGTTGGATCAGGAATCCTATTATCTTTGTCAGAAGGGTGAAACTGATTATTTGATGGCTGTAAAGTTACAACTAAAGTTATGCTGAAAGAGTAACTTTTATGCCCTTTTAAAATGGGGGGGGGTTGTTAATGGGTTGTTGTTGTTTTTATTTTGATTATGTATTTTGTGGTTTTATGTTCTGATTTTATTCTGTGACCTGCCCTGAGACCTGCGAGTATAGGGCGGTATATAAAGAAGAAGAAGAAGAAGAAGAAGAAGAAGAAGAAGAAGAAGAAGAAGAAGAAGAAGAAGAAGAAGAAAGCAGATCATTCAGATCAGTAGTTCTCTAGCATCATCACAGAACAGCATTATTTTGTGTGCAGTGACCTGGGTGGAAGAGAAAATCTACCACTTCGCTCCGAAGAAAGGCTCAAACCAGCTGAAGTTATTGCTAATCATCTTGTAGGTTTCATGAAGAAGGGCCTGCAGGCCATTGGAGATGATTCTACAAAAGTTAAGACTTGGCTGGGAGGCCAGACTGATGGATCCAAATTGCACTAAAGAAGATCCTGTCAAAACATCAAGAAGAGGTTTCTGGGGAATGGGGCAGAACCACGGGCTGGGAGGGTGGTACCATGGATCAAGCTTGGTCATCAGATGATCTGGTTGGTTGGTTGGTTTGTTCCCTCCACACCAAGGAGTTACCCCTGTGATGCTTGATCACAGCCCTTGATGGGAAGACCTTGTCTAACAGCGAGCAGACGGGTAGCATTGGCAAAATACTAGACGCAACTTCAGGCCTTGACATTGATCCTTCCCCAAACTCTCACTTCTCTGAGTGACAATGTCATAAAGTATCTGTCTACTGATTAAGTGTATGGGTGTTGGCTCACACAGGCCATAAGGACAGGGAAACCTCCCACGGATCTGGCCCTACTTGAAATTGGTCCAGTGAGCTGTTCTAGGAGGTGGTTAGCAACAGCAAACAGGCTGTCACTTACGGGTTTCAAAACAGGGCTGTTGTCCATTTTCCTTTGTGATAATGTTCTTGTTTTATCTTTTTTGGTAGACCGCTAATTTACACACAAGCGGTGTATCCGTTTTATGAAATAAGTAAGTGCAAACCAAATTCTTGTTCCTAACTCTCGGCTCCTTTTCACCCCACCCAACTCCAGGTCGAGGCTCCTGCATCTTCCCCTTCCCCTACTAGGACACCGACCCCTCCGTCCACCCCGGATGCGCCTCCCGCGCCCAGACCGGCGGCCTCCCCGGAGCCAGTGGTCAACGGCTCCTCGCTGTCGCCCTCCTCGTCAGCTGCGGCTGGCCAGGTGGACATTGAGGCCCTGATCCCCACCCACGATGAGCAGGGGAGACCCATCCCGGAGTGGAAGCGCCAGGTGATGGTCCGTAAGCTGCAGGTGAAGATCCAGGAAGAGGAAGAGCAGAGGCGCAAGGTAGGAAGCGTGGGGGGGGCTGGTCAGCATGGCGTGGTGCTGTGTGCCCTGGTCTTGTCACCTACGTTTGCTGTGAGGCTCCCTCTGAGGAAAGCATCAACCCTTGGCCCCACAGCCTCAAGACCCCCTTCAAGTGCTGCTGAACTCAACCCTGACCATTGGGCTAAACTGTCCGGGGCTTGATGAGAGTCCCAACAGCATGGACACCAGGCTAAGGAAGGCTGCTCAGTCCACTAGCTCTTTCTGGATTCTCCTCCCCTTCCTGATCTACCGTTCTCCAGCCCAGAGTAGGTTTCTTGGGAGGAACCACGCCCACCCACCCCTGGGGACTGCCTTCTCCTGGGTCAGATCATTTTGATCCACCAAGCTCTGTACAGTGGTACCTCAGGTTACAGATGCTTCAGGTTACAGACTCCACTAACCCAGAAATAGTACCTTGGGTTCAGAACTTTGCTTCAGGATGAGAACAGAAATCGCGTGGCGGCGGCACAGCGGCAGCAGGAGGCCCCATTAGCTAAAGTGGTACTCAGGTTAAGAACAGTTTCAGGTTAAGAACAGACCTCCAGAACGAATTAAGTTCTTAACCCGAGGTAGCACTGTATTGCCTCAGCTACCTGGCAGGAACCTTTGAAAATTACTTAGGAAGCTGCCCTAATGTTACTTTAGAACAAGGAGAGGCACACCTGTGGTCCTTCCAATACAGTACTGTTGCTTGGGTTTTCTAAATTTGTTTTATTTCACGAGGTTTGTGCATCGCTTGGTTGTGAGGGGGAAATATCAAAAGGGCTTTACAGGAGGAATAAGGCAATGGCACAGAAGAACAGCTATCTAAACTGTTCAGAAAATGAAATCAATGATAAGCTAGAAATGGATTAAAATATAATTTTTGTTACTACTCCTACTCCTACTATTATTATTACCATTTCTATTTATTTATCCATTTATCCCACCTTTCCTCCAAAGAAAGTGCAGAATTCTGGGTTTCTGCCAATAACAACCATAACAAAAATTCTACTGGGTTGGTCCAAAGATCAATCTAGTTTAGTCTTTTACAACCTAATGCTCTCCAAATGTTTTTAGCACAGTTATGCTGGCTGGAACTGCAAATTAAAATGTTTGGGAGGGGGGCGGTTTTATTTTATTAAGATTTCTTTATTGTATTTATATTCCAGCATTTTCTCCAAGGGGCTCAAGGTGACATAGATGGTTTCCCCCTTCCTCATTAAATCCCCACAGCAACCCTGTGAGGTAGGTTAGGCTGAGAGACAGCGACTGGCCCATGGTCACCCAGCGACCTTTGTGGCTGAGTGTGGATTTGAACCCTGGTCTCTCCCAGGTCCTAGTCCAACGCACTAACCGCTACACCACCATTGGCTCTAGATAACAGAAAGGACTCTGATTATGATCACTACATTCATCGGAATAACTTGCTTCAGTGGCCAGATTTGGCCCACTGGACCTCCATCCATCTGGCTCGGACACTCTCTCAAAGGCAAGCAATGCCGGCTGTAATCTAATCTGTTGCACCAGCTAAGGGGGGGGTAAGGACTTGTGATGAGCAGACATCCCCCTCCGCTGCAGAGCGACAACAGCATTGTTCTGCCAGCTGGGCAGGTTTGTGTGCTTCCTGCAGGGGCCTAGGGACAATTCCTGCACCGGTTTGATTTCCCTGCTCCTCCCTGCTGGGCCAGTTTGAGCTGTGGGTGCACCAGTTGCTGCACTCCTCCACAACCAGGGTTTGGACTGCTGTGTTGTATGATGAGATACAGTTATATCAACCCCACTAGCAGATTGCTCCCATGGACACCTGTATCTATCTACCTATCAATCCTATCCATCTCTCCACCCCTCCTTTGCAGGGAGTTGGACTAGAGGTCCCTTGGGGTCCTTTCCAGCTCTCCAATTCTGTGAGTCTATGATCCATCTTCCTTCCTTCCTTCCTTCCTTCCTTCCTTCCTTCACCCTCAGTTTCCAACATGAGCAGCCTGGTTCCGTGGCCCCTTTTGCAAATCAAGCTTATTGAGCCTCCAGGGCTCGGGGTTCTTCTTTCCCACCTCGTTTGGTCACCTGAGACTTTTCCATGTGCTCTGGTGGGGGGAGGCAGAGAGGTGAGGGGCATGCAGCTGGCATGTGGTTGGCATGGTCCTGCATCCTTTGCCTTGGTGTGGCTGACTCTGAAGTGCATTTAACCTGCAGTAGGTGCCAAGGGTCCTCGGCTCAAGGCTGGGGTTCCCAGCATCTGATGGTGGCCCACCAAACTCCACTCTTTGCCGCCGTGTCTTCAATTTGGTCCGTCTGTCTAAGTAAAACCAACCAACCAACTTGCTTTTCCTGAAAAAGGACCCCCTAATAGACAACACACACACACACACACCCCGTTCACTACAAAGCACGATACTGCAGCGTTAAATGCCTTACATGATCACTCGGTGGTGTAATGTGTGAGCATCATACCTGTGGCCTCTGCCATTGAGTCGATCACACCCTTGTGTTCCTTGTGGTTCTCTCACTGCCCGCCACATGAGCTGGAAACTGTAAGTGTCTCTATCTCCTCCCCCCTCCAACCACTTTCCCATTTTCCCCTGCCCCGCTGCACCCCACCCGCCCTACCCCGGCCTGCGCAACTCCCTGGGAGCGCCAACGTGTTGCGCCACCATTACACCACGAAGGGACATGTAAGGCCTTGTGGCGTGTGCGAAACCCGGGCAAATGTAGAGGACGGTCCTGAGGGAGCCCCTTTGCCCTCTGTTCTTTTCTGCCCTGCCGTAGCTTCCCTCCAGCCACCAGGAAGGCTGGCGCTACTCCCATGCCCACAAGGCTATCCTGGGGCCCTTCGGGGAGCTCATGACCGAGGAGGACATCCTCTACCTGGAGAGGCAGATCGAGAACCTCCAGGTGATGCACAAGGTGCAGAAGGTGGAGACCCAGCTGGAGCAGCTGGAGCAGGAGCTACAGCAGCTGCTGCCCGTCTCAGCCGCCTTGGCGAAGGAGCACTTCACCGTCAACCCCAAGCGCATGCAAGGCCAGGCCGAGGACCTCCCGGCCTGGTGCAGCAAGATCTCCACCCTCCTGAAGAGCATGGCACTCCTCCTGGCCACCCTGGGTGGGAAGGCCATTACCCTGGCGGACATGGTCACCCCGCAAGGGCCAGAGCAGGCGGGCAGCATTGCTGCCCTGGGGGCCGCACCACCTCTCAAAGAAGGCCCCTCCAACATCACTCGGTCGCAGTCCTTCAGCTGCACCCGGGAGGAGGTGGAGAAGGAGATCATGCAGTGGGGGGTGTCGGTGAAGAACCTCAAGGCCAATTATGAACTGCACATGCAGGCACAGGTGCCCAATGACATGCCCAGCCGGGTGTACAAGAGGAAGCGGTCCTTGCCGGTGGGGACAGCTCAGTTCACTCTTGGCCGGGAGCCCATCTTGGAAGAAGACTACATCACCGGCATCGAGCCATTTGGTGGGCTCGGGGAAGAGGAGATCTCCACCATGGGCCTGGAGCCGCCCATCCCTCTCTCTCATGCACCTCTGCTTTACAGCGAAGCGGGGGTCCTTTTCCCGAAGCAGGCTGACATCCCGTGCGTGGCGGGAGACCCCTTCGGGGAGGCACTGTTCAGCCCTGACCACATGACCCGTAGCCTCCCAGTCCAGACAGAGCTGAGCTGCGTCCAGGATTACATCGACATGCGGAAGGAGAGGATCGTCTACCTCTTCCTGGAGCACTGGAAGAAGTGGACCTTCACGGAGTCGGTCAGGCAGGCCACGCCCAAGAGGAAGATGGCCGCCTCTGATGCTGCAAATGCCAACTCGGACGGAGCTCGGCTGACACCCTTGGGGAGGAAGCCCAGCGAGGACGACCGGCTGCTGTATTTCATGAAGCAGCGGCAAGTGGTCGGGAAGCTGATCACCCACTGGAGGAGCATCATCAGCCAGGTGCCCACCAGGCAGATCCGCCGCCTGAGCCGCACCAACATGCTCTACTGGCCCGAGCACTTCCTGCCCCACATCAGCGGCACGCCTGTGGCCTATGACAGCCTCACCTTGGACCTCTTCATGCTGGGCTACTTCCAGCTGTTGGAGATGAGCATGAGCCGCGCAGAGCGCAAGTTCCGCCACCTCCTCTGCTACGAGATGTTTGACCGGCTGGGCAGCCACAGCTGGGAGCTCATCCGCCACTTCCACAAGGTGGTGATGGAGGAGGTAGAGGCCGGCAAGAGGGACTGGCTGGATGGCTTTGAGGACCTCAAGCAGGAATTCTTTGGTGACAACCTGCAGCCCGACCAGGCGGCTTCCGCAGAGCGGTCGGCGGTGTCATCGCCCCGCCCACCCTCCGTTCTCTCCCATCAGGCATCGTCCCAAACATTGGTCAGCAGTGTCCAAGAGCCCAGCATGACTACAGATGAACTGACCCCAGCGTCCCTCGACCCCAAGAGCAGGAAGAACTCGGTCCAGCTCGTTTCAGAGCTCGGGGAGTTTAGCAACGAAGACATTTGCCGCTATATAGACCGCAGCTTCTCCTTCTGGAAGGAGAAGGAGGCTGAGATGTTTGATATCTGAGGGTGTTTCCTGGGAGGGTGGAGAGAGGGCATGCACAGAGAGATTCGGCCCCGGTTTTTTCCATGCAAACTCAGAGGCACACAGTGCAGACTGCCAGCGCCACTGCAGCCCAACCCACCTTTGTGGAAAGTGATCTTGGGGCTGCTCTCAAAGGCGACAACTTTATTCAAGCCGGTGGTAGGAGTGAGGAGGGGGCTGAGGACGCGGGGGCCCTCAGCGAAGGCCTTTCCGTGTCTTGGCGAACAGAGGCGAGGGGCCAGAGGTGCGCTTCGCCTTACTCCTATTGGGAGAACGTCTCCAATTCGTTGAGAACCCACTGATTTGCATTATTCAGGGCAGGCGTAAATAATGTCTCCTTGACCCATCATGTAATTAATACAAGGGATTTGCTACCACGAGGTTGGTGGTAGCCAGTCTTGGGGAAAGGACCAGACCAATTTTTACAGAGAGAGGGTGGTAGGTCTGCCAACCTCTGCTGATCACAATGGCTAAACATCAAATAAGGTCTTTTGTCCAACTAGCTCAGTTTGTCGACACTGACTGGCAGCATCTCCAGTTTCAGACAGGGGTCTGTTTCCCAACCTGAAGGTGCCCTGCCACTGAGCCATGGTGCTTCTAGTCACATTCCTAGAGCTCTGTGAGTATCTGGGGAAGGTTGTCATCATCATCTCAGCTTCCCAGAGACACCTGATTGGCCATCGTGGCAAACAAAATTATGTCCTATGTGGACCATTCTCCAGGTCTAGCTGAGCTGCCCCTGCAATCCTTTGATGCACCAGACCTTTGGTCCGCCTGGTACGTCAACATGTTGAGACCCAAGACAGACCAGCAACAGTGGGGTCACACATATGGTCATGGTCAGTACACAGTACCCCTGAATCTGTGCAGAATTGGCTTCAAAGGCTCCTTTTCTTTCAGATCAGTAGGAAGAGCAGACATCATATCTACACTACATGTCCCCTTCCTGCTTTTCCCCTATGACCAAAGATATGAGGGAAGATCAGAGCTGAATAGTCTAAGGCACAGAATATCTCTGCATTTATTCATGATTTGTTTCCCCCTTTGCTGCATTTATGAATGAGAATATTATTATGAATTAAATTTATATGCCGCATATCATCCAAAGATCACAGGGCAGTTCACAACATAGAAATAAAAATGAGAACGCAAAGTACACAATAAAGCAAACACAAATCAATAACACACACACACACACACACCCTTCAAAAAAAGGTGGTAGAGCATGAGACTCTTAATTTCAGGGTTGTAAGTTTGAGCCCCACATCAGGCAAGATTCCTGCATTACAGGGCGTTGGACTAGATGACCCTCGTGGTCCCTTCCAACTCTATAGTTCTATGATTCTAGAGTGTTCATCGAACAAAGGCCTAGTTACAGAAAAGAAAAGTTTTTTGCCTGGCACCTAAAGATACGCAATGATGGTACTGGGCAAACCTCCCTGGGGAAAGCATTCCACAAACTGGGAGCCACTGCAGAAAAGGCCCGTTCTCATGTTGCTGCCCTCCAGGCCTCTCATGGAAGGGGCACATCAACATGGCCCTTGTGGTCTCTTCCAACTCTATGATTCTATGATTCTATGATTATATGTGCAGCTTGATCTATTCGCAATGCGAGGGCTCAGGAGGAATGGCCAGCGGGGAGGAGGAACTACTGCCCCTCAGCATCTGCCGACCGAGGCAGCTGACCTTGTGCTTTGCCCAATGACAGGGCCGGCCCTAATGTCAACCATCAGTTGCTTTCCATGGTCTCAGGCTGAGGCCTTCACTAGGGCATGGTTATCTTTCACTATTTTGAGGGTCAGAGGTTTGGTAGCCCGCTCCTTTGGGAAATTGTAACGCTGAGTAGTTGCAGTAAGCCAAGGAAGGGCAGATTTTAGGCTTTGGTGATCTATTCTGAGTTTTACTCAAGCCCTGAGAGCCATCAGGCAGAGCCAGGTGCAAATATACTCTTAGAATTAAGGAACGGGATGTCCTTGAGCATGGATTTCAGTACTGGAACACACAACACCCCTGATTCTCTCCATCTCCCTCCAAAAAGCGTTCTTCATCTCAGCAGCCTAATTTAGTATAAATTTGCTATTATCGAACATCTGGGAGTCGGAGTCCTTGCTGATCTCCTGCAAATCACTTAGAGACCTACCTTTAGATCTCAAATCTACTACCTGCCCTAAGCAACCTATTCTCCATCTGCACTGTACATTTGAAGCAGTAGCGCTTTAAACAGCCATGGCTTCCCCCAGAGTATCTTGGGAACTGTAGTTTCTGAGGGTGCTGAGAGATGTTAGGAGAACCCTGTTCCCCCAGAGTTCCCTAAGGAGAGCACTTGATTGTTAAGCCACTCTACGGGAGTCTCCTCACGACTCTCAGCACCCTTCGCAAGTTACAATTCTCGGGATTCTTTGGCGGAAGCCAAGATTGCTTAAAGTGGTGTGAGACTGCTTTAAATGCATGGTGCAGATGGGGCCCTAGACTGAGCCTGGCTCTTGCTCTCACTCCACGAGAAGAAGGAAAAGCAATTCTCGAGTAGCATGTTTTATTCGACACGCTTCAAACATTGCAGGCTGTACCATTCACAATGTTTTCATTATTCAGTTAGCAATAGTGTGATTGTTTGTTTTAAAGTAAGCAGCATTCATTGCGGGGAGGTGTGTGATACGGATCAGGAGGGGGCCTTTAACCCTTTGCCTTCAACCATGGTCCCAATCCAAATCAGACCTTCCCGCAGCTATTTCCATTCTTTTTTAAAAATTAAAAATAAAAATACCCACAGCCACGTGCACAAATAACATCGCATCTATTTGGCTGTCTGTGGTTTGTAGCACAGTAGCAGCAGATCGCTCTCAGCCCTTGAAATCACCTGGAAACAGGGTCCTAGAATTTCCGACCGCAACCCCCCCCCCTCCATCATTGAGTGTGTGGTGGTGTCCTCATTTTCCCCGCAGGAATTTATTTATGTCTCAGAGCACATCGCAAATAACCAAATCATCCCTCGGGGAAGTTTGGGCAATCGAAACACGAACAGATGCATCAACCTCTCGTTCTGCTTGCGTGATCTTTGAGCTGTGTGATTTTGACTTGTGGCGGGGGTGGGATCTTCTGATTAGCTCAGTGTGTTGATCTGCAAACGTTCCATTCCATCTCCCACTTTGTTTGTCTCTGTTAGCTCCAGCTAGTGCAATAGGGGGGAAACAGGGGGGTTGAGGCTTGGGGGGGGGGGCGTGTGTGGAGAGATTTTAGGATTAGTGTGCCTGTTGTTCATGGGTGGGGGGGGTAAGTGTTGTTTTCTCTGATACTGAAGTTAAGAAATAAAGTTCTCTCTTGCATGGAAGGAATCAAGCATATCTATTCTTGTTGGCGGAAGACTTGCTCAGGCCATGTGCTGGATCTTCGTACGTGTTTGTTTAAAATACCTAAATATTCCCTGCCTCTCTACATGAGACCAAGCCTCACAAGAAATTGAAATTAATTCGCGGGTGGTGCTGTGGGTTAAACCACAGTTCCTAGGGCTTGCTGATCAGAAGGTTGGCGGTTCGAATCCCGGCGACGGGGTGAGCTCCCGTTGCTCGGTCCCTGCTCCTGCAAACCTAGCAGTTCGAAAGCACGTCAAAGTGCAAGTAGATAAATAGGTAGATAAATAGGTACCGCTCCAGCGGGAAGGTAAATGGCATTTCCGTGTGCTGCTGTGGTTCGCCAGAAGCAGCTTAGTCATGCTAAACTGTACGCCGGCTCCCTCAGCCAATAAAGCAAGATGAGCGCCGCAACCCCAGAGTCGTCTGCGACTGGACCTAATGGTCAGGGGTCCCTTTACTTTTTTAAGCATCATCACTGTCTCCACATTTAAAAAATAAATAAATTAAAAGTGGAGAATCCAGATTTCTGCCAATAACAACAATGACAACTCTCCTGGATTGATCCATTTAGTTCAGCCTTCCGCAGCCTAGTGCTCTCCAGATGTTTTTAGCACAGCTGTGCTGACTGGAACTGTAGTGCAAAGCATTTAGGGGGGCAGGTGGGTTTATTTTATTGACGTTTATTTATTGCATTTATATCCCAGCTTTGTTTCCAAGGAGCTCAAGATGGCATAGATGGTTATCCCCTTCCTCTTTAAATCCTCACAACAGCCCTGTGAGGTAGCCAGCCCTGAGAGGCAGTGACTGGCCCAGGGTCACCCTTCATCATGGCCGAGTTGGGATTTGAACTCTGTTCTCTCCCAGGTCCTAGGACTTCTCTGGAGGAAGACTGTTTAAGTACAGTGGTACCTTGTTTCTCAAACTTAATTCGTTCCGGAAGTCCGTTCCAAAACCAAGGTGCACTTTCCCATAGAAAGTAATGCAAAATGGATTAATCCATTCCAGACTTTTAAAAACAATCCCTAAAACAGCGATTTAACATGTATTTTACTATCTAACGAGACCATCCATAAAATGAAAGCAATAAACAATGTACTGCAGTCACACAATCAATCAATCAGTTGCTGAACTGGGTTCCACACAGTCACAAAAACAAACTAAAAAGAGCCACAAAAATAGAAAAGCAAAATAAATAGCAAAAACAGACAGACCTCAGTGTAACATTCAAAACGGAAGTGTGGCACTCAAATCAGAAGCGTAACACTCAAAACAGAGCACATTCGGCTTCCAAAAAAAAAGTCCGCAAACCAGAACACTTACTTCCGGGTTTGCAGTGTTTGGGTTCCAAGTTGTTTGAGTACCAAGGCACTTGAGAACCAAGGTACCACTGTATGCCAGTGGTACTAATGGAATTCTAATAATTTCAAAATGTGAATGGATGAGAGACCTTACCCATGCAGTACAGTGATGAAAGGAGAGCAGAAAGTATAAGGCAATTACTTGGATAGAATGCAACAGAGATGAGATCCAGATCACCTAAATATCTATTTTACCAGTGCCATGTAATGGTGATGGTGGTCTCCCCACACCCTTTCTATAGTTTCTTCATGCCGTCCACTAAGGGAAAAGCCGACACCTATATTTAATCCCAGATCTCTTTGATCCTAGTCTAGTTTGGTCCTAACTGAACCACCTTCTGCCTGTCCCCAGTTGTCTGCTGTGAAACGCAACTAGTTAGTAACACAAGCCTCTCCCGAGACATAAGTGATTTCTCTCCATGTTTTGCAGGTGAATCCCTGCATGCAGAAAACTAGCAATTCAAAGGCTAGAACCCTGAACGCTTAGCTTTCAGCAGGCAGAGAGTTTTGTTTTGCCTAAACCTCTCTTCTTGAATCCGCAGCACAGATACTACTGCAGAGGGAAGAGATGACTTTGCATGCAGAAAAAAACCCATAATTGCTAAGAAAGTGTGAATTTGCCTCACTCGAATATACAGAAAGAAGCACTGGCTGGATTTGATCCCAAGGCCACATAGAGATGAGGGAGAAGTTTGTGTTCGCCTCATTGGCCCTTCCTGAAATGATGCACCTGCTGAAATGTGCCCATTTTTCCAGATATGCACAAAGTTGCAGTGCAGTTTTCCCAGTCATGCGAACAAAAAAAAAAGATTCATATGCTGGGGGGGGGGGGAGTTGTGTGCACAAAAATTAATAGATTAGTGAAAGCTACACACAAAAATGCATTTTTTGAGAGAAAATTGCTTTGCAAACATGTATAAAGAGAAACCTGCGCTCAAATGCTGATGAGGACATTGAAAATAAAACAAATCCCAAACTGATGTAGAAATGTGAAGAACTGAATTTAAGATTGGGGGGGGGGGAGTTAGAGAGAAACTGAAATTGACCTGTTTGCCCATTCCTCCAAGGCTGTTGAGTCCACTGGCGCTTGCTGGTTTCTGCTCCTACTGAACTGCCGTTCTCCAGCCCAGAGTGGATTGCCTGGAAAGAATTCCCTCCTGGATAGGAACATAGAAAACTGCCTTCTACTACGTTGATTTGTCAAGCTCAGTATTGCCTACTCTGGCTGAAAGGGCCTCTGCAGGCAGCCTTCCCCTGAGCAGTGGCCCCACAGATATTTCTGAATTCTCATCAGTCCCTGCTGCGGTCTGGGATGAGGGGAAGTAGAGAACAACTTCTGGAGCAGGCACCGAATTGGGAGAAGGTAGCTGGTTGGTGTTCTGAACCACAGGCCCAAAGGAGGGCTTGTGGTTGGGTGCAGGGATACTAAAGAAGGATAGCCAAAACACCATAGTGATCAGTTCTAGTGCTTTGTTAAAGGAAGGCATAGACTTACAGCAAATCAGCTTGCCAGGTCTCCCAGCATGAAGAGACATAGGATGGACCCTGCAGCAAGGAGATGGGTTGCCTGCTCCAGGTCTGTAAAGCCTGGAGACCTTGCTGGCAGACCCTCCAAGTATCCCTATTTTCCAGCGACAGTCCCAGATTTACAAAGCTGTCCTGGTTTCTGATTTGATCCCAGAATGTCCCGCTTTTCCTTAGGATGCCCCTATTTTCATCGGAGAAATGTTGGAAGGTATGGGGTTATGCGACCCCCCCCCCAAACAATGAGATAAGTAACTATGCTACCGTTAGAAGACATCTGAAGGCAGCCCTATATAGGGAACTTTTTTAAAAAATGTTTAATGTTTTACAATGTTTTTATACATGTTGGAAGCCTCCCAGAGTGGCTGGGGTATAAATAATAAAATTATTATTTTACTATTATGGAATAGTAAGGTAAAGGGACCCCTGACCATTAGGTCCAGTCGTGGCCGACTCTGGGGTTGCGGCGCTCATCTCGCTCTATTGGCCAAGGGAGCCGGCGTACAACTTCAGGGTAATGTGGCCTGCATGACTAGCCGCTTCTGGCGAACCAGAGCAGCGCACGGAAACGCCGTTTACCTTCCTGCCAGAGCGGTACCTATTTATCTACTTGCACTGTGTGCTTTTGAACTGCTAGGTTGGCAGGAGCTGGGACCGAACAATGGGAGCTCACCCCACCGTGGGGATTCGAACCGCCGACCTTCTGATCGCCAAGCCCAAGGCTCTGTGGTTTAACCCACAGCGCCACCCGCATCCCTTTATGGAATTATGGAATAGGATGTCCCTAATTTCATCAGAGAAATGTTGGAGGGTCTGGGATGGTTTTGGACTCCTTCTTTGGTAGCCCTGCACCCAACCACAAGCCTTCCCTTGGGCCTGCGTTTCAGAACAGTTACCCATGTGAGAAAAGGATGCTGGACTAGGATGGGCCGGATCCAGCAGAGCTCTTCTTCTGTCCAGGGTCCCGGACAGGAGCCTTTCCCAGGGAAGCTGGGCTCTTCAGTGTGCCAAGCATGTCCTCTGTTGCTTCCCTGGAAATGCTCTGTAAAAGTAGCCTCTCTCCCCCTCCCAGCCCCTCCAAGCAACACTGGCCTTGGCTGCCCCCTGGACTTGCAACTTTACCAGCCAATCCTGGCTCTGTACCTGAGTCCAGCCATAGCCTCGTACGACCTCCAGTTCCTACACACGTATAAGCCCCTTTATCCTCTCAGCAGTAAATCTCCCAGGAATTTAGGTCCCACCTCTCTGTGGGGGCTGAGCGCTAAACCCCCTCGTGCTCGCTGGGCTCTTCCACCTAAGCGGCTTGCCGTGGTGGGATTCCTGATCCATCTCCATCTTCTGCTCTTTCACTGTGGTCCTGTTTCCACGATCCCTGACCCCACTGTCAAAACTGTTCTCCAATCTCATCTTAACTGGTCTCTTACTCTTTCTTCACACCCACCCATGCCAAAAAAACAAAACACCCCGTACTACTGTAGAGGATCTGCTGTTCTCAGAGAATCATGTTGTTTTAAGGCAGCTAAGAAATGACAACTTGTAGTGTCGGGAGGGGAAAAGCTTGGATGTGATTCCTGCTCTCTAGAAAGGTACATCGCTCCCTCCCACTTACATGCACATTTGCCAATTCATCCTAGACCTCTTGACAATCCCCACTCGCCTTCCCCTAGTTATTGAGGGCTGAACAACACAACACCAGCACAGAATATTGTCAAAAAAGGCTGAGAAACTAGGTGGGATTTTTAAGGGGGAAAGGGCATTTGGAACGAGTCTCAGTCCATAAAGGACTTGGGGCACAGGCCCAGAACTAAGAGTAGGGGTGGGGATTTGTATGTAAAAGCCTAATTCGCCTTTTCTGAAACACAGCCATTCTTCAAAATTCTAACTTCTCTGAATTTTGCAATGCATTTCTCCAGCCAAGTAATGTGTGCAAAATTGTATATGCTAGGGTAGGGTCTTTAACAACGCATAGCTAGATAGAGAAAAGAACTTTTTAAATAAAAAAATGCATGGTATTGGGATGAATTACTTCTCTAAAATGTGTATATTAGGCAAAGTTGTACACACAAAAATTGTATATTAGGAGGAATTCGCACTGCTTGTGAGTTTTCATGAGGGTTAAATGGGGGGGAAATCACAAACTGACTGAACTTCAGATTAGAAAAAATGAGAAACTAAGAGAAACCAAGATTTGCCTATCCTGACCCGTGACACAAATTTGCATAACATTTGCCTATGCTGATTTATATGTGCAGATGCAAATTTTGTCCAAGTTTTAGAGGGGTGCCTGCCTTGTAGACAAAGGATTTTATTTTATTTTTTAAAAGCTTTCTAAAAGAAGAAGGACCAAGGGTTGCCTTGGGTACCATCTAGAGGGAATATTTCTTTCATTGACTAGCCCAGGCTTCCTCAAACTCAGCCCTCCAGCTGTTTTTGGCCTACAACTCCCATGATCAGGGATGATGGGAATTGTAGTCTCAAAACATCTGGAGGGCTGAGGTTGAGGAAGCCTGGACTAGCCAGTGCTAGCCATACCCACAGAATGGGACCAAATATGGCACTTTTTAAGAGAGCATAGAATTCCGTAGTCACCTGCACCTGCCCCAGTCAAATGGAGTGCAAAGCCTCCAAATATTTTTTAAAACAAAAACAACAGAGGGTTTACAAGACTGGGAGGTGGAGGTGTGGATAAGCAGTCGACGTTTCAGGCACTGTGCTGACCATAGAGCAGCTCACACCCTTAACAGCAAATTCAGCCTGATTCCTTCCATTTGTTGGAGCAAAAACTGATGTTTTTCTACAGGGACGTCTAATGCTTACTGGTGGTTCTCTCACTGTGGGAAAGCATGCAAAGGCAGGGTTACCTGGCTGGCTGGTTCCCCATTGTGAAATCTTCCTGGAAAGGCTGCCATGCCTACAGCAGCCCCCCACCCAAAGGGGAAGTTGCTCTGACCAACTTATCCTGGAGAAATTATTTCCGTGTACAAACCCCTTTGCAAATAAGGTCCGTGCACAAAGTTCCAGCAGCAAGGAGGTTTTGCGGTGTGGAGAGATGGGCAAAACCCCCTGTTTAGATCCTTCTTGAACTTTTCCCCACCTACCTCCTTTCTGAGATTCCTTTCCAGTTCCAGTGGCCCTGAGTTTAGCCACAAACATGCCAGAATGCAGGAAGTGTTGGCAATGGGGTAGAGAAGTCCAAGGCACAGCTAACACATTTCAGATCTCTGGCAGAACTTGGCAGAGTTCTGTCCTAAGGCGTCTCCACTTAATTGCACCAAAGTGAAGCGACGTCCAGTGGTATCTCCAAAGCAGCAGCAAGGCATAGAATTCCCTTTCGCAGCCTGAGCTGGTTTTCTGAGTGCGAGGGTTGTGTATGTGTTATGCTTTCACCTTCCTTCTTTGCTACCTAGTAGAGAGGTTAACAGCCAGATTTGTTCTGCAGCCTCAAGAGAGCTTCCTAACCAACAGAAAAGTTGATCAAAACAAATGGATCTCCAGTGCTTTTTCTACCCCGACCCACAAGCCCATTCCATGGTTTCTGTAGCAGATTACCGAGGGGAGAGGGTCTGCATGCTGTAGTTAAGTAAGTCTATCTCCCTGTTAGGTGCCAGATATCAGCACCCAGAGCAGATATCCGTTGGAGAATGGGTGGCAAAGGGGTTCACCTGTTTTGCCCATTGCCATTAAGGCGGTTCTTATGTCCTGCTGCCCCCACCAATCCCTGCTTTCCCCTGTAAGTGTTCCGGGACAAATTCAGCTTCCATGTCCCCTTCCTCCCTTCTGGGGCCACAAAACTCTTCCAGCCAGCCTTGGAGCTCTGGAACGGATGCACCTGCCTTCTCTGCTCTATCTCTCTCTCTCTCTCTCCGGCCTCCGTTTCCCTTTCTTCCAGCCCTTCTTGCAGGCTTGAGCAGAAGGAAAACCCTCAGCCACTTCTTTTGCCTTGCAGGAGCGAGAGGAAGAGGCTCGACTGGCCACCATGCCCGCCTGGCGGAGGGATATCCTGCGCAAGAAGATGGAGGAGGAAAGGTGAGCGCAGGCTCCGGGGGGAGGAAACGCAGCTCAAGGGATGCTGTCGGCAAGGGCATCCTTTATTGATTGCAAATGTGTGCCGCCTTTTCCTCCAAGGAGCTCAAGGTGGTGCACAAGTTTCTCCCCTTCCCCATTTAATCCCCACAACAACCCTGTGAGGTCGGCTAGCCTGTGAGGCAGGGACTGCACCCCACCCCCAAGTCACCCAAGTGAGCTTTGTGGCTGAGTGGGGATTCGAACCCTGGTCTCTTCCAGCTCCTAGTAGTCCACCACTCTAACCACAGCACTGAGCAAACAGCTCAGGAGTACCAATAGAGGCTGCAACCTGGCTGGACTTGCAAAATAGGAATCAAAGATCATATCCTATATGGGCTGTTGTTAAGGTAAAGGTAAAGGGACCCCTGACCATTAGATCCAGTTGCAGACGACTCTGGGGTTGTGGCACTCATCTCGCTTTAGTGGCCGAGGGACCCGGCGTACAGCTTCTGGGTCATGTGGCCAGCATGACTAAGCTGCTTCTGGTGAACCAGAACAGTGCACGGAAACGCCATTTACCTTCCCGCCGGAGCGGTACCTATTTATCTACTTGCACTTTGACGTGCTTTCGAACTGCTAGGTTGGCAGGAGCAGGGACCAAGCAACAGGAGCTCACCCCGTCATGGGGATTCGAACCACCGACCTTCTGATCGGCAAGTCCTAGGCTCTGTGGTTTAACCCACAGCGCCACCCCACGTCCCGGGCTGTTGTTAAATTGGTGCTAAATTATGTCGTGCTGTGTTTTCAGCATGGGACGGTTTAGCCACATTTTGGAGACGGTAGGTGGGGAAAGACAGCAGGAGGGGAAGGTAGCAAGCCAGGCAAGGCCAATCTCTCCTGCAGCTTCTCACTGGCCCTATTTGTTTTTATTTATTATCCATACTGTGGGTGGAAAATGAGGAAAGTTGGAGACCTGGGACAATAGATGGCTGCAGGCAGGTTCTCAACCATTGGAAGGGGGTGGATTCTGTACATGCCTCGGGCATATTAATGACAACACTGCTGTGGTTTCTCTTAAAAGTGGAACAAGCCAAAAATGAAGAGATTCATCCATGCTTGTTTTTGAGTAGATGCTTATAGTATTACTCTTATAAATTTGGGATCTAACGGGTGCATTTTCTTCTTCTTCTTCCTTTTCTTCTGCAGAGAGCAAAAGCGGTGAGTCATTACTTTCGTGACCGGTTCGGAAGTGTGGCAGCTTAAGGATTGGCGAAAAAGAGGGCTCAGATTTGTTTTGTTTTTATTTTTAAAAATTATCAAAACTATTCAACATACAATATAATAAAAAGTGAACAAATTGAACTAATCTAAATAAGCAGCATCAACAACAACAACAAGAAGAAAGAAAAGAGAAAGGGGGCAATAAAATAAAATAAAATAAAATAAAATAAAATAAACCCTCTCCCAAAGGTAGACCTTAACCCTTGTCTCACACAGATTGGGGGGGGGCAGACCCTCCCAGCTCCCACTTGGGAGCTTCCCTTTCTTCCCCCAGCCTCCCACCCTGGGAGATCTCCCCTTCCCTGCCTCTCACACAGGGCCTTTCACCTACCAACCATCCCTGTGCATACCCTCTTTAACCCAGAGAAGAGGACATCAGAAAATAAAACAACAGCAAAAGCATGGGAGATAAAAGGAAAAAGTGGGGGGGTGACAAGAAAAAAAAATCACAAAAAATAAGAGAGAGAGAGAGAAATAAGGAGGACTTGTGGTTCTCCGTCTTTCAATTTTGTATATTAAGGTTATTCAAAGTATCCAGCTGTATTCCAGGATAATATCCAGCTGTTCCTCGTTCTGCTAGGCAATGTTTTCCCAAACTTCAACCTCAGACATCCCAAGTTTCATTCATTCTCCTTTCCACACAAAAAGTCCAAAAAGGGGCTCTCCAGTTCTTATTATTGCTCAGTGTCAAGAATAGTCTTCCGACCGTCTGGTATGTTGACTTTATCTAAAATAACAATTGAACATCCATTATTAGGATAATAAGCCATAGTTACTCTGTTCTATATTCATTAACTCTGGGGTTTCTTGATATCCAGAAAATGGCAATTCAGAAGCATTACTGCCCTCTGGCCATGGAAGCAGAGGATAGCCATCATGGCTAGCAGCCATTGGTTGCCTTCTTGCATGTGCTTGCCCACTCCTCTTTTAAAGCCATCCCGGTTGGTGGCTGTCACTGCTTCCTGTGGGAGGGAGTTCCGCAGTTCACCTATGTGCTGAATGAACAGGCATTTTAGCTTTGGTGCCTCCCAAGCCTTTGGTAACCAGCTGAGCCTCCCCTCCCTTTTCCTTCCCAACAGAAAAGAGGAAGAAAAGCTGCGGCGAGAAGAGGAAGAGAAGGAGAAAGAGCAGTCAGAAAAGCTAAGGACTCTTGGGTATGATGAATCAAAATTGGCGCCTTGGCAAAGGCAGATCATCCTCAAAAAAGGAGACATAGCGAAGCACTAGGACCTGGGCGTCCTTCAATCTGCCCACCTGCCTGGTTCCGCTGTGCTTGGAGATGCTTCCATCCTGTAGATCTCAGACCCTGTGAGCTGTTTGAGAGGAGGAGGAGGAGGAGGAGGAGGAGGAGGGATGTTCCTGCCCACCCTTACCCCACTTCCTGTTTCTGGGCTTCTCTCTCCTCTCAGCAAAACCACACACACACCTCCTTGACCTATGCCATCTCTCTCCAATTGCTCGTTCCCCCAATTCTTCTTATTCATTTTGTGCCCATTTTCAGACCAGCCCTACCCCCACCCCTCAACGTGAAGACAGGCATAACATTCTTAAGTTTTGCTGGAAGTGATGTGAAACTATACCCTAAAATATAATGTACCGTTTTCTGTCCTGGAATGAAAAGAAAGAAAGAAAAACCAGAACGCCCATGTACCAGTTTTCAGTGTGTCGGGAAGCACCAGGGATGAGCACTGACTGGCTAGCACCTGGGACTTCACCAACCCTGAGAAAAATTTTGCAACTTGTTAGTATTTCTGAATTGAATTAATGTTCACAATGCCTTTTTAAGAAGCATTTGAAGCAGGGAGGTGGGTGACATACTGAAAGGTGGGGAAGGATGTGCATAAATTCACTTGTGTGTAAGTCAAGCTGAAACTGATGTCACACCTTGGGGGAGGGGGGAAACTGGCTGTCCGGAGTGTTATGTCTGTCTTCACCCTAAGGCTAAGTTGAATATGAAATCTAGCCACATGGCAACCTTAGCAACTTACAATACCCTCCACCCCCACTTGGCTGGTATGATATCAACTGCTTAATGTCCAAATGTCCATCTGTGCAATAAAATAATTTCTCCAGATTCGTCCGTTGCTGCTGTCTTGGCTAACCCTAAGACCTAAGAGGGCTGGACTAGATGACCCTCTTGGTCCCTTCCAACGCTATGATTACCTTCTATTCCGAAAGGGGGCATGGGTGAACAAGGCTCTTCAGCATCCCGTCAAGCTCTTTGACCTCTCGCTCTTAGCTTGCAGAAACAAAAGAATAACCACTGAAAAAATGAATCGAGAGATTCTGCAAGCTTGCTGCATATGCATAGTTTAAACAGGTTGCAGAATCTGGTGTTCCTTGATGCAGAAACCGGATGAAGAATGTTTTAAAGCTCTGTGTATCCTGTGCATGTTTACTTGGAAGGAATTCCCATTGTCTTTATGAGTACTTATTTTATTGGCAAGGAGGGTGTTGTTGTTTTTTTGCAAAACAGTGCTCAGGCCCCCTTCTCCAGGATGGATGGGCCACAGCCCTCTTTTTATGTCTGACATCACCCTTTCTCTGCCAAGATAATCTGTCTGCTGCAAACTGACCCGGGTAGCTTAAATATCATGCAGAGCAGCGTTCCTCAAGCACCCTGCCCTTTTTGTAATAGAACCTTGTAGACAAAAGGTTCTGCTGGTGCATATTTTATTTTGCAAAGGGAAAAGGGCATTTCTAAATAAAAGGGTTACAGTTTGAAATGTACATCCCAATAATTTAGATGAGTTGAAGCAAGAAGTTCCTTTAGCTGCCATATTTTCATTAAAAGCACAGCAGCTCCAGCAGCGCTCTGTAGATTTTCTTCAAACTCTTCTTTTCTATATGGCTTTGGGTCCTGTCCACCTTTGAGGCCTCTGAAGGTTGGGGTTTCTTTCGGACCCAGAATGTTGACCTTAAGGTAAAGGTAAAGGGACCCCTGAACATTAGGTCCAGTCATGACCGACTCTGGGGTTGCGGTGCTCATCTCGCTTTATTGGCCGAGGGAGCCGGCGTACAGCTTCCAGATCATGTGGCCAGCATGACTAAGCTGCTTTTGGCGAACCAGAGCAGCGCACGGAAACTCTGTTTACCTTCCCGCCGGAGCGGTACCTATTTATCTACTTGCACTTTGACGTGCTTTCAAACTGCTAGGCTGGCAGGAACAGGGACCGAGCAATGGGAGCTCACCCCGTCGCAGGGTTTCGAACTGCCGACCTTCTGATCGGCAAGTCCTAGGCTCTGTAGTTTAACCCACAGCGCCACCCGTGTCCCCACAGCGCCACCCGTGTTGACCTTATCAGCTTCATTTTTTCTCGCTTTTGACCTCTCCCTCGGGACGGAATCGCTTCTACACAGACTCCCTTCTGCTTTCGCTGATACAACTGCAAGAACATTTTTATGCCATCCTGGTTGCTAAAGGGTGGCAATTAAGAGGGAGTGGACTGGGTAGATGTCTGTGCATATATGAACCAGCCAGAATTCTTTCCCATGTCCCTGTTGTGTGACTCACTTTGCCTCCACTGAATTCAATGGGACCTAGGGATAACTAACCTTCTCTGGATCAGCCATCAAGGGCCTATGAACCACACACAAAACAGTCAGCTGTTATTCTGGACACAGAAGCAATATTTAATAACCTAGAGTGTATCATTTCCTTTTTATTTTATTTCTTGAAACTGAAATAACGATGCCATGGTGGAAAGGGTTTTTGAACAGAGGGGGAGCGGAAGGGAGTCGTAGGCAGAGGTGTGCAGCATTTTTTTTATTTAACAAAATGTATATACTGCTCAATTGTTCAAAACAAAACTCTAAGCCCAGGAAGTTTAGCATTCAACCAGCACCCAACTCCAGTGTTTGCTTTGAAGGAGTGGCCATGGCAGAGAGCTGGTAGTCTCTAGTTCAAATTTGAATGACAATATTCACAACTCAGCTTGATGCGTCTGCAGTGCCTGGTTGCTGCAACCAGCAGGGAATTCTGAAAATGGCCTTGGAAATGTAGCACCAGAAAAATGGCAGAGAACTGGGTGTTTCATAAATAGCAATACTGTAGCATCCTGGATTTGGATGGCGGCCCTCGAATCCCAATTCGCTGCTCGTGACCGGAAATTTGAAAGCTGGAGGATTCCCAACAGCTAGCTGTCTATTCTCTTCCTTCTATGCATAAAAACACAGGAAGCCAAACCTTTGGGTCCGCCTAGCTGACGGGCAGGAGGGTCTCCAGCAAGGGTCTTCCCAAAAACCCCTAGAGATGGCACCTAGAGGGCCCCCCCCCATGCAAAATATGTGCTTGAGGGTTTACCACCAGGGCATCTGGTGTGTACAAGTTGCTGGACTAGATGGGCCATTGGCCTCATCCTGAAGGCTGTACTAAAGTTCTTATGCTGAGCTCCCTCTGGCCTACAGACACACTATTTAGTCTGCAGATAGACCACCACTTCTCTTGACAACCCTTATGAACATCACCTGAGGTCCTTCTCTGTGGTCTGGCTCAGAGAGAGTTTTAAGGCATGGCAGTGAGGAACAGGGCCTTTTCTGTGGTGACCCCCCCACCTGCAGAATTCTTTCCCAAGTGAGCCCTGCCTGGTGCCGACACTGACATTTTCTTAGAACCTGATAAAGCCCTCCTCTTAACTTGGGCATTTGATGGGATTTGGAACACAACTAGATTGCAAGACGCCTGGAGATTGCCCTGTGTTTGGCCACTTAACAAATTAAAAAACAGTGAAAGACAATCAAATTGCAGACTTCTTGGTGTGGGAAAACAAGGAGCTCCTAGGACCATCACATGTATCTTTCCAGGGCTCAATCAAGTTCAGAATCACAAGCCCGTGATTGTTAAAGTGCGTTAGAATTAACATAGTGAAAACACATAAATACATTTTTCAAAACAGGCTCCTGGCACTCTTGCCAGCCATTGGGTGACCTCCGGTGAGGTCACAGAATGTTCCTGAACATTCCAACTCCTGAGTGGGGAGGCTCAGTCATGGAATGCTGGGCACTGAAGAAATCAGAAGGCTGGTTTGACTGAGAGGAAACTTACAGAAGGGCCGAGAGGTGAGTGGCGGGTGGGCAAGGGGCTGTGGGAGAGTAATATTCTGGTTGTCTCAGCCTTCCTGTGGGCAGCCAAGCTCTGAGGCATAAGTCTTGGCCATAATTTGTAGCAAGGAGTCCTGCTGAATCAGTAATAGTACCTTAAGAGCATTTTAGTGTGTGCAAAGCATTTCGCATACATAATCTCAGCATTATCTCCTTATCTCAGAGGCCACCTGGAATATCCATTGGAACTGCATCATCCTTGGGTTGCAGCTCAGTGTCTTAGGCACTACACATGTTCCAGAATACCTGAAGTAAGATTTCAATGTCACTGCAAAGTTCTATACCTGCAGTGCCCCTTCCATGAGGTTGGAGCTCTCTGTTTCCTTTGCCCCAGCGCAAGTCTGTCTGAGATGGGGTGGGGAACAGCATGGCTCAGATCTTTGCCTCCACCCCATCTCAGGGACTCCCCTGCTAGCTGTTAGCGTGCAGCTGCTCTCTCAGTTCCTGGGCGCAGCCACCCAGCTGCATGCTCTCCAGGACGGTGAAGATGGCGTCTGTTGAGGGCCCCTGCTGCTGCTGGCACCAGCACTTGAGCATCTCATACTGCTGCTCGCGGAACTGCGAGTGCTCCAGCTCCACCAGCTCAATCTCCCTGTCGTGCAGGCCCAGACCCCGCACAAACTCTTTCCAGCGCCGGACTGGCACAGTGTCAATCACGGCGTACATGTTTCTGCCTTGCAGCAAACCACAGATCGGGGGCGCTCCGTTCACCAGTTTCTCTTTCTCGGCGAGGGATGCGGCGGGAGGCTCTGAATGGAGAAACAGGGGGGGCATCTGCACCGTGCCTGCAAAAACAAAAGATTTGGCTTTACAAACCGCAAGGCTCTGGGGGCATCTTCCAGCTGCAGCAGAAAGTCTCAAGGGGCGTAGACACTAGTCTCTGAGAGCAATGGGCACGTCAAAATTCTTGGAGAGCTTCTGCATGTGCTGGACATGATATTTGCTACCATAGCTGTCAACTTTCAGATTTGAAAATAAGGGAACAGAGGAGAACAGCTGACGGATGAAGAAAAAATATATTTAAATAAGCTAATAACAATAGACGAGGTTAAGGAGGCAATTAAAAAGATGAAGCCAGGGAAAGCACCAGGACCGGACGGCCTGTCACAAAAATATTATAAAGTCTTAGAAAGAACACCTGGCTCCGGTCCTTCGTGATGTAATGAATAACACTCTACAAGGAGGAAGGATACCTGATTCCTGGAAAGAGGCCTATATTACGTTAATTCCTAAATCAGAGTCGGATAAGTTGGATTTTAGAAACTATAGACCGATATCACTACTTAATAACGACTACAAAATCTTTACAGAAATAATGGCTAATAGGCTCAAAAAATATCTATCAAAATCTATTCACAAAGACCAAGCTGGTTTTTTACCTAATAGATACTTAAAAGATAATGTAAGACATATAATAAATGTTATTGAATACTTGGACTTTAAGATAGATATCCCTGCAGCCCTAATCTTTATCGATGCCGAAAAGGCATTTGATAACGTATCCTGGCGGTTTCTACTAAAATGTATGGAGAGAGTTGGAATGGAGGGGCCATTTATGGAAGGTATAAGAGCAATTTATTCGGGTCAGAAAGCCAAATTGATTATTAATAGTAATTTAACTAATTTGTTTGAGATTTCGAAGGGTACAAGACAGGGATGCCCCCTATCCCCTCTCCTATTTATTATGGTGTTGGAAGTAATTACAAACAAAATAAGGGAAACTCCGGAAATAAAAGGAATTAGTATAGGGGCTAAAGAATACAAATTAAAAGCCTACGCAGATGATTTGGTAATATCGTTAAGAGACCCAGTAGAGTGTATCGACAAAGTCATAGAGTTGTTGGAAGAATTTGGGAAGCTATCCGGTTTTAAACTGAACAAGGTTAAAACTAAGATGCTAACAAAGAACTTATCCGAAGATCTAAGAAACCAGCTTGAGATAAAAACAGGAATTAAGGTGGTAAAAAAGGTGAAATACCTAGGCATTTGGATCACTACGAAAAATATAAACCTAGTGGAAGATAATTACACAAAGACCTGGAAAGAGATTAAAAAAGATTTGGAGACCTGGAGTCGTTTAAAACTTTCCTGGTCGGGGAGGATGGCAGTAATTAAGATGAGCATTCTTCCAAGGCTGCTGTTCCTATTTCAGAACATCCCGGTGATTAGGGGCACGACGCTATTTAAAGATTGGCAGAAAACCCTGTCCAGATTTATCTGGCAGGGCAAAAGAGCAAGAATTAAATTCAAACTACTCACAGACCGTAAAGAAAGGGGAGGGTTTGCCGTCCCGAACCTAAAATTATATTATGAGGCTTCATGTTTGTGTTGGATCAAGGATTGGATTGCGTTGAAAAACACGGATTTGTTGGATTTGGAGGGATTCGACGCCAGATTTGGTTGGCATGCGTATTTATGGCAGGAAAAGGAGAGAGTACATAAAGGATTTGCCAACCACGTTATTAGAGAAGCGCTACTCGAGGTATGGAACAGAAATAAGAGACTTATAGAAAAGGACACCCCATGGTGGCTGTCACCAATCGATATCCTAACAATTAAAAAAGCCAACATGGAAGGTCAAAGATGGACCTATGAGGAATTACTGGTAGGAACAGACAAAGGGTGGAGACTCAGACCCTATGAAGAAATAAAAGACAAACTAACGACTTGGTTACAATTTTATCAAATTAATGCGTTATGGAACGAACATAAAAAAATAGGGATGAGTGAGAAAAAGTCTAGATACCAGGTGGAAATAATAGAAGGAAACTCTAAACTCCTATCTAAAATGTATAATCAACTACTAGACTGGGACACCAAGGATGAAGAAGTAAAGGAAGTTATGATTAAATGGGCCATGGACCTTGGATATAACTTAGAGTTTGATAGGTGGGTGAAACTTTGGAACAAGGACATGAAATTTACAGCATGTGTTGGACTAACCGAGAAAATTTACAAAAAATGATGTACAGGTGGTATATAACCCCTGTGAAATTGGAAAAAATGTACAAGACTGGGGACAAAACCTGCTGGAAGTGCAAATCAAAAGAGGGTGACTTCCTTCACATGTGGTGGGCCTGTGGAGAAGTGAAAAGGTTTTGGGGACTTATTTATGATGAACTAAAAAAAATATTGAAATACACATTCCCTAAAAAACCTGAAGCTTTTCTCTTAGGAATGGTCAGGGAGGAGATAAGACGAGAAGATCAAATCATGTTCCAATACGCAACGGTAGCGGCCAGGTTACTTTTAGCGCAAAATTGGAAAACCCCCAATATTCCAACTATCAGAGAATGGCAATCCAAGTTATTTGAGTATATAGAGCTAGCAAGGATGACACAGAAGATCAGGCATCAGAAAAATGTAAAATTTATTAATGATTGGAATAAATTCATTACATACATAGAAACAAATTTAGGAAATATTAAAATTACAGTAGGTATAACATAGAGCCTGAGAGGTATTGATAAAGATGGCAAAAAGAAACCGCAGGAAGATAAGGTAAAAATAGAGCTCAAACCGTGATGGAGGGAAGTCTTTTAATGTAACGTTGTAATTTGTTATGTGTATGTGTGTGTTTTTTTCTTTTTCTTTTCTCTTTTTTCTTTTTTGGATGCGTTTTTTTGTTTGATATGTTATGTTTGATGTTGTTGGTTTTCTCTTTTGTTTTCTGTGTTGAAAAAGAGCCTAATAAAAAGAATTTAAAAAAAAAAGAAAAGAAAAGAAGGGATCAGCAGCCTCGAAAGTAAGGGATCAGCAGCCTCACCTGTCCCGGGGACAGTCTACGGGATATCTAACAATCCGGGATAGCAGTAGGAAGCAGCGGGAAATGGCGCTGGAATAAGAGAATTTCCCGCAAAAAAAGGGAAGGTTGACAGCTAAGTTTGCTACACCTTTAGTGGTTAGGTTGCTAGGAAAAGGGCCCATCCGCACTGAACATTTAAAGCATTTGAGATTGTCATGGCATCTCTCAAAAGAATTATGGGAAGTGTAATAGGAGCTAGAACTTTATATGCACAGAGGTGGAAGGAGGAAGGATTACCAAGGAAGGAAGAATGGCTTATGAAAATGATGGACTGGGCTGAAATGGCAAAATTAACTGCCAGATTAAGAGGCCATAACGAGGATCCAAGGAGTCCAAGGAGGATGGGAGACCATTGATCTGTTAAAGTATCACCCCTACATGAAGTCGCTGGCAGGATTTGAAATATAAGCGGTGGATTAATGAAAGAATTAATGATACTGGAGTTTAGCGAGTAAAAACGCATGTATTGTAAAACAGCTAATAAAATGGAGTAAAAAAAACAAACATCAGGAAAGGGGGGTAGGAAGTCAAGAAGAAACTTTATACATTTTAAAAAACAAAAACCATAGTGTTCTGGAATATTTTTGGAGATTTAATATACCATACTCTTCCGTGTATAAGACTAGATTTCTTTACTAAAAAATGTTAAAAACAGGGGGTAGTCTTATACACGGGGCCAATCTCCCCCCATTTTTTTAATTTTGAGTCCCCAAAAATAAGAGGTGTGTTATACACAGAAAATAAGGTAAATGACCGGAGGGAGAGAGAGAGAGAGGGAAAAAAAAGAATCCTGGGAACTGTAGTTTGTGGAGGGTGCTGGGAGTCTGTAAGAGGACCCTCCCTGCCCCGTCACAGAACTATAATTCTCCAAGTGGTTTAACAGTTAATTCCTCTCTGCAGGGAACTCTAAAAAACTCCCTAGCCAGCTTGGGCGAGCTGTTAGTCTTTCGACCTCAGTTCTTTATCTGCAAACAGTGGCGTAGCGTGGGTTGTCAGCACCCGGGGCAAGGCAAGTAATTTGCGCCCCCTAACCCATGGATTTGTGCCCCCTAACCCGTGGATTTGCGCCCCCTAACCCTACCCCTACCCCTAACCCCCAGATGTTGCACCCGGTGCAGCCGGGGCCCCCTGCACCCCCCACGCTACGCCACTGTCTGCAAAACAGGTATAATTGCAACAGCTGGACTTATACAGATTGATCTATATATTGTAATTGGTCTGAAGCACTTTGCATGTGTGGGGGATATGACCACCCTGTGGGAGCCAGTCCAAGATATTTTTCTGCCTGAGGCAGAGGATAGGATCCCATCCTGCCCTGTTCCATGTGTAGAAGCTGTTCAGGCTGACTGACTGAATCTTACTTCA
Source organism: Podarcis cretensis (assembly GCF_951804945.1). NCBI lineage: Eukaryota > Metazoa > Chordata > Lepidosauria > Squamata > Lacertidae > Podarcis > Podarcis cretensis. The sequence goes on from NC_137177.1 coordinate 66,912,770, forward strand.
GCAAAAGCCTGGGGCTACTGAACTTCAGTGAACCAGCTTAGAGGGCAAATGGTTGGCTTGTGGGGCACACAGCTCCGATCCCCAACAGAGGTGAATGGACTGGAGGAGGGTCTGCAGCTACAGCCTCTAAACACTCTACCCAAATGGCAGGACTGGTCCTGTTTCCACCTTAGGATTACCATTGCAAAGGTGTTTGGTAGGCTGGCCAGTCTGGACACATGGAGATGTGGAGTAGCTCTTCTCAGCACGGGAGGCAAATCTCCTTATAAAGTACACAATGAAGGCCGCTGCCAGAAGCATCAAGCATCCGCAGACACCTATAGCTTAGAAGACACGCAGGAAGAGACCAAAAAGTGAGGAATCAAACACCTCGCCTTGACCAAGCTCCCCAGACATTGTACAACTGCAGTGTATGGGCACATACAGTTGCAATCGATATTATTCAAATCCTCCCCCATTGAAAATCAAGTTTATTTTCACAAATTTACAAACTTCCAGCTGTCCGCAATGAGCAAATCAAACAGAAGCAATTGAAGTAGCTCAACACAGTGGATGCCTCAAGCGGTTTCACCAAATGCAACTGAAATTGCAACTTATACTGGCTTCTCCAGTCTCACTATTATTCAAGCTCAAGGTGGCATACATGATTCTGCCTCACCCACACCCACCCCCCTTGCACAACAACCCTGCGAGGTGGGTTAGACTGAGAGGCAGCGACTGACCCAAAGACACCCAGTAAGCTTCATGGCTGAGTGGGGATTTGAACCCTGGTCTCTCCCAGGTCTTAGCTGAGCACTCTAACCCCTGTACTGTACTGGCTCAACCTGAACAAAAGTGGCATGGCGGTCCCATTTAACCATTTCAAAAAGTGAAAATCTGGATGCAACAGTTGTTGAGCGAAGAAGAAGAAGAAGTTGTTGTTTCTGAGCTATTTTTAAGGAAATTTGCCAAAATCTACACTTCTGACATGGGTTGCCATACGTCCGGATTTTCCTGGACATTTAAGCGATTTCCCCCCAGACACTGTTTCCAATGGCCGAATCCTGGCAATGTATGGCTGAATCCAGATGGATGGCAACCATAATGTAACACACATTTAACTTCTCCTTCACAAATTTGCCCAGCCCAGTTGTAAAGTCCCACCTGAAGATGCCATTGAGGACTGAACCTGGGGCAGGTAATGTGATTCTTACCTTACTATCTTAGAGCTTAGGGTTGCCATACGTCCAGATTTTCCCAGACATTAACCGGGATCTCAGTAGCAGAAGTGATATCTGGGGGGAATGTCCAAAAAGTGGCAGTTTGTCCTGGATTTTTGGCAACATAACCGAAAAATCGCATTTTGGAGGGGAATTTTTTTTTTAAGTCAACAATTTGTTTGCGTCCATATTTTCACTTCTTGAAATATGACAGCCCTACCATAGGCTATGTTTCAGTCACACAAGAAACAGATTTCCATGCACATAAACACCCCTTTCTCCATCATTCAGGCAAGCAGAAGGCACAATCACAGGCCACAGACACATTGCAGTCAAGGCAAAGTACTCCAGAAAGGTGCAAATTCAGGCTATTGTGAGGCACAACCAGGGGAAACTCCCAAGGGCCAGGCAGAGTGCTCCATTTGGCCCCTGACCCTGAGGTTACCCACACCCCTCCATTAAACACTAAACTGAGCTCATAACACCAGGTGTGACATTGCCAAGACCTACCAAATTTACAGTCCTTGCCGCAGATTTCAGTTCTGGGACTCTTGCTAGAAGACAAAAAGAGTTAAGTCCTTTAGGTAAAAATAGGCCACAAAGGCAGCCCATTCTCCCAGACAATTCTCTCAGGCCGCACTGCAGGGCTGTTGTGTTACAGTGGAAAGGGAAGGGGTGGGAAGAGGATTCTTTTGAGTACCGCTGCCTTCACCACAGCGACCTGTTTATTGGGTGATGACAAAGTGATTCAGGGAGAGATCACTTTGTGAGGGGCAGGTGATCGTGTGGGGACTTGCCTGCTTGGGGTGGTGGGTACCGGAAGTCGTGAAGCATCAGAGTTAAACGGCAATCCTGCTCTGGAGGGAAAAGATAAAATAAGTTTCTAGGTAGTCTGTTGAAATCTAAAGGCAGTCCTTACAGAAATGCTTCCTGAGGTCAACTAAGCAAGAGGTGGGATGGAGAGCTTCTGATGTCTGGGTGAGAGATGGTGGGTGTCAGAAGAATAGAGTTGATTTGGTAGGCAGTGTGCAGGAGCAGGGTGTGTTTCGAGACAAGCAGATCATAGACCAGAAAGGGACAGGCTCCACTTGTAGATTGCAGACCAATGGGGCTTAATTTCCCAAACAGAAGGGTGGCAATGCAGGGGACTGAAAGAAGGGGGTGGACAAAAGGTGGAGAATGTCTAGCTTGGGGTAACACATCTCTATGGGATAAGGATGCTAACCAGGTTTCCCCAACATGGCTTTCTCCAGTTCCCACCAGCCTGGCCAACATGACAAATGAGCAGTAAGGGAGGAACGGCACTGCAATACAAAACCATCTGGAGGGCACCATGCTGGAGAAGGCTGGCCTCAGCATTCAAGGTCACCAAAACTGGGTAGAGCAGAACTCAGCTGTGAGCCCACAAAGAGGCCCAAGGCCGTGGTGGTGGCAATGGAGACACCAGAGATATTTGGAGAGGGACTTATAGGTTAATGGCGGAGGGAGCTGGAGAGGGCTTGGAGCTGAACTAAGAACACAGAGACAGTAAGCATAATAAGAAACTGCAGGAATGGAGAGAATTTGTAGGTTATGCCTGGGTACAAGCATTACAAAGGACAGGGAAATGATGTGTTGAGGGTTGCTTTGTGTTGTATGTCAAAGAGAACATAAGGGCACTTGAGAATTTAAGAGAGACTCATCCACAGCATCTCTATGGGTATGTTCTGGCTATAAGCTTTCGTGTGCACGCACACTTCTTCAGATACACTGAAACAGAAGTTTCAGTGTATCTGAAGTGTATCACGAAAGCTTATACCCAGAACAAATTTAGTTGGTGCTACTGGACCATTTTTAAATTTATTTATTTATTTATTTATTTATTTATTTATTTATTTATTTATTTCGACTGCGTCAGACCAGCACGGCTACCTACCTGAATCTCTATGAGTGATATGGTACTAATGGTGATGATGATTTTGATAAAAATTATTGGTTGCTTTTTACAAAATAAATAAATAAATACATAAAAATCAAAGAAATTTGCAAAAGAATTTAGGTGGAGCTTACTAGCACCCACTGACTAAAATGATGAAGACAGGGATGAGCTTAGAACATTGCAATTCTCATTGAATTCTTATTGTCCACATCACCATTGACATTACATTTGCTGCCCACCATGTTGGTTTATTTCCCAACCCAGCTGACTGCCAATAATTTGAAGTCCAGGGCTGATTCTCCAAAGGAATATACTTGAAAAAGAGAATGAACCAGTGATCAAACTGTCCTAAATGGGTAGCGTCGACTGGCAGGTGCCAGTGATGAATTTGCATGGCAGACTAGGGCTGCTTCCAGACGGCTGTTTTGCAAGTCAGATTTAGTCATGGAACATCAAATTCAGGTTGTACAGCTGAAATTGACTTGCTGCAAGAAACCTGCTTTTTAAAAAAACCAACCCTGGACTTTTTGCAGTAAGGAAAGTGGTGGGGAATGGAATGGAAAGTACAGGATCACAATCCATTGGTGCAATGCAAACAAATCAGAGTGAATACTCAATAAGCAGCCGATTTCGTATATGGGAAAACATATCAGGATGAAAGCTCAATAAAAAGTTATCTGGAAGAGTCCAAAATGGGTCTGTTCTGTGTTCAAAGATTTAACTTTCAGAGATCCACAGGGGCACACAGCTAGCAAATCCCACACTCACAAATTTTTAGCAAGGGAACCAGAAAACTGAGGCTGATTCTGATAAGCAAGGAACAATAGAGAGAGTATCCCCTGCCCTATTTTGGTTGGGTTCTTTAAATAAAATATGGCTGAGAATGTGGCAGCCCTCTTGGGAGACCTTTAGCCAAAGGGGAAAGCAGGCCTCACTTTTAGTTTCCACCCCTCCCTCAGAATTCCCCACGGAGGAAGGAAATCAAGAACAACCAAGGAGATCTCACGTTGGGAATGGCTGGCAGCTTTCTCCAGATAGGCGGAAGCCAGGCAGGCAGTCTCCACACTCCGTGTTTGCCTTTCGGGAGCCTGCAAGGAAAGGGAAGCCCCATGGTAATCGGTTTCGGGACCAGTTTAGGATTTCAATACAGCCAGCCATTTGAATGCAGCTCTACTAGTCTCCTCTCTGTTAGGGATGGACAAGGCCATCAGTTTTGGATTCTCTCAGTTTCCCATTTCTCCAATCTTATGTTGAGTTCATCACATTTCTGCATCGGCTTGCCATTATTATTATTATTATTATTATTATTATTATTATTATTTTATTTATTTATTTATTTATTTATTTATTTATTTTTAATTCTTCAGCATTTAACACACATTTCTCCTAAATTTCTCGACAAAGCCTTGACAAAATCCTGCATAGAGTCATAGAACTGTATACAAATTACAAATTAGACAACAGAATGAATTGGACTCCTTGGCAGGTTTTGAATAAACATAACACAAATTTATTGACTGTTAACATAATAGACGGATAATATAAGGATTTATACAATTTTACAGTATGCAGAGAATAATACGTGTTGAGAAATCAGAGAGGGGAGCTGAGGGAAGTCTCGGGGGGGGGGGGTTCAATGGGGAGGTGGGGGAAAGGGGGGGAAATAATGAATATGATATGTTTTGATATTTTGTTATGTTGAAATTGCTAATTAAAAAAAAATAAGAATAATAAAATTGTAGAGTTGGAAGGGACCCTAGGGGCCATTTAATCCAAATTCCTGCAATGCAGGCATCACATAGCTGCATTCTTCATTGGCAATTGTGACAACTTGCCTACACACACACACACACACACACACACACACTGAGTTTTAATTTCATTCATTTCTATTTCTTTTTGGTAACCAGGTTGATGCTATAAAAATTATCAAGAAGAGGGGTGTGGGGACCAGAAAAGAAAAACTTAATTTATCTCTTGTTCAATTATGTACCTAATTTATCTCTTGTTTGGGAAACAGTGATCCAAAGGCAGATATTGAGCACTTTGGGATACTCACAATTCTGCTGTGTTTGCCGATTCATAGACAAGCAGTCTGTGCATTTCTGGCAGTCCAGGTGCCCAGGATACTTGGACTCCTCAAAGTAGCCCGACTTACAGCCGCACACTGTGTTCTGGAAGTCTCTGCAGGGTGTCACGATGACTTGGTTGCTTGCATCTGGATTAATCAGTTTGCTTTTACTGTACATTAAATCAAACATCTTTGGGAGGTTTTGTCCAGGAAGGAAGCATGAGTAGAGAAGGCTGGACTCAGCACCCTTTCCCTCTCCTCCCTGTTTCTTCCATGCAAGGGGGGGGGGGAAGCATCCCAGCCTTGCCCCAGCTCTGCCCAACTCTCCCAAACTACCCCGCTCTGGATTCTTACCTTCACAAAATGCACACCCAGAACAGCATCTGTCTGCAGGTTTTTTGCATTCTTGTGATATCCAGTACATATTCCCTGCAAAACAAGCGCGCCCCTTTGTACATTTTCTATTTAAATAAACCACAACCATGTTCCAGAAAGGGCCAGCTTGGATACCTTAAGAGAATCATCCATCGTGTGAGAAATAAATTACTTTTGGAGCCGAAGGTCACAGAGAGCCGAAGGGGGCTTCGAACCTTTGAGCCTTTCCTGGAAAGCCCAGCTTTCTTTTTTGAAAACATGCAAGGAAAGATTGCAGAGTTTGGGACTCTTTAGATTAGAGGAAAGTCGAGGAAGAAGTTTATAAAATTATACACGGCATTGAGAAAGTGAGCAGAAGTTTTTCTCCCTCTCTCATAACACTAGAACTCAGAGATGTCCCATGAAGCTCAATGTTGGAAGATTCGGGACACAGTGGCATAGCGTGGGGGGTGCAGGGGGGGCCGGCCACACCGGGTGCAACATCTGGGGGTTAGGGTTAGGGGGCGCAAATCCATGGGTTAGGAGGCGCAAATTACTTGCCTTGCCCAGGTGCTGACAACCCACGCTATGCCACTGTCGGGACAGATAAAACAAAGTCCTTCAAAGTTAAACTGTGGAACTCTCTCCCACTGGAGGCCATGATGGACACCAACTTGAGTGGGTTTAAAAGAGGATGGACAAAACTCATGGAGGAGAAGGCAACTGATGGATGGCTGCTAGCCGCAATGATAGCTACATTCTGCCTCCACAGATGAAGGCAGCAATGCTTGTGGAAGCTACCAGAGGGGCGAGGGCTCTTGTGCATGGGTCCTGCTTGCCAGTTTCCCACAATGGGCATCTGGGTGGCCACTGTGAGAACAGGATGCTGGACCAGATGGGCCATTGGCCTGATCCAGCGGTCTCTAGCCTCTGTAGTAAGAAAGCCTCAGAAATACTCACAAATGCTCTGTTCATGACATATGCTTGCAAGCCATCATTCAGCACTGTGCATGTGTTGAACACAGAATTGTAGAGTTGAAAGGGACCACGAGGGCCATCTACTCCAACCCCCTGCAAGGCAGGGATCTTTGGCCCAACATGGGACTCGAACTCGTGGCTTTGAGATTACCAACTGAGCTACGACATATACTTATTTTGTTAACCATTACAAAAAACACACATATGCAAGATAGTTAGGGACAGGGGCCCCTTCTGGCCCTGTAGCTTTTTTACCAGCTCTCACCCGCCCCACATTTTCAAGGCCCACAAGATTCAGGAGGAACCCCAGCCGGACTGAAAGTGCTCCATCCCTGCAGAGGGACTGCAGCCCCCCTCACTTACCATATGGGCACCTTCGTGGCAGTGTGGACTCCCGCCCATTGCGAATCAGCACCTCTTGTTCCGAACTCCACAGGCTCCTTGGGGTCCCTTGTTTCCGAAGCGTCCTTATGAGCTCGCCCTGAGTTGTGCTCCCCAGATTTCTGGAGCTGCAGGCTGAGGTCAAGAGAGTCGTCAGAAAGGCCTGAAAGAGGAAAGATGGAGAGAAAGAGCCTGTGCAGCAGCCTTGGAGGCTTGACTGCTACGGAAGGGATGCCTGGGGAATCCCTTGAAGAGGGACTATCAAACAGATTTTCTCCTGTCTGCCCATTCAGCTGCATCACAGAACAGAATCTTGCTGCAATTACTTAGTTCTCTACAGTGGACTTTGCTGCTGCTGCTGCTGCTGCTGCTGTTATTTTTTAATATCCACATATTAAAAATCTACATACAGGCGTACCTTGGTTCTCAAACTTAATCCGTTACGGAAGACTGTTCCAAAACCAAAGCATTCCAAAACCAAGGCACACTTTCCATAGAAAGTAATGCAAAATGCATTAATCCGTTCTAGACTTTTAAAAACAACCCCTAAAACAGCAATTTAACATGAATTTTACTATCTAACGAGACCACTGATGCATAAAATGAAAGCAATAAACAATGTACTGCAGTCACTCAATCAATCAATCCATCAATCAATCAGTAGCCGAACTGGGTTCTACACAGTCACAAAAACAAAACAAAAAAGCTGCAAAAACAAAAACGCAAAATAAATAGCAAAAACAGACAGACCTCAGTGTAAGACTCAAAATGGAACTGTGGCACTCAAAATGGAAGTGTGGCACTCAAATCAGAAGCGTAACACTCAACATTCATTGGGGCTTAGGTAAGTGGGGTTAGGCCAGGGGTCAGTAACCTTTTTTAGCCATGGGCCGGTCCACCGTCCCTCAGACCATGTGGTGGGCCGGACTATATTTTGGGGAAAAAATATGAACGAATTCCTATGCCCCACAAATAACCCAGAGATGCATATTACATAAAAGGACACATTCTACTCATGTAAAAACACGCTGATTCCAGGATCATCCATGGGCTGGATTGAGAAGGTGATTGGGCTGCATCCAGCCCCCTGGCCTTAGGTTGCCTACCCCTGGGTTAGGCTTTCAGCCATGCCCCACTTTGTATTGTGCATGTTAAAGAACAAAGGGATGCCATCCCTCATTATTGTAGTTTCTCCCCCCCCCCCCCAACATGGAATTTACCTGCTAATGTCCTAGGATTTCAAGTTGACAACCCCAAAGTCACGTTGATCACAAACATTTAAAGAATAAATTAGTTTGAGCGTTACATTCCAGTAGAGGCACACGTGTGACCATATTCTTTATAAAATAGCCATTTACGAAATAAAATGCTGCATTACACAAATAACTTTGTGGAGGGAGCCTGTAAACTGTTCAGTGTGTCCACGGGAATTTCTTCAGCCCGGGAGACAAAGACCAAAATGTCAACAGCATGCTAAATTGTCCTTTCCCTGATGCCTCAGTGAGGGAAATTAGATCCACCAGAGTTTATACGGACACATGAAATCAAACTAGCGAGGTAGGCTGCAATCCCAACCAACAAATCCCGAATTTTGCAGCAGTGACAGCAGTCACTGAAACCTGCATTATGTGAAGGAACGCTATGCCCACCAGGTGGTGCTGATGTCTGTTTTGCCTGGAAACTAGGGCCAAATCTGCTCTATATAAAGCAGCATCATACCACATTAAACAGTCATGACTTTCCCCCACAGAATCCTGAGAACTGTCATTTGTTAAAAGTGCTGAGAGTTCCCTGCGAGGAGGGATTGACAGGTGAATTGTAGGGTTGTATTCTGGGAATTGTAGGGTTGAATTCTGGGTAGAACAGGAATGCTGGAGTCACCATAGATAGCTCAGCCAGTAGAGCACGAGACTCTTAATCTCAGGGTTGTGGGTTCGAGCCCCAAGTTGGGCTTTGCAGGGGGTTGGACAAGATGACCTTTGTGGTCTCTTCCAACTCTATGATTCTGTGGTCCAGATGCTCAGCTCCCATTAGCCTCCTAGGCTATAGGCCAGGCTTCCTCAACCTCAGCCCTCCAGATGTTTTTGGCCTACAACTCCCATGATCCCTAGCTAGCAGGACCAGTGGTCAGGGATGCTGGGAATTGTAGTCTCAAAACATCTAGAGGGCCAAGGTTGAGGAAGCCTGCTATAGGCTAAGCTGATTGGGGCTAATGAGAGCTGAAGACCAGCACCATGGAGGGCATAAAAACATCAGAAGAGCCTGCTGGATTACGCCAGTGTCCCATCTAGTCCAGCATGCTGTTCTTGCAGCAGGCCAACCAGATGCCTGTGGGATGCCTGCAGACAGGACCCAAACACAAGAGCAACCTCCGCTTTTGTGGCTTCTGGAAAATGGCATTCAGAAGCACACAGGAAACCAGGTCCACCACTGTTGGGGCAGAACCTTCAGCGATATCTCCCTATATACATAAAAATGTAAGGCTGTCATCACCCAGTCCCCATTGGAGGATTTGTAGTGCCTCATCAGAATCCTTGATTTGTATGAATCCGTGGCGGAGGAGGGGTTTGAGTGTCACAGTGGCCAATCAGGTGCCCTGTTGGGAAATCCACAAGAAACACCCATTCCCTCCAACATTTCTCCAATGAAAATAGGGACTTCCTGTTCTATAATAATGGGACGCAGGTGGCGCTGTGGGTTAAACCACAGAGCCTAGGACTTGCTGATCAGAAGGTTGGCAGTTCGAATCCCTGCGACGGGGTGAGCTCCTGTTGCTCGGTCCCTGCTCCTGCCAACCTAGCAGTTCGAAAGCACGTCAAAGTGCAAGTAGATAAATAGGTACCACTCCGGCAGGAAGGAAAACGGCGTTTCCGTGCGCAGCTCTGGTTCGCCAGAAGCGGCTTAGTCATGCTGGCCACATGACCCGGAAGCTGTACGCCGGCTTCCTTGGCCAATAAAGCGAGATGAGCGCCGCAACCCCAGAGTCAGTCCCAACTGGACCTAAGGGTCAGGGCTCCCTTTACCTTTATTCTATAATAATAAAAAAGTTATTACAGTGGTACCTCGGTTTACAAACACCTCAGGTTACAAACACTTCGGGTTACAGACTCCGCTAACCCAGAAGTACCTTGGGTTAAGAACTTTACCTCAGGATGAGAACAGAAATCATGCGGCAGTGGTGGGGTGGTGGCGGGAGGCCCCATTAGCTAAAGTGGTACCTCAGGTTAAGAACGGTTTCAGGTTAAGAATGGACCTCCGGAACGAATTACGTTTGTAACCAGAGGTACCACTGTATTTATACCCTCCCAATCTGACTGGAGATCGTGAAGCTGAGGCTCCAATACTTTGGCCACCTCATGAGAAGAGAAGACTCCCTGGAAAAGACCCTGATGCTGGGAAAGATGGAGGGCACAAGGAGAAGGGGACAACAGAGGACGAGATGGTTGGACAGTGTTCTTGAAGCTACAAACATGAGTCTGACCAAACTGCGGGAGGCAGTGGAAGACAGGAGTGCCTGGCGTGCTCTGGTCCATGGGGTCACGAAGAGTCAGACACGACTAAACGACTAAACAACAACAATCTGACTGGGTTGCCCCAGCCACTCTGGGTGGCTTCCAAAATATATAAAAACATAACAAAACATTAAACATTTTAAAAAACAGCTTCCCTATACATATGTCTTCTAAAGGTTGTATAGTTACTTATCTTCTTGGTTTGGGGGTTGCGTAACACCATATCCTCCAACATTTCTTCAATTAAAATAGGTAAAGGTAAAGGGACCCCTGACCATTAGGTCCAGTCGTGGATGACTCTGGGGTTGCGGCGCTCATCTTGTTTTATTGGCTGAGGGATCCAGCGTACAGCTTCCAGGTCATGTGGCTAGCATGACTAAGCCGCTTCTGGCAAACCAGAGCATCACACAGAAATGCCGTTTACCTTCCCGTCAGAGCGGTACCTATTTATGTACTTGCACTTTTGACATGCTTTCGAACTGCTAGGTTGGCAGGAGCAGGGACCGAGCAACGGGAGCTCACCCCATTGCGGGGATTCGAACCACCAACCTTCTGATCAGCAAGTCCTAGGCTCTGTGGTTTAGCCCACAGCGCCACCCGCGTAGGGACGTCCTAAAGAAAAGCGGGACATTCCGGGATCAAATCAGAAACCAGGGTGGCTTCTGTAAATCTGGGATGTTCCCTGCAAAATAGGGGCACTTGGAGGGTCTGTACACCTAACCATGAAAGTGTATGTGCACACACACAATTTTCAGCAACTGGTATTTAGAAAGCAGAGCAGAGCTGCTACAGGGGAAATGTACAATGATGAGGAATGATTCTTGGTACAAGAATGGGGGTGTTGCAAGGAAGCCCCCTTATTTTAACCTGCAAGGCCTTTCGAGCATCTGCTCTCGCTCATCTCACAGGCAGAAGAGATCGGAATCGTAGTTCCTCTTGCTGCTGCTGCTCTGGTGGTGGTTTTCTTAAAGGCTGGTAATTTTTCAAAGCTCCTTGTGTTGACCTTATCTGATATGACAGGGGAAACACCGCGAGTTGCCCGCAAATCACCCTCCCACTCACTCCCAGCACGCGGCGCCGATAAGCCCCATTCAGCGTCACCCTGGCGGTGTGGGTGTTTGCCAGCATACTCCGATAAAGTTTGCAAAGGAGAAAGGGGAAAAGGCGTGCCACACAGCCTTGCGTCTGTGATGAGACAGCTGAGAGCTGCCTGCCCACCAACGTCTTGCCTGTCGCAATCCAAATGACTCCTCACCATAACCTGAAATTTACGTTTGAGGTCAATGACTCGCCCTGTCACCACAACAGCCCCAACAGCCAGCCCAGCTGATAACAGGGCTCAGAGCAACACAGACCCCAAACACGCTTTGAGTGTAACTTATTTAGCTCCATCAGCAGAGCATGAGACTCTTAATCTCAAGGTTGTGGGTTCAAGCCCCACACTGGGCAAAAGATTCCTGCGTTGCAGGGGGTCAGACAAGACAACCCTTGGGGTCCCTTATAACTCTACCATTCTATAATTCTAATAGGAGAAGGGATAACGGCTCATGGGTACAGTGGTACCTCGGTTTACGAACTTAATCTGTTCCGGAAGCCCGTTCTTCAACCGAAACTGTTCTTAAACCGAGGCGTGCTTTCCCTAATGAGGCCTCCCGCCACCGGTGCCCTTCCACCGTTCGGATTCCGTTCTTAGACTGAGGTAAAGTTCTCAAACTGGCACACTATTTCCAGTTTTGTGGAGTTTGTAAACCAAATCGTTCTTAAACCGGACTGTTCTTAAACCAAGGTACAGCACTCGTTTTGCGTGTCACTGCAGACAATATTGACCTAGGTGGCCTGACTGACACAGCTTCTGGCATTCCTAATAGAGCCCAGGAATAAGAAATACATTGGCACTCTGCACATGCGTACTGAATAATCACAGCTTGTTCTTGCTCATTTATTGCTAAAACTTGTGGAATATCCAGTGCTGGGAGACTCCGGACAGATAGTAGAAAGACCTTCACACAGCACAAAGTTGAACAATGGAACTCCATGCCACAGGACGCAGGAATGGCCACCACCTTCATACCCTACAACATTTCTCCTATGAAAATAGGGACATCCTATTCCATAATAATAATAGTAGTAATAATAATAGTAATAATAATAATAATAATAATAATAATAATAATAATAATTTTATTTATACCCCTCCCATCTGACTGGCTTACCCCAGCCAGTCTTGTCATCTTTCAACATACGTAAAAGCATTACAAAACATTAAACTTTTTTTAAAAAAATAAACCTTCCCTATACGGGGCACCCTTCAGATGTTTTCTAAACATTTCTCCAATGAAAATAGGGACTTCCTAGTCTATAATAATAAAAAAGTTATTACAGTGGTACCTCGGGTTGCAAACACCTCGAGTTACAAACACTTCGGGTTACAGATTCCGCTAACCAGGAAGTACCTCAGGTTAAAAACTTTACCTCAGGATGAGAACAGAAATTGTGCGGCAGCGGGACAGGTTCCAACATATATAAAAATATAACAAACATTTTAAAAAACACCTTCCCTATACATATGTCTTCTAAAGATTGTAGATTTACTTATGTCCTTGAATCGGAGGTCGCGTAACTCCATACCCTCTAATATTTCTCCAATGAAAATGGGAACATCCCAAGGAGAAGCGGGACATTCCAGGATCAAATCAGAAACCGGGACGGCATCTGTAAATCTGGGACTGTCCCTGGAAAATAGGGGCACTTGGAGGGTCTGCATCTTGGATGGCTTTAAAAGAGAATTAGAGAAATTCCTGGAAGACCACTCTCTCAGTGGCTACTAGCCATGATAGCTCTCCTCTGCCTCCACGATCAGAGGCGGCAAATGCTTCTGAATACCTGTTGCCAGAAACCGCAGGAGGGGAGAGTGCTGCTGTTGTGCTCTGGGTCTGCTGCCAGGCCTGTGGGGAACCCACAAGCTGGATTCAAGCACCAGAGAACTTTCCCCTTCTGCCGTTTCCAGAAACTGGTGCTCAGATGCGTTGCTCCCTCCTGCTGCAGAGGCAGAGCTTCACCATCATGCCTACTAGCCAAGTGCTCCATCAGTAGGAATCCAGCTGTCTCAGGAGGGCACCAGAGTTGGGGGCGGCTGCCCTAGGGACCCAGTATTGAAGCCCAGAAGCAATATCTCAGCAGGCAGGATGTGCTGCGCCTTCGATGGCACTGCAACCACAAGCCAGGACTGATAAGAAAAAGCCAGGAGGGCTGCTGAGGCAGCTCTTTACCAGAATAATTGTGCCCTTTCCCCGAAGGATCTCTTGGTATCCTTTACCTTCCTGGAAACAGTGTATTTGGCCCCAAAGCGTCAAGGTTCGGGGTCTGACTTGCCTGGGAAAGGAATTAAATCCCAGTGGAGAAGAAAAGAATCATCATGTTGGAGGTCCTTGGGATTCATTTAGTCCAACCCGCTCCCACCCCAGGTGCAAGTCAGGGTCTGCAGTGGAGGAGGTGATGGCAGATTAAATCCCCGCAGTAAAGCACTGCCTCCTGGGCCAAATTAAGACCTTTAGAAGGCCTAAGATAGCACTTAAAAGATTTTGGTGCCACCATATACTGGTATATCTAATTCAAAGTATAAACAATAGAAAACCGTAAAATAAAATTTTAGTTTCTGAAATGAAACGAAACCTACAAGTAAGTTGGAAAATAATGATTATTTTTGGTAAACTTCCACTTCATTAATATTTTTCTCCCACTTTTTCTAATTGCAGAGTCTTTGATCAGACCCCCGAAACTAATCTCACATAACACATCTGCTTCTATACTTAGCAGAGACAAAGCATGCAGTCCGCCTTGCTGCCTAGTTGTCCTGTTGGGATTTGTAATAGACTTCGACTGAGAAAATGAACACTCAGCTGAGCAATTTGGGGCCGTTAATGTTAAAACCTAGCAATGGAAAATTTATGTGTCGCCCAACCCTTCCCTTGATGCCTTAAGCATGTGCTTATTTTGCTTAATGGTTAATCCAGCCCTGAGTCCAACCCCCACCCCGGGTGCAAGTCAGGGTCTGCAATGCAGGAGGCAATGGAAGCTTAAATACCTGCAGCAAAGGACCCCACCACCAGCAGCAAAGGCAGCCCCTTCTTGTGTTGAACAGCTTGTACCATGAAGACGTTTCTCCTAACATTTTGTCAAAATCTTGTTTCTGTGTGGTTTCCACCTGTTGGGCTCTGGAGCAACAGAAAGCCAATATCTGAGCAGATATTGGAACCTCTTCTCCAGGCTAAGCGTCTCCAAGCCTTCTGACCACCCCACACAGGATTCCAAATCCCACAGACGAGGCAAGAGCTCCTGTGTTCTCCTGCGAGGAACCGACTTTAGCAACAAAGGCCTGCTGCTGCAGAGGTCCAGCCCCCGAAGTGGTGGGGCACTGCAGGAACAGTGATGGGGACCTGGGGGTCTTGGAGGAGAGGGGTTTTTCACACACTCCCTGTTGCACGATGGTAGGAACAACTCAGCCAGGCTTATTACTTCTCATGATCTGGATGCGATGATTCTGTCACACAGCCAAAGACCACATTTGCTTTTTTAGCCGTGGTAGCACGTTGCTGGTTCACGCGAGATCCTTTTTCACATGTACTAATGTGCAGTCCAGTCTAGAGATGGAGAGAAAATTCAATTCCACTTGGCTTTAAAGCCAAATATATCGGGCTTGCCTTTGCTGGGGGGTGAAAACAAACATGAACCGATGGAACACAGCTCTCCTTTCTTTGAAATCTGCACTAATCTGAATTTTGCAATGTGGCTCTCCAGCCAGTGTTTATGAAAATGCATATATTAGAGGAAAGGGTGTGTAGAAATGAAGGAATTAGTGAAATTAGCAGACAAAATGCATTCCATTAGGGGGGAAAGCTAGGAGGAGGAGGAGGCGGAGGAGGAGGTGTTTTGCTGGGAGAAATTAGCACTAAAACGCTGGTGAGTTTTCATGACGATTAAAAGAAACACACCACATATGGCTGCAAAATGCAAAGAACTGAATTTATGATGGGGGAAATGAGAAATTGAGGTACCTGAAATTTACAGACCCTTCCATCCCAACACACACAAATGCAGCAGATGAGATGCTGATAGTATATAGAAATATCAGGTCCATCAGCCTTCCTCCTCCTCCTCCTTCCCCACCCCCTTCCTCTCTCTTAAGTTTGCCATCCTCAAAAACCCCATGACCTCAGAAGAGGCCTTGTTGTGGTTGCACCGGCCCTGTTCTTGTAAAGCCCTCCTACACAAAGCGGGACAGATTGCGCATTACCGTGGGTGAGAGCAGAGCTGAAATGAATACCCCCCCCCCACCCTGGGACCTGCTCCTCCAACTTCTCCTCTGAGAATTGTGATGATGTCAAACATTCCCCACTTGCATTGTGCCAACATCAGCAAATCCACACCTGCCAATCAAACATTTCAGAACCTATCTGTCTAAAAAGCCAGGGCCCAAAAGCCCCGTCACAATTTCTTGTGACGAGTAGAGTGGAGCCAGTCTTTATTAGTGTCCTCCTGGAGGCAATGGAGAAAAAGTTTTTGCTTTTTTAATGCAGGAGTTTGATTCTCTTGCTGCTGGTTAATGTATTGGTGGTGCTCTCTGCAATATTGATGCCACTACTGTTTTCAGCAAAATAATAACCAGGGGTTGTTTTTGCTTTTTACCTGTAAGCTGCTCCAAGCAACTCTTCTAGCCTTAGCAGTTATCATTACTCTGAGTAGGACTAGTTCTATATACAATCCATTGTGTTTTTGCTTGTCAAATTTCAGTTCCAAAACTCAGACCGTGAATTTGGAGATGAGCATCTCAGTATATATATAAAAAAGCCACATAGCACAACTGGAAACTTCCTCCAAGTTTTGCGTCCTCTGCTCCTCACCCTCAGAAAAAGTTGCATTGCCTTGAAGGTGGAACAATCTTTACATTAGACACACACACACAACCCACAAACCATTACAAGCTTTCCCTCTTATTCTCACCTTTAAATAACAGATCTTCAAATATTTTTTGGACCACTTGACAATTGTAGGGGATCCTGGCAGATCATTTAATAAACCTTCCCCTCCAGAGTGCTGACATCACCACCTAAACTAATGCTATAATACGAAAATCATGGGGCATGTCACTAGCAAGAGAGCCATTGCTTTGCTGGGGGGAAAGGATTAAATGGCAGCCCCCCCCCCCTTCCACATGCACAAACTGACCTGGCTTGCAGCTGAAACCAGTCTCAGCGCCAGGATGAGTCAATGTCTTCTACTGCCCCTGGAGCTAGCTTTGGGGGTTCAGGAAAAGAAGGCAGGTAGATGCGAGTTGACTGAGGTTGGTTGGGCAGTGACCCACTTACTCCAGCAAATGAGAATCTATACCTTCATCCTCCAACACCTCCAGGCCACTCTCCATTATGTCCTGCCTGAGGCAGCTGCCTCATTCTGCCTAACAATAGGGCCGTCCCAGAACTTAAGAAAAGGATCAGGCCAATAGCTCGTCTGGTCCAGCTTCCTGTTCTCACAGTGGCAAACCAGATGCCTATTTGGGAAGGCTGAAAGCACGACCTGAGCCCAAGAACATTCTCCCTTCCTGCAGTTTCCAGCAACTGGTATTCAGAAGCACGAATTCAGAAGCCATTGCGGCTGGTAGACACAGATAGCCCTCTCTTTCAAAGCCATCCAGTTTGGTGGCCATCACTGCTTCATGAGGCAGCGAGTTCCAAAGTTTAACTATGCACTGTGTGAAGGACTCTCCTTTCTCTGTCCCGAATCTTCCGACATTCTGCTTCAATATCCACAAGTTCTCGTGTTGTGAAAGAGGGTGAAAACTTTTCTTTCTCCATTTTCTCCATGCCAGGCGTAAGTCATTCGCTTCCATCAAATCGCCTCTTACCTTTCCTCTAAACCCAAACGTCCCAAATGCTGCAACCTTTCCACATAGCGCAGCAGCTCCCTGCTAGCAAGATCCCATCTGACGACTCCACAAATCTATACTTCTATGACTACTAATGCTACAGCATTAGTCAATGTAGCCCTCGGAACATTTCCATGGCAGTGTTTCTGAACCTTAACCCAGCTCCACAATCTCCTTCCACGGGCATGGGACCCCAGAACAGCACTCAGATTCCCAAGTGGCAGCCAGACCCCATAGATTTGTAGGACTGCATTAGGATATTGCCAGTTTCATTGTTGACCCCCCTGCAAAACTTGCCCTCCCTTCGTTTGTCTACTTACCACAGCAGCAGCGGGTCGCTGCCACCTCATCATTCAAGTCCGGGATGAGGAGCCCATTATCTGCAAGGATCCCCAGAGGAACAGCTGTCAGGGGCCACTGGAGACTACCCGGAGGCCGCCGAGGATGCAGCCTGGCAAGAAGGAGGCCCTGGGGAAAGCGATGAGGGCAGAGGGTGTCCTCAACATTTCACCCAGCGGACAGGTGGGAAATGAGGGCAGAGCCATCACAAGGAAGCCCTTCAGGCAAAACCACCATGGGAGGAAGGAAATGTCTGTTTAAGAGCACGGCTGTTCAGAGGAACCGTTCAGAAGCCCGCAGGAAATCCAAGACCAGGGTGAAAGGGGCAGCAAAAAGGGAGCTGGGCAGCGTCAGGACTCGATCCGAGGTCTCCCCCAATGCTGGGGCCCTGTGGATAGGGGCCCTGATTCATCGCCCAATTTAGGGCAGTGCTTCGAGAGCTCTGCGGTGTAGAGCAAAGGGGAAATAAAAGGGAAAGCACTTCTCATTTCCATTATGAGTTTCTTCTGCGAACTGCAAAGGACATTGTCGCGAATGGGCTTCCTTGAAAGACGCTGCTATGCAAATTAGTGCATTATCAATCTGGCCTGGAAAGAGTGACTCGATGAGCAGCTGAGTCAGCCCTTAGGGTTGCAGGGAACGTGCTGTTTCTGCCACGGCATTTCAAACAGAGCAGAATCAATGTGCATGTGTGTGCAAAGGACTTCATCCACAGCTTTGTCAGGCGCAGAAAAATGGGCACCTGCCCCTCCTGCTGCTTCAACCCCCAACCTTTAGAAACACAGGCAACTGGCTGCTTGAGTCTGGACACCAAAGTAGAGCATGAGACTGCTCTACAATGTTGGAAGCTGCCCAGAGGGGCTGGGACAACCCAGTAAGATGTGTGGGGTATAAATAGTTAACATTATCATTCTGGAATTTTCTTTGGAGAAATGTTAGAGGGTATGCATGTGAGGACAGAGTGGCAACACAACAGCAGGGCCTTTTCTGCAGTGACTCCCTGTTTGTGGAATACGCTCCCCAGGGAGGCCTGCCTGGCATCTTCCTTACGTATCTTTAGCCGCGGGGCAAAAACGTTCTTCTTCAAATAGGCCTTTGTTTGAAGTTGTTTTTCTTTTTTTTAGTATGTGCTCCATGTTGTAAACTGCCCCATGAAGTTCCATAGTGTTGGTACCCCCAAAGGCCATCTAGTGCAACCCCCTGCAATGCTGGAATCTCAATTAAAGCATCGATGACAGGTGGCCATCCAACCTCTACTGAAAAACCTTCCCAAGCAGGGAGTCCGTCCAACCGCCAAACAGCTGTTCAATGAAGGGCGGAATATAAATTTAATAAATAATAGTACCAATAATAACTCCACACAGAAGATTTCTCTCCTCCACCCACACCTTCCATTGCACACACACACACACGCACACACACACACACACACACACACACACACACCCATAAAACAGAAAAACACCAAGTCAGAGATCTGGGTTATGTTTAATGGTTTATCTGTGACACTGACGGCACTGAGCAAGGGACATTAGCATTAGAGGGATGGCCGAAACCAACACATCTGCCCGATATCAGGAAGGACAAGGGCGGAGGGGTGGGGTCACGACCGTCAATACATAAAGTGGTATAAAAGGAACTGGCCTCGCCTGGGGGGGTTGAGGTGGGTGCTAGGGAAATAGTTAAGCTTAATAAATAGGCAACTTGAAAACGCACACACAGAAAAAAAATACACCAGCCGGCTAAATCATGCACAGGGAAATGGACTGGGGTGGGGAAGAGGGTCTCCCTCAGTTCCCCCTTGCAGTCTCTGCTCTACACAGTGTAGCACCCAATGCCAACTTATTACGGGCATAAAGGGCAGGAAGCTCTCGACAAACCCCCCACCCCCTGCTCCCAGAAAAGGAGAACGACACTCTGTGCTTTGGGTTTTCCCCGTAGAGAGCAAAGCAAGCAGGGTCCCCATCAAACTGGGAGGCCTGCAGGCTTATTATTGCCAGAGGGAGGTGAAAGGAAGGGAAGGGAAGGACGGGGCAGGTGCCCCAATTTGCCACCAGGGCAAAGGAAGAGAGCTCAGCACAGCGGGGATTCACTGGGGGGGGGGAGAAGGGGTCCTTTCGCCTCCATGTTTCCCAATAAAAGAGAGAAGGTTGCAAAGTGCAGGGGTGGTGGGACCCCAGTCTGCTGCCCTCATCATTTCCCCAGGGGTCTACTATGTCTCCAGTCCTTAAGCCAACATCCCCGCAAAGACAGCACAGCCTCTTTTGAGAATGGCAAGCAGTGCAGGCCCCGAATCTTTTGCTCCATCCCCAGTCTCTCGTATTCCCAACTTCCTGGCCTGCGTCTGGCTCTGCCGTCTGTTTATGTAGGCCGCTCGGCCTCTCCACCTGTTCAGCTGCCCACTTTGCACTGCCATTCCTCATCACTTCGCCCTCCCCCAGCAACTTTCCCCCCTTACTCCAGAACCTGGATTTCCCAGCACGTCCCCCGGACCTCCCACTTCTCTGCTCCTTCCCGACATTCTGCTTCCCTCTTTGTTCCCCTGCTGGGCAGCCCCCCCCCACCCCCACCCCCCGTGGAATCAGGACACTCGGGTGCAAAGCCTGGGCAAATGTTGCTGCATACACAGGACATGGGGCCTTGGAACCAATGTGGGCTATCGCCAGCAGGTTGGCAGGATCCCCTTGGTGGATGGCTTTCCTGGGTGCAACCAGAGAGCAACCTCAACCATTTACATGCCCTTACCAGGAAAAGCATCCTGGGCAACCTTGCAGAAGATAGCAGCCATGCACGCCATTTCACTCATCAGACAAGCCATGTTGTCAAGGCAGGAGGACCTTCTCATTAGGACAGATCCACACAGAATGCACTCCCTCCCCACACCCTACAACTGCACCTGGGATCGTGGCCTCGCTGCAGAGGTCTCCGCAGTACGGAAAGGGAGACAGAGTGGAAGACCAGCCAGCTTCGCCATCTGGGTTTGCTTCCTTGATCTGGCCATTCTGCACATGTCCAGACCAAGAGGCAAGGAAGGGCGCCCACAGGGGGCAGAAGCAAAGCGAGAGACAGAGATCCATCTGACCCCCAGGGCCAGACAAAGTCAGTTAGCTGCTAGCAGTTGAATCTTATTTCAACACGGGCAATGGGACAATACCCCCCGCCGTCTAACAGCAGGGCTGTACCAGCACAGCAGGCGTAAACTCTTGCTCTTTTGCACAGGGAGAACTTCTCTGTTAATTAGTGGGACAGAGGGAGGGCATTAGGTTGGAAGCATCCCACAATAGTGTTAATGCCCAGGCGTCTGGGCATGGTACGAGATAACAGTCCTAAGTGCATTGTTTGGGAAAGACCCCTCCCCACTGCCCCCCCAAAGGTCCTTGTCAAAGGGAGTACACTCCGTCTGCCT
Organism: Podarcis cretensis; assembly: GCF_951804945.1. Taxonomy (NCBI): domain Eukaryota; kingdom Metazoa; phylum Chordata; class Lepidosauria; order Squamata; family Lacertidae; genus Podarcis; species Podarcis cretensis. Next base: position 66,933,850 of record NC_137177.1, read on the forward strand.
CTTACTCCCCCCCCCACCCAGAATCTGGGTGAAGCAGGAGAGGGCAAGGAAGCAGGAAATGTGGTCCTGGGAGGTCCGTGCATCCGCCAAGAGCCGTCAGCAGGTGTGGCTGTCTCTCGTCTCCACCGCCAGGCTGCCTCTCGCGCACTCAAACCCAACAGTTGCCACATATGCATGGACCCCGGACACACACACATCGACGCACGCAGCTGCCTCGTCCCGTGCGGCACGGACTCTGCTTGCAGGATGGTGCCCCTCGCCCTCGTGCCTGTGTCCTGCCGGGTCAGCAGGGCACCACCACCACCCAAGGAGCGGGCAAGGGGATCCGATGCCGAAGGCTGGTGACGCTGCATAACTTAAGGATGATGTGGAACTCCCGGCGCCGGGAACGGCATCTCCCACTTGTGGTTTGCGCTTCTCTGATGTCTTCATACTTCCCTGCAGCAATCAGACCATCAGACAAAAGAGGTTATTTAGATGGTTCGATTTTTCTAGGGGGAAAGAGATGCTGGAGCTCACCACGAACTTCTCCCTTATTCTCTTAGAATGGCAATGGCACTAGCCTGGGAGATGCTGGAGCTGAACTCCAGTGAGCTCCAACTAGAAAAACAAGCCCTGTTTCTACTGTTAGCTACCGTATTTTTCGCTCTATAAGACACACTCTCTCTACATAAGAGCAGCCTTGCTGGATCAGGCCCATTCAGTCCAGCATCCCATTCTCATAGGAGCCAACCAGATGCCTTTATTGGGAAACCCTTAAGTAGGACCTGAGCACAAGAGCAGCATTCTCACCTCCTGCGGCTGCCAGCAACTGGTATTCAGAAGCATCACTGCCTCTGACCCCGGAGGAAGAGCACATAACCGTCAAGTGTCCCTGTTTTCCCGGGAAATTCATGGAATTGCAGAAGAAACCCTGGCTTCTGCTTTTATTCAGGAATGTCCCATTTCCCCGCTCCAAACACGGGAGGAGGATGGGCCAGGGCTTGCACTTAGCAGGGCAACCTTCAGAAGTGGAACCCTTGTGCATGGGGAAGGTATTTCCGCACTGGAGCGGAGGCGACGGACTCGTGCAATGCTCTTGCCAGCTCCTCTCTGCCACTGCGAAAGTTGCTGCCGCCTTTATGGCAGTGTGAGGTGCAGCGTGGGCGGAAGAAGTGAGTGAGGAGGGAAGAGAGCAGCTACCAGGTAGGGGCTGCAGCAGGGGAGGCGGGCAGCCAACATGCGCCTCGTTTGGTGCCATGCTTCTGAGCATGCCAGCTGACACACGTCCTGACTTTCTGCTGGAAAATGTTGGAGGGTATGAGAGCACAGCCCTCATGGCTAGCAGCCATCACTAGCCTTCCCTTCCACGAATTTATTCAATCCTCTTTTAAAGCCATCCAAATTGGTGGCCACCCCTGCCTCCTGTGGAAGGGAGTTCCGTAGTTTAACTACAGTAGCCTATAATTCCACCTCTCTCCTCCCAGCCCAGCCCAGTCTCCCCAGCAGCACTCACGAGGCAGTGAGCGTGGAGTTCAGCAGCAGCGTGGTTCGGATCCGGTAGAGCTGCGCCAGTGTCAGCTTGCGGTGCTGGCTCGCCTGCGGGTCCGACAGAGTCCGACGGGCGGCAGGCAGCTCCTCTCCCCGGCACTCTCTGCCCAGCCAGCAAGGCGCTTGCAGCCCCGCAGAGGCGGCGGGCAACTCTGGGGAAACGCAGAGCCCGGCTGGTGACCCCTCCTCCGCCTCAGACAGCTCCGAGGTGCTGCTGTTGCTGCTGCTGCTGCCGCCCCCGCCGGCCCCCCGCCCTGCTTTGTCCTGTCTGTGGCCCTGGGGCCCGTTAGTCCGCGGGGAGCCCAGCAGGAACATGGCCGGGCAGAGTTCAGAGAGGCTCTTGCTCTGGGCCAGCTGCAGGGAGGCTGGCAGCATCTGCAAGAGGTTTGCCTCCGATTTGGACTTGAGCACCTTGGTCTTGGCAGGCAGCAGCTGGACTGGCACCTGCCGTCGCAGTTTTGGGGAGCCGGTCCGTTGTGAGGGGGTGGGGGCGCCGTCATCCTGCTCTGTAGACCTGCCTGTCTCCTCCTCCTGCTGCTGCTGCTGCTGCTGCCGCTGCTGCTGGTCTGCAAATTCCTGGAAGGAGGTGGGCGACAGGGTGCCATAGGCGCTGTCGATGGAGGCCGAGCGGCAGGACCCGGACTCTGGTTTGAGGCAGTGGTTGGCAGTGCTGGCAGGGAGGGCCTCGCCCAGTTCCATGGTGGGTGTTGTGGAGGAAGCTGTGGTGCTGATGGATGCTTCATCGGACTGGGAGCTGAAGGGACCCACCTCGAAGTCGGGGGAAGGGGGGCCCTCGCTGGCATCTACCACCACCACGGAGATGGTCTCGGTGGAGCCGTCAGAGAGGCTGCAAAGAAGAGGCAGGGGGACATCAGGAAGGAGCTGGTTGCCAGTTATCTTTTCAGATCAATTTCGGCTCTATTTCAAGAGAGGAGACTTTGGCTAAATGTTAGGAAGAAGGAAGCAAGGGCCTTCCTATGTTAACCCCTCTGCGATGGACCACCCTTTTCCTTGGAGGACATATGCTTCCATAAATCTAAGTCCTGGACTACTTTTACTCCACCAGGCATTTTGGGGACTGAGGGAGAATGTGAGGTTCTCGTAGCCCCTGTTGGAGGCACATGAATGGCACATGAATGAGGATATTTTGTAATGGGAATGATTCCAAAACTTCTGACAGGTAAGGCTAGCTCTTTCATTTCTGAATTAAGAGACTGAAAGTGCACTTCAGTTGTTCACCAGCTATGGGGAGAAGTGTGAGGGGACAAGATGGACCCTCCTTCAGAGGTGAGCAAGTAGAGCTATTTTTTAACATAAAAAACTTATTTTTGGCACAGTTTGGCATTTTTTTGTAGCATTCAGTTCTCCTGCACTCTGTTTCTTAAGCTAGCCAGTCAAAGATTTCTGGAGCACAGAAGAATCAAGGTGATATCCTTTCCATCTTATATTCGAAGGTACAGTGGTACCTCGGGTTACAGACGCTTCAGGTTACATACGCTTCAGGTTACAGACTCCGCTAACCCAGAAAGAGTACCTCGGGTTAAGAACTTTGCTTCAGGATGAGAACAGAAATTGTGCTCCGGCGGCGCATTGGCAGCAGCAGGAAGCCCCATTAGCTAAAGTGGTGCTTCAGGTTAAGAACAGTTTCAGGTTAAGTACAGACCTCCGGAACCAATTAAGTACTTAACCTGAGGTACCACTGTATACTGCTGCTGAACCTGGAAGCTTTATGTTGCCTGTCATGCTTAATGCCTGCTGATAAGGCATCTTCCCTCAGCCTCTATCTGTTTACCAGAGCAGAGGAAGCAGCCTGACTGGATCAAGGGGCATCTCAGACAGAATCCTCTTCTGACTGATCCAGTGCAGTGTTCTACCATTCTTGAGAATGGGATGCGGGACTAGTTGCGACTTTCACCACCACATGTCTTCTCATGCCAGAGGTTTTCAACTTTTTGGGGTCCACGGCTCCCTAGACCAACTACACCCTTTCTGCAGCACCCCTGTGGGGCTCAGAAGCCCAGTTACGTCACCCCTTGCATGCAGAGCTGGCATCCCCTCAGCCCTCCCTTGTGGAGGGTTCCCTCAGCCTCCTCTCCTCTCCCCACTCCTTGGGAGTCCTCTGGGCAGCCGTTGATGCCACCTCTGGTCTCTGAGCTAAAGAGGAGGTGCCTCCTGACACTGCCCAACAGGGGCCTGGGAAGCCAGCCCCAGAGGAACCATTCACCTGGGGAGCTTGCAGCCAGGGCTGCTGCAACAAACAGATAGTTGCGCAAGCCTTTGGGAAGCAGAGACACGAGAGGGGATCGGAGGAAGAAAAGAGGGACAGAGGCCAGCATTGCCCGTGGCACCCCTGGCCATCATTCAAGTCATCCCAGGGGTCCCATGGCACACTGCTTGAAAACCACTGCCTTATGTCAATAACAGAGCCTGTGGCTCAGAGGCCACATCCGGCCCTCTGTATCTGGTGCTCAGGATTCTCCCTAAAGAATATCCCTGCTCCCCAGGCCACAGCTCTCAGGGACCGTGCTTCACACACCTCAATGAAAGGGACCCTGAGGATCATCTCATCAGATCCCCCTGCACTGCAGGAATATGCAGCTGTCCCATACAGGGATCAAACCTGCAACCTTGATATTATCAGCACCACACTCTAACCAGCTGAGCTATCCAGGCAGATCTAAACTGTAGTGTGGGTGGGTGTAGAGGGGAAGCCTCTTGTTAGTGCATGGCTGGAAAATGGCCTTCTTTACACAATAAGCATCACGTTTCCTTCTGGCCGCACTGGCATGTGGCCCCTGGAAAGCCCCCTCTGCTCCTGCCTGTCTCCCCGCCCCAAGCATACCACTGCTGTGAGTCCAAGCTGTTGGTGCTCTTGCGGAGGATGGTGGGGGAGCTGGCTCCCGAGGCGCCACTCTCCCCGTCCTCTTCCTCTTCTTCTTCTTCTTCCTCTTCTTCTTCTTCTTCTTCAAGGCTTTGCAGCTGCTGCTGGCTACGCTGGTGCTCCTGCAGACGGAGGTGCTGCAACTTGTTCTGCAAGAAGGTACAGGAGGGATGGGATAAGCAGAAAGACCCAGAGATACTACAGCAGAGGGGTGTCGTTACAGCACATTTCGCACCAAGCACTCGCCATCTCAATTTGCTCAAGATGCATCTAGGCATATGAATCAACAGATGCAGTTTTGATGCAAGTTGGTGCTATAGTATAGGCCATGGCTGCTTTGCTCTTCAGTAAGACAATTTGTGGTTTGTTGAACAAAGCATGGGTAAGGCGGCACTAAGGAGACCAGGAATAATTATTACGGATATAAAATTTATAAAGAAATGAAGGGAACAATTGATGAAAATTAAAACCTCACACAGGAAGAAGAATTAGAAATCACTAAATGTGTTAATGGGACGCAGGTGGCGCTGTGGGTTAAAGCCTCAGCGCCTAGGGCTTGCCGATCGAAAGGTCGGCGATTCGAATCCCTGCGGCGGGGTGCGCTCCCGCTGCTCGGTCCCAGCGCCTGCCAACCTAGCAGTTCGAAAGCACCTCCGGGTGCAAGTAGATAAATAGGGACCGCTTACCAGCGGGAAGGTAAACGGCGTTTCCGTGTGCGGCTCTGGCTTGCCAGAGCAGCAATGTCACGCTGGCCACGTGACCCGGAAGTGTCTCCGGACAGCGCTGGCCCCTGGCCTCTTAAGTGAGATGGGCGCACAACCCCAGAGTCTGTCAAGACTGGCCCGTACGGGCAGGGGTACCTTTACCTTTACCTTTAAATGTGTTAATACCAATTGAAGTCAATCACTGTAGCTGGGATATAAGGGAATTTATCAAGAGTGGATTGTAATTGTAAAAAAAATAATTGTAAAAAAATTAAAAGAGCCAGCAAGTGCCCTTGGTGGAGACAGATCTGCACCCAAAAGCGGACAAGCAAAGGGGAGAAGTTCTCGAGTGAGACCCCCAGAGTTCTAGATCACTGGGGGGGGGGAATTATCAAAAGGGCGAGGGGCTATTGAAAAAGTGGCATAGGGCACTGTCATCGTCGGCTGGCATTGCTATAAATGCATTTTGTGAAACAAGTAGAATAAATGAGGAAGAATGAAAACAAAAAGATAAAATAAATATCAGCTGAACAAAGTCTACACCCCCAGAGGCAGTGGGAGTCTCAATGCCAGTTCCTGGAGGCAAAGGGCAGGAGTGTTGCTTGACTAGATGTGCTCCCAGCCGAAGAACTCATCTTCCCAGTGAGCATAGGAGTTGGGAAAGAGGGTGGGGGGAAAATAAACTGCAGCAAAAGAAATCTATTCATAGAATCACAGAATGGTAGAGTTTGAAGGGGTCCCGATGATCATCCAATCCATCCCAGTGCAACGCAATAATCGCTGATCACAAATCCCTGGCAGGTGGTCATCCAACCTCTCTTAAAAAACCTCAAATGAAGGAGAGGAGGAGATGTCCTTGGGTAGCAATGGGGAGTGTGCAGCCCTTCAAGTATTGCTGGACTCGTTCTCATCGGACCCACCCAGCGTGGTCGAGGATGATGGGAGCTGTAGTCCAGCAAAGTTGGCAGAGGCAACAGAGCACCCACAACCTCCACCTTTCGGGGGAAATCCTCTTGGCTCCCACAGCACCCACCTGGGCATTGCAGACAGCCTCGATCCAGCTCCGGCACAGAGACTGCCCACTGGTCTGGAAGGTGTAGGCTCCCACCGCGCTCCGGAACTCATTCAGGTAGATCAGCAGGAAGGAACCTGATGAGGAAGACAAGGGAGGGGGAGTCTGGTGTTAGGTCAGTGGTGACTCCTGGGAAGGGAAAGCTGCCGCCGGCACAAGCTCGGCTTCAGGAAGCTGAATGGTGGAAGATTCAGGAAAGGTCGAAGAGCCTACTGGATCAGGCCAGTGGCCCACCTAGTCCAGCATCCTGATCTCACAGAGGCAGGTGGCCCAGTGGGGAGCCTGCAAAGAGGACCCAAGGGAGGACTGTCCCCTCCTGTGGTTTCCAGCAACTGGTGTTCAGAATCATTGCTGCCTCTGACCATGGAGGCAGCACGTGGCCATCCTGGCTGGTAGTCACTGATATAGCTTTATCCTCCACGAATTTGTCCAAATCCATTCCGAAGCCACCCATGTCGGCGGCCGCCCACTGCAGGAGGCACAATGAGTAACTCTCCACAGTGCCTCTCTCCTAACACTAGAACTCATGAATATCCAATGAAGCCAAATGTTGGGAGGCTCAGGAAAAGGCAAACGGAAGTACATTTTTCCTGCAGTGCATAGTTAACCTGTGGGACTCACTTCTGCAGGAGGCAGTGATGGCCAACAACGTTGACGGCTTTGAAAAAGGAGTTGACAAATTCATGAAGAAGGCTAATAGCCACGATGGCTGCGCCCTGCCTGCAGAGTTGCAGGAAGCAATGCTTCTGAATACTAGTTGTTGGAAACTGCAGGAGAGAAGAAAGGGCTCCTGCGCTTGAATCCTGCTTGCTGGTTTCCCACAGGCATCTGTTTGGCCACTGTGAGAACAGGATGCTGGACTAGATGGGCCATTGGCCTGATCCAGCAGGCTCCTCTGATGTTCAGCCTCCCAAGATCAGGCTCCTTAGGACTGCTAAGGAATTGTGCAAACTAAGAAGAATTCCATCCTCTCCTCCTTTTCTATGATTTATCTTCATCAACTGCAGAAGCAAAATCTGGATTCCTTTGGATCAGGTTTCGACAGAATCACACAGCCCTTATCACAGGGCAACTTATGCATGCAGATTTTCCCCGGATTGGGAATATCTGAGTTTACTGTCGAGAACTGTGGGCTGCCGGCTGGATAGGGAGAACATAGCATGGATAGGGAGAACACACCACAAAAATCCACACTAAACTCCCGTTTGTGGAATGGTCTCCACAGGGAGGTTTGGGTTGGCGCCTTCATTATACACCTTTAGGTGCCAGGCAAAAACATTCCTCTTTAACCAGGCCTTTGGCTGATTGACATCCAATGCCCTTTTAAAATGTATTGGAGAGGGGAGATTATTGGGTTGTTTTTTTATTTTTATTATGTATTATGTGTTTGTGTGTGGGTATAACACAGTATACAAATAACAACAAGTGGATGAGTGCTTTGTTTACAAAAAGCAGTTGCGGGGCAGATCAGGATTGAGGCCGTGGCTGTGGCTCGAGGGGTTAATCCTACAGTGCAGACATATACCAGCTGTCTGTGAAAAATGACCCAACTCACAAACACCCCTCACCAGGATCCTTGAGTGCACGGCACACCAGCTTGTCAACCAGCAATGGCTGGCGGATGACCTTTGTGCGTTCAGCCTTCTTCACCGGTTTGGTGATGAGGAAGAGGTCCGTGAAGAGAAAGCAGTAAACATCCATCTGGAGAAGAAAAAGATCCCAAACGATCAGAGCATCCTACGTGGAGCTTGATGCAGGGGCGGGGGAGAGAGAAGGAGGCAGAAATGGGGACCCTTTCTAGAGAGGACAAGGGATGATGTGCACCACATTAGTCTGCAAGTGAAACATAACACACACACACACACCCCAAAAAATCCTCTGCACATGGAAAGCTAGCATGTCAGGGAAAAGACCTTCCTGCCTAGCTTTCTGCATGCAAAGGCAGTGTCTCAGCCTCTGGCTTTGGGGGGTAGAAGTTCCAGGCTGAATCGCATGAGATCCCCTAGTCTGAGTTGCAATAGTAACAACAAGAAGAACATTTCCCCTGCCCATCAAGGCTTACCTTGCTGTCTTTGCCTTCTTTCATTTTAAGGCTTCCCTCCAGCAGAAGCTGCCGGGTCTCCTCGGCGGAGGTCCCTGGGATGGGGGCTGTCAGGTCCAGGCGCAAGAACTCCTTCAGGATCTGAGGAAAGGGGGTTAAAGCCAAAAGAGTTCAGGCGCCTGAGACACACTCTCCACCCACCCAGCCCAGGCTGTCATGTCGGGCACCCTTTGCCCACCCTTCTCCCCCACGTTGCAGCCACAGCCTCGCCACCCACCTTGTCCACTTCATCTGTGCTTCCTTCCACCACCTCGTAGGCATCGATGCGGCTCAAAATGCTGGCCAGGCGCTGCTGCTCCTGCCTCTGGCGCATGCGCGAGTTGATGTGGTTGATGAAGCGCTCCACCGAGTTGATCTGGAGGAGGGAAGCCCGCCAGAGGTTATACCCAGGGGGAGGCAGCAATAAGGCGAGGGCGGCACTTGGCTCCCCCAAACTGGGTGCCTTCCAGCTGTGCTGATCTACAACTTCCAGCAGCCAGCGGTTCAGCAACATCTGGAAGTCACACGGTGACTGGGGAGGCTGGCCCAGGCCAGATGTCTCCAGGAAGCCCCAGAACCAGGGTGTGAATGCAACAGCCCTCTCATGCTGCAGTCCTCCCCTGGAATCAAATCCTTAGCGGTAGACTGCTTCGGGTGGTGGAGGTTCCACCGTGGCTAGACTTTGTCAGCGTTAGGTAGGTTCGCCTTCAAATGCAAACTGAACTGTGTTTCTCCCCCATCTCAACAGAGTGCCAGCCCTTCCTGAGATGGATTTGGGTGCAAACGTTTGCTGAATTCCTTGCAGCTCCCAACCCACCATCACCAACGCTAGCAGGTATACCAGGGCGCACTGGAAACACTTTACCATGGTGATGATGGCCTCTCGGGTGTGGGGGTCTTCTGTCTTCTTAAGCACCGACTTCAGCAGCAGAGGGTATTTGGTGAGGCGCTGGTGAGGCTTCACTAACATGTCGCTCAGCTTGAGCCGGTTGCACTGTTTGTGCTTCTCGGCCCACTGCAAGTGGAAGAAGGGAAGCGTCAGTTCCTGGAGCCAAGAAACAGGCCACTAGCCAGTCCGTCACTACTAGCCAGGGGCTTAGCTCCCATCAGGAACACAAGCCTGGAAAGGTGCCCATGCTGCAAGCCACAACCAGCCCAGGAATGGACAGCTTCCAAAAGGAGCCCTAGGCGAAAGACAGACTCATATTCTAAAGAATGGCCAATTCTTGGTGTTTTCAATAGTTCTGACAGCCTCCAGACAAAACTCTCTAAAAACAGTAACAGTCCACTCTGCAGACTGTCTGCCTGGTTCGGACCAATCGAGGAAAAGGAAAAGCACCTATTGGCTAGTACCTCTGCCATCACCAACCCACCGCTTCCCCAGAACCTCTGGAGCCATTTTGAAACTGCTTTTAAGATTGTTCCCCTCTTTTAGCCGAGCAATAATCAGAGAGGATTAATTATGGAATTGTATCATTGGCAGGGACCACCAGGGTCATTTTGTCCAACTCCCCGCAGTGCAGGAAGATACAGCTGGCCCATACGGGGATCAAACCCACAACCTTGGTGCTATCAGCACCATGCTCCAACCAACTGAGCTAACCACATAGCACTCCTAAAGTGTGGGGCTTAAACAGCCCTGCATGACTAGGAGAGGTGAGCATTGGGCGTTGGCACCTCTGCCTAGCCAGCATTTGACTTGCTGGTGATGGATGCCTGCAGCTTTTCTGAATGTAGGACTCAACTTTGAGGACAAAGACAGGTGTGGGATTTGTAGGATGGTCACAAAGAGAGAGGTGGGTGGGTTGGAAACAGGCTCCTTACCGTGACGTAGATGCGAAAGAGTTCGTTGTCCCGCAACAAGTTCCTCATGTACTCCATGCAGCCTTCCTCCTCCATGCAGTAGCGGATGTAAGGCTTGAAGTGGGAGCCAAACTGCAAGAGAAAAGCATCAGACTAAAGACACGGGTGCAGGGAGGCAGGAGCAGCGGAGGAGAGCAAGGGCCACCTGAGCAACCCAACTGGCCCTGCGCAGTGGTCCCAAACTGCAAATTCTGGGAGCTAGACTCCCTTTTCCCTTCTGCTCTCCAGCACCACCCCTGTTGATGGCCACAGATGGTACTGCAGCTATAGCTCAGCAGAGACCACCTTTTACAAGGAGTCTGCTGGGTTGCATTTTGGTCCCGGAAAAGCTGCTCGGTCTGGTTTGGGTCCAACTATTGGTTCAAAACCAAGCTGACACCAGATTTCCCAGCCCTCTTTCTCGGCTTCTCAGTGCCCCCTGCCGGGCGACTTGCCTCACTTGTGGCACCTTCAACAGCCAGATTTCAACCTTCATTACAACATGTTGGTATAATAGAACAGAACATGCTTCAGAGCTGGGGTAGGAGGCCTTTCGCGCTCCTCTGCTGCTGCAGTTCTGGGACACTGGAATGGTCTCCAGCTGTTGCTCATTTTCAGGAACAATGCACCATCCTCTCCTGGCTGCACCCGCATGTAGGCACACTCACTGCATGCAGACCTACCATCTTGAAGCCCTTGAAGAAGTCTGTGGGGTCTAGCAGAGCCCGGCTGGTCCTGGCCTTGTCCAAAACAGGGGCCATGACGCTTCTCCAAAGAGCACGGTGCAGCTGGATTATTTCCTGGATGTTGCTGAAAAGACGCTCAGCTTCCACCTGCAGATTAGAGAAAAGCAGACTCTGTGACCCTTCTTACATTCTCGAGCAGTGCCAGATTTACCTATAAGCTAAACAAGCTATAGCTTAGGGCCCCACTCTCTTAGGGGCCCCAAAAAAATCTAAAGGAAATTTTTCCCAAAAAAATATAAGATAAACACAAATAAAATAAAACCTACATACAGCAATAGTGTTTTGCGTTGTGTAGGCTCCTATGACGTAAGTAATGGGCCCCGCCTGCTAGCCTGCTCCCTAAAATATCACTGGTTTGCTCATTTCTATATATAGGGTACCTACATTCTGCATGGACTGGGTGCATGGCAACATGTGCAAATGGCTTTAGATACCTATTGGGTCCATAAATTATCATATAGCATATATTCAACACAAAAAACAGTGACAATTTGTTGCTGACAAAGGACAGCTGGACATATAAAGGGCCCCATTACCTTCAGTAGCTTAGGGCTCATCAGACCTAAATCCGGCCCTGCACTCGAGTCACCTTCCAAGAAGAGTCCCCCGGGGTCAGACTCTCACTTGCTACTGTCATTCAGTGCACACTGCTCTCTCTGAACAGAGGTGCCACACAGGCACCATGGCAGGGGCCATTGAGAGATGCACACATGCACCCAGCGCCCAGGCTCCACCATGAACTTGGCCGATCCCCTTTCAAAGCCACCCACTCCAGCAGCTTCCAACACGTGGTGTCCCACAAAGAAAATGCAAAGGGCATGAAAGTCTACAGTGCCTCTCATCTGTCCCGAATCTCCTTCCATTCCACTTCACCAGATTATTTCAGCTTTCAGACGGTAAGAGCTGTTTGGCAGTGCAATGGTCTCCCTCGGGAGGACTCTCCTTCCTTGGAGGTTTTTAAGCAAAGGTTGGATGGGCATCTGTCACGGATGCTTTAGGTAGATTCCTGCATTGTGGGGGGTTGGACTAGATGACTCTGGGGTACCCCTCCAACTCAACAATTCTATGATTCTGTTATTCCACACACAAGAGATGGCAGTGTGGTATGGCGGTTAGAGCAGAGAGACTAGGGTTCAAATTCCCCCACCTTTCTCAGTCCCAAATCGCACTGGGTGACCTGAGGCCTGTCACTGACTATCAGCCTAACCTACCTCACAGGATTGTTGTGGGGAATAAATGAGGAAGGGGGTAGAACCATGTATGCCACTTTGAACTCCTTAGAGCAGGCATAGGCAAACATGGCCCTCCAGATGTTTTGGGACGACATCTCCCATGATCCCTAGCTAACAAGACCAGTGGTCAAGGATGATGGGAATTGTAGTCTCAAAACATCTGGAGGGCCAAGTTTGCCTATGCCTGCCTTAGAGGAAAGAAGGCCTGATAGAAATGCAATCAATCAAAGTCATCCCAACTATTGAAAACTCAGGCGACAGTTCTTAAAAGAAATACTTCCAGGATAAGGGAAAGGTCCAGTCGTGGCTGACTCTGGGGTTGCAGCACTCATCTCGCTTTATTGGCTGAGAGAGCCTGCGTACAGCTTCCGGGTCATGTGGCCAGTATGACTAAGCCACTTCTGGTGAACCAGAGCAGCGCACGGAAACACCATTTACCTTCCCGCCAGAGCAGTACCTATTTATCTACTTGTACTTCGACGTGCTTTTCAAACTGCTAGGTTGGCAGGAGCAGGGACCGAGCAACGGGAGCTCACCCCATCGCGGGGGTTCGAACCGCCGACCTTCTGATCGGCAAGTCCTAAGCTCTGTGGTTTAACCCACAGCGCCACCCGTGTCCTGTGATTTCCAGGATAGGGGAATCCTAAAGACACCTAAAGGATGGAGCCGTCTTCCTTTCCCCAGCTCTGCTCTGCAGCCCGATGCAACTACATTTATCCAGCATTCCTTCTCGATCAAACAGGCTGAGTGCGTTTTCGTTGGGAAAGCCAGATCAACGCACCGCTGGGACCCAAGAGAAGCATTTGCATGATGCAAGAGTTGCCTTGGGTATATCTCTTTCATCTCTTTAAATAGCTTCTGTGTGCCACAAGCCTGCCAGAGCGTCGTGTGGTTAAGGTATTTCTCCAAACAGTGAAAGATCGCAAGACGCTTTCTTGTCAGAAATGGGGGTGGGAGGGGGAGAGAAACTGGGCCACTTCCTCAGAGCAGATAAGAGACCAGCGGGGCAGAGGGGAGGGTGCTTCAGAGACGGCGTTTCGCTACAAAGCCATCAGGAGCAGGAGGCAGACCATTGCTGGCACAGGAAAGTGAGGTTTGGCCCTGGAGGGTGACATCTGACATTTCTGGGGCAACAGCCATGTTCAAAGGGAGAGGATGCTAGCTTACCTCACAAAGCAGCCCCGATTCCTGCAAGTTCAACAGGCAACACAGGAAAAGCTGAGGAGGAAAGAGAAAAAGAGAGAAATGAGCTATTGCAATGGGGCTCGGTTGTGGGGGTCGCCGTTTGGTTAGAGAGCCAGCAAACAAAGGTGATGTTGGTCATGATCCAGGGCTTTGGACCTGACACTGCTTTAAGCGAAGGGAAAGGGATGCTTCCTGGGCAGGGATAGAATGACCACTGTATTGGCAACCTCAAGGCTGGATTACTGCAATGCACTCTCTGTGGGGCTGCTCTTGGTCTTGGTTTGAAAGCTCCAGCTGGTGCAGAATGCAGTGGCCAGATTGCTGATGGGGGC